>NC_064533.1:34611668-35313668 GCF_023856365.1 Brienomyrus brachyistius
ATGGGGGGCCAGCCCATCGCAGGGCACACTCACACACCATTCACTCACACATGCATTCCTATGGGTAATTTAGTAACTCCAATTAGCCTCAGCATGTTTTTGGACTGTGGGGGGAAACCGGAGTACCCGGAGGAAACCCCACAACGACATGGGGAGAACATGCTTTCATGTGACCCAGGCGGAGACTCGAACCCGGGTCCCAGAGGTGTGAGGCAACAGTGCTAACCACTGCACCACCATGCCGCCCCACATAACACCATATCAATTCAATTCCATCCTTCCCTCTTTTGAAACCACTTACCCTGTTTCGGGTTGCGGAGGGTCCAGAGCCTACAGGCACACTCACATATAATTTAGCAACTCCAGTTAAGCTCAGTATGTCTTTGGACTGTTGGGGGAAACAATCACACCGAACAGAAACCCCACCACAACACAGGGAGAAGATGCAAATCACACAGAGCCACAGCAGAGATTCAAACACATACTTAGTGATATTTAGTGACTAATTGGCGACACACCACAGCACACAACAACGGAAATGTGTCCTCTGCATTTAACCCATATGTGACAATGTGACATAGCAGGGGTCACCCGGGGAGCAGTGCTTGGGGGCGGTACCTTGCTGGTCTGGGATTTGAACCTGCAATCTTTCAATTACAAGTGCACTTCCCTAACCATTACTGTAAGCCAATATTTTCGGTTACATACATGAAAATTAAAACAGACATTACGATTAACATAAAAATATGGAGTACCAGTTTTGATGAGCGCTTATGATATTTATGAAGAATAAAGGACTGTTCAGTCAGCTGTAATACTGATGGAATGGAATGCCTTTTAATTATGCTATGATAACTGTGCTGCTTGAGTTTGCTGTGGCTCTGTTAAAGATCACCGCTCAGCAGCAAACGGAAAAGGGGAGGGTGACCTACCAATGCCCAGATACAGAGCAGTGTGAGGGCTCTGGCCTCCAGGTACTGCAGCTATATAGGTATGATATCCTAAATAAAGAGGAAAAAATAAAAAAACTAGAAAATAGAAAGAATAAGCACAAAATGTAGGAAAGCAATTAATTTGTAATTTTTCCCTCAAAACAATATTTTGCCAGTGTGGGTCTTATGAGAAACGAGGGTTCATACAGAATTTCACATTTTGCCCATTTTCATGTATTTTCTTCAGCATATTCTTGGTGAATAAATAGATGACAAATAACTCCATAAACTGCATGGAATGGCAGTTACCTCACAAACTGAGATCACAGGCAAAGTTCTCATTCCTTGAATGTCACACTTCGCTACCAGATATTACTTTCACCATTAATCATGTTCTGATTGGCAACTTCCGCAACTGTTAGGGAAATCATTAATTAACCCCATAGCCAAAAATATTCAAGTCCGTAGGGTACTATTAGCGTAGTAGATACACCAGCCCAATCCTCATTTCCTACATACCCCTTCTTCAGTTAGTCAATTTATCTTTTAAATATTGTGGAAAATCAGTTTAATTTCTGCTATGAGTAACAAAAATATATGTAAATTTACTTCAGTTAAGAGACTCCTGGTAGGATAGGCTCCAGGCTCACCGTGACCCTGCATTGGTCAAGTGGTCAAACTGAGTGTTTTTTTTTTCTATTATTCCCCTTTTCATATTTTTATAAAATTGAAAAAAGCAGTTTCACAGAAGAAATACCAATAGATCTTGGGTGTCCACATTGCATTGTGGAATTGATCTGCCATGCTGGGTGAATTCCTCTCGTTGTTCAGGCAGCGGTGCATTGGATGCAACTGTAGCTCTGTAGGAGGTGCATTTTGGTATGTTGAAAATATTGCAGTGTATGGTGCTGTGGGATTGGGTAAGCTTGGTAATCATCCTATGTGGTGACCATCAGATAAGTGCCCAACCATGAACTGACTGGGGTGAGTAAAACGTCAGAGGTAGAAAGGTAGAGGTGTGAACCCCCAATTGTCTTTTTAAATACCTTTTAATAATATACCTTTCAACAATGAGATCCCATTGATGTTTTGTAAGCTCTCTGTGAACCATGGCTTTTGCTGTAGGATACAACTGAATAAAGGTCAAGAAAATGCTATCAGGACAGCTGAACTTTATTTGAGGTTAATCAGTCACTTTAACTGATGGAAAAATAACTGAATGGTGTAATTAAATCAAAAGGTGCTTCAACAAAATATTAAAGGGTGTGCACTTATGCAACTAACTTATTGTACATTTTAAATATTTTTTCCTATAACAGATTTGTTTGTTTTAACTAAATTGCACAGGTTATAGGTCATATTAAAGGCAGGAAAAGTTCTGAAATGATTTAACATGGTGTCATTTTTTTACAACACAAAAACCTGGCATTTTCACAGGGGCTTGTACACTTCTTATATCTACTGTATGGTTAGAACTGTTGACTTAGGGCTTAATGCTGGTTACAGTCAGTCATAGGCAATTTTGGAACATTTTTGGTTTATCAATAAAGTACACCAGCACTGGGGAGAGAGAGAGTATTTGATCAGACCAGGATTATCTCTCGGGACTGTTATACTCAACGTGGACATATCTCTAGAAACACATCCACCCTGCTAACTCCCTTTTCATAAATCTCTAATGACATTCCCACCCATGAAGTTCCAAACATTGGCAAATATTTCTGACATGCTAAGCTATGTATTGCCCCCACCAGAAATTCACCAGAAGCACATGTTCTCCAACATGGTTTACTTAAGAGCTAGCCATGAAGTACTACAGATGGAAAAAGGTGAAATTGTAAGAAGGACTTCAGTTAATAATTGTGATAGGTAAGGTTAAAAAGATTGGTGTCACTGTTTATATATAGTGGGCTATAAAGGTACTTTGATAAGATATCTTCACATTAAAAATTAAGGGGAAAACTCATTTCAGACTGGTTCCAAAACTAGGAAAATATCTGTTTGCAATGGTTACATTTACATTTACATTTACAGGATTTGGCAGACGCCCTTAGCCAGAGCGACTTACATAAGTGCTTTGAGACTCTGCAATGAATTTCCGATGCTAGTTCAATAAGGACCCAAGCTATGAATACTATCTCCGAGAACTCCATTGAGTAGTGCAGTTTTTTTTTTTGGTTACATGGTTACATTCCTACATAAGAACATAAGAAATTTACAAACGAGAGGAGGCCATTTGACCCATCAAGCTTGTTTGGGGAGAACTTAACTAATAGCTCAGAGTTGTTAAAATCTTATCTAGCTCTGATTTAAAGGAACCCAGGGTTTTAGCTTGCGCTACACTAGCAGGAAGACTATTCCATACTCTAATTACACGCTGTGTAAAGAAGTGCTTCCTCAAATTCATTTTAAAATGTTCTCCCTCTAATTTCCACTTATGGCCACAAGTTCTAGTATTTAAACTAATATTAAAATAGACATTTGGCTGAACAGCATCCGGACTTGTTAGAATCTTATGCACCTGGATCATGTCCCCTCTTAGTCTCCTTTGCTCGAGGCTAAACGGATTCAGCTCAGCTAACCTCTCCTCATAATACATTCTTCTAACACCAGGAGTCATTCTTGTAGCCCTACATTAAACCTTTTCCAAGGCAGCAATGTCCTTTTTAAGGTATGGTGACCAAACCTGCACACAATATTGTAGGTGGGGTCTTACCAAAGGAATTATATAATCGTAGCATCACCTCTCTTGACTTAAACTCCACACACATAGAGATGTAACCCAATATCCTATTGGCCTTTTTTATTGCTTCCCCACACTGGTGAGAGTGGGACATGGAAGCATCAACATACACATCAAGGTCTTTCTCATAATCAGCTACCTTTATTTCCATGGAACCCATATATGTACTTTATATTTCTGCTCCCTGCATGGATTACCTTACATTTATCTATGTTAAATTTCATCTGCCAGGTATCAGCCCAGTCGCTAATTAAATCCAGATCCCATTGTAGCCTCTCTGCTGCTAGATCAGTATCTGCTACACCACCCACCTTGGTGTTGTCTGCAAATTTAACCAGTTTACTGTATGTATTGGTGTAAATGTCATTAATGTATATTAGGAACAATAGTGGTCCTAAAATTGAACCCTGCGGTACCCCACTATGAACGCAGGCCCACTGTGACATTGTGCCTCTAATGACTACTCGCTGCTTCCTGTCTGTTAACCAGTTTTCCATCCAAGCTGCTACAGTTCCTAAAGTACCTGCAGCCTTGAGTTTAAACAAGAGCCCTTTGTGGGGGACAACATCAAAGGCCTTCTGGAAATCTAAGTAGATCACATCGTAGGCCTTTTTGTGATCAATTTCTCTTGTAGCTTCCTCAAAGAACTCAAGAAAATTCATTAAACAGGATCTGCCTCTCCTCCATGTTGGCTATCCCTCAGAATGTTATTTGAATCCAGGTAATCTACCATTTCACTTAGATTATAGCTTCCATTATTTTTCCAGTAATGCTAGTTAAACTGATTGGCCTATAGTTTGCTGGATTACTTCTATCCCCTTTTTTGAATATGGGTGTTATATTAGCATGCTTCCAATCAGAAGGTACCCCACCATCAGATAAGGATTTCTGCAATAGTAAAGGTTGGCTAATAATATTCCTCATTTCTTTTAAAACTATAGTAAGATGCTATCAGGCCCCTGTGATTTATTTATTTTGAGCTTAGCTAGGCTTTGTACCACATCAGCCTCAGTTATACATATATTGGTCATAGATGACGTTGGTCATGAATGGTGGTAGGTTACTCGGTGGTGGGTTACAATGGTGGTAGGTTACTCGTGTTCTCTACTGTGAACACCCGTGTAAAATAATCATTAAACTCGTTTACTATATCAATTTAATTTCAATTATAATGCCCTTACTATCCTGCAAATTTAGTAATTTCAGCTTTTAGAGCTCTTTTAGAGTTAAAATATTGGAAGAAACTTTTACTGTCATCCTTAACCTCCAATGAAATCTTTCTTTCTATATTCCTCTTGGAGTATCTAATGTTATTTTTTAACTCGACCTGTAGACTCAGATACTCCTGCTTTATTAGTTATTTTCCATTTGTGGAAGAGAGCCCCTTTCCTCCTGACTTTATTCTTAATTTCTGTAGTAAACCACCTTGGCTGCAGTTTCCTAGATTTAGTTTTGCCGGAAACAGGTATGAAGTCCTCTTGCACTTGCAACAATGTGCTTTTAACCATGTTATAATCACTACCATCCAGTGGTTCTAAAACCTCTAATTTTCCAGTCCTACCCTGGTTATTAATTCTTAGGTAGCACGTGACCTGGAATGCTTGTCATTTTAGATGATTTTGTATTTTATGATTCGATATGACAAATGTGTTGTTCCTTTCTGTGTTATATTAATGCTATTTCACTTCTTGACAAAAATAATAATAAAATCTATGAAATGCTATGAAAGCTGATTATATCGCAAATAAATTTTAAATCAAATATATAAATCATCATTTAGCTTTATCTGTATGCCTAACTGATAGAGTGAAAAAATATAAATATAAAATGACATTCTATAAATTCCTTTTTCAAGTAGCTCAATATATCTGCTATGTTAATACAGTAAAATCCCATTATAACGAACTTCAAGGAACCTGGCAAAACAGTCCATTATATCCAAAGTCCATTATATCCAGAGTTGCTGTATGCCCAGAACATAACTATAGGACACCATTTACTCATGCCACACCCCGGCAGACACACTTGTGGTATAGATTATTATACTGTACATGTAGTAATCCATCTTTACCTGACCAGATGTTTGACTATTAATAATCCCGACTACATATCCGCGCTGGATATCACCTTGTAGGCGGAGCTGCATGTCCGTTATAGCGAACAAAACTACAGCTAAAAGCGGTCCTGGGGACCAGTGGACCTTGTCCGTTATAGACGGTATTCCATTATAAGCGAGTTCACTATAAAGGGATTTTACTGTTGCACCAAGCACATTATCCGCCTGAAACCCACACACTGACTACTGAGTTTTACAGGCCAACACACAGAAATAAACCAATCGTATTTTCATCTTGGTCTCAGGGGATGAGACACCCATTGCCTCAAGCAACCTGAAATAAAATAAAATAAAACTGTTACAAAGGTAGCAAGTTATGGATAAACTCTACATGTTACATGGACAAGCATAAAAAATAGGACATTGTTCTGTATATATGATACAAATGTAGACAGTACTTGGCCTGTGTGTCCCTGAGCAGGGCACTGGCTGCTTCTGGCTCTGCTTTCTTATAAGCCTGGTAGTACGAGAAGGTCTCCAAGAACCCCAAAACATTGCTCACTGAGATGTCTTCTTCCACTGGGATACAGTCAATTCTGACAAAAACAAAACAAACAAACAGACAGCATTATATCTTCATCAATATTTATAGTTTGCAGCTTATTCCTGAAGTTTACATTTCATTGTATCTGAACATTTAAAGCACTATTCACTTTTCCATTACATGTCTACAGGCCGGAGAGGCTCAAATGAGTCACGGCCATTACACTTTTCAGCATCAACCCCAAATATATACCCAGTGTTCATATGTAAAGATTTCCGGTTTGAGCATGGTTACAGATCGGATGGAAGATTCACAAACATCCCAATGTCACCTTTTTTTGTCTGGGAAAGGAATGGCATCAAACAGGTCCAGAAGCTTGCTATTAGCAAGAGCCACTCGTTTGCTGACATAGGGCGACAGGGACTTAATAGTCTAGAAAGGAGAAATTAATGCATAATGTCAACAAAAAACACTACCTGCATTAGCCACCCATGCATACAGTAACATGTAGGTGTGACAAAACGTTTTTGGACCGTTTGGAATTATCAGTATTTATGTATAAATGGCTCCGAAAATGTCATCTTACCGTAGGTTATAATAATGAGTCTAATATAACAAACAACTTAAGTAACATTTTAAAATTCCTTTACACAGCAAGTGGTTTAATCAACGTCATAAATAAGGGCATCGATGGAAAAAGTTGTGCGAACATTTTGAAAAGTCATAAACCTCCAAACAGGAAAGTATAACTTTCTTCAACTGCTTTTTCCCCACTCTTTGATCATTAAGATTTTGGTCATTTTGGCCCAATAAAGTCACATCATCATGTTCTTAGCTGACAGGAGTAGAACCCAATGTGGTTTTCTGCTACTGTAGCCCATCAGTTTCAAGGTTTGGTGGACTATGCCTTCAGAGATGCCTTCTAGGAAGCAAGTGTTGTAATGAGTAATTACTGTATTTTTGCTACTTTTAACAAGCCTGGCCATTCTCCATTGACCTTAATCAGTAAGGGGTTTTCATCCACAGCCAGTAACCATAGTTTACATAGTAAAACTGAACTTCAGATAAGTGCACAATATGTAAAGAATCTTGTGGCTATATGTATGGAACTCCAGGATGAGGAGGGAGATTTACAAGAAAATGAAAAGATTTTGTCAAGGACAATTTAGGTAAGGCCATGGCAATACCAGGTCTTTAGGTATGAAACCCTTTTAGTTGGTTTGAGATAACTGTTCCCAGCAATTATAAAAATATGCTGATGTGATTCTTACTGTATAAATATCTGTACTAAATGTTTCTTAGGGTGGCAATTGGGTGGCATTAAAGTCATGAACAAATAAAGGCTCTCTTTGCAGGAGTTCATCCAAGTCTCTACAATATAAGTTTTCATAACCTGCAAAATTCTCAGGAGTAAAATTATATAACCACCATGTATAGCACTGAGAGCCATACCACTTTCAAAAAAGCAAAGGTCATCTGTCTTGCCCATTGAGCAGCAACAGACCAACAAAGCTAGCTAGTATACTTTATATAGTTGTGGCCACATTATTTACTGTTTGGAGGAACAGATTGTCTGCGATAACAAGGAGATGTACCTAATAAACTGAAAATTTAATTCATGTTACTGTCCAATATCTGCAATGGGCTGTGATTGACGCCAGTTTCTTTTCATATAGCCTGATAAATCCAATAAACTGATCATTACCCTTTCATAGCTCAATGACACAGGTTTAACTACTGACATAAGCCATTGATTGAACTAATTACTTATAAATTTAACACACTTTGCCTACTTTAAAAGACTGTGAAAGCTGCAGGCCAGCAAGACCTGGACTGATGACTCGCGGTACATACTGTATATCTCATCAGCTACAGTTATCTGATAAAAAAAGTAAATAAATGTTCCAGAGATGCTGGACAGATTCTTACTTGCTCATAAATGCAGATCAGTCTGTCCCCACATGAACCGTAATGCAGCTCCAGGTCTTGGTCAGTGTAGCCAAATAGAGCTATACAGCCTTTGGGCTTCAGTGTCCGACAGGCCTCCTTCAAAAACCCCTCCTGGTTAAACCAGTGGGCGGCTGAAGCTGCAGTCAGCAGATCCACTGAGTTATCTGGAAATGGTAAATCCTCTGCAGTTCCAACCCTGCAAATCAAAATGTGTGTGAGGTACATGCAGTATTTCCAACTTCCAAATGTTAACTACTAGTGCCACTTAATTAGTGACAAAACCTTAAATGGCTCATTTAAATGGTTGTTAGATACACTACCACTCAAAAGTATTCGCACACCACAGGTTTTTACCACTTTTCCATTTTTTTTTCATAAACTGCAAATATCTTGATTTTGTTAAGCATTGGAAAATAGAGTGAACAACTATAAATGTCAAATAAAACAAGTTTGCTTTATAACATGAAAAGAGTATTTAGTGTGGTGATGGCATAGTCAAATTCTAGGCTGTCCTTTAACTTTACATGCACTAGTTAACCGTTTCATCTCATGGAACAGAGCAGCATTTAATGTCCCTTGTAGAAAGAATGTCTCAAATTTTCTCTGCAGTTATAACTGCTAGAGATTACTTTGATGAATCAAAGATATGATATTTTCTTGCTAATAAAGATACTCAAATGGTAAACATACTATACATTAACTTGGTAGTAAAAAATACTTGTAAAAATATGTGTATATATCCTCAGTAATGAACCCCTTCTGCACTGTATCATCCCCTACAAAAATTTATATTTTCATGTATTGTAGTACATATATTGTACTAAAAGAAAGGGTAAATAATGGGTATAATGTACATCTTTTGTACCTATAACATTGTGCCTTCTATGTCACTCTTTAACTACTGGTCTGTAACAATGGAGAAAAAGGCAATAGTAACATTGTATGCAAATGAAAACTGAGACAATTTAGGCCTGACTGTAACAGCCCAAGTAATCCAATACAAACACAGTGGCCACACTGACCTGTAAATGACATTTGAAAAACCTGGCACTGCTCTGGCCTCTTCTATCTGGCTCTCACTGACATCAATCCCCACCACCTCCTGGAAGTGAGGAGCCAGTCGCCGGGAATTCTGCCCTGTCCCGCAGCCCAAGTCCACAGCCAAAACATGGGGCTGTCCTTTCTTGTTGAGGGGTATCGGAGAGTTGAAGCAGAAAGAAGGCCTTAGTACTGTATTTATTTCATGGGCATCCAGGGGGTAGACAAAGTAAGTGATATGCTTAACAATATATTAATATCAAGGACCTAAGACAGACCATCCTTTGCCTTCAGTAGAGCTTAAATCCTGAACTGTGTGTAGTGAGATACCGGACCATTCTCCCAGAAGCCACCAGTCCTTTGAGGGATGAAAAAAAAATCTACTTTGCATTCCACAACTTCCCATTAAGATTTAGTGTTTGGGGAAGCTATGATGTCATCATGAGTTTCATAAAACCACTCTAGAATTTGTTTAGCAGTGTGTATGGGGGCATTATCATGTTAAAATATGGGGACATTGTTGCACCTCGTACAGTAAATCAACCTCTCACTTGGTGATTATACATCCATGCAGAACAGTCAAACTAACAGTCAAACTATGAGAGACCAGACCATTATGGATCCCCAACTGTGTTTGCTGAGGATTGAAGATTTCTTTTGGCATATTCAAAATGTATATCTATCTGGGTATAGTAAAAATGGAACATATTACTTTTTTAGTTGCCCAGGAGTCCAGCTTTGGTGCTTCTCACAGCAAGGTAAATGTCCTTATGCATTTGGCCTTGGATACACATGGTTTCCAAAAGGCAGCTCTACCATAAATTACAGCTTTGTGAAGCTCACAGAGGTGCTGATTCAATTCCGTAGTAATTTTCTTAAGTCTATATGTATTGAACAGCTACCTTACTAAGCATCCATCTATCCCTCTTAGTAAGCTTTGACTTTCAATCGATTGTTCCTCATTACTGATGCACTTTCCGCTTGAATTTAATGTTGTGATTTTTGGGACTGTTCCGCTTAGAGAAATTACTGCAGATTTTGTGACCAAAGCACCTGCCATTCTGGCACATGCACTTACGTGTTTGGAACTCAGATGCCTCACATTGCTTTGGCGAGTCACATATTAAAGTGCTGAGTGCAAATGAAATTTTATAGCAGCTAACTGGTATTCAACTAGATTTGACTCACTTTTGTAATTGTGATTTAGTTTTCTCAAAAAATACATCCTTCCTCATATTTTATCAGTTTCTTCAGTCCTTGTCTGTTATTGTTCATTTGATTAACTGATGTGTGAATTTTTGCGTTTGATCCTTATTAAACTAAATTTATGTGATTACCATACTGGAATAGGAGGTATTTCCAGGAAAGCCAGAAACTAAAGACTGCAGACTGTGAAACTTCATTGTTGTTTCATGTATATTATTATTATATAATTAGAAACATGGCCATTATTATATCTGATAAAACATTGAACTATTGTGTCACTTCAGTTAATTATTAACTACAGCTAGAGTTACTGTTTTTAAAACAATCTACATCATCCTACAAATCTGTTTAGGTGACCACACTACTACATGTTGCTACGATAAAACTTTATTTAATGCATGACATAAATCTTCTACTCATAAAATGTGGTTCAAAGTCAAAACTTAAACATTACATCTTAAAAAAACACAGTTGCTTCTACGGAATTATTGAAGGACAACTTACTTTTTCATCCAAATACTGAAGAATTAGCTCTTTGACTGTGTTCGGAGGGACAAAGCGGTAGCGCTGGTAGATGGAGGCGTGATGCTTCTCTTCAAACAGCCTGAAGGCCATGTCACAATTCCCACACTACAGTACAGCTAGGTGACTCAGCAAACAGCCAGAATTTACCTCCAAATGATCTGTCAATCATTACATGAAGGAGGTGGATTAGACAGTTAACTCTTTGCTAGTATTCAATTGGGTGGCCTGGTTAAATTTCAGACTTAGTAGCATGGATTTCAAGGGCACGAGGAGATCAAGTTTAAGTTGGAAGTTTACATATACTTAGGCTGAAGTAAACATTTTTAATGAGCAAAATAAAAGTCAGCAAACTAAAATCTTAGCAAAAAAAAAAGTCAGGACACCTACTCTGTGCATTATACAAGTAATTTTTCCACCAATTGTTTACAGACAAATAATTTCATTATTAATTCACTATAATTCCAGTGGGTTAGAAATTTAGATAAGCTTTGTCAGTATTTGGTAGCATTGCTCTTAAATTGTTTAACTTCGGTCAAACCTTTCTTATAGCTTTCCGCAGGCTTCTTAAACTAAGTTGCTGGAATTGTGGCTCATTGCTCGTGACAGAACTTGCGTAATTTAAGTCAGGTTTATAGACTTCCGTGCTCGCAGACACTTTTTCAGTTCTGCCTACGAACTTTCTATTGGATTGCGTAGATGTCAATTCTCATGTCATACCCCTGTGACTTTGCCTTTTGCTGCTATCACACGGCCATGAGATGTAAATATCACAGATTGTGATGCCCTTAAACCAAACAAAAAAAGTTTAGTTCAGTATAAGAAATGATCTGCTGTGAATGAGTCTTTTTTGATGGCTCAGAGTTTTTACCAAAATGTACAAGTTTTCCACCATCCAGCTCCCTGTTTACACTGCAGTTACTGTAGAATGATATGCATGGGACTGAAGTTGAGGCTTTGTAATGGCTACTCCAGTACCTCGAATTTGTTGTCCTTAAGCTATTTTACTACAATTTCTGAAGTATGCTTGGGGTCATTGTCCATTTGGAACCTTACCTTCCCAGCTGATGTCTCGTTGCTTCAGTATATCGAATAATTTTCCTTCCAGTTCCACCTGCAGCAAAGTACCTCACAACATAACTGTCACCTCCGTGCTTCACGTTGGGATGGTGTTCTTTGGCTTGTGAGCCTCTCACTTTTTCCTCCAAATTCCAACAAGAAGCTTATGGTATGCTACCACATAAAATATGGCTGTAATCTATGTGTTTGACTCAAGTTAAACTATTTAAAGGCAACATAAAATACTGGCAAAGTGTATGTAAGCTTCTAACTCACTGGAATTGTGATATAGTGAATTAATAGTGAAATAATCTGTAAAGAAATGTTGGAAAAATTACTTAACACACACACATTTGATGTCGTAATCAACTAGCCAAAATTATAGTTTGCCAACATAAAAATGACTTCAACCTAAGTGTATGTAAACTTCAACTGTATGTGAATGTACAAGCAAATACATTGACAATCTCCATGAAACTGTAAAATTTCAATAACTGATATGACATACAACCCACTCACCAGTTTTCACTGCATTATTATACAGTAGCCTGTCATGCTTCAAAGTTTCACTTCTTAGCTACTCATCAACCTATAATTGAATGAAGGCTACTCTGACATGTCACTGAATCATAACCAGTTAATGTGCAGCACAGTAATGTATTTCATGAACAAAGAGTGCTGAACACATTCAAAGGGTGAAATTCATGAAAAGACAGTACATCCTATTCGGTATGTTTCGCAAAAATATGATTAGTTTCAAAACTGATCTGTATGACATGTCATTATAAAGTAAATTGAGTTTCAGTGCGGAATTAATAGTAAAAACGTTGCCACCCCGCATCAAAATAATAGTTAAATAATAATGATAAATTATTATTTAATTTTCTAAGCGGGGATATAGAAGAGACACTGAGTGGCGAAATTTTCTGTAGGCGCCACTTTGAGAACTACGAAGAAAAATAAAAATGTTTATTTTTTATGTTTTAAATATTTAGATCTTTTTCGAAAAGTTTAAGCACAACTGTCAGTTCGTAAATTAAAACACTTACTTTCCTACTTTGTTAACTATGTCAGGCCTTTATAAGGATGGTTACAGAATGCTAACATGGATTCAAACTAGCAACATCTACCGGTCTAATCGAAATTCATTTAAATGTAAAACACGATCTTTTTCCAAATTAATTTCTCATTTTTAATTTCTACAGACTTTTTCATTTGCTTAATTTGTGGGTATTCAATAACGTCGAGCGGGATTGTATGTAAAAGCGTCAGAGTCACTTTAAGTTCCGAATGATTTGGTTGAAATGTGGGTATGGATAAAAGTATAATTTCATTACGAGTTTTAAAAGTGTAACCTTGCGAAGAAATTCCATCGTCAAACGGGCGATTATGAGATTTGATGGTAATACTCTGCCCCCAATCAGAATACAGAATGTTAATGTAAATACCCGGAAGGAGAGATAGCACGACTTATTAAATTCTACATATATAACATTTTCTAGGTTGTATTACGCGTGTGTGATACAATAAGATTTATACAAAAATACGACATGAAAGTATTACATTACTTACAGCTACTGACAGCTACTGTCCATGTAACGATTAGGTCTGTTCCGTCTGTGTAATTCGTTTCACTTCAGTATCTCCGGCTCGGTTCATACCAAGCAGTCGCTAAATGAAGGGGAGGCGAGTTCAGTGATTAACAGTCAATTATGGCACAGGAGATATCAGAATATACGCCACAAAAGTTTCATACTTAATTTTGTTCATACATGACATAATCCGGATCAACAAAACATCGCGGTGTAGCAACGCTCAGCAGCACTGGTTCAAATGTCAAGCCTCTGGTGCAGTAGCTTGGATAGTGTTAACCTGCATAGTTTTACGCAAACGTATTACTGCACAAGTGACTAAAACTGCAAATTACTTACACAGCTGTCATATAGGGAAAAGTGTAAATGTTTACGTGACTACCTTATATCATTCTACAAAGTGTGAATTTAATCAGTATAACAGAACATGCCAAAAACATTTAAACATTTCAGATGTTGTTGCAGTTTCCCTGTGTATCATACTGGTTTCAGCTAATTTTCATAGTTAAGAATAATAAAATAATAAGAAGTTAAATTTATATGATTTATGTATGGAACATTTCACAATTCCATGGTTCATTTGCAAAGAGGAAAAAACATCTCAGCAGACACAGGGAGAAATGTGCATTAAATAGGAAAGTCTTTAAGTCAGATTTAAAAGTGGAAAAAAGAAGAATAGCCATGGTGTCACGCCCACGGAGGACACCGGGCGTACGGTGTTACCTGTCACGCCCTCACAGGCAGGAATTACCGGGTGTGTTGCGTTACCGACAATTAGAGGAGGTTCAAAGGCATCCAAATCTTCAAATCAGAGATGCCTGCCATTACTGTTTTGGAAGGGTTTTCCAAGGGAGAGTTGTACATACGCTGAATGGAGAACATATTGGGACACCTAGCCATTACCCCTCCAGGAATTTTTATGACATCCCATTCTGAAAGAGAGTGTGTGGGAATTTTTGCCCATTCATCCAGATGAGTATTGTGAGCTCAGGCACTAATGTTGGACATGAAGGCCTAGCTCACAATCTCCATTGTAGTTCATCCCAAATGTATTTGATGGGGTTGAGGTCAGGGCTCTATGTGGGCCAGTCAAGTTCTTCTACACCAAACTTGCCCAACCACGTCTTCATGGACCTTGCTCTGTACACTGGGGTACAATCATGTTGGAACAGAAAAGGGTCCCAAACTGTTACCACAAAATTGGAGGCCTAGAATTGTCCAAAATATCTTGGTATGCTGAAGCATTAAGAGTTCTCTTCACTGGAACTTTGGTGCCCTAGCCCAACCCCGAAAAGAAAACTCATACCATTATCCCTCCCAACTTTACACTTGGCACGGTGCTGTCAGGCAGGTTACATTTTCCTGGTATCTGCCAAACTCAAACTTGTCCTTCAGACTGCATACAGAGATGTGAGATTTTTCACTACACAGAGCACCTTTCCACTGACGATGTGCTTTACACCAATCCAAATGCTTCCACTTTTCAAGAATACCACTTACAGTTGACCATGGAATATCAAGCAGGGAAGAAATTTCACAAACTGACTTATCACAAAGGTGGTATCCTATGACAGTACCCTAATCGAAATTCACTGGGCTATTCAGAACAACCCATTATTTTACAGATGTTTGTAAACCTGATTGCATGGCTAGGTGCTTGATTGTATACACCTGCGACAATGGGTCTGAATGAAGATTGAGAGGTGTGTGACAATACTTGTGTCCATATAGTGTATGTCTGTGACCGTTAACTGGATCAGTGGTTGGAAAATGGATGGATGGATATACTAAATACATTGTTTGTTATCTTAATATATTAATGAGACTTTAAATCCCAAGTGGTTAAAAGAAATAAAAATATCCTTACATAATATAATCACTAAGCACTTTATTAGGAACATCTGTACTCCAGACAGGTTGCTTTGAGTATTTCTGTAACTGCTGATCTCCTGTGAAATTCACACACATTAGTTTCTGAAGTTAACTCAGAATGATGCAAAAAAACATCCAATGAGCAGTGGTTCTGTGGACAGGAGCACTTTGTTGACAAGAGAGGTCAGAGATGACTAGTCAGACTGGTTCGAGCAAACAGCAAGGCTATGGTAACGAAGATAACCACTCTGTGATGAGCAGAAAAGCATCTCAGAACGCACAACACTTCATACCTTGAGGCGGATGGGCTACAGCAGCTGAAGATCATAATGGGTTCCACTCCTGTCAGCCAAAAACAAAAAACTGATGCTGCATTGGGCTCAGGCTCACCAAAACTGGACAGTTGAAGACTGGAAAAATGTGGCATGGTGTGATGAAGTTTGATTTCTGATGAGGCACACAGATGGTGGGGTCAGAATTTGGCATCAACAGCATGAAATCCATGGAACTAAACCCGCCTTGTGTCAACATTCCAGGCTGATGGTGGTGGTGTAATGGTGTGGAGAATGATTTCTGGGCACACTTTGGACCTGTTAATAGCAATCGACCATCGCTTGAATGCCATAGCTTATTTGAGTATTGTTATTGGCCATGTGCATTTCTTCATGACTACAATTTACCCATCTTCTAATAGATACTCCGAGCATGATAATGCAGAATGTCACGAAGAAAATTCTTTCTCAAACTGGTTTCACGAACGTGGCAATGCGTTCAGTGTTTTCTGTGGCCTTCCCAGTCACCGGATCTGAATCCAAGAGAACACCTCTGGGATGTGGTAGAACAGGAGATTCGTAGTTCGGATGTGCAGCTGACAAATCTACAGAAATTGCATAATGCAATCATGTTTGCATGGACCAGAATCCCAAAGGAACGTTTCCAACATCTTGCCGAATCTATGTCATGAAGAACTGAGGCTGTTTTGACAGCAAAGGGAGTCCCTTCTCAGTATTAGTTTAGTGTCTCAAATAAAGTGCTCAGTGAGTGTATATTAAAATAGCTTCCATATTCAATTAATGCAAGCCATTCAACATCAGCTTTTTAGTGATTAATACCCACAAGCACCTTTCTTATAATGGCAAACTGCAAATGACCTTTAGTAACCTGAAAGCTTTTGAAAAGTGCTGAATATTTCATGTTCTGTAGCAGTGATTGCTGTGCCATTCTTGAAAGAACTGTAATACATTAAAAATTAAATTAAAAAGAATGAGTTAACGGTAATCAAGTACATTTTAGTTTGGAAATAGGACTTCTGAAGGTAATAGGTTTGGACTAAAGTTAAATAGTTTCTACTGAGCAATGTTTTATGTCTTATCTCTTAATTCTCTGTTTTTTAAGTATTTCAGGTCCGTTCATATTGACTGGACATCATTTTTTTAGTTGTTGTTGAAGACAGTATTTGAGAAATACTGGTAATACTATTTCCACCTAAATCTATGCACACATTTATAAAATGTTTAGAACACCAGGATCTTTGCATCAAATTGTATAAGAGCATGTGGCTTGGAAAAGCAGCAGACCTGCTGATATCAATGCTATCAGCATTTTCCAAATATTGGTACAGGAAGTGATATATGACAGAAAACAAGCATAGAAAAGGCCAAGGTCAAATTAGGCGAGAGGTCATTGTGTTTTCTGTAGGCTATGAAATACGTGTCCATATTATTGTAGAAACAAATCTGTTGGTTTAATTCTGTTAACAAACATTTACCCATTTATATTGAGCCAGTTGCCGCTGTAGCAAAAAATTACACTAAATATTAACATTAATGTATAAGTACATAATAATTATTAATTCCAGATATGGAATAAAGATATTTTCAGCTTGTTGTAGCAATTGACTCAAAGCTTTCTAAAGGCACAGTATTCCAAAATATTGCTCTTTCTCAACTCATTAGCTGTATAGAACCTGCATTGAATGGAGTTAACATAGAAACTAAAGATTACCTTTAAACAAAAAAACTTAAATCTATAATTTGCCAACTTTGTACTACACAGAAATAGCAAACTGTTTATAACTAATGTAGAAATAAATGATTTTGGATGACTTATCTTATAGCCATTGTTATGGACTACAGTTAACTGAATTCATTCACAATTAAGCTTTACTCCTGAGTGGTGAAATTAATTGTTTACCTATCCTGCTGCTGGCCAGTTTTGTCTTGTCTATTCTATTTGAATAAAAATGTTATTTGAAGAAAAATCTCCAATGTGACCAGAAACCTTTCCAACTATCAGAAATAAAAGATGCATAATTTAGTGGCTTGGCAATTAATATAACCATTACATCTATAATCAGGACCTCAATACCTTTTGAATACATAAAGAAACACAAGCAGTTCATGTTTTGTTTGGGATTTATATGTACTTTACATAGCTTATGTTAACTATACAACTAAAATGACAATGACCGTTTAAATGCGTGGTGGAAAAAGAATCCCTTAAATATTCATATTTTTTTCTGTTGTATGGATATTGTTGTCATATAAGATTACAATAATATGATACATATTCTGTTCATAGTGCATCTTGTGTTACACACTATGTCTTGCTTAATAGGTTTAATAAACACCTTCTTAAAATTTATTTTTGTCTTTATGAGTATTTTTTTAAAACTCCTACATTGGTAGTGTTGTCAGCAGATGGCAGTACTGGAGTGAAAATACATTCATTTTTATAAGGACATGCGGGGCTTATAAAATCAGACCTTTTTTAAAGAGCCCATGAAATAGTAAATAAAATAATAGAAAATCGTCCATATATGAACCCCTAACAATAATGATTTCCTTTGCTCACAAATTAAACCCTGCCTCTTGAAATTGCCAAGGCCTAGTCGTCTTTGTGTGTTGTATACAGCTAAGGGTATCTGAAATGAAGGCATTCATCAGCAAATTGAAAAGGGATAACAATAGATAAAAGGTTTATTTGTAGCAAAATTTCAAAATGTAGCAGGGGCAAAAAACAAGCTTCTCCATAGAAAACAAGAGTCAATTCATTCAATTAATTTAATGAAAAACTCAGCCGTTGGAAATGGACGCCTGCGGTATCTTGAGAAAGAAAATGCGATTAATTATATATTTTTAATTGCTTTATGACATTGCAATTCAAGTCAATAGGTTTACACTCTACCTATTTTTGTAGTGTTTTCAGTGAAGGATGCTCTTCGGTATAAGAAAATTAATTCTTTAATTACTATAGTACACCATGGCACATCACCTGGATCAACCATAGATTTAATAGTGTAAATTTAGTTTATCACATCTCAGTCATGTGTTGAAACAGATCTGCTGCGGTTATTGATGGTTCAATATATAAGATATGTGAGCCATGTTCGCAAATAATGAATCTCTGTATGTGTGTGTGTGTGTGTGTGTGTGTGTGTGTGTGTGTGTGCATTGTAATTTTTTCAGACCTCTGTTTTTAGTGAGATACAAAATGCTGAACCAATGTACACAGAAATTAAGCAAAGAAGCCAAGTTTGTTCAGCATACGAGGTCACAGTTGTCAGATATATTCCAATGCTGTAGCAGCGAAACTTAGCTTCAGTACCAGAGGGCATTTGATTAAAACAGCTAAACATGTTTAGCTTGCGGTAGAATGGCTCAGCAACTCACAGATGCTGAACAATCACACAGTTGGAAGCCAGGTCTGAGCTGAGTCCAGTCCAGTCATGAAAGGCTCATCGTAAGACCTTGCAGTTAGTTTGAAAGAGCTCTTTCAGTAATGATCATTTCCACACTGGAATAAGGGATGGTTTCTGGACACTGCCTGGAGCACATCCTTGTTTGGCTAACAATACAGGAAATTTGTGTGGGGCAAGAATTCTTATGGCAGAATTGTTGCACTGGGAGTTATGGTTTTTTATAAACCAATCAGGCAAACAAATGTATAATTTTGTGTGGCTATCCATCAGAGTTCACTAAGCTGAATTGCTTTAAGAGTAGTGCTCCACATCATTCATTGTCATTTAAAAACCATTGGAGGGTACTCTGGCAAGCTTCCATAATGAAGAATAAATTCTAACCGCAGTACATTCTCCTCAATAATGATACTAGTAATCTCTTCACTCATATCACCCCAATCCAGTGATAGGAACAGCCTAATGACTCAGGGTTTATCATCTTACCATTGCACTCTCTACCAAGTAATTCATATTATTTCATAGTTACCAGCTGAGTCAGGAAACAATCAAATGAAGAACTCAGCCATATGGACTCAGCTAAGTCCATCCCTGCTGTGTGCTTTGATGCCGTGGTTGTGTCACAAGGTCTCCTGCATCAGGGGCTCTCATGCTGTTCAACATCTCATCTGATCCTGCACAGTGAATATGTTTGCTGTGGAGGCCATACATGGGCTCCCTGTTATGGCACCATGACCACATCTTGACCTTCCTCCAGAAAATGAGCTTTTGGCTCCGTTTGTCCTGTAATTGCTACCAGCACAGAAATCTGTTAGTGCGGATGTGTTTTCACATGCATGGTACTAAATACATAATAACAAAATGACGCTCCTCATGAGCTCCTGTGGAGAGCTACATTGACAAACATAAAGACATTTATGTCACAAAAGCTTACTTTCCACACAGCCGTCTTTCAGTCGCACAATTTTTGAATTATTATATGAAACCTACATCTCGAACAACCTCTAATTAGTGTGGTCGCATAGCTAAATGGAAAAATTGGACGAGCTCCAAAGGCACTTGTTTGAATAACATAGTGGCTGATGATGCTAAGAAGAACCAAAAAAATAACACATTTAAAAGGTAATAGTGTACAGAAAATTAAAAGCAATGTGCAGGGGCATTAGAGAACTATGTCTGAAGTATGCCAGTTCCATGACATATGGTGTTAGACCCTCCTGTTTTCTACCTTATGTCTTTGAGCCATAAGATCAAAGTCGTCACCCGCTGACATGTGACGTGGTTTACCAGCATCTTGAAGTGATCAATTTTTAATGCTTATTGCAGAACAGGAGATAGGTCTGTTGTGCCAAATGACAAATTCATTATATATATATGTCATTCACTTCTTCCTTACTATCCTCTTACTTACTCTCTGGGGAATCTACGCCACCCTCGCCCCACCCCAGCCGCCCCACCCCCCACCACAGTAACACAAGCAATTCCCTGCAGCATAGTAAGTATAGGATTGATCACTCTTTTTGTCTTCTTCATCCTGTCTTTCCATATCCCCTCATCTCTCTCCGTTTATCTGACAAATAGACCTCTTTTTCGTTCTCCCTCTGCCTCTCTCTCTCCTTCTCACCATAATGGATTTTTGCTGACAGCATAGCTCCCGTTCTTCCCGAAGATACTACTACAGACATCATTGGTGGAAATGACTCTAAATTGATTTTCAGTGTGGCTTGAGCACAACCAGCTATAAAGAGGGTACAGGATCTCTCATTAACATGAAACCCGAGGAAGTTAATGTTGTGCATGCTGGGGGTGGAATGATATTTGCTGAGGATCTGTTTTCGCTTATTGAAGATTCTGAAGAGTGTGATTGTCTTTGTGAGGGAGAGTGGGGTTAGAACTGCTGCCTTTTCCTGCACAGATATATATGGATCTAGGCATGTATTTGTGTTTGTTGCTCCAGTAAATAACCTCTACTAATTTAATTTTAGAATCTAAACCATCAGTAAGATATGGGGAGAAAACAGGACCCAGCCCATTTAGAATTGGCACAATTCCATTAATTTTTTTTATTAGGTGACATTAGCCTACTTCAGCATAAACAGGTTTGTTTTTTTGACAAGAATGAGCAATTTGTTAGTTTGTCATAGTCTTCCGGTGAGCCTGCTAAGAAGATCCCATGACTTGAATGTGTATTCTTAAGCATAAGTATTACTGTCCGTACCAATTAAATGCATATTTACACATTCATTTCCATGAAATGGTCTGGCGCATTTCAATGATTAGATTACAATGCGACAGAACCAGAATTGCCCTGAAATAAAATTTGAGCAGACAGCCCTTTGGATGGCATTTTTCCTGGACAGTTTTTTTTTTTAAGGTTTTTTTTTCAACTGACATTAGCCACTGACCCATGTCTCCAAATCAATAACGGTCATTAGTTGGCTTCTTCCCTGGTGAGGCCTGCTTAAAGCCTTTTTTGCTCTAATGCAGGGACAGTGGTGCAGACCTGCGCACTTCCCCAAATCGCAACCCTCTCCCCTGATCCAATCAATCTTCCTGAGCAAGTATTGCGTTATTACAGCAGGAGAAGCAGCTGATCAGGTTGTTACATGCAAATGTTTGACCTACATTTAATGGATTGGCCAAAGAGAAAGGATGCCTGACATCCTGAAGACTAATGTGAAATTCATGTGATTAGGATGAATCATCCCGATGCTGCTGGGTAAGATGCATCGTCTACGGTCTGACAGAAACGGTGTCATTCCTCATCGCAATGAAGATGTAGCATCACCTTGATCAGATATGGGGATGGATAGCTGATGAATGTGAGCAACATATCAAGTGAAACATTCTGCCTGTTATTATACTGAATTGATTGCTGAATAAACCACAGTTTAAAACCAAAGATGTGTTTTATATTTTTTGAAAGCATCCAATTTAACCCTTTCAACGTACATTCAGAAGACGCATCTCCAAATGTTGTGATTTTGGAAGCTGATGAGCGGGAACTGATACATAATGAAAGAGCAGTCAATCTTTCCAGCAAAAGCCAGCTGAACTTGACAGGCCACACAAGATAGTGATTTATCTAGTTATATTAAACACTCATAATATTCCCCTCTGCAGCAAGAAAGGTTTTATGGTTAGTCATTGATAATGATATTATAAGACACATATAATTATAGTAAAAAGCATTATAGTAAAAGAGCATAGAATTAGGTCTTTGGCTTACTCAAAAAACAATACCAATATGATTTACAGTGTGCAGCTATCCCTGGTGAACCTCATGATGAACTGCAGGAGTGGTGGTGTCAGTCCCAGCAGACGGCAGACAGTCATTCACAGAAATATCACCCAGAACAAGAACCTGTCGCAGGCCCGTGGATAATACTGTAACATTATGATTTCTACGGTATTAATCAGTCTACAATTCTGAAAAGTTCTATGCTATCTAAAACACAGGAGTAGACATGAATTTCTCTGATATCGAGCATCACAATTTCTTTTCTCATTATCTGCACTTCAATAATGGAAGGGTCACAGTTTTAATAAATTAAATGGGCGTCTTGGAAAGTGTCTTTGATGAAAAAGACAAAAGTCGTACGTGTGCAATATTGCAGAATTATATTAGCTCTGAACTCATTATATTGGTTTAATATCAATGGACCTAACTCCCTTGACCCTTACTTACATATCAGGGTCACAGGAATTATACGTATTCAGATGCATCATCCATAACCGCTTACACTGTACAGGGGTGTGATGTATTGCGTGTGTGTTCATATATATATATATACATACACACACACACACACATTTTGTGAGAAGAGTTTGGGAAAGGCTCTTTTCTATACCTGCATGACTGTACCCCAGTGCACAAAGCAAGGTCCACAAAGACATGGTTGGGTGAGTTTTACATAGAAGAACTTGACTGGCCACACGGAGCCCTGACCTCAACCCTATCAAACACCTTTGGGATGAAGTAGAATGGACACTGAGAGCCTGGCTTTCACGTCCAACATCAGTGCCTGACCTCATAAATGCTCTGGGTGAATGGGCAAAAATTCCAGCAGACACATACCAAAATCTTGGAGGGGGTGTTCAACTCCATATTGATGCCTATGGTTCATGTGGGTGTAATAGCCAGGTGTCCCAATACTCTTGTCCATATAGTGTATGTAAACTATATGCCTCTTATTTAGATATTAGAAAAGATTATAAAGCTCTTCTTAAATATGACAGAAGTTAGAAAAAGCTGATCTGGTTGTTAGGCAGAAAACCTTCTAATGGAGGAGATTCAGAAAGCTCAATCTCCCTGGTGATCAAGTATACATGTTCCTTTCTTGGGGGGGGGGGGGGGGGATTCAGTAGATTTTGTTAAAGAAATCCAAAAATGCATAGATTTCCCCCACAATAACAGTAATCAATTGTGAATCAACAATTGAAGGCACATAGCAATATGCATTGCAGTGTTACGAAGCTCATGCCTGATTCCTCTGGGTTTATTTCACTGTTTTAAATTATCATTCTATCATGATTGGCATTTTCTAGCAGCGGATGTGTCAGAATTTCCCCCTGGTAACAATAAATTCAATATTTATCTTAATCTTAGTCTTAATTCATTTCTCTAGTAAAAACTAGCGAATATACTTACATTTAAGGATACCTTGTTGGTTAAAATACATACAATCAAAAATCATTGTTTTACATAGAGCCAGTTTATACCACATCATTATGACAAAAAAATCCCTTTTCAGTCACAGTCCTACCATCCTTTTTTGAGGTCTTCCACAATTCTAACTCAGTATAAAACTCACCAGACTGGAATTTGTGCCAGATGGATGTAATATGTAACGGGAAACACATTGATACACAACATTTCAAATGTTATTGAATCAGTGTGTGCAATAACTTTTCATATAGAATCTGATTAGCACCCTGAGCATTGTTTACGGTAGGGCACCAGAGAGTTTACAGTTGAGCAAGTGTATGGGTATGGAGAGGGCAGTGAAAGGAAACAGCGTGTTTCCAGGCTGAAGAAGCTAGATTTCCTAATTCCTCACCTCTGAGGGAATAACAGAAATTGGAAAACCCTGGCTGGCCATGGGCTGGAATGAGATAGGAAGAGTAGAAAGTGGAAGTGTGGTTACTGTATTACAAAATGCCTTTGTAGATACTGATGTAATTACAACCCAGGGCAGGCCATCCATCCATCCACCTACCTACCTTTCAAGTTGGGGGAGTATACCCTACTGACCTAGTGAGGGCTACATTTCTCAGAAGAACATTAAACAGCAATTCTACTGTACAGCTACAGTTAATTTTTAGTTCTCACAGTATTTTGAGGATACGAAACACTCCTTTCTCCTATCTATCCATCCATCCATCCATCTTTCATCAGATGCTTATCCTGTACGGAGTTGCAGGCAGGCTTGGAGCATTGGAGGTTTTCTCAGGCAGCACAGAGCACTTTATGGTGCCTTCTGTGTGCCTTGTGACTGTCTGCATAACTGGGTGTATTATTTATTTATTTATTTATTATTGCCTTAAGAATGGAAAACATGAATGCTAGAGATGGATTCAAATGAATTAGATCAGAAGCATGCTTAATTCGACTTGAACAATTTGGTGCTAGATTAGATGTGAATGTGTGGGTATGCCTGTAATCAATGTAATGTGACCAATGTAAATCTGTTTGAGCAGGATATCTGTGTAGACTTTCTGGCCTAACCATCACTCACTGGAATTATTTATACTACCCAGTTCTTCAATTATAATAAAATAAACAGGATAGCAAGACCCATTATGTGTCCCTCTGACCTTGTTCATATATCCAAGGTTGATGGTGTCTGACCGCGTTAGCCTCACAGGTTCAATGAACTTTTCACACAGCATATCTCAAATCAGAAAAGTCATTTTGGGCGAGACACTGATACCGATGTATTTTTCTGATGGAACAAAATTAAAAATTACATTTATTGCAATATAAGACATGAAAAAAGCAGAGAAGTTTAAGTACACAAAATGCACTTTGTATTATATAAATGCACTTAGAAAAGCCAGTGCAATTGGTCTGACCATCAAGAAAGTCACACAATTCAATGTGCTGAAGTAAGTCTATGTAATAGTTTTTATTCCGGGATTGTGTTTTGAAAGTTTTTTTTAATGCATTTTTATGATGTCCAATTTCAGCGGACAGTACAAACCTCAAAATTGTCGGAGCACGGACTGGCCATGTTGTCCAGGTGTGTGAAATTTCAAGAAATGATTTGGCATTGATTTTCCATGGCTTTTCTCAATTTATTCGAGAGGAAGAGCTGACCCCCTTGGGACCTGAGGGGTACCCTTTGAATCAGCTGGACTGCATTCATCTCCACACCATCAATAATGGGGTTAAATGTATTTACACTGAATTGGTGACCTGCATCCTCTATCTGTTGTTATGGGATGTCCTTTGTTACATTAAATATCCAGCTTCAGCCTTTTAAAGGAGCCAACAAAACCATATCCTAACAAAACCTGACTTGTATTTCCTTTCCTATGAGAATTTAAAAAGCTTCTTTAAGCAGAATCATTGGGAGCTAGAATCACTAATAATAAATAACCATCATTATACTACCAAATGGGCTGAATCTTTACTGTTTGTTCCATAAGGGACCAGCTGATATTTGTGCTGATAAAGCAACAGAGAGACACTGATTACAAGTGCCATGGTTCCTTTATCATTTAATGAGAAAATACACCAAATTTCAGCCTTTATTTTCTTGTGTGTGTGTCTTTCTTTCCTTCATCCCCCATCTGGTGGAGTTGCCATGACAATAGTCCGTTACTATAGCAACGGCAGGAGCTGACAGGTTGGTGTAAGGAGATAGTGTTATTTGAGACTCCCTGGCCATACACGTACATGCATACACCAACAGAGGGAGTGAGAGCGAAAGAGAGAGAAATGACACCTGTGACATTTAAAATAGCACAGTGCAGAGGTTTTCTTGTTTTCCGTAGGCCTCTGTACATCTAATGGGTCTATAATATCTTTTATTATACTGTCTGAATGGATGAAAGCTTTGATAAAATGTATAATTCCCCTGTATCTCACTGTACATCAACAATGGAATATTTTTACACAGTAAGAGTAGCTGCTTGTCCACTTCTAGGACCTTCTCTATTTATCAGTCTAAAAAGAGTACAGATATTAATGGACATTGCTCTCCCAGAGAGAATCATTTTAAGTGTATCATGAATTTCTTATCTTTCATGATCAGTGTAAATAGACGTAAACCATATGAGGAAAATAATTGCTATATATACATTCATCCATCCATCTGCGAACCGTTTATGCCCAAGGTCACAGGGGTCCTGGTGCTTCTCCCAGGCTGGGATACACCCTACAGAGGCTTCCTTGCTGCTTATATTTGTTGCAATTAAAAAAATATCGAGTGGCACACTAAGCAAACGAGCCCTGGGCTGTTTCAGTTTCAGAAAAAGAAAACCATTTTATTATGCCCTGAAGTGAAACTGGATGTCTTTCCAAATGGAACTTCAGTCACAGCCCATCTTATTACTTACACTAATAACACCATGTGCTCCTGTAAAGACCCCTGGCCTCCAAGGATTGGATGGGTTGCACTCCTGACAACGTCACTGTGCTCACACTGTATTTAGAGATGCACTGCGGTGTCTCATATATTTCTGGCTCCGTTTGTTTTCGGATATCAGGAGTGATGAACGAATCCTCATTGCCACTGTTATATCCCTTGGATAGTTTGTGGGCGGCAGTGTAGCCACGCAGAAACCAGCAGAGCAGGAGGTAACAGCCCCGTGGAAACTAGCAGCAGAGTCATATCATATTATAGATGCGATGAGGTTCAGATGATTCCTGAACAGTATGATGCAGCTGATATTTCTCTATATTATTATTATAGTAGAGGTGAGGTAAGGAGCATGCAGTGATTACAGTGTGTGGCTGTACCCTCCACACAACAAACCACCTCAGGGATGAGAACCAGAGTGCGGCCGTGTGGTGGATGATACCTCAGCACCACACTGGTCCAAATGTGAGGTTTTTTTCCAGTGGCTGGAGTGCCAATCCTGCCACCAATCCCCAAGATATTCCCTGTAAGTTGGAGGCCCTCCTAATAGGGCTGGGTGTAGATTAACGTCATACCCAGGACAAAACAATTACAGATTAAGGGTCTTGCTTAAGGGCCCAACAGAGTAGAATCACTCGGGGCATTCATGGGATTTAAACCAGTAACCTTCCGATTACTGGCACAGGGCCACCACCATCCCATTATTGAAGTATAGGTCTTAAATTTTATCCTGTTATGTAATGTGATATATATGACTGATTACAAAAATACCCTGACAAACTGAGTAGTAGATAATGATAAATATTAGTTGGCTAAATGACTATGCTTCTATTGTACTTAATATTTGATCTAAAGAGGCACATCTTGAAATTCTATCTAAAGATCTTACAGTGCAGTTCTGTTGTTTGTTGGATGTTCCTTGTAATAGGTGAGTGATACAGAAGAATAATAATGAAAGCAAATAATGAAAGCAAGCAGCAGGCAAACTGCAAGGAAGTCAATTGAATGGACAGGCAGTTTGGAGACAGTGTGCGAGAAGGTGTATATATGGGGAGGTTAGCAGTACACAAGTACAGCTGAATTGCTGCAGCAAATGCTGAATTATCTTTACACCATTGTATCATCTATTAGGTCTATCTTGCAGGGCTGCAGTTTTATGATGAGCAGAGCTGGAGTACTGGAGCCACTACCTGCTGACCCTGGCGTTCTGATAAACTGAGCTGCAGGCCTGCTACAGTAGAATCTCAATCAATTCGTCAGGGGTGAAAACACATCGCTGGGAGAGTGAATGGTTTGATTTTTGAAAGAGACGCGGAAGAAAGTCGATGGGAGTCTAGGTTGCGGAATAGTAATGAGGGGTTGTTCTCCCTTCACCACATAGCAACCAACAGTTTGCACAATTGCTGCAGAGTTGCAGTAATGCTGTTGTAAATGTTACCATAGTAGGATTTCAGAGATTTGGAATTTTAACGAGCCAAAACAAAATTATGTGTACTTCAGGAAGAGGTATCGGGTTGTCTGTGTATTTTTCTACACACATTCTAACAAAACTGACAACCAAAAGAGAAAACTTTACCAAAAAAAAGGCATGTTGAATGTTGTGATGAAAACAGCATGACTTCTGTTTACCTTAGTGCCCCCCCAGATTGTTTACAAGGGACGACTGAAGAGCTTTAGCCGAGCAGAGAATTCAGCCCCTTGTGAGGTTACTGCGAATGATAATTACATCCCTCCCACACACAACAATTCCTACAGCATATGTAACACTTCAGATATATATAACATGAATAAATTGCTTTATGATTGTGGAGTAGCCATAATCTATTATTCGGCAAAGGATAATTAAGACCGCAGATTTATCCAAAATAGCCCCCCTACCTATACAAAATGTACACTGGCATATTTTCCATTAGCACAACAAAAAGAACTAGTGCTTAAAAAAGCGATGGTAGAGAATGGGGGTAACCAAAAAAAGCTGCTTTGAAATGAACTTGAATGGACATCATTTGGGTTATTTTGGGCGGCATAGTTTGTCCAGTTTCTTGAATGTTCATCAGTAGTAAAGGATTAAACAGCACATTAAACACTGATTCAGTTAGTCTTAGGTGGGCTATTTACAGACAGCAATTTTGAAAAGACCAAAATGCTGATTGTAATGCAACTGAGGTCAATAGCATGTTGTGCCAAGGAGACTTTTGAGAAATGACTTTGCCCAGTCCTGTCATGTCTCCCCTGTAAATTGTTGAGGATGCGCATTAATGGCTAAGGACACAAAACCTTCAGGAGGTACTACAGCTGAGCAAACAGATGCCACCTGCACACATTGCCCATCTGTTGCTCATCCCTGCTTACCGGTGTAATTATCCTCATTCCCGCCTTATCCTCAGACTGCTTCCTTATGTCATGTGTAAAAAAGATGGATGCAGAGCAGTACTGTGCATGGCTTGATTATGTGGTGTCTCTGCATTAATCACCAGTGTTTTTGACAAAATTGACAACTGTTTCATAATTCCGCATGCTTGCCCTGCTACTGCTCATAAGAAGTCCTGGAAATTTTACTGGTGATAAAAAAACCAAGACACATCCATGACTCCTTTTATATTTTGTGTTTTTTTTCCACCAGAAAATTGTTTTTCCTTTTTGCCTTAGTGGTTTTGATCTTCAGTCAACTGAAATTCTTTTCAGTTTCTTTATTGTAATTGTTTTGGGCCAAATGTATGCTAGTACCAAAGAGTCTTTCATTAAATAAACATTATGGTATGCATGAAGAAATGTGACTGCATAGGTGTGTTTAAGGTTTGCAGAGCATTTACTGTAAATGTCCTTATAATGGCGTAAGAGCAAGTGTCAATACAAAGAGTTTGTGTGTTTTTGAGTCAGTGATTCTTTAAGCAGGCAAATACGTGTATATGTGCCTGGATGGGTGGAGTTTCAGTCACTACGCCCATTCCAGCCGATGACTGCGTCTATAACAGTGAGTAATATTTATCTTTAAGTGCAAAGCTAACGATGAGTCACTGACAATGAGCAGAATGTGTTGCCTTGATAGCCAATAGGGAAATGGCTGTACCAGGAAGAGGCTTGGGGTGAATGAAGGGGGGAATCAGACACCACCAGACATGACATCACTCTATTATTTACAGCCCTTGAGCACTCTGCACCATGAGAAAATGCCACCCCGCTACCTTGCTCCCTTTTTTTAAAGAGTCACAATGACTCCCAACAGTGCTCTTCCTGTCACAATATGTCATCTCATAAGCACCATTTAATCCAAACAGACATTCATGTTCAATGATACAGACAGTGCCATTTCGGCAGGCAACACATTTGTCAGATGGGCCCCATTTGCTAAATGTGGAGCGACCGTGGCTTAGAGCCCTTCAACAGAGACGGTAGACAGTGGCAGCACCATTAGCTCTGACCTCTTCGCTCGTAACTCATTCTGTTGCTTTGTGCAGGTCAGTAGGGTATAAGTGTTGCTATGGTTACCACTCACCATTATGTAACTCACGAGAATTCCAGCCTGGGAGCCTGACACTGGCTCCAGATATTTATAACATTTATTTTATTTTATTTTATTTTATTTTATTTTATATTACTTTCTGGCAAGCACCTGCACAAAGACTCAAACAACCCTCCCATGCCATTTGGCTTTTATTAATCAATAGCTTAGCCATGGCTACTTCATTACTGCTCTCAGATCTCATCAATTCGCTATTAAAGATGCTGGCACTGACAGAGTTAATCTTCAGTAGTTTCTCATCAAGCCTGTGCTTCAGCTTAACAATATTGTCCACAAAACACCTTCACTTATTCTTCTGGACCCATACAGAAAAGAAAGTGAAAGTCAGAAAAATGGCACACCCAGTTCAAATAGGTGATATAAAGGCTAAATCTTTGAGAATTCCGTATTTATTAATGAATGTGCTGTCATTTCATTGGTGGGCATTACAGACTGATTGAAGATAAATTTCCCAGCAGCCATGAAATCAATGTGTCTGGACTGCGCCCCTTTCGTGGGCCGCATTAAGCACATGCTCCTCTGGCGTTGTCAGAAGAGCTGACTGCCGACCTGACTGTCCTCACGTCTCCTCCAGCACATTAAGATGTGGCAACAGTCACCTATTGAGCACTGTGATTGATGTGAAACAAGGAGCCCACTGCACAGTGGAGATGTGGACCCAAAGGAAAAAACAGAAGGTCCCCCCCCCCACCCCCTCCACCCTTTCATCTCCAAAAGCCGCAACCTCAGCAGTCAGGGCTGCTTGCGAAGTCCTGGACCTGCAGGTGTTCACAGTGCAGCGTGGGTCTGCATGCGTGCTGCCACTTTAAATCCACGACGAGGGAAATCTGCCATGGCAGGGCTTTGTTCGAGTCCCCCAGGGCAGGAGACTCGCATGAGTCAGCATCCAGGCGGATTTATAGCAGATTGATTAAATTAGCATTCATTCCACAAGCAGCACTTCTGCGCTCCAGCCAGCCCTCCTCCCAGCGTGGGCCCCTCCCACCTTAGAAAGGAAATTTTTTATTTCTTTCTGACAGGAAAAGCGAAAATTGACTCTGCCGTATGAAAAATAAAAAATGAAGCAAGTGAGATGGATGTCGCAAATTTGTCTCTTTGTAGGTCACTGCTTAGTGGGCCAGGATTCGAAATGATCAAATATTGACTTGACGCGCGTAAAAAGCAGCACACTGATATATGGCCTTGGGCCTAACCGGCATTTACTGACCCCATCTTATGGTATCCACCGCAGCAATTAGTTATTTTCCAGCCAATTAATCTGAAAAGGAAAACAGGATCAATTAGGCTGGAAAATAATGGCTCACTGTTGTTCCTGTTTTACGGCCCTGTTTTTCCCGCTCACTGTGTGAAAACGCAAACACCATCGCCAGCTTTTTTCACTGCAGCTTATGTATTCCATCCCTGTTGCAGCATAGTAAAAAGAACAGGTAGCTTTGTACCATGAGAATAGTCATGCATGTGAAAGATTAATCTGAGGTAACACAGAATTAAGACAAGTCAAGCCCGTGTTATGACTCATGGTGGCAGAGAAAGTTAGTGAGGTATAATGGAGGAGAGATAAAGGGTTGAAAGATGAGGTTTACGGAGAAGTACTGACCTGAAATTCACACAGGTGCTAAAGGTCAAAGAGGTTATGAGTTTGTTAAGGACACTAGTAGTGGTGCACGGGTGGGTGAATGAGTACATAGTGCAATGGAAGAGCAGCGAGAATCAGCGAAGGATATGGTTATGGGGGCTGTAGAGAAAGAGCGAAATGAGTAAATAAAACATCCAAAAAGGCAGAATTAATGATAAGTAAGCATATGGAATTGGCCAGAGTTGAGAGTACAGGTTGCAGTTTGCAGTGCTTACCAAGGGAGATAACAACTAGACTAGGCTTTAAGAAAAAATATTCTTGTAGAAAAATACGTATGTCCAAGGGCATAACTTTGAGTTAAGCATTGGGGGGTTGAGGTCACCACTCATTTAAGGGGGTCCAGGGGTTTGTATTGGCTGGTTTTGATAATTGGGGGGGTTACAACCCCCACATCCAAACCCATAATTTATGCCCATGCGTACAGCACATTATTCCAAGATTCATAATTACCATGCAATAAAATTTTAATGTAAAATTTTAAAAGTGCAGATATTTATAATGACTTACATTTTATAATTTGATTGATTATACTGTTTGACTCTATTTGATGTCTAGTGTAAGCCAGCTGGATAGCTATATTAGAGCTTTATTTAGGAATTTCTTCTGTGGAACACAGACTATTTCAGAGGCTTGAAAATATAGATATAATCAATCCTATACCCATCATTAAGCAGCCCTTCACATCACGTGGTAGCATTCAGTAATCTGTACATTCACATAACAGTCCACGAAAATGGATTTCAGATATACTTTCCTAGACAGTTGTCGATAAAATCCTCATTTATTAATTGAGTTTTTTTTCTTGCCTCGCACCGTCCATTGAAACTGCCCTTGAAATATTCTGCCTAGTTATAAATTTTCCTTGATTGTTCATTTTCTTCAGCTTGTGGCAATCAAGACGAGTTGGTTATAGAGTTTATGAAACTAAGTGAGTTTTGTTCTGGGACCTGGTAACTACAATCGCAGGTTGTACTTGCATATACCTTTAAAATGACATTGAAAAACTAATTAAGAACATTTCAAGTTGCGAATCTCATTCATAAGTAGAGGAGCGTCTGTATAGTATTATACTGTTACTTATTTATCAATTAACCACAAATTAAGTCTTAAGTTACATACTGATTTCATGTGAATACATCATTAACCAATCTTGATGCATGTTTTAATCTGTTAATTCTGTAAACCTTTGTGTACTACTGCAGAAATTACTGCAGAAACGACTGATGGAACTACTGAAGGAACAAGTCATAAATAATGTTAAATATTGCTCGTATTTGTTCATAATTAATAAGTCATGTGTCTTTCATCTCAAGTAGTGATTGTATTTGTTACTATATCTGTTGATTCTGCAAACCTTTGTGAACTACTGAAGGAACAAGTAACGAATAACAAGTGAAATACTGATCTCATGTTTGTCCATCATTGAATCGTGAGGCATCTTTTATCTCAAGTGGTGACTATATTTCTTGATGATGTTTCCATAATTTGTACTTCTGTAGTAACTGTGTTATTACTAAGTATTTCTGCCCTGTCAAGTAAATTGTTATAGAACGGATTAGTTTTCATGATGCACTAAAAATCTGCATGTAACTTTTTGTATATTGTAAAAGTTATGGAAATTTCCAAGGATCATGCTAATATTCTCATTAGAATTCCACAAACCACTGAACTAATTATGCTGCCTTTGTTTTAATTTTAAAGTCAAAGTATGTGTATTTGCAGCTATTAAATACAAAACCCTAAATCGAGGCCATTTTATTTACCATGGTACCATAAAAGAACATTTCCCCATTGTGAGGAATGGCATAAAATTCAGCAAAAGAACTTTCACTGAAAAAAAATGACAGAAAATGGTAGCGAAATGTAAGAAACTAAATGTGCTGAATCTGTTAGATGTCTCTTCATGAATGTTACATGGTAATGGAGAATATGAGTGGAATATTGCTTAACTTGCAGATATCGGAAGGTGCTTTTTTGAAACCTTATTGATCATACATTCCCCTATTTATATATTTATTTTATACAAAACTATGGGGTGCTGCCTTGCTGCCAACTAGCTGATTTCTTAAGCCATGTCACCCTGAATACTAACAGCCGGTATGTAAATGTGCTCTTTAGTATGCAGAAACCATCACGCTGCAGTGAATATCAATCAGGGCCTTTGCTGGCCAAAGTGCTGGAAATACTTTATCATAGACAAAGTGGCTAAAAAACACCATCCATACTGAGTGATCAAGGGGAAGCCAGCAATGTCGCTGACCTCCAGTGACTCCATCTCTCTTGATGCCTCTTCTAAACATCTCCCTGTAGCTGGCAATGCCTCATTCGTCTTCCTAAGTGGAACCTGGGGTCCACAGCACTCACAGATCCTCTGCTCCCCCCTCAGTCTTCTTGCTAACCCCACTTTAGCCCTGCTCTATAACCTTGACCAGGCCAGCATAATGCAGTTAATTGCCATAACAACACAGATGTACGCCATCCCTGCCTAATGTCAGCATCCCTCTCTCGCTTCCCCTCACTACTTCTGAGAACTCCTCTTCCTGACCCTGCACGTAATGCAATTAAAACCTACATTATAGAAAATGAATAGGGGGTAATCCAATCAAGGGATTGCAAAGGCCACTGTGACGCAAGCCACCTCTTCCTCTTCTGCTCTGTCTTTTCAGGTCAAAGAGGATAAGGACCTTGCACAGTGTCAAGGGCTGAATGATAAGAATGTGGCACTATTGAGTGCTGTTACATTTCCTTGTAGCTGATACCCTAATGTCGCATAAACAGATTATGTGGAGCACTACCAGGTTTCTCATTTGGCTAAAAGTGAAAGCGGTGGTATCCATTTATGACATGAGCTATACTCAACGTCTAATTGTCAAATATAACCAGAAAGAAATGGGTTTCTGTGTAAACCTATACTGGTTAAAACAGAACCATTGAATGAACATGTTATGTTCAACATGTTATCAAAAACTAGCAATTCAGATCTGCCAAAGTTTCCACTGTAGACAAAAAAAAATATATTAAATAAATGAGACTTTGACTGGAGAACCCAAATTCCAGGTGTCTGGTTTTTACAGACACTTGTCCATGGTATTTAATGACAAAAAAAATCAGTTTTTCTCGAAAGGATATCAGATAAAGCCGACCGGTACAGATAATGGATGGGAAAAGGAAATGTACTTCTTTTCCTTGCAAATAATAAAAAAAGTAATTCACTGCAAACATATGGGAATGATAGAGTTGGCCTCCACTGTCACTGTGAATCTGTCAGTAGAAGATGTCCTTCAGGTGCACCAGTAATAATTTTACTCTATAACACTAATTTCAAACTGTGGTCCTGTACATCCACCCTTCAGAATGCTTTTTTTTTTTTGCCAAGAAAAACAGAAAAGTATGACACACTAACCTTTGTTGTGAAGTTGGAAGACCAACAGGATGTCGCTGTCTTTATGTATATGAACTAAATCACATTGCACAATTACTAGAAGAGTCTGATAGTAAATAAATATATAATGACAAAGTACAGATGTATGTCATTTCCTCTATATATCTGTCTCAGGGGAGGTATTCTGAAGTGTAATGAGGATTGGCTTCCTGAAGAAAGTCATTACAACACCCAACCCATGTTGCCAATCTGCTCATCAATGGGGAGGTGCTATCAAATATTCATAGGATATCTCATGCATTAGACTAAGGCTTCCCTCAGTAGGCCCACAGAGCATAGTGCTGGTGGCTGCTGGGTGGCTTTCCTCATTTCACCTGTCAGCTTTTTCTGTCTGCCGTGAATTGTTGTGGACGGAAACACGATGCACCTCTTACAGGCTGGGGGACAGAGGTGCATCTGTAGAATTCAAACTGGGAGGATGGGTAGGGAGGGATATTAGAGGGCATTACATTATGGTTAAGGTTATTCAGGATATTCCTCATATCAGACTTTGGTATTACGATAATGAACACATCAGGCTTTCACAAATGTAGTGACACTTCACTAGAAACCTACCGCAGGCATTCCAATAGCCAGCGACGCCTCCTTTGACATACAGAAATGCTTCTCGATGCTTTGTAGTTCACAGTGATTTATCCAAAGACGTATTTAAAGTACATAACTAGGTTTTCTTTTAATGAATCAGATAAAACCAGTGACATCAAACACCAGTCCATTGAGAGAAGACCTTTCAGGACTAGCAACCATTCTGCTCTCAGCCTTCATAAGGAAAATAAAGAAAACCGGGCCAGAGGACTGTGAAATGGGTTCAGCCATGACAATAACCGGCACTGGTCATTTTATCAGGACAATGTATTCTTACAGCTACAATTTTAGTACTAAATAATAATTCTCAAAAATGTAGAAGAAAATATCGGTGCTTATACATTGAATAAGCTAGATAATTCAATAGCTGATAAAATCCATGTTGCACGAACAATGCTAAGGTGACATTTTGCTACTACGCTAGAAGGTGGAGGCAAGAAAATTAGGTTTCTTCCAGGATGAAGTAATTGGGGACACATGGGCACATTTAGGTGACCGTTGCTTAAATGGGGGGGGGGGGGGGGGGGGCACATGAATAAATCACACACTTTAAGCAAAGTATGTATAACATTCTATGCAGATTGAAAATTATTTTAAGTCTGAATACTGCGATTAAAGTTCATTTATTCTTTTAGCTGTTAATGTAATTGCTAATGTTAATGATTAATTGTACTGCTGTGTTAATGCCATAGCTTACTGCTTGTCCTTTCTGTAAAACAAAATTACTGTATGACTTTTTTTATTTTTTTGGTAGGCAGAATCTGCAAGAGTATGGCATCTATTCATATGTACATTTTAGGGTCTTATGTTGGCCTTTCACATATGCAAAGGTTTCTGAAGGTGCCCAATCACTAACGTGAAATTTGAAATGACACTCTCCAATTTATAATCCATCTACTCCTTCCAATCCACCATCTGCTATGACAGAAACAATGAATTTAAATATTATATCTCATTTGCCATAAAAAATGACCATAAAAGAAATTAATGAGCCCTTGTGTATTACAAAGCCCATCTTTATGCGTTTATGACTTTGATTTGGGTAACAGGTTTACAACCAATAACATCACAGATGTTAGTGGCATTATTTTCCTTTAAATCACCGGAGTCCATTTCTTCTGAATATATATTTGAGGCTGTAAGTGTGCATACTTCACACCTACAACTGCTTTATTGCCTGACTCATATTAATAAAGATATTGATAGAGAATCATGGGGCAATTACTCTGAATAAAAAATGGCTGTTTGTAAAATAACAGCATTTCATTGCATCCATTCTTCATTCCCTAACAAACACACTATTGAACACTTCAGTATTCCTTTATTGACCTGCCCATTTGCTAGCCTAAGGCTGTCACGTCATATTTTGTACCATTAAACTTCAGCATCACATACTATAGTAATGTGCCTTGAGAATACAGAAAATATTATTCAGGTTTATATAAGGTTTTATATTTAGACAGCTAAAAAAATGCTGCAACAGAAATATTTCAGGCTTTTTGGCATGTTATTTCAGTGTAATAAATTCTACAGTCCCCTTTGTTAATTATCTGGGGAGTGAAGTATGAATCCCTTTTCCTACAAAACAGCTGTGTCAAGCAGCCCTGTGCCCCTGCCAGATATGCCCCTTTTAAAACCCCATTAAGGAGTCCCCGTGAGTGTGCGTCGCAGCCACCAAGCTGGAAAGCCTTTCACTGCTGATTTGTCGTCCATTATCTTTCATTTGCAGCCCGATGCCTTTTCTTGGCCAGTTGGGCAGTGCACTAGTGCAGCATCACCACCACAAGAGCTTGACAGAAAATGTCACTGATGGCTTTTCCGAATTCTCTCACACGTGTGTGCAGGGACACACATGCACACAAAGGAAAGATGTGACCCAAACATCCAAGGTAAGAGTCACGGAGATAGATTGTTAAATCCAAATGCATTCTGTACATATAAAATTCTGTTTGACAATCTATTATTAGTGCCTTCCCAGAGTCCAGAGAATTATTAAACTTAGCACAAGCACTGGAGTAGCTATCTTTGAAGAGCATCAGAGAATCTATACCAAGGTAGTGTACGCTGGATATGGGTAGAGATGTAAGAAAAACACAAGACAAGGGACTGAAAAGCCAGTCTGTATCGAACTCTGGCAAGGCTGAGCAGAAATTCTTGTTGCTTGGCTGCCCAGACAGTTGCCAGGGAGATATTTTTACACAGAATAGCAAGACCTACATGCCGCCAGTACCACTATATTGAATGCTTTATGCAAAAATGACATGGATATGGCAGGCAAAAGAAAGTGAAAACCGCTTTTTTATCCATTTAAGATGAGAGGACTTCCGATTGAACCCTCATCAAAAAAGGTTTATGGTTAGGGTTAGGGTTAGAGTTAGGGTTAGGGTCTAGTGTATAAGAGAGGCTGTGGTATATATTTTTAAGCATATGCACATATTCATAATTGTATGGGTTATTGGTTAGTATTTTAGGTATTTCTGTCGATAAAAATCAAAATCGTGGAACTCTTAACTGGTTGGATCCTAAGTGCTATAACCGTTGTGCCGCATGTTGTTCTACAGAAAGTACCTGTGTAGTGAGGGTTTGTCATTAGAATCACCGCATCACGCCAGTCAGAAGGTCAACAGCTATGCTCTGTGGATCGTAAAAGCCATGTTAGCTCAAATAAGCGTATTACCAAAAAGGGTCTTTGGCCTTCAGTGGAAAGTGATTTTCCTTCCCTCCAGCTGAGGTTACATGTCAGGCCACGGCTTCTCTACCTGGACCTTTATCTAACAGAAAAGGGCAGCAGCATGAATGACAATACAAGAAATAAATAATAATAATAATATAAAAGAAAAATATCTAAAGAAAGGCTAAAGAAAACATCATTTTAGCTTTTTTTTTGGTTTTGAATTCAAGAAGTAGTGTGTAAAAATCACAGAAACATTGACCATGTTTAGAAAAAAGATTCTTGCATGATCTTATTGATACCTTTTTTATAAGGATCCGCTAAGAATTCCGTCCCATGCTTTTGATTCTATGATGTAGTTTAAACTGCTACATTTTCATTGTGATTCATATAAAAATGGCAGCTGAGACGCAGTTGAAATGTTCAAATTTCTTGCAGGAAGGGCAAAAGGAATCTCAGCCTGGCTGTTCAGGCCACGGAACGGAGAGTTCTGTGAATTAGCAGCTATGTTTGATGAGCGTAAATAAGTCAGAGACACATTACGAGATCGTGAACAAGCCCCAGCAATAGTAAGCTTAATAATCATAAGAACGGGCTAATAACAACTATGCCAAATAATATTAAAATCCAAATAAAAAATGTGTTTCGCAATATTGGGCAAATTATCACCACACCTCCCCATGGATATAGCCATTATGACACAAACTATGACATAAAATTTGCAGACATGAAATTCTATCTGTTGTACTATAATTAGTTATTGGTCAGTTACACCTTATTATGAACAGATCAGTACTATTGTAGCTCTACGTTACCATGTGAAAACCGAGCAGTTACACAGAATCTTTTTCATCTGTATGGAGATTTTTTTTCATGCGGTTTAACTCATCTAAATGCGGCTCTTCATTAGCATTTGCAACTTGCAGCTCTGGGTGGCAATAGTGCAAACACATTTTAATTGAAAATGGTGCCACCGTAGCTCTGAAATGTCACTTGCCCTTTCAAAACGAGAAGAGATGGGGCTATTCCCAAAACCGTGACTCAGCCGATCATGATTGGATCCCTCGCCATGCCCGCATGTTCTCTGGGTGCCAAGTCCAGCTTCCACTCGCAGTGGCAGTGGCGACAGCAGCGATAATTGTGGGAGGTGAACCTGCAGCGGCGCCACCTGTCTGCCACCCTAATGAGCTCCCACAGGCCATAAACGCATTGCCCATAGCAATAAAAGGTGACACATATACTAAACATGTGCAAAGACCTCACATTGAAGACTCAGAAAAGTCAAATACTTTGCACATTGCAGTCTTTAAAATCCAGATGCATGCATCTGACACAACATTTAGGCTCTCGTTTGGAGTACAGAAGCGATGTTGAAAGGTTAATAGAAGCTGTCACTATTTTTTAGTGTTCATTTTCAAGGAATGCACACCACATTAACCAGGTGAGATGCAATGGTCCGTGGGGAATCTGCCACGTACCAGCAGGGGGCGATCAGCACCACACGGGCCTACGAGGATTGTCGTTTCTTCACGGTTGACCAGAACAAGAGTCAACAGGCCATGGCTGCTGGCTGCTAATTGCCCTAAGCAGGGGGAGGGACTGTCTTCCCCAGTGTGGCTTAAGGTCTGCACTGGGGAGAAGATGGAGACAAAAGGAAAGAGCAAACCAGTGGTACCAGTCACCGCGATTAAGCCGCTTGGAGGATGGCCACCCTGAAGCTTCTGCTGCCTCCTGACTGACCTCATCCACGTTCAGAGACCTGTGCCTGTTCTGGAGATTCCCTGCTGGCTTGGCAATCACAGCCCATTCGCCACCACCAGCCGTTTTGTGTATTTTCCCCTTTTTCCTTGAATAAACCTCCCCCCTCAAGGGCTATTGACTTGCATCCTTGTCTCTTGTGCCTCCTTGCTTTCCACACCAGGTTAAGTCCTTTTTTGTACAGTATAATTATCTTACATGATTTCTCAAAATCAGCAGACCAGTTGCATAAAGATTCAGTTTTAAATGCAGCAGTGTAGAAAACACCATAAATCTTAATAATGGATTTTTGAAGCAAAGGTTATTGGTATGAAATTACTACTTTTGTCCATTCAGTAGGTATATTTGAGTTACCAAAAACTGCCATAAGAACATCAGAAATTTACAAAGAGAGGAGGCCATTCAGCCCATCAAGCTCGTTTGGGGAGAACTTAACTAATAGCTCAGAGTAGTTATAAACTTATGATTTAAAGGAACCCAAAGTTTTAGCTTGCGCTACACAAGCAGGAAGAGTATTCCATACTCTAACTACACGCTGTGTAAAGAAGTGCTTCCTCAAATTCATTTTAAAATGTGCCTTTTAAATTGTGTGGCAACAGAAACTAGCTACAGATATAAGGGACTCCATTGCATTTAGTGAATGCTTCTATGTTTTCATTTGGAGCAAATCACACCAAAACTATACTGTTAAATGTCAAATGGCATGTTCAACAGTTATGGGAGCAGAAATAAAGCTAAACAGCTGAAGTGCTATCGACTCAAGGCACAATTCCACACAAGCTTTATTGCAGATTATGTGTAACTGATCAATTTAGGCATCAAGCATCTTTGGGGGCCCTGGAGCCTATTCCAGGCAGTACAGGCAGGGCATGCAAACTCAGTGGAGGAGGGATTGAAACCTCAAACCCTGTAGCTGTTAAGGCTAATTTATACTTCTGCACAGAATCTACACCACTGATAGCTGTGTATCCTACTCTGAAGCATTCAGGAGGTGCACGTCAGGCTACAGCATAGGTTATGGAGTAGCGTAGCATACATCAAGCTTAAGGCAACAGTGCTAAACACTGAATATCTAGTGTCCAGTATGCAGCAATTTTAATTCCTACCACATGTCTGGTTTATACTCTGTAACTTCTTTACCTCACCATGACCTCACACCTCCAGACTCGTGGGTTCAGATCCCACCCTGGGCTCTGTGATCGGAGGTTGCATATCTGCTGTCTGTGTTTGTGTGGGATTCCCCCAGGGACTCCAGTTTTCAAAACATGTGGTTGGATGAATTGGTGTCTCTGAATTGTACCTTCTGAGTGTGCTGTGCAATGCATTGGCATTCCAGCTAGGGTCTGCTCATCGTTCCCTGGGATAAGCACAGACTCACCTCAGCCCAGTGCTGGATAAGCAGTTATGCAGGATGGTGGGTTGGGTTTTACCGCAACGTTACAGCTGGTTATAAGTAATCATAGCTTTGACGAATGTCTCATCTGGAGGATATAAACAATCAGCAAATCTAGACAAGTATGTAATGGAAGACCAGCATGTTCACATCGTCACTGAATATGGCATTACGACAGTTTCGTGCATGAAGATGCTACTTAATTTTTCAGGGATATTTCAAGGCCCGATCACTTTGTAGGTTACTTTTTATCATCAAGGGCAAACTACGATAGCAGCATTAAAACATGCCACTGTGATCCTTTCTTCTATCCAATTCACTGTCTGTGTATAAGATCCTGTATCTTGGGAAGTCAAGCAAACACACCAGTCCTGTAATCGTTCTGCTAGATGGAAGCTCAAATCCCATGACGCCCACCATGGTTGTGTTGCTGTAATATTAACAGCACAGCACTCAGTACACCAGCCACCTCCCGCTGCCCTCCTACTGCCATTAACTGCCCCTCCCCCCTCATCCTCTGCTGCCATTCTGTCCGTTCCACTGGCACAGTCTTTTGTGCCTTTTAGCCTTCATACAAACAATGGCTCAGTGATTCGCAATTCAGTTTGATGATCTTCTAAGGGTCAGATTTTTCCTGACAATGCCCATCTTCTAGTGGGGCATATGTGCAGGGCTCATTTTGAACATTTTAAACTGGAAGGCTACATTTGCGGAATAACAACAGTTGCAGCCATTGCCTGAATAAGTGGTTTGGAAAATGGATGCGCAAAATAAAAAGCTTGTGCTTTTCCTGCTTTTAGTAATGTTGATATTCCCATAAGATTTTTGTTTACAGTATGTGTCCACAGCAAAGTAAGAAGTTTGATTGGATAATTAATACACGAGGCAGGCAGCTGCTCAATACTGTTCCCACTTCTACTCAGACTAAACTCGCTGTTTTACATGGTGCTTGTGCAAAATGTTAATCTTCCCAGAGGTAAAATCATAGAATACTGTACCATATCAACCATGACTTACAGGCAGTCCCCGGGTTAAGAATGTCCAACTTACAGACAGCTCGTAGTTATCAACATACTGCCTATTGTATTAAAAATTTGAGTTACATAAAATATTTCATAATAATGAATGTACACACTACTGCCCATGATAACACTGCATGTCAGTAGTTTGTCGACTCAAGGTAGCATACAGTACTGTACATAATTACTGTTATTATTACTGAATATTTTTTATTGTTATTATGCCCTGTATTACTATTCTTCCGACTTACCCACAAATCCGTAATCTGAGGACTGCCTATATTTATTATTTAGCAGGTAACCTCCTTGTTAACATGAAATGATTTATAGAATAAACCACAAAGACCAGTAGGTCTTCAGGCGCTTCAGGTTAATATTAACAGATATCAATAAATATAACAAATATCAATAAGTATAAGGTACATAATAAAGGTAGATACATATGTATTCAAATGGGTAAAAATACATTAAATGAATGTATTTTATGTTCTAAAAGTGCAGTGCTTCACAGAAATTTAGTATCATAGCCAAAGAGGCACGTTGGGCAGCGCAGTCCCTGTGCCGTGATGATTTGACAGATGCTGTGACAAAGACAGGACTGAAAGCGAAATGGCCTGATGGCACAGGAGCGCCTGGTCCCCAGCTCGCCGCGGCAGTGCGCTGTCAGCCCGCGCTCTGCTCCGGTGACCCGGCCGTGGCGGAACGGGACGCTCTGATGAAGTGTTCAAGCTGGGGAGCAGCAGAGCGGGAAGCAACGTTGTCCCCCCGTCAGGTGGAATCACACAAACGCGTGTGTGCACTCTGTGACCATATAACGCTCACTCAGGCAGTGCCTCAGCTCGCCCGTTTGCCGTCTGACTGCCTCTGTATGGACCTTTCATTAAAGCAGAGGATATTAAATATTAAAGTTATTAACATTTTCAGGGCCGTAAGTGTTTAGACCCAACGTGCCTAAACTGCACTAAGAGTTACAATAAGGAATAACAATAATGAACAATAATTATTAAAAAAGAACTTCATTTCTATACAGTTTCTATTAACTATTTAGGTAAATACAAAATCAACAACAAAATCGGTTATATTGACAAGTCTGATATCCTCATCGATTTTGTACTTTGGCTTGTAGCATGGCCCGTTCTGCAACGCAAGCAAGGCCACTCGGTTTAGCTGTAGCCTTATCTGATCCACTTCTGTCCCTGCAGGGGGGTTCAAGAGATGAGGAGTCCTCAGCAGTGGCTGGTAAACAAAAGACATAAGATCAGTGGAAGATGAAAGATGGGATAGAATATGTGTGCAGGTGCATGTGTGTGTGCATGCAGGTGTGTGTGCGTGCATGTATGTCTTTGTGTCTGTGTATTCGTGTGCAGCCGGGGTTTAAGTGGGCAGATTCTGATCTTGCGCCTCCATCCCATTCCATAGTTGTGAATAAATGCTGAGAGCCATCTCTGTTGCCTTACTCTGCCTGCTGCCTCTCCAGGGGAGCTTGCCCAAGACAAAAGAGGTTAAATCGATGCTGAGAACAGGCGCATGATCAGATAACAGGCAGCTCTGCCTCCTCTTCCCACTAGCCAACCGTCGGTCCCAGCTCAAGCAACCCAGCTCAGAGCACCACAAAACACTCTGACCAAAGGCAGGCAGTTCACGCCATTACCTTAAACCCCAGAGTAAATGTCAGAGAAAGCTGCTAGCAAATTAAAATCTCCTCTCTGTCTTCTTCGCTGCTCCTCTATTCTGCCCCAGTTGCCCTTTTCCGACACGTTTTGCCTCCTCTCTTTTGTCATTCTTTCTCACTCGATCTCTCTTCTATCTGTCCATCTTCTCATTCTGTTTCACGGTTCTCACTTTTTTTTTACCTACTTCTACTTTTAGGATCACTGTCTCACCCAGTTATTTCCTTTCCTTTTCTATCATTTGATTCTGTTTTTCTCATTTGCTCCTCTCTCTCTCTCTCTCTCTCTCTCTCGCTCTCTCTCTCACTCTTTCTCTCTCTTTGTCTGTCACTGTCACCAGGCACCTGGTGATAAGGCAGAAGGCAAAGCGAGACCTCTGCTCAGAAACTCAACTCTTCACCTCAGCATCACAGTAGTTTCAGAAAAAGCCCGCAGGCGCTGCTGCAAAGCCCTCAAGCGGTAGAGGCAAGTATGTTGGATGTACTTGTGGGCACCAATTGTATATCCGCACTCAGAAATAAAATGAAAAACAACAGTTAGACGGGGAGAAAATAGCAGTTAGATGAGAATAGCTTCTTCAAGTCAAGGTCATGAGGTAAATTTATGGGCTGTTGTGCTGCAAAGCCTATATTCGCTGTACACGTACCAGTCCCTGTCACTGACCAGTGGCTCTCTTCATTATACTGTCACTGGGGTTTAATCAATGTCGGGATCGTAACTCACAAACTGACATACAACCCAACGAAAAAATACACAGAGTGTAGTTCAGGGACAAATCATTTCAGCACCAAGAAGAATCTATCCTGTAAAATCCAAGGTAATATTTCCTACTTTAGTAGTATGGACTCTTTCCAGGTCACCCCCCCCCCCCCAGATCCCCCCTTCTTTTCTCCTCCCCTTGGTGATGACCTTTAAAGAAGGCAGAGAAGCAAGTTGCTGATTCTCCAAACCTTGTGCACCACTGGCTCTGTACCTCCCTACGCCTCCTCACACGGGTGCTGCCCCATTGAATGCCTTGGTGTGGAGTCACCAAACAGTACAAACAGGCTCATACCCATAATCCCCTCACTACACACCCATCTGTACATACATTCAATTTAAAATGCAGAGTGGAATAAAAATTAAATAAAAACAGATAGTGAACATCCTTGTGCATTTTGGATTGGGCTGTACTTGTCTGTGCTCCTACAGGACAGTCTTTTTATGATTATTGACAATTCCCAAGACAGGGAGCCAGACTGCTGGCTGTTTAGCATCAGAGCAGAGCCATTTAGCATTTATGTGCATGTTTACTCGTTCCACTGCAGCCGCAATGCAGCATCCCGATATAAACTCCACCATGGAGCCAGTAAAACCAATAAGTGGCTGAATGAATGTCATCAGACCACAGAAAAAGTGACTAAGCAGCCAGCTTAAAATGTTATCTTTTAGCCTCATTGAAATCTCCATTTCGCAAGCTTCAAATGAGGAAGATATTTACAACCACCTGACTGTACAGGAATTACTGAAAATGTCTAGCACAGGATGTGAAAATTCAAATCTGACATCATTGCTCTCAAACACAAACGCGCCGTAATGTGTTTTAAAGAGCCAAATCTCCAATGAGCCTCATAGTTTTAAGTGATATGACTCCGCACTAAAGCTGAGGTATGCCAAATTGAGGGAATATAATTAAAACATTGATAAAAGTTTTGCAAACATCAAAGGCTTCCCTCCAGGGCTCATGAGGAGTCCTTGTAATATGTAATGATTTGTAATGTGATGGGAGCCATTAAACCAAATCCAGCACTGGTCACAGTCGCAAAAGCACAGAGCAGTGAAAGCCAAAGCTACAAGTGGATTAAACAGCACCGTGACCAAAATAAATGGAGGTTGAGCAGAGATTGCAGGAACCAAGGAACCAAGCCCAAGGAACCAAGCCCCTTTTGAATGGGAAATTTGCTCCCTTTTTTACAAGCACGTTGGGTTCCAGACGTTGACTATAGTCTAATTGGGAAGCCCCCTCTGGACACAGGATGAAAGCTATAGCTCTAGAGTGAGAATCCCACCCCCCACCGCCAACACCGTTCTCGTCAAGGTGACAAACTTCAAAAGGAAAATCTCCTTAAAAGATGCACCTCCATGTCGGATGCAGGAACATCCCACCACTGGCCTAGTGTGAAATGAGGCTCTTGCATTGCCAGGCTTTGGTGGTGCACACACTGGGCGAGCTGGTGATGGTACGATTAGCAGCAGCATGTTTAAAGGAAGGAGAGACACGTCAAGCAGGAGCCTCTAGCAGCACAGCCAAGACCTACTATCCAAACTCCTCTGGTGTGCTTGCGTTTCAGTGCTCATATCCCAGAATCGCTATTACCAAGCCAAACTTGTTAATACCTTAATACCCTAGTGACCTGAGCATAAATACCCATCAGTAGTCTTGGTCATGAATTTCCTTGTTTCAATTTACGCAACGGACAAAGGCTGCAAGAAAGATGTTGCCTTAATAAGCTCTAACGTCTCACAGATGTGTCATGTCATTCTTATCACTGGGTTTAATGACAAATGTTTATTAAATGCTTGTATCTTTAATACTGTGTCGCATTTAATAGGGTCACATGCAGGTCATATATTTTTCATATAGTATTTCATGAAAACAACCATCTTGTAACCTGCTCAAATGTTTCTTTTTATGTAAAGACCATTTATGCCATTGAAGAAGCCAAGGATTTTATTTTATTTTTTACCATTACATCCAGTTACCCCCATACCCCAGATTGGGGACCTTTGTTTCCTCAGACCCTGCCTGCTGGAATCTCCTGTTTGCTCTTCTCCTTCTCTGTCAATTTAAAAACATCAGCGGTGCCAAAAACAGCAGATGGGAGCAAAGCTGACAAGTCTTCCTGCTCGCCTGTCTTCTGTCACTGTTTCTGGCAGTGCTATGCTATCTTAATCCTCTAGCACAATTATATTCTCCCCAGTTTTGCACTTGTTAGTCTCATTATTTACTGCGATCATTCATTTTACTCTCACCAACCATTAAGGAGTACTGAGCGTTATTACAGGCACAAGCGAGGATCTGCATCTCTGCCTATGATTTCATAGCCCTGTGACTGCTAGGTATCGCCCCCTCCTACATCCCGCATCCTTTTTTATTACCCTGTGCTGGAATGCCGATTGTCACACTGTGCCTTTGATTATTTCCTTTCTCACAATACTGGACGCGTTGAGTCACTCTAGTATTTCAAAATCAACCTGGAAGAGCTGTTTTCAGTGACACCCATGACGGATTTATATGCTTATACCACCCAGGCATTAGGTAATCCTTTTGCGAAACTCACCACTGGGAAAATGTGGGCATGGCAGAGCGTGAATAGCAACTATTGTCTGAACTATAAACTGCTTAATTGTGATTGCCTTACCATGCATTACCTGCAGCCTATTACTCAGCCTTGTGTCAGTCATTTCCATTGATGTGGTAGCGAATGGGCAGGATGTGTGACGCAGACAAAGGCGAGTCCAGATGCAGACACTTGCAGTCACTGTTTCAACAGATCGGTCCACACTGCAAGTAGACAGCAACAAGACACAACTGAAATAAAGCAATAAAGTCGAACTCCTCATCTCACCGAAGAGCATATCTATTTTCTGGGAATAAACAAAAACAGAAGCAGAATCTTTTTTAAGTTCACCCACAAGAAGTAGGTTTTCCATGTGAGTTTGGTACTTGACAGTGATGGAGTGCCTCTCCCATTTACTAACACGCCCAACTGGGAGACGCATCAAAGTAGAGGCACCGTTGTCAGGTTTGTTGCCCCCTCCCCCCCCCCACACACACACACACACACACACCACCACCACCACAGGGACATCATTACATGTGCAACACCATGCATTTGTTTGCCTGATCAAACATTGGGGAGGAACATTCATGCAATATGTAGTGTTACAAGTGAACAGCTAATATAAATTGGGGGCTTGTTCACTGCAGCGCTGCTGTTCACAGGCTGGGGCTTAACAAGGAATCAGAGTCCGTCTTGTCGAGATCATCCCGTGGATGGTGTGAAAAGGAGGCGTGGGAGCAATATGTGAAAATGCCAGAGATGTAGATGCCGCTGAAGGCAACTGAAAACCTTTCTAGTCATTTCATGGCCACATTTTCTGAAACACGCTATTGGAAATCTCCATTGTACACTGACATCAACACACACATTAGCGAAAGGTCATTACAGCTCACACATATTGCTAAAATGAAGGGAGGCTATGATTTTTGTTATTGCAATGACCGTCTGAGTACAGTAACATCCACTCTTTTTCATACAGGGCTTTTGTAAACATGCTTTTATTTTGAGTTTATAAGAAAAATACTCAACTATTGCACTACGACACTCTTTCTTCCAGCCTTATTCATCAACTGTAGGTGTTTATTCACCTGTTATGTCAGCCACTCACACAACTATATTGCTGTTAACTGTGATTTTCTGAAAAGGAATATAGAATGTATGTCCCCCAAGTTGCACTGATAGCAATATGAAGATTATCAAAGTGATAAGCTGCATGTTTCTTGTAGGTGGAAAGAAAAAAAATGCATGAATTTTCAGCAGTTTAAAATCCTGCAGATTTCAACATGGGCATCTGTTTAATAATTTCGAAAAAAACTGTAAAATAAAAACAGTCTGTGAATAAAAACAGATTTTGTCAGAACAACTGGCCTGGAAGTTAATGACAGATGATCACAACGATGGAAGGATGAACTAAAGGCTCATTTCTGCTAATTTTTCCCAAACTACATATTATCTGATTAAAAGTGGTTTGACTTGAACCTGTAGTTTGTTTCCAAATATTGTTTATAGCATGATAGTGAATGAATTGCTTTCTTAACAACTATGCGATTTCCTTGTGTGTTTTTCTCCATGTGAACGAGGAAAGGTTTTGGGGGAAAACGAGCCTTTGTCATCATCTGACATAAGACAGATTTGTCCTTGCTGAGAAGGACACATCTGTCTTGCCCTGGGCTGAGTCAGCTATTTCGATCCTAACCATGCACCACCCCCCAACCACCATTTTCACTGAAGGCCAAGTGGAAGATGGAGATATCCAGGTGCTGTTGCCAGTTCCTTTTGTATAGTGGGTAGTGCACAAAAAAAACCTCCAAATGTCAACACTCCCGTAATCAGTCATGCATGGGCAGATAGAGGTGGAGCTGGACGAAGATCTGGCCAATCTACAGACCCAACCACAGCTGAGGCGGGAAGGGCATTAAAGAGCAGAGTGTGAAAGTCTTCATATTCCTTCAGATTCTTAAGCTGCTCACAACAGCTGAGGAGAAAGCTCTCGCTATGTTAGAAGGCCCAGCTGGATCCCTGCCCCTGCCCAACCCATGTGTGAGGCGAACGATTTTATCTTACGCCCAGAAACACTTACACAGAGCCAATTCTGCCTTCTGGGAGTACAGAGGGTGCTTACATAACATACCCACAATGCTTCAGGCTGGTGTAAAACATGATCATGTTTCTACAGATAAAGGCAACAGGAAGAGTTTCAGTGACTGAGTCTATTATAAATGACAACCATTTGTTTCAACTTCTGGACTCTACAGTGCTCACTCTTTTATATTCATGTGTTATTAATTCCACCAAAAATCTATATGGAACATCATCCACAGCCTATACTAGCCTTCCCATCATACACTGACATGCTGTCTAATGAACAAAGCGGGATTTCAATACACAAATGGCAGTAAAAGCAGGGGCAGGGGTGCCAGTGTAAGTTTCCCCTTTAGCGTTAAGAGCTATTCTTTCTAAGAGATATTTGTGCAATACACATGGTGGATATCTGTGGTGCCTTAAGCCACATTACTGATAGGGAGAATAATGGAAAATTGTTGTCCATCTGCCTTGTCCTCTAAAAGGGCCCTAATACTAATCCACACAGTCCATTGTGAAATTCAAATATCCACTATTGAATGTGTGAATGCTGGGAGGTCCACTGAAAGGATGAAAGGATAGAGAAATATGCTTCCTTACCCACAATTTATGGGATTATATGTAGAATTCTCTACATTGAATGAGGTTTCCTTAGACTGGTTCTTAAGGGTCATGGTGTTGGCAGGTTCTTATTCAGTATCTGCACTGAGCCAGCCACACAACTCATTACTGCTTCCACTGAACCAGTGCGGCACTTTCCCAGTTTTAACGTGGTTTTCGGAGCAAATCTACTGAACTGTGATAGCCAATGAAATCATAACAGTGAAACAGAGCTGCATGTCAGGCTTTTTTAAATGAGAGGCAAACTATCAAATAATGCAGTTATAATTCAATTGACACCACTGCAACTCACTGTTCTGGCCAATTCAAACAGCTGTCTTTGTGACATGCTTCTAAAATTATCCTGAGTACTTTTTGCAGAAAAAGGCTTGTGTCATGTGCTAGAGATGCCAGACTTTAAACTGTGTTTGGGTTGATATTTCTACCAAGCAGCACGCATTTATGTAATTTGGAAAATGCACATCTCACTTTTCTTCTTATTTTCAGGGCTCGAGTGGCAAATCTAAGATGGCATGTTTCACTACATTCACAATAGCAAATGTGATTCTGAACACTACATGTAAATATGTAGTATTTTCTGTGAAGTTTGATAGACGCATTGCTTTCATGCTCCATATCCACTATTGCCACAATGCAGGGAGAAATATACTGTGGGAATTTTTTAATTTGTGCAAAAGCTGTGGATTAGTCCTCACGCTAAACGGAACACGGAGGAGTAAAGCCAAGTCCGGGACCTGGAAAGAGACATGATGGTGAAATGCAGGGAGGGTGGGAGAGGGGGAGAGAGCGGTTGTCGGCTGCGAGGCTTTTTAATTTAGTCTCCACAGGAGAACAGGTCGAGTGGAACAGGGGCTCGTCTGTCACAGGGAGGCTCCAATAAGCGCTTGACGAATCACAGCGAAAGCGGCTATGGCAGTGCCACAAATTGGTGCAGAAGGCCTCCTGGCGGAACGATACTCAGCCTGCGAGAGCGTGGGGTCAAACATACCTACAAAATGCATGGCCGGCTCTCCATTATACTTCACACAGGCAACATTTTCTGCCTGGTGACATACATGTGTTTGGAATTTACGGTGTGAGACAGTGAATTCTCCTGAGATATCCAGGTACACAGTGCTGCGAAGCTAATGTTCCAGCAGCCACAAAGCTTAGGAGAACTTCTTTACTTCTCTACATTTTAGATAAGAATTAAGAAATGGAGTCTGGATTGACAGCCTTTGGTCCCTCTGAGATGTATTACTGTCATAGGACCAACTGGGGTATCACAAGCAAATTAAATGGAAATTAGCTGATGCCACATTGCGTGGCTGTGCCGCAGGAAACTCCTGCCAAGCTGTTTCTCCGGGAGCTCAGTCTTTGATTTTACTTAGGCTTAGCAGGTCAGTTCAGCTGCTATCTTTCTTTCTTATTAAATTACCTTGTTGGGTATCGAGAAATTGAATGAGCAGTAGCGCTCAACTATGTTTCAAGCTACTACATAATTTATTCATCCATTTTGAACAACTGCTTATTCAGTACAGGGTCATAGTTGACCTGTATACTATCCTGGAGTACGAGGCAAGGGTCATATTAAATTGTATTTGCCTAAACAAGGGGTTCCCACCCTCTAGTCCACAAGCTGGTGGGCTGGTAAAGACAAACTATATATTTTCAACCTACATCTGTTTTTGCCTTGATATCCGAGTTATCAGTAAACAACTTATTCACTCTCCCCCCCCCCCCCCCCCCCCCCAAGTTTGATTAGTTTACTAGTCCATGAAGTTACACCCCATATGCGATGAGGCTACACTGGTAACCACTGAGACACTGTACAGTGATAAGTGATGTATATCCCAATTAAAAGGTATATTGATGTGACCGCACAGCCAGATGGAATACCTTTCATAAAGGCAATTTAGGAAGACTACACAAATTCGTTACAGCTGAGACGTGATTTCCTCACATAAAAATACAGAAGCTTATTCAACAATGTAACAGAGCAGGTTAAAACAATTACATGACCACGCTGATCGGCAATCGGGAATGGCAACATCCGCCCCTCACACACACACACAGCAAAAATAAAATACACTCAATACATTAAAAGCCACTTAGGCCCTTGAAATAAAAATTAACCCCAAGGAGCAGCGAGGAGCAGCACTGGGCCTCACCATGAGGGCACCTTCCAGACACTACAGGCCACTCCTGAACACACCAGTGCAACACAAAGAAAAGCCTCCACTTCCTACAACTCAGCCTGCTGCCCACTTCAACCCTGCTGCTCCTGTACAATAAAACAAAACATCACTACATTAAACAAAAGACAAAGAAACTGCCCCACCGCCGACACACAACAGAAGTGGCAATGTAAACGTGATCACGGGCCTCCCAATCGCACAATCAGAAGGGCCGCCACACGAAAGAATGGAACTTTAATGTAGACAAAGCAGCAGCATCGCCAGGGATTGCAAGATGGAAACCAAGGGAGCAACAATCGCTCCCGCTGCCATATGCAGCCGAACCAGCGAAACATAACAAAAATGAGAAAATAACATTAGACACCAGATTATGCTATAAATGGCAGTATACGCTCGCACATACCCACCAATACGCTGAAACCACTGCCCTGTAAGCAGAGGGGAATGCTGCAAGTTCCACGAGCTTGATCACTAGGAGGAGAACAGCAGGCCAGAGATCAGAATTAGCTTAAGGAACTGCAACCCAGTCAGGACTCACGAGATGCAATAAGCAACCCACCTCCCCAAACACTGAATCTGCAAAACGGAGGCACCCCTGACACACCCCAACGTGGGTCAAGCTGGGTGCACTTAATGACGGTCAAAAATGCCTTTGCCCACGCTACCTTAAGCAGCTGCACAACCACTCCATCGATGTGGGAACTGAACTTACCACGTAAATGTCAGCAAAACGTATCTCCTGAACGAGTTCTCCCCCACTCTTGTATGACACCTAGTTCCACCCCCGCAATCTAAAAGCCATCAGACCAATAGAGCTTAATTAAAGTAATATTAGGTATACACCTTCGTATGAAAAGCAATACCCAATACTTTGACCTGTCACATTGACATGCAAGTGATGATTACAGTAAATTATGAATTTTATAGTTCTACAGCTGATCAGGCCCTCTGAATGGGACAGTATGGAAAATAATGCAATAATGGAGTTAACACTGAACAACTCTGTACCCTGATCAATCCATGCCTGTGTAGCTTTTTGGGTGACATGGATAATACATTGAATAAAAAGGTACATGTGCTTGAGGGGATGTGATACCTTGACTGACAAAGAAGCAACAGCTAACATATTGAAGTTCATGTAAACTTTCTGAAAAGTACATGCTTGTCAAATGTATAAAATAAAAAAAATAAAATAAAATAAAATAAAAAATAAATAAATACTTTCTTCTTAAAAGTACTGACATTTTTCTACTATGCCAGTGCCTTTGTCAAGCTAAGATGTCACACAGATTTTGGGATTCTGATGGCAAGAGACATGCTGAGGAATGTGACTTGCTGTCGGGGAACATCAGTGTCAGGCTGACAGGAAGGGGTGATGCCCAACTGCTGGGAGGAAGGAGAGAGCAGGTGTCCGAATTTCTCAGTTTCAGAACAACTGCATTATGGGTAAACACCCCGTTCCTGATTCCCCTGAGAATCATATTTCACTGGAAGCAGAAAGAGAGGATAATTTATTGCTTTGCACTATAATATTTCTTTGTGAATCATCTGGAGCGGTTATATAAAAACTTTATTCATATTTTTTAATTCAATTGTTGAAATGGTGGGACCCACGATAGCACATAAATATCCCTTCATAAACACTCTCACGAATTTACAGCCTCCAGTTTGACACTCAATGACATAAAAAAAACATTCATCCTAAGACATGATGGGATTAATCTATAGATATTTTTAGTTAAGATATGAGTTATTCTCCTGCAATGATGGAATCTCCCAGCAGCTATATTCTTCTAAGCAAGTATGAAATTGCATTTTAATAAGTTTCATGGTGTTTACCAAGTGCGGCTTAGACAGCGCCCTTGGCACTTTTGCAAAGCAGCTCTGACTGAGTAACAGAAAATCATACATGATTCTAAGTCTCATTACTGTATAATTATTCTCATACTGTACTAAGGGGAAAAAAGATGCAGGGCAAATGAATGACATGCTTCTCTGACTCCCTCTATGTGCAAAAGAATGGAAAAGGCGAAACCCTTTCTTTTTTCTAGCTTCCCAGAATGTATGATTCCTCTTGACTGGGCCCTGCCGTACGTCGAAATCCATCCTTCTAACAGAGGCCTGTCACGTCCCATTGCTTCAGGCCGACAGATCACTCCATCTGATTCTGAAGGGTTCTTATGTATGAAAGCAGAGTAAGATTCCTCAGCCACACTGTGAACAAAATGATAAGTAGGGTGACATCTACAGCATATTATTCAAGAGACTTTCTTTGTGTATGTGTGTTGCGGAGTACAGTGGTGTTGGCACTGGGATGCAATTATCCGTATTTGAAAAAAGTTTCATTGTGGACTAAGCTGGTGGCAGTGGGTGGTTAGATGTGAGGCATTCTCCATCCCTCTCTCTCTCTCTCGTTGCCTTTGCTTCTGTCTCAAAGTATGAACTCCTTCCATTCCCTCTTGGCTTTTCACCCTACTGCCTGCAGTCTATCTGAATGAGCCTTACAGAATAACACACAAAAAAATGGAATCTCTTCAAAGTGATGCTCATCGGCCGAACCATCACTGAGGTCCGATGAACATGTGCAGTAATAGGGACAAGGAAGTGCCAAAGAAGTTTCTTTGCAAGCTATGGTACCTCCCCAAGGACTGGTGAAGAGTCCCAAGGATAGGAATGCTGGAGATGGGGAGATGAGGTGATGGCATTTAGATCTTTAATGGCGTTCATCATGTCTGCTGGACACACATCCAAGGGACCCTGAGGGGAGGCGTTAGAGAGCGAGAGGCCACTTCTGAGTCAGGTCACTTCGCAATCATGCTTATGGTTTTTGGTGAAGACAGCCTTCATCAGAATCCATAGCCTGTGGGGACGTTTAACGAAATATATGCCCCAAAGCCCATCATCACGATGGTTTCCGCTCAGCTGGCAATATGTAACATTTTTGTGTTTCTGACGCCTGTATTGTTAGAGGGATTGTTGCGTGTTAAATGGTGATAAAGGGGTTTTCCTCTTCCGGAGACATTAATGCAAAGCTCCGCATGTGTAAAGCTGCTTTTGAATTGAAATGGTCTAGACAGAACAGAATGGGACGGAAGAGCTGATTTCTCCCTGCGGCAGCAGCACAATGATGTCTATGTATTAATGCTCAACACTGGCTGCAGTTAAAGTGTCAATTTATATGCTTAGCATTCATTCCTTTCATTTGTTAATGAAAATCAGCTGTTGCTAAAGCAGGCAATGGCTTTATCCTTTAATCAAGATTTATTACAGACAGATTCCAACTGTTATATAACACAAATACATTGCTTTATTTTTATTTTAATTATACAAACATTATAAGCATTCTTTTGTATTTTTAAGTATTCTTTTTGTATTACCTTTGAATTTTCTGTAAAAGCGTTATAAGCTATATGCTATTGAAAATGCTAGCAAGGGGCAGGTTTACTGGGAAATCAACTACACTGGTGGTAGAACGATTGCTCTGAGTTCGATTTTGGCAGTTTTTGCATTCAGAGGGCTGCATCGCTTGCTCAAAATTGACTGACATGCGCTGGCCTTCACCTAAACCAGCAAACATCAAAGGTTAATGAGCACCATTTTCCAAACACATTTTTCATGTTCACTGTAAACCAGATCCATACCTCACACTCCATCATGCTCAACAGCAGTTCATAAATAGGTTAATTGCTATTTGCATAGTCACTTATCTGGTACAATTTAAACAATTTATGATGAATATTGACCATTTCACCTGAATTGTGTAAAATACAACTGGTAAGCATGACCTTTTAGTTAAGCTTGTTAACCACTGTAGCCAACCTGCAGGCCAGGTGAGAAGCTTCCGGGAGGCTGGGAATTCAGGGCCAAAGCGGAGACTGAGCGGCTTTAACTGCGCTTTCTGTGCTGGCAGGCCAGGCCACTAAGCTAATGTATTCTGGGTGATAGCTCCCCGCAGACAGTCTGCTTCCTTCGGGGGCAGTCCGGGGCGCTAATGGAGCCGGGTGCATGCTGGATCAATACAGAGATGGCAGGAGGCCCGCTCTGACAGCTGTTGCCAGGGCGAAAAAGACCTTGGTAATAGAGAATGGGTGGTGCAGGGGGACTTTTGTTGAGGAAGGATGTGGAGAAGGGGATTGGTGGCTATGCATACTACAAATTAATGGTCTATAGTTCTTCCTTTTGTCATTAGCATTGACAAAGCAATGGATTGGCTCTTATAAAATACACTTAGTACAGATTCTGCTGAGGCCATGAGTTTCACCCCCCTCCCACTCCCTCCCCCCCCCCTTTGAATTTGCCTGTCTCACCCTGTCCAGGATGTACAGACCGCTGCTGCTCAGGGTCACTCTGAAGTCCTCACTGTACTTACTGCGGTACAGAATGTCATTGCGGTTACAGTGTTAATGCTGATCCAAGCCCAGTCATTTTTCGCCATTGGTAGTCATTCCAGACAGCCCAGGGAGTGATTTAATAAGGGACGACGTCCTGAAAAGCCCCAGTAAGGGGTTCCTATGGTCATCTTTACTTGCATAAATATCATAATACTAATTATAAAAAAGAAAATATGTGAATCTTACTTAGTCCTTAACATTATTCTATTTGTTTCTTACTTAACCTGGACAGGGCTGCTGTTGACATGCACAGACGACTGGTTGACGATCAATAGTACAATAATGTGCACTGAGACTCACCGCACTGCCGGCTGGCATTGCTTCTATGCATGGCACCCTTTGAGCACATGCACTGCAAAGCTCACTGTGCTAATTGCCATCTTCCGATACCAGCTCTCAGTGCAAGCAGCTGCTGTCTTTACCAGCATAATGGTACAATATTCATTTATCAATATTTGTGATCCTTGCACTACATTTCCCTTCAACTGAAAGGTTATTAAAGACTGGAAACAGACAGGAAGGCTTGAAGCAGACAAGTTGTTGCAGTGTAACGTTGAAGATAATGTAAGGTCCTATAGAGACATTGGCAGGTAGCAGACCTCTGATACTCTCTAGAGGTGCTACCTTTTCTCAGCAGCACAGGAGAAACTGATACAAACAACAGGTTGAGACTTGTCCACTAGATGAAAGTGATCAAAAGCTTGCAATGAAACAGATTCAGAGAATGCACTGCTGTGCACCTCAAAATGTACTGAGTGAGGACTTGCAGTGGCGAATGGCAGTACCCTTTCCTGGACCAAACTGAAGCCCACAGCATGCCCATGGCACCCATCCTAATTTTGTGACCTATATTTGGCCTGGCTTGGGGAAAGGAAATGAAAGGAAGATGCTTCCCTTCTCGTTTCCCCATTGACTCCTGTCTCTTAGGTTTGTAGCACACTGTGGCACTGTGCTGTCCCCTTACTGCCTGTCTCTATCCTGGGTGCTGGAGCTACAGACAGTATAAATGATTCACGGGTAATTTTTCTTAACCTCCCCCTCTCTAAAAAGATGATGTGTAATGGGAGAGGGAATTGGTTAAGAAGCAGACCCCAGGCCCACTTCACCCCTTCACCCTACAACAGAGCAGTAGAGCAGACCACCTTAGAGGTCCCGAAGCCTGATTTCACCAGGATAGCAGAGTGATGATAGCATTCAGCTGCATGTAGATTGTCTCTCTCTCTCTCTCTCTCTCTCTGTATCTCTCTCTGTCTTCCCCTCTTGGTCTCCTGTGACTTCTGTCACCATAGAGGCCTTGTTATTTTCGTGTGAAATGTCCCCTAGGGCAAGACTTTGCCGGCTGCCCTTGAGTAGCGACGGCAGGCTTCTGTCTAGTCAGGATGTGACTCGGCAGGTGATCCCGAATTTGTTTTCAAGCACTCAACCACCAACCTCCCCTCCCCCCAAAAAGCTGTTGTATTGGGGAAGGTAAAATTAAAGAGCTTTACTGTTTTCTTTCAACAGTAGTCTGAGATTCTTTCTGTTTTTGTGCTCCCAGTTGATCATTTCACCATGTGACACGATTCGGGGGGGTTCAACGGGAATCCTGTAGCGTCAAATTACAAATCAATAAGGATATTCTGGAGGCAGTGGCTCACGTATTTGTCAAAATGTCATTCTTCAATAGATTAATTGATTGAAATGATCTGGAATAATAGTTCAGCTATTAATATGAAAAAAGAGTGTTCTTTGTCTGCCGTGATCTGATGTTGAAATACAGACAGTAGGTGTAAAACTTAGCATCACCTTTACACCTACGGAATTTTAATCCTCTTGCTTGTAGAACTTATAATTAGTTACATTATTTAGCTTAAGCACAGCTCACCTCATGTTAAACAACAGTTTATTACCTAAAACTGTTATTTTAAAGCCCTGTATATAGTTGTGATAACAACCCTACACCCTAAATTTTATATAGTGGCGATAACAATCCTAAATTTACACTGGGTAAAAAAAGCCGGGATTTCATCCTGACAAGGTAATCATAGTTCCTCCTTTGATAAAGTCTAGCAAACAATACTTTCTGGCACAGAATTGAAATGATGCAAAAAGATTTGGCAGATCCTGGATCTGAAAAGTAGTATTGTGTCTTTATATTCAAGCAGAAATAAAACAGTCTGAAGACCACTCCATAATGGAAACAGGTAGTGTCATCGGTGGTGGAAAGGATTTCTACAGAATAGGCTAATTGTACTGCAGTTATACCAAAATTTGTTGTTTGGTCAAATAACAGCAAAATAATATTTACACAAAATATATTCATGGTAATTGGTTTTAGGCAAGATGATTTGTACAGGCAGTCATGACTGTGGTTAACTTCCCTCAGCGCTCCAAATACCATAGCTCTGATATGGCAGGAACAAATGGGCAAGATCTATGCTTGGCGATTCTGAGTATTTCTGAGAATGACGCGAGTATCCAGGAGCACTGAATTTGTTAGCCGTACCAAGCTAACTTACCAGTACAACGGAAATGTTTATTGTCATACTGCATAAACAGCTTATCTCTCTGGTGTGCGCCTATGAGAAGACAATGGCATGTAGCAGAACCAGAATGAACTGGTGAGCACTTTCTGGAGCTCAAACATCTCAGCCTGAACCTGAACATTCACAATTGAACAAGCTTCTTTCTTGTGGTCTTCCAAAGAGCCACCAAGGGGTTGGTGGGTAGCGCTTGTGCTTGACGGGGTAGTAAACCCGTGACATTGGCATGGAGCTACCAATTAGAGCTCCAAGTCACCACACGTGCTTCTGTTGCACAGTCTACATCAGTGACAGCTCCCCCAGGGATGAGTTGGACCCTTTCCTACTCTGAGCTGCTCCTCCCCCATCCTCTGCTCCACTCCCGGCAGGCTTCAAACAACTCACAATGCATCGTTTGTTTGTCTCTGTCTCTGCCGGCACCAATGGGAGATTTTCACAACTTCCAAGATCCCTGGAGCGGACCGGTACCAATTTTCCATCAACGGCTCACAAAAGAGGGGCAAATGGAGCGAGGAGACAGGAGTTGAGAAGGCGGAATACAATTCAGAAGTTTTATATGAGATAACAGATATAAGAGGATTAACATTTATACAAAAAAAGTCTATGTACATACAATTTTTCTATCAATAACAGCCAGAATGTTTTATTTCACAGAGAATGGGCATATTCTTTGAACCTGAAGAGAGACAGAAAAGTAAGACCTGTGCTTTAGTCAATGAGGAAATATGAATTCGAAAGTATAAGCCTTTGTAGATCTGCTGCCATACTGCCCTGTGAAATTTTGTTTCAATAATTGAGGCTGAATCATAAAACGATTACAACAGCATTACAACGACATTATTCCTAGGAATTATTTATGTGCATTGACCTGCAGTGAGACACAATTTGGCAGCACTGGTAATCTCCTCATATACTTTGATGTACAGTGGGTGATGTGGTTATTTTGCATTAGATGGACGAACACTGGACAACAGTCCTGAGATAATGATAATGAGGCAGTGATGATGGTCATGTATCTGAGTAAGCACCATGTGCCGTGATCGGAAATCAATACGAGAGTAATATGAAGATGCAGCTGATTCAAATGGGGCAGCTAGAAGTGCATCTGAAAAAAATCCATTCCCTTAATTGTGATGTCAAAATGTTCAATGTAAAATATAGAAACGCTACAGGTAGGAGCAGCAACATGTTCATTTTTGCTACACAAGCTATATTTAATGAATGACTCTGTATGGCAAAGAGGAGGGGGGCATGAGCACCCTGAGCAGGGGTGACGTCAGGCAACCAGCCTGAATATTTACATCACCTTTATCTTATTACAGGCGTGAGTTTTCGGCTTCTGGACAAAGTCACGTCTAGACCATGATGCCAAATCCGACACACGATGTAGCTCTTCCTAAAGCTCACATACAGTCAAACAAAATGTGTAAAGCTATTTATCGGGCTAGTAAGTGTATTTCTGCTCAGGGAAAATAAATAATATTAGAATATATCAAATGATCAGTAACACAATTACAAAATAAAAAATTTCCTCTGTTCTCCAAAAATTTACTGATATCGTGTTTGATTGCTAGAAGAACATACTTCAGTTCCCAAAACCGCTCCTTAGGGCCACCCCAGCCATTCCGTGTATTCATTACATTTCACAACCAACTCCTTTAATTAATTAGCTTAATTAAATAACTTGATGAAGTATCAATTAGCCAAACATGGTATGATAGTGATTGAGTCAACAAGTGAATGCGTGTATTGGGTGGTTGCTGCAAAGACTGGGGTGAATTTAGGGGAGGTTTTCAAACTAGCTGACACACTTCAACAGCCATATAATGTCATAGTTTTATCCCAACATGAAGATAATAATTTCCCTTGAATGGCTAAGATATTTACATACCGCTGTGTATTTCGCTTCCCTGTGTTTCCCCTTGTGCTGAGCTTTTCTTTTCATTCCTCTCGCATTTTTCTTAAACCTGCTTCCACGTACTAAAATAAAATCCCCATTCCTTATTCCCATCACCATGTCATGTGGTTCCATTCACTGTCATGCCTGGAGCAAGTCTTACACAGGCATTCCCATAAGAATCCCATTTAGCTTCATCGCCGTGTAAATGACAACGCAATAGGTTCAAACTTGATATAGTAGCCTGGGGCTTCAGCTTCTACAATTATTGGCTTACAATCAACAATGACTATGGAGTGCTGCACACATTCTCGCTTGGTAATAGTTGTGTTTTCTTGGAGTTTGGCACCAGCAGCAGCAATTGTGAAACCACTTTGCTGACCTCAAGACTTAAACCCATGACTTTCTGATCATTAACGCAGCAACAGCGGTCACATGCCACCTCCTGACGCTGTGAGCCACCAACTCAGGGAAAGAGGGTCACATTATGTGGTAGGAGACCCAACTGCTGAAGGAGTGACATGAGAAAGTCTGAGTGAAATTAGCCAAAATGCACCTGAACATACTGTACCAAAAGCCACCTGGAAGAATGTCCTTTGGACCAATGAAAGAAAATAAGAGATTTTTGGTAATGAACGCCATCTCTATATTTCTTTGTTTTCTTACAATCAAACAGGGAAAAGGTTCAGTGAAGTTTTGATGCTATGGCATTGCCTCTGGCACTGAAAGCCTTCAACGTGTGCAGGGAAATACGGAATCAGAAAGACATCAAGGCATTGTGGAACATAATGGGCAACACAATGTCAGAAAACAATGTCTTTCAGAATAACCCCAGACAATAACCCCACACAACCCTCAAAAGGTACTGAGGATGGGCTGGATGCAAAATGGTAGATGTTCTGCAGGAGTCAGCACAGAGTGCAGAGTGCAAATTCCAATGAAATCCTGTGCAGCAATGCAAAAAGATCAGTTGGAAAAAAACAAAATATGGATGAAATAGAGCAGTTTGTATATGAAGAATGGACCAAACTTGCAGCATAAGAACAGAGAAAACTCATCAATTACATACAGGAACTGCCTGATTACAATTATTATGACTAAAGGGTGTGTCACTGTATTTTAGGGAAAACTATAAGCTAATTGCAAAAAGTGGATGGGTGCCAATACATTTGTCTATGACTCACTGTGAAGTAAGGCTTCTTTAAGAATGTGGGTACAAGAAATGTAAGCTCACAAGAATGGTATTGTACATAGGAACTGCTGAGGAAAACCTGCAAACACAGGACTTCCCCTTCGTAGCACTCTTTATCATCATGTGTCACAGGGAAATAGGCAATTTCCATTGAAATGTGTCACAGCAAGAACAATTTCACCACTGGCAGGCCTACGGACTAGAGGTGATTCCTTGTTTGAACATCTATTGGATTTGAAACAGATACCAAGGGAGCTTAACTCTGGCCGGCCAGCACCATAATACCTTTTAACTGGGTAACATTGTTAAGAACAACAGTAGACATGGCATTTCAGCGTAGCACAGAAGCCGTAAAACCAGATTTTATTGACTGATGCTACTGTCAAACGGTACCATGAAACAAAGCAGCAGGAAAAAGAAAAATGCAACAGCTTCCTTTTATCTTCCTAGCCTTGGATCAACAAGAGGGCACTTCATTTAAGAGGAAGGATTAGTTCACAGTGCTACGCTTGCAATGTGCGAATTTGCTTAATTTTTATTTCCATAGAGGCAGCATCTAAAAGGTCTGATTCAAGCACAAAAATGCAAACATACACAAAGCATCTTAGATAGTCATGACACTGTAGCACTACAGCTTGATGTTATATCACTGTACTAGAAATCCTGGAAAAATCCAAGGAAAAAATGGGGTGGGAAAAGGAAAATAAAATCATTTTGGATCTTGTCATTCTTTCAAAATCTGTTTTAGTGGGCAGATATTACAAAGGATGTTTTCCAAACTGGTGTCCCTGGAACAGGTGTCTGTGGATTCAGGGAGATTTCACAGCAGGTGAATGATAACAGATGTTCGGCATGCTAAGCAAGAGAAATGTCCTCCCACCACACTGTCAAACACACCGAGAGGAAAAAGCATACTTTTTCAAAGGAATGAACATCTACAGTAGTATTTACACCTAAAAAACAAAGCATGATTATTGAAAATTCATCAAATAAAATCTTAAAATCTTAAGACCCATTAGCTGCCATTCTTATATTAAGTTATATTATCGAACACTTTTTTTTAACCATGAAACTGTCATATATACATATGGAAGAGAAATTTCTTAAATGTAAGACATCGATTATGAGACTTTTTCAATCAGTCTTCCACAGGAGCAGTGGGCCCCAGGATCTGGAGGACTTCCCTTCCGGGGGGCTGCCTTCAGGGAAGCTGCTCCAAGCAGGATGTTGCAAGCTCCAGCAGACAGTTATTAATTACTCGTTATCTTCAGCTGCTCTCCACTGGGCTCCGAGAAGTAATTGCCGCTGTCGCCACCATCACGGTCCCCATGGCGATCGGAAATGAAGAGATAATCAGAGCTCTGTTGGCTCTGCTGGTGAGACAAATGGGGCAGTTTCAGTCCCACACTGGCTGGAGGCCTCAGCCAAGGCCGCCGGTAGTTCGAGGGAAGCCCGAATGTTTGCGTATTTAAGTTTCCAGTTTACCCAACTGTTGAATGGATGGGGGGCACGTCACGACGCACACAGCACTCCGGGCTCAGTGTCAGCTGAGCATATCCCACCCCCACATTCTCCATTTTCACTGCTAATGCATATTCTGTGCACTTTGATATTGCACTTTGCATTCAAGCAACAATTGCAGTTTAATAATACAGTGATGGATGGCATGTATTAGCAGGTTTCTTTTGCCAGTACTTAGCATGTGAATGAGGTGCAGGTACTGTAGCTCAATCAGAGAGCTATGAAGTGTTTTTCCCCCAAAATATGTACATTCCAGTATATTTTCTGGAGAGCATTCTCTTGCAAACATAAAAGCGGCTTAGCTCCATTCACTTGTGTAAAAGGTCGACATTTTAGTCAAAGCCACCCTGGTTTAATTCAGGCAGGAGTAGAGCACTTGTCCCTGTCATAATGCAGCTTTGGCAAAACACCATCTACTGGAGCAGCTCTCTGTTTTCCCTCCTCCTCCTTACCTGTCAAGTGTAATGGCTTTTATCGATTGATTCCTTATGAGAACCGTAACTCCATAGCTCACTTGAAACGGACTGAAGGGAAGAACATGCAGAAGGGGTCCCTCCTCTAATCCATAAGTCAGCAGTGATAACCCCACTTCCCACTCGGCCAGCCATGTTTCCCTAACCCTTTTGTACACCGTTCAGGGGGACCTAAAGAAGAGTTGTATTAGCCATTTTGCTAATCATTTTTCTTGCTGCCCTCCATTGCCGTAATCATGGTGTGACTGCCTGTAGGATATCCAAGGCAAAAATTCAGAATGTGGATGAGTTTGCATATTGCATCGAGTGGCATGCCGAACATGCCTGCCCTGGGCGTTTTGCAGAAACTGCAAGCTAATCACCAAATGTGCATTCATGTCATTAGCCTCTTCGTCATTTCTGTTCATGGATTACGCATATTTTGCTTTGATTCAGTACTGTTTCCCTTATTGAGTTCATGCAGCACGGGGACCTAAGAATATCTTCATTATGAACCTATTATCATACCTCGCTTCAGAAATAAATCTACAGAATTTCCATGACATATTTGGAATAAATTATTGTGAATCCATCATTCCCTGTATTTTTTTGGGGGGGGCGTCTTTTTTTCCTCTCTGAGAATATGTTTAATGTCAGTAAGCTGACTCTTACTGATACTGTTTCATTTATTTCCCTGTGCTTTATTTTTCATGTGCCTGCACATATTGACCATAGGCCAGATGAAACCTTGTGTTGGGCGTGAGCAGCAAAATGATAAATTCTACAAAGATTCCCCTGGGTCAGCAAGGGTGTTTAAATATGCTGGCTTGGGGCTGTCTGGGATCTGATGGAAGGTCTTTATATGTTGTGGACGTTAAATGCTAATACTAACCAATCCATGGTCATGAGCTTATTTATGCTCCCAACAAGAAATATGCAGCCTTTTTATTAATGGATAAGGAAAGAATAGTCCATGTAATGAATGCCATCATTCCACAAACTGAACGACAGACAGCCATACATTGATAAGTACAGAAGACCCATTCCTTCATTCTCCAGTAATTCAATGAGTCCCTATAGATGCTTTGTAAACCCAAAACCAGACAAGTAGTCTAATTATGCCTTGTTTAAAGCACAGCATGAGGAAACGAATAGCCCTCCATGTGAGATGTTCTGCAGGAAGCCTTTGTTTCGCTGTGTAACTATGCATCATTGGCCGGATCACAGCAGCCCATTCCAGAACAGCACATAAACAAACAAATAAATAAATAAGCAAAGAACTGTTTGCTGACCTGTGAAACAATAAGGCTGGTACAAAAGCCCAGTAAAGAAGTTAAATGGTCTGTGCTATTCGGCTGTTAATGAAATCACTCAACCCCGCAGGTCTGCTCAATAGTGCAACCCCACTCATTACTTTCAAGGGTCGAAGATAAACAGTGTACACCGTTTTGGGCCATTACACCTTCCACATACATCCAGCTTCACGTAACGGGGGTCCGTAATGAACGCTTATCAACAACTGTCCTCAGGGAGCCCCCAGTGCAGGTACAGTGACTGCAGTAGATAAGACACGACACGGAACACGATCATTCCCATCCTGCAAGGCTTGGTCACTCTTTTGTCAAAAAGGAGAAATGTTCCTTGGAGACAGAACAACCACGATTATATATGAGAAATCACAGGAATTGAGCAAAGTCCATCCACTTTCTTTAGTAATGGCTGACGTCTGACCAGTGCAAATGTGTCACAGGGTATATTCAGTGGGTACATCATGAATACTGCCAGTTATCCATCCACTCTTACACTATAGCTGCTTATCCAATAGAGGATCACGGTGATCCTACAGCCCTCCCCAAAAATCAGGAGATATCTTACACAGGCTGCCAAGCCCACACAGTACCCACAGCTCATACATAGTCACATAGTTTGGACAATAAAAGACATCAGTTCATCTAACCTCATGGTTTTGTAATGCTAAAGGAATCCTGTGCAAGCAAGGAGAGGACATCCACACATTCAGATCTGAGAGAGGAGAGAGGAACATACAGGAACATACAGGGACATACAGATCTGAGAGAGGAGAGAGGAACATACAGGGACATACAGATCTGAGAGAGGAGAGAGGAACATACAGGAACATACAGGGACATACAGATCTGAGAGAGGAACATACAGGAACGTACAGGGACATACAGGAACATACAGGGACATACAGGAACATACAGGGACATACAGGAACATACAGGGACACACAGGGACATACAGGGACATACAGATCTGAGAGAGGAACATACAGGGACATACAGGTCTGACAGAGGAGAGAGGAACATACAGGGACATACAGGAACATACAGGGACATACAGGAACACACAGGGACATACAGGAACATACAGGGACATACAGATCTGACAGAGGAGAGAGGAACATACAGGGACATACAGGAACACACAGGGAAATACAGGAACATACAGGAACATACAGGGACATACAGGAACATACAGGGACATACAGATCTGAGAGAGGAGAGAGGAACATACAGGGACATACAGATCTGAGAGAGGAGAGAGGAACATACAGGAACATACATGGACATACAGGAACATACAGGGACATACAGATCTGAGAGAGGAACATACAGGAACATACAGGGACATACAGGAACATACAGGGACATACAGGAACACACAGGGACACACAGGGACATACAGGGACATACAGATCTGAGAGAGGAACATACAGGGACATACAGATCTGACAGAGGAGAGAGGAACATACAGGGACATACAGGAACACACAGGGAAATACAGGGACATAGAGGAACATACAGGGACATACAGATCTGACAGAGGAGAAAGGAACATACAGGGACATACAGGAACACACAGGGAAATACAGGGACATACAGGAACATACAGGGACATACAGGAACATACAGGGACACACAGGGACATACAGGGACATACAGATCTGAGAGAGGAACATACAGGGACATACAGATCTGACAGAGGTGAGAGGAACATACAGGGACATACAGGAACATACAGGGACATACAGGGACATACAGGAACACACAGGGACTTACAGGAACATACAGGGACATACAGATCTGACAGAGGAGAGAGGAACATACAGGAACATACAGGGACATACAGGAACACACAGGGAAATACAGGAACATACAGGGACATACAGGAACATACAGGGACACACAGGGACATACAGGGACATACAGATCTGAGAGAGGAGAGGAACATACAGGGACATACAGATCTGAGAGAGGAGAGAGGAACATACAGGAAAATACAGGGACATACAGGAACATACAGGGACATACAGAAACACACAGGGAAATACAGGGACATACAGGAACATACAGGGACATACAGGAACATACAGGGACATACAGGGACACACAGGGACATATAGATCTAAGACAGGAATCAATCCGACTGCTCTCTACGCGGTGTGAAGCTGCAGTGCTAACCATAGATTCACTTTTCTGTCCACAATCAAATATACAACGTAAAACAGGTAGTATTGTACAATTAGACTTCTATTGAACTTCATTCTATTTATAGTCTAACTGCTTGAAAAGTGTCACATCTTAAGCAGATGGAAAACAAGCTGCCTTTAATGGTGTGACTGTGGAGCTGCCCACAGGATCATATCTCTGGTCTCTGGTGTCTTGTACTCGCCCTTGTCCTTTTTTGTGGCGTCATCCTTAATTACCCTCTGAAAAATTGGTCTAATTAGTGAAAATTGCCAGGACCCGCATTGAGCCACTCTTGATTTAGCATTAGGGCCATGGGTGGCAGCACTGACAGTGACTCAATCGTATGCCCAGTCACCGAAGCCATGTTTTGGGGTTTGCCTCAGCAGACCTTTCCTACGCTGGAGCCGGCTGTCTGCCCACCCCACCATCATTAATCCCTTTCCTTAACAGTTTGCTGTCGCCATTAGTTACCATCTGCAAATACAAATCGGACATTTTTATAGTCAACTGTAAATTAGAGTACAATGCAAAGTACAAAGGCAATGTCCAAGCAAAGTCTCTCTGTCCCATTGAAAAATCAGTAATCAAAGGTAGCAGCTCAAATCCAGACTAAGCAAGAATCCAATACCAGAGTTAATAATAACAGGGATAAATGCTGCAGAGATTTTGTAGCAAGAGATTAAAGACATTCGTATTGCAAACCCTGGCAGTACAGTATTATTACACACAAGGTATTTTTATTGACTCCCCCCCGTTCTCCACTGGAAATCACACGGCTGCCACTCATCATCAATCATTCCACACCAGGGAGTGCACACTTAGGGCTGTGTATAAGTCAGCAGAGCGACGATGTCATGCCCGTCTCCATTAACATGCCTGCTAACCAAAACTCGCACCCACCGGCCATCGTCCTCACGCCGCACTTCGTCCTCATGTTAACTGAAATAGATGTCGCACCAGTTGAGAGACATGGGACTGAAGTGGAATCTTAATAGAATTTCACACTCTAATCCCCTGAAGAACCGCAACAGGACTTTATCTAAATGAATGATTACCGCAGCAGGGAGATAGGAGCTTTTCAGCAGACTGGCTGAGAAGCAGAGTATACAATCATAATGCGTGGCAGGCGCACCAATGAAAGAGCAAGATTTTTTACACTCTCCTACCTCCCGATCTGTTTATCCAACCAGTATAGCTTTGAACCCAGGGGTCTTTGTAGTTCTGAGACTTGCACTGGCATCTGGTAATGTCAATGCTAATGACATGAGCTCCTTCCTGACTACCAATACGCCTAGAAAAAGATTCACAAACAAATGCAAAGCTCAATAGACAATCAGGCCTATCAATAGGAATGCATTCATGACAGAATGAAAGAGAGTAAAACATGGCTACTACCAGCACAGTCTTGCTAAAAGCCAGAGGGACCAGCAGAGTGAAGCAAGGCCACAGGTTCCCTTTGGAGAGTACTGGGAAGCCTGTTTGCTGCATCAGGGTGGAAGATGTGAAAAAAAACAATGTTTTTCACATTTTTCCCAGAATACACCAATAGAACTTACTGGCAGAGCCCCACCCCGCCCCCACCATCACATCAGATGGAAGGCACATGGAGGTCAAGTGACAGAGATAACCCAGGTCAAATGGGAAGCATGTGGCCCATAGCAATCCTGTGGGGCTGTTTATAATGTGCAATAAGCACTACACAGGGACATACAGGAACATACAGGGACATACATGGACATACAGGAACATACATGGACATACAGGGACATACAGGGACATACATGGACATACAGGAACATACAGGAACATACAGGGACATACATGGACATACAGGAACATACATGGACATACAGGGACATACAGGGACATACATGGACATACAGGAACATACAGGAACATACAGGGACATACAGGAACATGCCGGGACATATAGGAACATACAGGGACATACAGGAACATACAGGGACATACAGGAACACACAGGGAAATACAGGAACATACAGGGACATACAGGAACATACAGGAACATACATGGACATACATGGACATACAGGAACATACAGGAACATACAGGGACATACAGGAACATGCCGGGACATACAGGAACATACAGGGACATACATGGACATACAGGGACATACAGGGACATACATGGACATACAGGAACATACAGGAACATACAGGGACATACAGGAACATGCCGGGACATATAGGAACATACAGGGACATACAGGAACATACAGGGACATACAGGAACATACAGGGACATACATGGACATACAGGGACATACAGGGACATACATGGACATACAGGAACATACAGGAACATACAGGGACATACAGGAACATGCCGGGACATATAGGAACATACAGGGACATACAGGAACATACAGGGACATACAGGAACACACAGGGAAATACAGGAACATACAGGGACATACAGGAACATACATGGATATACAGGGACATGCAGGGACATACAGGGACAAATGGGAAGATTGACAATCACGGCGCATTGGTGAGTGTTGAACAAGAATTTACCACAGGCAAATGCCTAGGGGAGCAAAAGATTTGTGTTTGTCAGTTGCCACAAACCAACATTTAGCTATGAGTTGTACCTATGGAGCATTATTTGTAAAGACAAATGTTCAGTCTAAGACACTGGTGTAGCTTTATCACAAGGTTTTGTTGGAAAACATGTTGCCATTTAAGAATGTATAGCATTTGTAGTTCCGGAAAAAAATAGTGACCTCACAAAAAAAAAAGATTCTACAAAAATCATGGAAAGACTAAGTTTGCCTATTAGTTTGAAATTAGGAAGAAAAAAAAGAGATAAAACTGAGAATCTCTCTTCATTCTCTAAAGACCTAATTCTGCCTCGGCTTGTGCTGGATTTGCAGTTATATGATGAAGTCCAGCACTTCCCATATTCACTCAGAAAGCTGGGCAAAACAAAACAAAAGCTTACATGTTGTCAATATTATCAGAGTTTTAACACACATAATGGTGAGAAGGGAGAGAGAAGTACTGTTCATGTCACAAATCCGATTTCACCCTGACTCTTGTCCTCTTGTTCCCAATGTGCACAACCAAATTAAAATTCTTTATTCAATGCCTAAAGGGTAGTTTCAGTTTTTGTTTCATCCATGGTGTTTTGTATTGACCCCAGTCCTGTGAAATCCCAGGAACGCCCCCCTCCCCCCCCCAAAGAAAAATGACTCAGTAAACCGGTTCATCTGAGCCTAATTCCTGTCTCGCAGGGATCTGTTGGATGCCCTGATTGGACTCAAGTGCAGTTCAAGAGCATACTGACATTATTCTTCATTTGGATGGATGTTAATGAGCTGGTGTCAGGGAGCACAGGGCCCAGTGCAGGGCATACAGTACCTTGGATGGATCGCCATACACACATACTGTACTGGGCAATTTAATGACACCAATTCAAGATACAAGTTTTGTCTGACACATATACAAACATACAGTGTTTATATGTGTACTCTGTCCATCTGCTTCATGGATTGTGCTCAAAAAAGAAACATGTAAAACAAAGAAAAATAGCATGAACATGAAGATGAAATAAATTAAATAGCGGGACGGCATGGTGGTGCAGTGGTTGGTACTGTTGCCTCACACCTCTGGGACCCGGGTTGGAGTGTCTGTGTTACAGAGACCTGTGTTACATGTGTGTGGAGTTTGCATGTTCTCCCCATGTCGTCATGGGGTTTCCCCCGGGTACTCCGGTTTCCCCCCACAGTCCAAAGACATGCTGAGGCTAATTGGAGTTGCTAAATTGCCCGTAGGAATGCATGTGTGAGTGAATGGTGTGTGAGTGTGCCCTGCGATGGGCTGGCCTCCCATTCTGGGATGTTCCCTGCCTTGTGCCCATTGCTTCCAGGATAGGCTCTGGACCCCCCGCGACCCAGTAGGATAAGCGGCTTGCAAAATAGATGGAAAGATGGAAATTAAATAGTAAAATAAATATTAAAATGAAATCAGTTACAGTATTTGTGCAAGGCAGTGATAGGTAAGGTCCAAAATGAAAAACAAGAAGTATTGTAAAGTGCATAAAAGTGGTATATTAGCTGTATTTGGCCTCATTTACTACACAGACAGCCTGAGGGTAGAAACTTGTTCTCAGTTTCTCAGTGTTGACCCTGACCGCATCAGAGAGAAGGGAAGAGAGAAGGCCATTGTTGGTGCGGGTTGGATCTTTAATTATTTTCTGAGCATCGTCCCTGATGGTGGCTTGCTGCTTATGGAGAACACATCCAAATGATATGCATTTAGATTATGGTTGGAAAGAAGTACCCAGTGAAAACTCACACAGATGGCAAGAACAACCTCCACATACATTGAGCCAGTGGAGGCAGTAAAAACCAGTGTTTCCCAACCCGGTCCTTGGGCACCCCCAGACAGTCCACGTTTTTGCTCCCTGCCAGACATGGGAGCTTGGAGAAAAGAAAAACATGGACTGTAGTATGCCAGACAGGAAACTGGGTGGGAGCAAAAACATGGATTGTAGTATGCCAGACAGGAAGCTGGGTGGGAGCAAAAACATGGACTGCAGTATGCCAGACAGGAAGCTGGGTGGGAGCAAAAACATAGATTGTAGTATGCCAGACAGGAAGCTGGGTGGGAGCAAAAACATGACTGCAGTATGCCAGACAGGAAGCTGGGTGGGAGCAAAAACATGGACTGCAGTATGCCAGACAGGAAGCTGGGTGGGAGCAAAAACATGGACTGCAGTATGCCAGACAGGAAGCTGGGTGGGAGCAAAAACATGGACTGCAGTATGCCAGACAGGAAGCTGGGTGGGAGCAAAAACATGACTGCAGTATGCCAGACAGGAAGCTGGGTGGGAGCAAAAACATGGACTGCAGTATGCCAGACAGGAAGCTGGGTGGGAGCAAAAACATGGACTGCAGTATGCCAGACAGGAAGCTGGGTGGGAGCAAAAACATGACTGCAGTATGCCAGACAGGAAGCTGGGTGGGAGCAAAAACATGGACTGCAGTATGCCAGACAGGAAGCTGGGTGGGAGCAAAAACATGGACTGCAGTATGCCAGACAGGAAGCTGGGTGGGAGCAAAAACATGGACTGTCTGAGGGTCCCCAAAAAACAGGATTTGGTAACACTGATCTAAACTACAATTATAGATGTATGGATTGTCATCAGAGTTATTATACTGTTTTTATTTAATTTAAGAAAAACTCTAAAGGAAGGGGTGGATTAACGGGTAACACTGTTGCCGCTCACCACCAAGGGCACCACCTCCGCTCAGAGTGTGGGGAGTCTGAGATACAGATCCTCCGCTCTCTGAACAAAGACATGCAGTACAGCTGACTGGCAGTGCTGAATTGCTCATGCCACAGTATCTGGGCCCTGTGAGGGAGCTGCCCCCCATCCAGGGTGTACCCCTACCTTGTGCTCTCTGCTTACACACGGTGATCCTGACCAGGAGAGGTGGATGGAAAATGGATCAATCTAAACTGAATCCCTTCATCTTTAGCCTAAATATGTCTCCTAACAACTGCTAAACAGATGCACTAAACATAGTAATAAGAGATCAAAATGCATTTCGTTTAACAATATAGTGGCTACTTGTCTTGTACTCTAACATAGCGATGTCACCGTACGCCTCCTCTATATCACAGTTATACACATTATATGGTATGCTATGTTCCTAATCTCATTCAAGGTCAGCATTGCATTACTTACTATAAATGAAATTCCTTGTGTAAGTAGAATGTTTGTTTGAGTTCAAGCTTCATATATAGTCTGTTTTACTCACATCACCTAACTGGTCAACATATCTCGTAGGCAGCACAGAATACTCTAGGTAGCTAGATAGCAGCACAGGAATGCTTTCTACAGTAGCTGTCATTTTATGCACAAATGGGTTTTAACAGTGTTGTTACTCTGCATTTCAGAATGTCTAAGGCAGAGTGCCCACAGACTGTCTTCTGTAAAGTTTTCTCTGTGGATTTGTCTGCCCCATACATGAGAAGCATAACATTTGGTCGTGGAATTAATATACATCTTAGACAGCTTCAGTCCTTGAGCTGTTTATGCTGTGGTTTCGAATTTTAAAGATTCATCATCCTAGTTAACTAGCATTTCAGCCATAAATACTCCATCAAAATACTTAGTTAGGGGTAAACACTCCAAGGCCATTCTTTTAACAGTCACAAAATATGGTCTGAATAATTTTTTCATAGTTTATTGGCTACATATTTCTCAGAATCATATGACAGTGCCTGCATTTTAATTTTTAAACCCAAAACTGGTGGAGTCAGAATTGTAAAACACACATAGCCAGAGGTCTTAAAGGTGGATTATTCTGTTTCAACACTTGGCTCATATTCTTCACAACCTAAATATGCAGTATTTCACAATAATCATGGCCTGTTCCCTCCCAACCAACTGCCTATATAATATACAGTAGCTAAGTTGTGCTTACATTTTAATTAGCATTAGGAGTGGTGTGATACCTCAGTGTAGTTGTGGATTTAATTCAGCTTTTGTGGTGTGTCAGTACTTCTTTTCCCCCATGTGTGGTTTATGTGAATCTGCATACGTTGCAGGCCTATGATGGACTGGTGTCCCGTTCAGGGTGTACCCTGCCTCAGGTGCTAGAATAAGCCCCAGGCTCCCTGCAAAAATCTGTTAGATAAGTGGCTGTGGAAAAAATTAATGATGCATGAACTGTATATATCTACATCTATATATATATATAGCTGCATATAGGTGCATAGTCTGCACAGCTTTTTAAGCGATCTGTAGCAAACCCTAGTATTACCAGAAAGACAAAGGTCTGGAAACTGCTCATTAACTGGAATGAACGTGCTTCCCTGCCCTCTGCCATGTCGCATTTCTACACACCTTTTGTCAAGTGAATGAATAACAATGCATAAATATCCAATGAACAACTGTATTAACAATGTGCAGTGATTGCTGTTGTGAGAGATGCAAGTCAAACACGCTTACCAGTCACTAAATAAAACAAGGTGCGAGGAAAGAACTCGTTTCCACGGAGACGTCGGCGGCGCGCCGCACGGAGCTACCTGTGTCGCACAGCGGTGATTATTGACACATGCCGAGCACCATCGGCACACACTCAGGCACACCCGCTGCGAGCCCGTGGATCTCTACTGACACAGATAACATCAGGAGAGCAGCCCTAGTGGGAGACTTTTGGGGGGGACCAGTGGGTGTCTCAGGAGCGAGGAATTTTGCCAATAAGAGTTCTGTTACGTGATCAAATCTTAACATGAACGTCCAATTTAATATAGAGAATATTACAACCGAACATTAACATATAACTTACACTGCTACAGGGAGTCCCAGACTGTAATGACAATGATGCTAGGAATATTTCGTTTATGGATTGTTGGTTTCCATGGATAGACTATCTTTGATCCACACTACTCTAGACCTTCACCCTGTCATTCTTTGAAGGAGGCACATCAATGACTGTGGTCGATACCTGACAGATGCTACTCTCTGTGTTGCCATGGTTCCCATGCGACCAGTCTAGTCCCTTGACATCTGACCCCTTTAGTTTGCTCCAAAGCCATGGTCATTTGATGGTAGGAGTGATGGCTGTTCACACCTACAGATGCCTGAATACCCCATTGCCCTGACACAGAGCAGAGCACTCTTTACAGGCGAGCCAACCTCTGCTTTTCTAGAATCCACACTGACTCCGGGGTTGGAGATCTGCTGTTCCAGCATCATTTTCATTAGCCTGGCCCAGGTATGTACATCTCCTGTGTAATGCGGTGAAATTGCTTTTCACAGGTCCCCACTGAATGGCCTCCAGGTTTGCCTCAACAGCAGCAGGAGGGACTGGCCTTCCAATAATCACCATTCCTGGCAGACGCCACATTAGCATCAAATTAACCTTCCAGAAGCATGTGAAGACTTAAGGAGAAAGAGGTCAAATTCTTATGGCCTCTGTTTTTTCTCCTCCACTAATTCCTGTTTAATAGCTTATAAACGGATGGCCCTTCTTGGCCCTGCCTGTGTTTTTACCCTCTGGTTTTCGTGCTATTTATTCCCTTTCTTGGCACGGGAAGCACTAACGCAGCACTAAAGCTGACCCAGCTGAGAACGCACTTTTTTTTTTATACCTATTTTTCACCTCCTTTCTGCAAAAGTAAGGTTGCCCCCACACGACCCCTTGCCAGTCAGTCACCTCCCTTTGCAGTGCAGACCCCTGAACAGGGCATGAACACGGAGCAGACAGACTCCCGGCGTGTCTGTAATGCTCTAATGAACCCGCCTCGCCCTATGAATATGTGTGCTTTTCTTGGTCGGCAAATATGGGCCTTATCGAACGGCACAGACCCTTGAGTAGGTATGTGTTTGTTCACGCAGCGGTGTCCGCCCCCTCTGTCAATGCGCACCGGGGTCTTTGTGTGACTCTGAGGCGCCCGCCGGGCTGCCATGCTGAAGAGCTTCCCACTGGAAGACCTACCCGGCGACCTGCACCGTGCTGATAAATCCGTCCTCAATGCAGCCCCCCCGTCCTCCATTCACCAATGCAGGGGGCTCACGCCGCCCTCCCGCTTCATATGCACCCATTTTCCCAGCTGCTCTCCATGTTGTCGACACTGTCTGCTACACACCTTTGCATGGCTTGCCATGGAATTCCAGCGTCGGCTGCATCTGAGAAGATGAGCGGCCTGGGTTTCTGTGGCAAACCTTTGGTGGGATAACAAATGGCTTAAGAAATACTTGGCCGGTAGACAACGGCATTAGGAAATAGCTGAGGTCAAGGCTTTGCATTGTTGAAAACCAGCTTGAAGGCCATTTACGCATCACTGTCACAACCCAATGCCTGCAAGCCTCACAAGTTCTGCACAGGCGCTACAATATCCATGTAGTTCCCAGCTAATCAAGTATGATCCGGTCGTCAGCTGAAATTAGAGACTGAGACTGTCCCGCATGCCTCCAGACAAGCGACAAGTCTGTTAAAGCAACATGCCATGTTGCTGGCACACTGGAGATCTTCCTCCACACCAGACTCTTCTCCACCATCCCCTGTTGGCACTTGCCTCCATGTTAATCTCACAGCAGGAACTATGCATCTAATTATTTATTCATTCATTTGTGATTTGTTCTGTCAAACAAGCGCAGCACCCTTGAAGTTAACGACACATCATACAGAAGCACAGCGTGATTTACATTTTACACATTTTTTTTTTGCATACACAGGGGTATACAGTATATCTGCCAGCAGAAAAAAACACAGGAAATGAAAACAAAGAAGACAATTATTTCTTCAATACATAGTCATTGCTTTACCGTGCAATTTAATGCAATTCTGAAATAAACTCAGTGGTCACTTTATTAAGTATCCCTGCAAGGAATGAGGTTGGACACCCTTTTATTTCGAGAGTCACAAGGGCTGCTTGTTCCGTGATGCCCTTCTGCACATCACTGTCATACTGATCTCTTAGTTTTCTTGTCAACAGAGCTTCTGCAGACGTGCTTATCGCACCCCACTCTGTAAACTCACCACAGTGTAGTATGTGAAAATCCCTGGAGGGTGACTGTTTCTAAGACGTTGAAACCACGGTGTCTGGCCCATAACGATGCACTTGTAAAATCAGTCGTTTTAGTCATTCAGAGGCTTAGCGGCACAGTAACTGAACTTCTTGACCCAGTCTATATTCTGTATATATTTAGTTGCAGCCAGAGGATTCACACTGTGGGCGAAGAGGATGTCTGTGTTATGTGGCCATGGACTTAATATCCATGTATTAGCAATGGGATGGAAAAGACTAGTCCTTACATTTACAACAGTACAGACACCAGAGGACTGTCAGTTCCCTAATCTCACAAGGCTACCCCCCCACTCCCACTGTCCAAAGCAGTAGCATAGTGGCAGCATAGACAAAATATAACATTCAAAGCACCCTGCCAAGAGTCAAGACTGGAGGGACAGCCAGCCAGTCCACAGGGGGCAGTGCGGCAGACTTTGATCAAAGGACAGATTTAACCAAGAGTGACAGCCCACCCGCACCATTGGCCTGGGTTCAAACAGCATGCTCTCTAAGGGAGGCAGGGCTGCGGGGTGTGTGTCACAGAGCTCAGCTGACTGCGCCCGCTTGCTACACACGCCTTCAGCACGGAAATACACTCAGACTCATGAGAAGATCAACTGGCTCAGCTGGGGGCCCACCCCCCACCCCTATACATATATACATATAGATGTACAGTTCTCCGAAAAAAAGAAAAAAAACAACTGACTACCCTTTGCAGCAAATTCATATATCAAAATCATCCATATAGCAATTTTTGCGCATGCAGACACAATCATTTAACACATACAGCTCCTCATATGCATGAAAAACAAGAACACCATTTCAAATCAACCAAGATTCAAAACACTGACCTACCCAAAAAACCCACAGCTTTATAAATAAGCACAATATACTGCAGTATTCACATCTGTCATTCTTTGCAAAATCCTCTTCCATTAATTGATCCGCCCATTTTCCAACCGTTAATCCCAGTCAGGGTCACCTGGAGACTATCCAAGGTAGCAGAGGGCATGAGGATGGGGTACACCATGGATGGGATGCCAGTCTATCACAGGACACATGCACACATATGCATAGAATTGGCAATTTAGAGACACCAATCTGCAGGTCCTTAGACTGCAGGAAGAAACCAGAATAGCTGCCCGACACGGGGAGGGCATGCAAACGGCAGGAAAAGAGCGACAGAGGGATTCAAACCCCCAGCCTAACAGGTGTGAGACAGCAGTGTGACCCACTGAGCCGCCCATTTTCCAAAAATACATTTAAAAAAATGCCTACAAAATATGCATTTCCACAGAAGCAGCATAATACAAAATCACACATATGCATATTTTAAACTATTTCTGTATAAATACTGATCTGTGTTACCATTAGTACTTTATAGCTAAAGGACGTTGACTTTTTGTATTTGCTCTGCTGTGCCTCTTTGACTCTGACATATGCACTTCTTTATTAAGATCTGAATTTACAATAAGCTGGAATATATAATTACTCCACCACTTTGCATAGCAATAAGGTATTTTTAACTTCTTCTAAATTATTAATAACATCACTTAGTGGAGGAGAAAGTGGTTTTTTTGTGCTGCATTATGACTGAAAGAAGCATTTCAGGGTGAGTGTGTGCGATTTTATGGCTCACGAAGAATATGCACACATTCGGAGGTGGTCCAATCCTGAAATGGGGCGAAAATGAAGAAAACTGAGACAGTTACCCTGCTTTGAAGAGGCTGCGTCTCCTTGCACCCTCCCACCTGTCAAACACAGCGTGAACCAGGCTAATTGCTGCTCCTGCACTTAGCCCGGGTGAAATAGGGTTCCCGTGGGACGCTACCAGCCATGCCCCCCTGCTTCCTGCTCAGCCACGCAGAGATAAGCAGCAAGGAAGTGTGGAGGCTGCAATGTGGCGAGTGGGGGCCAGAGAGGGACAGGCGACACAGCAGCACAGACACATCATACAGGCTTGCGTGTCTGTGCCGCTGTGTCGCCTGTCCCTCCCCAGCCCCCACTGCTTTGCAGACTTTATCATGAGCTGCCTGGCAGTCCTGGGGTTAGGGCCTGGAAAGGGGGAGAGAGAGAGAGAGAGAGAGGGAGAGATAGAGAGAGAGGGGGGGGAACAGGGTGTCAAATGGATGAATGTCTCTGGATATTGCATCTGAAGCCAACCTCCACTTCTTGCCCAAATGCCATGTGTAAAGAGCACAGTCAGGGCTGTCAGCTAGCCTCCCAAAGCAGGATAATGAGATTACAGCTTTCTGTGTCACTGTGCTGGAACCAAGGAGGAAGACAGAAAGTGAAATACAAAACAAGCTTATGTGAAGAGGACAAGTCAGCTGTGTCACTGCCGCCGGATCAGGGAAAGGTCTCACATTTGGACAGTTTAGGGCGGACGCTGGCGTTTGCTCTCTGATCCTTTCATATATTTAGCGGAGCTCGACTAACGACGAATCGCCGCATATTTCCAATTCCCCTGAAAAGTCTCACGTCTCACTATCATGGTCGGTGATATTTCAGAACCTGGAGATTAAAGGGAAAGATCTGTACAGTAATTCCTGAGTGCACTGCAAGCCTGAAGAAAGAATGTAAGAGGCTGCGGGAGAAGCTCTACTCTTTTTAATCATTACTGAATTCATGAAATTCACCCTATATCTGTTTCCTGAGTCTTTCATACTGAGAGTGTTGCTAGATGAAAGGCAAAAGATAAATGTATTCCCTTTATCATTCAAAGTGTGATTTCTGGAATTCATTTAATAATTCTGCTCATTTCGGCTCATAAACCTGGAACGGTTTTTTATTATTTTTATTCTAATCCTTTTTTGCTTGTATAATCAAATGAATAAATGTAGAAGAATAGCTGTTTGTTTTCCTTTTTTGCCTCCTCCTCCATTGAAAATGCCCTCTTTGCAAACCATAGGCTGGGTCATTCTGGGACGGGATGCTCGGCCTCACTGAGGGGCGGCTCTGATCCGAGCAGACGCCGCCTATCCAGAGTGCCGTGCCGTCCAGCATAATTGGGACAATTCCCACTTGTGATATAATTTCCTTCGTACCTCGATGGCACTTTTCCCTTCATCTGATGCCATCCTCCAGCTCCGCCTCTAATTGGCTTTCTCCTGGCAAAACAGCCTTGTCCCTGTACAATATCCCTGCAAAAGCACTGACTGCCGATTGCCTGGCATATGGGTCAAAGGCTCATTGAAATTGTGGTTTCAAATGAAAGTTTACAAACATAATACTTATCCTTTATACAGAAAAAGCAGGTTTTTTTAAAACATGAGTAATTTTCATTATAAGAACAGATACGGTTCTTTTTCAGTGTCCTCGCGTGACTCTTCTAACTCCATTAGCAGCCTCCTTTAGTATAATCCTTTGCACATCATTGCATTTGTAGATCTGTTTATTCCAAGCCCGATCTAGATAGACTAATACTAGCAATGTTGAAGTTCGGCAAAGTTAAAACACCGGCTACAGAAGACAAACAACACAATGACACAACAGCTAATATCAAATGAACTCCAGAATCAGGTGAGCAATTAAATAGAAATTATGAAAATGCCTATGGAAATTTATCGAGCGGGGCGGGGGGGTGGGGGGGGTGGGGGGGGGTGGGGGGGGTGGGGGGGGGTGGGGGGGATGGTTAGCAATATGAATCCAGAATGTCGTTGGTTCCGATTCTGTGACTGGCATAGTAACCATATCACTAATGGGCCCTTGAACAAGTCCTGCATTCCCAAACCCTGCTTCCCGATCCCAGAACCTGCCCTGCCCTGTGTATATGTGTAGGAGTGTGTGTGTGTGTGTGTGTATATCTGCATCGCTTAGACTGGGAAAACCCACAAATTCCTACATACCTGTGCTTTCATTTATACACTGAATTTTTTTTTTTTTCTTTCAGGCAAATATGTTCTGGAAAGTAGCTTTTCAAAAGTTTTACCTCATTTCCACACTACAATACAGGTTATATGGACAAAAGTATTGGGACACCTGGCCATTGTACTTACAGTAACTTTTATAACATCCCATGTTAAATCCATAGGCATCAATATAGATTTGGTCCCCCTTTTGCAACTATAACATCTACCACTCTTCTGGGAAGGCTTTCCACAAGACTCTGGAGCGTTTCTGGGGGAATTTTTCCACATTCATCCAGAGGAGTATTTGTGATGTTAGGTACTAATGTTGGACGTTGGTTTGCAATGTAAATTCTAGATCATCCCAAAGGTGTTTCATAGGGTTGAGGTCAGGGTTCTGTGTGGGTCAGTCAAGTTCCTCCACACCAAACTCACCCAACCATGTTTGTATGGACCTTGCTTTGTGCACTGGGGCACAGTAATGGTGGAACAGAAAAGGACCTTCCTCAAACTGTTTCCAAAAACTTGGAAGCATATAATTGCCCAAAATGTCTTAGTAGGCTGAAGTATTAAGAGTTCCCATCACTGGAACTAAGGGGCCTAGCCTAACTCCTGAAAAACAACCCCATACCATTATCCCTCCTCTACCAAACTTTACAGTTCTCCTGGCATCCACCAACCCCAGAATCGTCAGAATGCCAGACAAAGTGTGATTCGTCACTCCAGAGAACACATTTCTACTGCTCCAGGGTCCAGTGGCGGCGTGCTTTACACCACTCCATCCGAAGCTTGGCATTGTGCTTGGTGGTGTGAGGCTTGCATGCAGCTGCTTGGCCATGGAAGCCTGTTCCATGAAGCTCTCAGCACAGTTTATGTGCTGGAGTTAAAGCCAGAGGGAGTTTGGAACTCTGCAGTTGGTCAGCAGAGTGTTGACGACTTTTACGCACTATGAGCCTCAGCACTCGGTGACCCCGCTGTGTTACTTTATGTGGTCTGACACTTTGTGGCTGAGTCTCCGTTGTTCCTAAATGCTTCCACTTCCAATAATACCACTTACAGTTAACCATGGAATATCTAGCAGGTAGGAAATTTCACAAACTGACTTATTGCAAAGGCGACATCCTATAAAGTACCCTGCTTGCATTCACTGAGATCTTCATAATGACCCATTCTTTCATAAATGTTTGTAAACCTGACTGCATAGCGAGGTGCTTGATTTCATACACCTGTGGAAATAGGAATGAATGGAACATCTGAAACATCTGAAGGAGGTGTCCCAGTACTTGTATCCATGTAGTGTATACTTTACATTTATTTAGCAGATGCTTTTGTCCAAAATGATGTGCAAGGGAGGATCAGAGAACAAGATCAGTCTGCCTTGCTCAAGAACCAAACTGTGAGATAATTACTCAACCAACCATGGGATTTTAATCCTTGATCTTCTAGACAAAGGTGCATATTCCTGGCCTAATGGACTGAACACCACACCATGAAAAAGCAATGCAATGTACAAAACAAACAAACAAACAGACAGACAGACAGACAGACAGACAGACAGACAGACAGACAGACAGACAGACAGACAGACAGACAGATAGATAGATAGATAGATAGATAGATAGATAGATAGATAGATAGATAGATGTGCCTAAATATTGGATTCCGCAAAACAGCCACCTGATCAGCTGCAATAAACGAATCACATGCTTTTACAGTATGCTATGATAACCATGCTGGCTGAGATCAGCATGAGTTTGATACCTACCAAAGCAATCCCAGACCATCACAAAGCCTCCTCCACGTTTGATAGTGTGAACCACACATGCATAGCTTCTCTTTTGTAAAATGTTTCACATTTTGGTAAAATTATTTTGCTGTAGATATTAAAAGAAATGTACAGAGTAACAATTCACATAATCTCTGTTGTGGATTAGGCCTCTGTGATCGTGATCACAATATCATTGGTTTGAACTCTGTCCTTTGCAGGATAGTAACTTCTCAGATGAGCATTTGAGCAAGACCCTTAACCCCTCAAAAAGCTCCAGAGGCACTGGAAAAATGACCATGCTGACCCTGTGCTCTGACTCCTGGCTTTCACCTCTGTGTGTGTGCCAAATGGACAGCAAAATGGGATATGTGAAAACGGCAATATAAAGCATCACTTTTTACCCCCAATTCATTTCTCTTTATAAGAGGATTAACTAATAGCAGTGAAGGTTTTGCTACTTAAAGAAGTCTATTCTTCTCTCCTTTTGTACATCTTTCACCTAGCACTGCCCAACAACTATAAGAATAAAAGTCACAGCTTTTAATATAAACAGCACCGGCTACATGTTACACTGCAACAGCAGAGTGTAGACTCGACCCAGTGTCAGCGTGATGTAGAGGGATGTCGCTGGGGCTTTAAGGTTCAGTGAGGGCCAGCTGCTTCAGGCATGGTATTACAGCAAACCACCAGCAGGGAGGCCCACACCAGACATCAGGGGTGAGAGGGCCCAGCTTGAGCCCAGAGCATGAGTAAATCACACCTGCCCTTTACCTGCGGTGGGCCTCGCCACCCCTCCCTACAATCCCCGGTGTCCTCATTGCTGCTAAGCCAATAACTGAGGGTCTGTATGATGGAGACCTATCTGCATCCAATAAGATTAGACACGGTATTGACAGAGGACAGAGGTATTGGACAAACGTCATATTCCTCATTTGGGATACACCTCCCTGCAAGCAGCCACTGCTACTTGCTGTTCTAAACCATTCCTTACATACATCACAGAAGTCTTCAGCAAAAATAGCTAAAAAAAAATCAATCGAGACAATGGCCTGAAACTGATTTAGTAAGCATCCTCTCCTGTACTCTACTGAGACCTACAGTAGTACATGCAGCATGCAGGAGCAAGGAATGAAATGATGCAGGTGCAAACTGAATTTGAGCCACATCAGGAAATAAAGGGCACTGTCACTGTTAAATGCATACCCACACAAAATCATCCTGTAACTAAATCTACTACAAATATATTCTCATTATATTCCAGTCCTGGGTTGATGTAATTGTTTCTATTTTCCTCTTTATTTACTAAATTGCTGACAGAACATGTTTGCAGTGATAACATAATGTAGATCCTTATTTTCAATGTGCGTGTATTACATCTAAAGACTGAATGCTGATTCTACACATACAGCTGTTGTTTTATTTCAGAGTATATGAATACCGTCTCCATATACACATATACATTAATACACAAATATACGTTCATGGTAGTCTATCACATTCTCATTTATTTTACAATATATTAGCAAACAATAGCATATTTTAAACGCAATGAATGTGTTGGACTTGCCCTTGTTTTAAAAACTTCATCATGACGATGTTGTGCTTACCCTAGGTAAACAGAATAAGGATCACTTCCCTTTCCTATGGGAGACGCTAACACCACTTATTTCTCAAACCACTTATTTGGCACATACTGACAAAGATGACGCAATTAATAGCACGTGTTAAACGAGTGTTATTTTCTTAGTTTCACTTCTTCGCCGACATTAAGTTACATCGAACAGGCTCAGTAAGAGCGAGTTCCCGTCTTGAATTGGCATCCTTCAAGTTATTCTCTCCTAAGCAGACGTGTATGTTGTGCGTAATAAACGTTACACAACGACCATGCCGTCAATGTTTTTTTCTTGTTATAGGAACTTTTCCTGCTACCTACACATGTGCATCGCAATGATAACCCACCGCGATAACAGCAGCAATTTGGGTTAAAAAAAATAATAATAATTTTCAACATTTCCCTGTACACTGCAAGCACAGGTTTCTGTTTTCTCACCAACTCTCTTTCTTGGAGTGTACAGAAGCCAAGCTACTACATTTATATAGCCCTCTAAAAATAGCTCACCTTTCTCTGCCATTTATGGCTTGACTGACATCCAGCAGTAGCAAATAGCAATATTATATGGCCCATAACTCCGCCCAAAACCTTTACTAGCGCCGCCTTAATTGGTCGCATGTGAGATCGTCAACCCTCTATACCTTATATGGTCACGCACGGATTTGACAGACAGCGAGCTCCCCGTCCACTCGCCCCCCCCCCACCCCCGCTTCTTGGCTTGCTCCGCTCAGTAGAGAGCTAGCCCGGCTACTTACCTGCTGATACCAAGCAGCCAAAAAAAGAAAAGAGCAACCTGGAATTTAAAGCGCAAAGATTGCAATTTGGCAATGCGGAAATAGATGGACGTTTCATGTCGCTGAGCTTGTTTCCCACTTCTGGACTGACTACTTAACCGTTAACACTAGAGAAGGGATTGCATTTTAGTGGCACGAGCTTTTTTTTTAATGTTTTCCTTGTCTTTATGCTTTTAAGTACGTTATCTGTTGGTACATATGCATTCAGCTATCCTGGATCTCAAGGAACACGGATTCGAAAAGCTTTTTGCGCTCATTAGAACAAAAGTGGGCTGCAGTTTGCTGGAGTGAATTAATTTGTTTTACACCGAGCATCACCATGGATGTGTTGGCAAATTACAGTATTTTTCAGGAACTCCAACTCGTGCACGACACAGGCTACTTCTCGGCGATGCCATCCCTGGAAGAGAACTGGCAGCAGGTGACCGATTTAAGTTACTCTAGAAAGCTAAATCTGTTACTATAGTAAATGCTGTCAATTGCTACGCAACTTTGTTGCTCTGATTTACTGACGTGCGTTCGGATGGAAACAGTCTCAACTCCTTTTCACCTGCCGCCCTGAGCCATGGATTTTACTTAAGTTTCTCCCTTTAAGCAAGCTTTTGGCTTTGGAAAAAAGGTTATATGCACATATATTTTATTAGTGTGTATTAGTGTTCCTGTATTAACACTTTATCGGGCGATAATTATTCTGTGATTAGTTAACAGACAGTATGAAACCCAGCAAAAACAATGTACTGAATAGCATCATCTAATTTGTTTGTTTATTTGATGCAACATCTTGGCGTATATTTTCTTTAAAGTAACATCTTTATGTTCTTCGTGAGGCAAAATGCTGGAAGATGCTCGGAGGATTTGTATCGATTTCTAAATGCTTAGAGCAGATCGATACGCCCGTCTGTCAGTCGTTATGTTTCGTGGATTTCTAAGGAACAGTAATCCGAGCGGATAGTCTAATTGTGATTCTTTAGATGCCAATTTTCGAAGGCGAGAGTAATTCAGACAGAGAAGATGAAGACTTGACTAATAGCAAACACACTTATTCTTAAATAATGCATCCGCATCTGTCAGATTACTTAGAGTTTTCTGCCTCTCGGTACGGCCAACATCTCCCAATTCTAATGCATAATATATTAGCGCAGCTGAGAGGATGTGTGCGTTCAAGATAAGCGGAGCTGAAGGAAGTGCTCAGAAAGGATGCTTTCGCAATGAAACTGGGCTCCTTTTGCAGTTTGCGTGAATTAACCACGAAAGTCAATGAAATATATCTATCTACCTATATCTATCTACGAAAATCTATGAAATCTATGAAAGTCATTCCATACGCGGCGTGACACATGGTGACATCGTGTTGGCCACGCACTCACTCGTTAGAATTAAGTCATCTGCAGCGCTGGCAGACAAAGCTCTTGGCAATGCACATGGTCAGGCTCATTCTATAGATAGCCTTAATCTTCTGCAAGACTTTTTTGGAAATAAATGCTTAACAGAAGGTCTAATATCAGAAGTTTTGCATTTTGTTAGTGACGATACTGTTAAGCTTTTTGGGTGTGATTAGTCGACATTGTTGCTTCTGCTCCACGTCCCTGTGAGGGCTGGTGGTGTTAGGGACATTTTGGGGTTTCGGTACACTGGGAGAGGTGAAAAGAAGGCGGCCCCAGATTTTTTTGCCCCCGCCGCACTCCGATGTGCGCATGTACCAGCTTGCTGTCCTTAGCGCATTGCCAGTCCATGTGCTCCAGCTATGAGGATGTGCTCTGGGTGGTTATTTACAGGTTCTGTATTCGTGTAGTTGATGGTCTATTCCCTCCATGCTCTCCAATATTAAGGTGGACTTCGGTAGTATCAAGACACTTTACTGCGTGATTGGTTGCCCCCTGTCAAATTGGCAGGTCCATCAATCACCTTTTCAGTTTTTTGGTCATTCTCTTTTTGTTGTTTAATTTACTTGTTTACATTTTTGGAAAGTATAAGCTGAGCCACACACTGAATCCTTTTGTTTTTAAATACATTTTGGCTGCTACCTGTGTGGTATTACCTTTCTGAGGTTTCGTGGACTGCACCGGTGCTGAAATACAGAATTTTGGGTAGTCTGTATGCATAAGTGGAGGGGTGAAAGAACTGTTTTTATGGTTGGGGGGGTGGGGGGGGGGGTGGTTGGCCTGATTGTGAATGACCGTAAAATTGCACAATGCTCAGGAATGACATGTGTTCACTCACAGCAGGCCAGGAAAATGGAGACATACATTGCTGGCCCCGGATAAAATATTGCTCAGAAGGGTAAACCATAAAAAGAGCCATTTAAAGGGGAGCGGAATTAAAGGGCCAGGTTCACAGGACAGGTGAAAAGAGGCGTTTATTTGGTGGCAGGCCGTTAAAGTGAGATGGTTTTACTGGACCTGGTGGTTTTATGGTGGCCTTATTTCTTGCAGAGGAGGTAAACAAGACCCTTCGTACTTACAAGAAGATGGATTGTTGTGTTTGGTCTTCAACTCATGGACCATGAATCAGAAGCTAATGGAGGCAGCATGGACTGAATTTTAGAGCTTTAGCAGTATGAATTGAATCGTAGGGCACCTGCTGTGACCAGCGTTCAGGAGGATAAGCTTGGGTTTGGTGAGGTCATGAGTTGGTGTAGGGGCTTGGGGTGTATGATTGAACACTAAACTGCATTGCCCTGTGATAAAGTCTTTCGGACTGATGTGTAGTGCTTCAGTCTCCCTTGTTCTGCTCTCTCTCACAGCCATGGCTGTCTTTGCATGAACAAAGACACCATCCCTCACTGTCACCAGTGATGGGGAGGAGAGGGGGCACCAGAGAGACGGCACAGTAATCATTCCCCGCTGGCCTGGCCGCCCACCCGCTCACTCGCTCGCACAGGGGGGATTATTTAAGTGACCCGCAAGGAGGTTAATTCAAAGAGCGGCTGTTTGCTCAACAAGAAAGCCCCTGTTCCCCTGGCCTCTGGCTGGCGCATGTGGGAACCCTGTGGCAGGGAAGAGCAGGTGGAAAGGCTGGCCGACCGAGACCAGCACAGAAAACAACATGATTATTATATGAAGAGTCAGCTGGGCCAATTAGCAGGGGATCCACATCACCTGGGAAACGGAGTGTCAACGAAGCCACTCCCTACGAGGCTGCTCGGGGGGAGGCCGGCTGTCTGTCTGTGGCTCCGTCCCCACGGAGCGAGCCCCGCACTCCTGGGGCTCCGCTGCCTGGCTCGCCCCGCTATAATGGGCTATGTGAAAATGGGTCATCTCATACCTCTTTGTCTCAGCTATTGCACGCAAAAATGTTATTCTTTTGCATTCCTTCGTTTTTTTTTCCCCCTCATTTAACTTTTTTCGGTAAGTCTATATTTGAATCCTGGAGCATTGTAAAGCATCCTTTCTGATTGGTTTATTTTCAGTGCCACATATTTTTGGCTCTCAAATAATATTGGGTTGAACCGAACTGTAGCCAAGAATGGCCGAGAGGGTCAGGCAGGGCTTTCTTAGGAGGGGCTGTGAGCGCGGTTTGTTTTGACTTATAGGGTGAACCTTATAAAGTGAGGGAGGCATCACTGGGTATTACCACTAATTAACATGAAGTTTTTGGCTGCATGGATGTGATCTTTTACAAATATTTTTCATGCTTGAGAGATCGTGCAGTGCACCACACAGTTGGTGTTAATCCCTTGGGGAATATAGGATTGCTGTTGCTGTACTCGTAATGCTGGACTTTACCCTTATCAGACAAAGGATCCAAAGAACCAAGCTGATGCAGCTAAAGGCTGTAGGTTACAGTCCAGAGGATAGTGGATGTGGCCTTCAGGCAGGACCTCTCTCCCACCATGGGGCTGAATCCTGACAGGATGATCGGCTTCACTGCTTGCATGCCCTGAAAGGCCTTAAGAGTCCGTGATGAGGGAGCTGCTGAAGACAACACTGTTGCAAAAGGGCTGGACCCTGTTAAATCCTTGCCCCAGAACGGTACTGTGTCCTGCGAGGCATGAGATACGAGGCAGCTTGCTTTGAATCTCAGACATAAACACCCATCTCGCCTCCCACGTGTGGAGAACCATCCAGCTGAATACGCTCCCATTACTTTAGGCGATAACTGCTGAAATGTGTGTTATGTAATCCTCCGTGGAGCACAGCTGGTTGCTCAGAGAGGAGCTGTGGACTGGAGCTGAGTCTCGTTGGCTCACTCCTGGACAGTATTTTGGATTAAAATCACATGGCATGACAAAACCCTGGTGAAAAGGAGGTTCGGCGATGAAAACCTGATGGTAGGATTTCCCGGATTGGAAGAGACACATCCGGGGAGTATGTTGAAACCCGGAGTGTTCAGTATGTAACCTGTTCATTCTCCAGTTTAATTTCTCAATGAGCTGCAGGTGACCTGTTTCTTAGGGGTATCTAATATATTCAGCACTGTCCCCAAAGTCTTTCACAGCACTAAAACATCTAAAAAGATGATTCTGGGATTTTTTTTTTCTTAAAAAACAAATTCCTTTTGGAAACGTATAAATATCTTGTCACAACCAGGACACACTGTAATTCAACATATGTATAAAAGAGGGGAAGGCAACACTTAATGTGAATTTGTATCACATGATACTAACATTTTCCATGGTTTGTTGAATTTTTAAAAGGAATTCAAATGGAAAATTTTGTGGGAGAAATGAAGGAATTCAAATAAATGTGTATGTTTTTACTTTAGCTGAACAAAAAGACCTGCCAACCCTGTATTCCTTAAGCATTTGAAAAATCTGTAACCTCTATGCCTTATCAGTGCCTGAAAGATAGCTTAAAACACATTTTTTATATGTTAAACTCCTTAAGTTGAGTGGTACAACACTGATGTGTCTATGGCTGAAGAGTCTGTTTTTTTTTAAAAAAAATGTAATTATTCTCATTTAAGACAATATGGGAAAAGCAAAGAATGCTATGAATCAGTTGTCGCCAACCTATTGACAGCTCTTACAGTCTTTCCAAGAGAGTGTGCTGAATCCTGCATGTATAAGGTGGTAGTTTTTTGAGTGTCTCATTAAACCACCAGAACTGAATCAGATGCATACTATAATATGAGCAATTTACAATCCCAGCAATCTACAGGAAAATGAAAAAATAGTGAAAAGCTTTTATTTATTTATTTATTTTTTTTGCCATGTAGTGATTTTGCTACCATTATGGGCAGCAGTCTGCAAAGTGGTTGCGGTCTTCACATGCTGCTGCTTTGTGTACCAGCCAGGTGTCAATCGGAGTAGCGCGGGTGGAACACATTAGATAGCCAACAAGAGGCTCGACATGAGTGACATGCCAGCAAGGCAGTGTATTTACAGGGTAAACGTCAGCCTGCCCGAGCCTCGAGCTCCAGGGCCGAGCAAGGACAACAGGGACACCCTCCCACTCATACCAATCTCGAACCGGAGCGATTCGATCGCAATTCCACTGCCCCGCTCATGAGACGTGACAAGTCCCAGCGAGTGGAGTGATTATTTGCGCGGCTCGGGAGATGATTGCGAATCAGCACCGTCATTGTCGTTGGCGCGCCGTTGGGAGATGGAGAGGTTCGCGACAGCAGTGATGAGGGCACCAGGCATGGCATTCATTTGTCTTGCGGTTCTTCGAATGGCTGTCAACACCCAGCCCATGGACAGAGCACCGAAAGGGAGGCAAGAACAAGATGAGCATCACTGACCTATCTTTATGTATGAGGCCTGTCGCCTCCACTCCACACTTTGATTAACAGGGAAAGTGGAGGTACCCATTTCTCTCACATAAGCACACATGGCTTAGCAATGACTTTAGCATCACTTGAGTGAAAATAAAAAACCTTTACAACAGATCACAGCAGTAGGATATGGATCAATTATATATCACCATCTCATCTCACTTTTATTTCTTTACCCCTTCAGATTCAGTTTTTAATATAGGATAGGCATTCGTAATAACTGTATTATTATTATTGCATAAATATCCCAAGGATCACATTTAAAGATGCTCATTGCCTGCTGTTTTTTAAATTAATGGGCATATCACATTTTCATGTAAAATTTATGTTTGATTAATAGTCTAATAAGATGATCAAACTTCAACACTGAATATTGGTGCAGGGCTGCATTAACCTTGTCTTAATTCCCAACTGAAAAGTAGCTTCAGAATGTTCCCTTGAGAGCCATGAAAATATGTATAATATTTGAACAGATTAGCAGTTTCTGGCCTCTTTAATATTGTATTCAAATTGCTTAGATTCCAAAGACTTATCGCTGATAACATTATTTGAATGGAAGGTCAAAAAATGACTTTTTTCATTTCTTTTCTTAGTTTTCTTTTTGTCTTACACTTTGAAATTATATGAGGTGTAGATTAAGACAATAGCTGTTTTATTCTATATGTTTGCCAGTGGGGTACAGCACATGCCGGAGGATAACTTTGATAGAGCAAAATTTGATTAACCCAGATTTCCAAAAACACCTGTTGCTAAGCAACTATGAATAATCGTAGGCTATGCTCTATTATTTGTTTTGCTATTAGTAAAGATGGATGATTCTAGTTCTGCGGATGCACAATTAAAGCAGGCATGCAAGATTTTTATGCATATGGATGTTTTTCCAGAGAAACCACTCAGTGCGGGGGTGTCCTCAGGAAAAGATATGGAGGGCAGTCTGCTCTGAATAAACACCAGAATTATAAATCATCAATTCCTTTTTGTAGCATCACAAAGCTTTGTAGCAAAAGGTGGACCATGTTGTGTGGTGCACAGGTGGTGACCATGCATATTGGCTTGAGGATGTCTTCACTTTGCTGAAAATTCTTGCAGAGCAGGTGTTTACATTTAGGGAGCCACATACAACAACATACAACAATATTAACTTTCTTGTTAATTGTGGTGTAAAGCACTTGATGCAATGTTGCCTTTTTGCAGAAACCTTAATTCAGTACTTTATAAACCACGCAAAACCAACTGTCCTCCTAGATATTGGTGTTGGCTTCTAGTAGTAGCTTGCATGCAGATTTAGGAGTGTTTACATATCGTCATTGTAAACTCTCAGGGGTCCATGTGACCTGGCTGTGTTCCACCTTTGCATTGACTCAGGTATGTGTGCAGCTTAGTCTAGTTTGCAGTCATGGTCTTCTTGCTGTGCTGCATTCTTGCATAGTCCTCTAACCTAATTGACTCTGCTGAGTAATGAGATGTAGGAGGAAAAAATCAGGACAGGTGCCTGGACTGACTTAGAATTCATTCGAATTAGTAGCATGCTTGGGAGAAGTCCTTTGACTCTTTCCACTGATTTACTGTTCTGGAAGTATTGGCAATGGACCAGGGGTCTTTTAGGGCTGCACTATGGCCCTAAGTGCAATCCGTGGCCAGAAAGCAGCTATAGAAACACAAAAGGAAGCCAGAAGTTGTGGTTGACATGCAGGACATTGTGAGCACAATGTTTCCCATGACTCCAATCAAAGGTCCCGCCCCCTCCACTTCCTGTAGTTCAGGAAACCTGGGCCTTATTTCCAGTGTATGAGTGGGTGTGCATGTGTGTATCTGTGTGCATGTGTGTGTGTCTTTCCTCAATGCTACAACATCCCATCCCAGCCCCCACTCCCCACTAGCACCATGACAGCTGGGATTGCACCAGTTTCCTCATCATTCATCACCTGGTTCCTGCCTTGCTTCCGGTTGTTGTTCCAGCCCCAGAAACTGTCATGTGCCTGGCAGAGCATTGTGTTGTTCTTATTTTTGTGTTTTATTTTAGGTCCTTCCTGCCTTCACACATTTTGCATCTCACCAGGTGGCAATCTGTACACCCAAGTAGAACTCTTTCTGCAAATATACTCTGCTTAGTTCTGGGTTTATTCTAATACTCCTGCTCCCTGCAGTCCCACTCTAGAATGTGTAAAATGATTTTCGTTTGTCTTAAGAAAGTTAAGTGACACTGAGAGTCATCTTGCTTATTGGGGTATTTACATATTTTACATTTCCATAGCAGTGAGGACATTTTGCTCATTACATGTCTTTGATGTATTGAGTTGCATTGATATAACATTCCAGTTTGCAAACTCATTTCTTGGCGCACAACTGTGTTCTTTAACTGACTGGCTCTACAAGAATGAAAGGCAAGCATGATGGTGTCAGGAACCTGAATTTAGGCCCACACTGTAGTCAATGCAGCAATGCTGGACACTGATGACAAGTAGGGAGTCAGAGCGTTTCGCAGGAGCAACGGAACCATGCTGGAGCTATATGGGTCGAGAGCTATTTTAATCATAGATATGGCTGAGAATACCTGAGGGAGTGTCCCCACACTGCTGGAATGTGGGCTGTTGGCATGTCTGTGTACACGTGCGAGTGCGTATGCGTACGTGAGCTTCTTTGTGCGTGTTGCTGCATTCCATGGAAATGAGCCCCCGCCCTCTTTCACTCAGTCAGTGGTGAAGACACTATGTGAAGGCGATCAGCACCCGTCCCACCTAAAGACGGGAAACTGGAATGATGGGTAGGTCTTTGTGTCCCAGCTGAGTTTCTGAAAGCTTAGCAGCACCCGTCGTATCGTCGGGTAATGAGAAAATACATTGTCAGCAGCTTCAGCTCTACTTCACTGATGAGAGATGATGGGACTCTCATGCATGAGCTTTCCTTACTCTAAACTGTGGCTGTAAGTGCCTGGCCTACATTCTGGTAATGGGATGGGGCTGGGGAGCTGTGGGGGAAGGGATTCTGAATACTGTCTTGACATTGCAGGTGAGGTTGTGAGTACCAGTATAGATATAGGATGGCTTTCTGGCTTTTCTGAATATAGACTCCATTGTTTTCTGTCACTTCATCTGAAAGACAACAGTTAATGGGAATAAGGAGTTTTCTGGCACAGAAAAGTGATGGATGACTGGAATTGTGACTGTTGACAGGTGTGGTGGCAGCAGGGGTCTGGCCACAGAAAACCACCATGACAGTGGGGAAGTGGCTTCAAAAGCAGTCCCCTTACAGGCCAAGTGTTATTTATAAACTTAGCAAGTCTGGCAACTTTGTACAGTGGATCATCAGGGAGATGATCTCAGGTTTGTCATGTGGCCTCAGGCAGCAGGTCACCATCCAAAAAGATGCCTTCTAGCTTCCTTGGCCGACCCATTCTGAAAATAATGGGCCACAAAAGTGTTAATCAGCTCTTTGTTAGTCTCCCTTTCTGCTACATCTTGTCCAGCTGGGATAATTGGGTCAAAAGTGCTGTTCGTTGCTTGCAGTTAAATAGCATTGTACCAAACGTATACCGTCAACACAGCCAAGGCATCTAGCGTTTCACGAAGGCTTGAGTTTGCAGATACCAAGTGGCTCTGATATGGCTCTCACAATGGCTTACATGTTTGTGTACGGCTGAATAGTCAGTCATAGCTTCTTTGTGTTGTTTGTTGGGAAAAAACGTACAGCGAGTCTCTCCAAATTGTTGTATTTTTTGTGTGAAAAGTGAGGCAGCGACACAAGGGCAGCATGGTCATTATTCTTCTTCCTCCAGTAACTCGATTTTTAGAAACGACAAACGTGCCCAAAAATATTCAGTAATATTTTTCATCATGCTTTGTATATATTTGCTTGGTGTTAGTCTGTCATGACTCCATGTTGGTTGAATAACTGGAGTGACTTCATCTATGCGGTATTTATGAAAGGTTAAATTCTGAAAGTGGTTTCACTTTGCTTTTGCATTCACTTTCCTTTTGTCCACCGTTCTGTTTTGAACGCCAAAGTCAAGCCACCATTCCAGCCAAGAACAAAGCTCTGGTGACAGAATTCCAGTATCTGATTCATGTTCCCCATTGTTTCTGCCAGTATAGTTTGTCTCTAGGCAGCCAAATCTCAGGAGTGCCATGTGAGAGAAAAATGTGAACCATCTTCAACAAAAGATCTTGAAACACCCCTGGGCGTAATAGTATGGTCAGGCAGTTTCTACTACCTTCAATGGTAAAGCGTTGTTAATGGAGGAAGGGATGAATGAGTATGCCTATTTGAAAGCACTGTGTACTCTGTCCTCATAACTAAGATTGAGGCAAACAAATTAAGAAGACAACGTGTGGATAAAAAGGCATCTTTGATGCTTTTCTACTAGTAAATGAATGAACTATTTGAGCTGGTGCAGAATTCGGCCAGACATCGTTTGCTCAGAACAGAGATACAGTGTGTTTGTTATCTCTTAGAGGTGAGCTCACGCAGTGTGTCTTCTGTGGAGTGCCGTAGCCAATCGGCGTTCTTCAATTTGCTTAGAGAGCTTTTCTGCATGAATAATCAAAACGGGGCTGCTGCTGTTTCCTACCCTATCTATGTTAGCAGCCAGCGCAGGACATATGATATGCGGATCTGCAGAGAGGGCTGCCTTTGGCCACCCCCACACTTGCCCGTCCTGACCCACTTGTCTGGAATTCAGATATTATCAAAGCACAGGCAGCCAGATCCTGGCAGCCAAGCGTTGTTCTGTCAGCACTGGTGAGTCAGAACATAGGGCACCATGTCTGCAGGCAGGGATTCACATGTTCTGCTCTGTCCTACCTGTGCAATTTCCTGTCCCATTTCCCCCTTATGAGGCAAACAGTTTCAGTCTGTTGAAATTGCAGTTAAGAAAGTGGGGAGAGGAAAGAGACTAAGATAAGAGATGAGGTGCTTCCTGTGTGTTCAGTCCAGGTCATGGCTTTTCTTTCTGACGCTTTTCCATGGTGCAGTTCCTTAACAGGGGAAAAAAAGCCCATTATTCATTCATTCATTCATTCATTCATTCACTCACTCATTTATTCATCTATCTATCTATCTATCTATCTATCTATCTATCTATCTATCTGTCTCTGTCTGTCTGTCTATCTAGGGGGGGCTGTATTGTCCCATTATACCATTGCCCCCTACCTCACTATGTGTTAAGCCGTGAGACCTGCAAGATGTTGTTCGTCTGGATTTTCCCATTTGTTGAGAAATGAATAATTGGACACAAATGTTTTTCCAAGTAAGATCTGGAGAAAACGGCCTCTCCCAGGAATCACAGGCTTCGTTGACTGCAGTGAAAGAGAGTTTCCCAGACAAAACTGAGAGGAAGCACATGATGGGCAAGAGGCTGCTATTTTCTCCTGAACATTTCAGTTCTGCAGAAACTTCACTCGGGGTTCCATTGTTTTATCCAGTGCATTACGATGGGTGATGCACGTACAACAGTGATGGTGCTGCAGGAGGCGTGCGTTCTGGAATTCGCTCAACACTGTAAAACAGCGGATATCCTGTGGGCCTCTTGAGGGTAGCTTGTTGAGAGAGGAAGTGGAAGCTGGACTGAGGGGGGCTATTGTCACCACTGACAGGCCAATGGCACGAGCCTCTTGTCCAGAAACCTGCAGCACTTTGATACGTTTTCTCATCCAAGGTGCTGCTGATACTCATGAGGCTTCCCAGTGCAGTACTAACTAATACCCTTAGTAATTGAAATCCAGTGGGTTTCTAGATAACAATGACATAACCACAGAGGAAAACACTGGCCTGTTCCCCTGGCCACATTCACGGCGGGGTAATTTTAGCAGCTCCTCATGTCGCTTCCTGCATTTGATGTAAGGGGGCAAAAGTGCGGAAGTATTTGCTGGCTGTCAGCCCAGAGCCTGGAGAGCGCCTGGAAGATACTGGAGACCTGCTGCCCACTTCTATATCAAAAACCATCCAGAGTGATGCTCACAAAGGAGACAGTTCAGTCACTGGATCCCGATGTGGTAAAAGGTCCTAGGTGGCTAGCCTCAGCAACCCCTGTAGGTCCATCCAGAATATACTCCTCTCTTTACATTCTGCTAATAAATAATAGAAATCCATCCATATGCCCCTCTGCTATCTGCTGGCCAGTGTGGTGGATATTCATATAATCATATACTTGTGCACCAATACTACACAATGATTTGGAAAACTCTTAACCAATACAAATATTGGTTATCCTGTTCTGTCATTTGAAAAGATAATTCTCTTATTCTCTCTCCAATCTTCTGCTTGGAGGCTTCCAAAACGATAATTTAATTCAGAAAAGTGAATAGAATTAGAATAAAACAACAAGGTTATCCTCATGACGCTGGCCAGTGGATGCGTCCTTAACGGCCGCTCCCACAAATGTCGTTCACTGGTACTGAGTATTTCCCCCTTCCTCTTGGGATCTGAGTGCATTTTTAGCCCTGGGAAAGATGGGGAATCTCCAACACAACTCACTCTAGACGTGCCAAACTCATTGCCTTGCCTTAGATACATGAAACCAGAGCTCTTGCAAGAACACTTAGGGAACCATGTATTTGATCAAAAAGAGATGCCCTTCAATCTCTTTGTCTCACTCCCTTTTTTCTCCTTTACCCCCCTCCCCCCACCCCCACTACTAGCATATCTGTTGTTGTTTTCATACCTGCACCCTCCACCAATGGAATCCTTCTGTCTCGCCGTGTAGCCTGTTGGCCCAGTCCCATTCTACTGCCTTTTCATCATGTTAAGTAATAAAGATTAGCTTGCCACGTGGCACAAGGGGCCACAATATCCCTCGCACAGACGTCCCAATCTTATAAAAAGCTGTTAACCCTGTTTAAAAATGTCCCCTTTAAATGGGCTTGTGCTGGGCAGTAATCCTGACTGGGCGATTTAATGAAAGTCGCCATGTCCCGATTAGATTAGCCTGTGTCGCCAGCAGACTGTTATTAGCCGACCCATATACAGATAAACCACGGCTCTCCCAAATCCAGTTAGCGGAAGATGGGGATGCAGCTTGAAGCCAGCGGCTGCCCGTGGGATTATCCCAGCACTGGCGTGTTCCCTCTCGTCGCTCCATGTCACTTTCACACGCTCACACCTCTCATGTCACTTCCTTGACTCTTTGGGTTTAGTTTGTCCAGCTTAGCCACTCATCACAAAGGCTATACTCAATATTGAATGGCGGAAAGCTGTTCATTTTCTTTTTAAGAAAACACTATCATCAATAGGTATTTCTTTTTGTATTATCTTTTTATTCCATAAATAAGCAAATGTATTGTGAGAAATGTGCATTTACATAAAAATGACTAAATCATCATGATAAATGAAGTAATGGCTGTTAATCAGCCCCCGAGCACTGCACTCACTCGACTCAGTCCACTGCAGGCACAGAGTCAATAAAGTATTTACAGCCCCATCTCTACAGTGCAAATGTAAGTACATATGTAGTGCTCTCTGAATTTAAGTGTGGGAGGCATGTGTGAAAGGATGAGGAGAGGGGGGTTCAAAGTCAGGATGAAGGGCATATTGTGTGCCTCACATTTGTTTACTGATGAAGCAGCTAAGTGGGGTAAATGTTAGCTTTTCTCCTACTGTTTGTCTACAAAGTGACGTGTGACCTGTGTCAATTTGCAAGCCAAGGAGAAATAATTGGGCTAAAAAAATAACAAATAACCATCCCTGAAACCTAAAAGGCAGTTTCACATACGACCTTGCTGAGTGAGCTTGCAGAGTGGCTGAGTTCAGATGACAGGATTATAGCCTGTCCTTATAATCCCCCAGAAAGAAATACTTTACTTACTGAAGGTGACTATGGAGGTGCTATTGGCGGTGCATAGAGTTAAGACTGAGGTTCAGAAAAAGCAGGTCTTTTGGACCCGTCTGGGCGATGAACTCCACACTCCACACTGCTGCTAGGGTGAACTGGCTGTGGCAGACACAGCGTGTGAGGCCTTTGGCTGTCCCCAAATCTGGCCGCAATCATATGTGACTTTGGATACTGGATACAACTCTGCAGGTCTTACTATCAAAAGAATCCTGCTAGAAATTTGGCATTCTTCCATTTGTTTAACATTTTTCTGCCAAAGCCTGTGGACTAAAAATGTATGCATTTAATTACATTAAGCATACTAGTTATTTATTGGTTGTGTTAGTTACAGTTCTGTATAACAGCGGATGTCCTGTAGGTCTCTTGAGGGTCAGTTGTTGGAAGAGGAAGTGTGAGAGGGCCATTGACCAGCTACACGGTGTTGCCATAAGTTCACAGTCCAGAATGCTGTAGCATCCTGGCAGGACCTCTCCTTCATTGTGCTGCCAGGACTTAGGCAGCACGGGGCCCCTCAGTGCAGTATTATCTTACAGGCTTGGTAACCGAAATCCTGATGACATAACAGTCCCAGATAACACCGGCCTTTTCGCCCCGGCTACCCGTCACGCAAGGGTAATTTTAGCAGCTCCCAGTATCGTTTCCCGCTTTTGATGCACGACAGCAAAAGTCCAGAAGTCTCAAAAGCTTATAGGTTCAAGTGCCTCAAACATACTCAACCTTAATTACTTCACTAATACACCCGCTTTCTGCGATATGGAGAGAAAATGTGCCACCTACAATCCTGGACTGCTAGCAATGTACACTGTTTGAAGGCTTGTACTTTTGGTGTTTTAAGGTGTTGTATACTGGAAAGCACTGTAGTTTTAGAGCATTCTTAGTGCAATGCCTCACTTAGCAAACTGGAATCCCCTGCCATGCTGAGTGCATTAGGGAAGGAGGGGTTCTCTTTTGCTGCCCCATTATTTCCTAGTACATCAAACCGTGAGCGTAGCAAACATTGTAAACCTCCACTGTTAACTGAGAGCTGACTGCTACCCCTATGGTGAATGTTAGTAGCAGACTTCTGGTCTGTCCAGTTTCTTTGTTTAACAGCAGCTGCAGCTGTGTAAAACTTCCCTCCTGTAACAACATGCATAGCTAAGTCGGGGGACAACCATTCACATGTGTGAAAACAATCCAACACGCAGCTCAGCACACTGCTTGCTGGATGCTAATGGATTGGCTTCATGTGTGTAGCCCTGATAAGACTCGTACAAGATTTTGAACAAGCAATGGTCTTTCACAGGACAGAGAAAGATATTACCACATGAATTGCGTGAAGCAAGTAAGATGAGGTTTATAACTTGTGGTACGTCAGAGGCACTACAGCTGTTTCAAGATTCAGGAGTCGTGATGTTTATTGGCTTGGAATGCTTACTTGTTTGGCTCAACCCAGTACAAAGACCCATGAAAAATATACAAATAATAAGTAATAAATAGACAATAGACTGTAGATGTGCTAAAAATATGTTGAAAACAAGTCATATTTAGACATTACAAGTCGCATAAAATGCAGGTGCACATGCTACTATTGGTGACATGAATGGGTTGGTGGTAGAAGTTTTCTTGGTAGTAGGTGTTCTTGAGTATGGTGGTCAGCATTCTGATGTTAGAAAACCTCCCATTAGCCTCCAGGGGTGGGAACTGCAGGCTGGGTCCTGTGGTATACTCTCAGCATTAGTGTGCCGGCAGTCAATGTATAGTCAGTTAATGAATGGCATTGCAAGCTCCACCATAGTATACTGCTCTACCTCCTCTGAGGACACTTTCAATGGTATTAGCAAATAAGTCGGTAAGTGTGACTGTCTCAGGAAGTGAAGATGCTGCCAAGATTTTATGAGGATTGATCTAGTGTTCTCTATCTTACCCTGAAATCAGGAGGCTAAGGGACCTGAAGCTGCTGATGGTTTCCACTGGAGAGCCATCAGTAGTGACTGGTGTGTAGTTCTTGCTGTGCCTCCTGAAGTCCACAACGATCTCTGTTTCATTGATGTTCAGGGTGAGGTTTTGTTGTGGCACTACTCCACTAGTTCCTTCACCTCACATCTACATGCAAATTTATCATTATGGTAATGAGTCCACATACTGTAGTATCAATAGAAAACTTGATGATCCAATTGTTTCCAAATTTGCCTACAAAGTTATTGGTTATGATGGAGTACAGCCTTAGGGTCATGCAGGAACCCCAAGGAGTCCCCATGTTGAGAGACAGGGTGGATGAGGTTATATTCCTGATCTTCTCCACCAGGGGTCTGCCTGTCAGGAAGTCCTACACCCAGTTGCAGATGAAGTTTCTGTGTTCCAGTTCCCAGAGTTTACCCACCAGCTTGTCTAGGATGAAGCTGTTAAAGGCTAAGCTACGGTTGATGAACGACAGCCTGGCATAGCTGTTGTGCAGGTGTTTAAGGGTGGTGTGAAGGACCAGAGAGAAAGTGTCATCCGTTGAGCTATTCTGTAGGAGGTCTACAAGTCCACTAGTACTTCAGGAAGTATTAATGCACAGTGGGACACTGGACAGGGACAAAGAGATGTTGGAGATGTTGCTTTCTGCTTGTCTTTAAGACATCGGAAGGGACGCCATCATGGCCAGCAGCCCTGCAGGCTTGGACCATTAAAACGTCCTCTCCATGTACTGTTCAGACAGCTGCAGCACAGATTCCTCCTGGTCCACTGGGAGCTTTGCGTGTCTGGTCCATGTTTGGAGCCTCAGACCATGAATTCCATAAAAGTTACTCAGCTCATCGGGTAGTATGACATCAGATTCTGTAATCTGACACGTTTTTTTTTTGTAGTTGGCGTTGCTTTGTGTTGGCACCCCACATTGTCATTCCAGCTCTCTGAGCCACCCTGGGTTTCCAAAGCATCAAACCATTCCTTTAATTTTTAATGTTATTATTCAGCCAGGGATTTTGATTTGGAAAAGGTCTTATTTTTATTGAAATACAAATATGAAAACATTGCACCTCTGCATATCCGTTAGTGTCTGGCTGGGTCTTTGAATGCATTCCAGTCTGTGCATTTGAAGTAGTCAGCAAGTCATTGCTCTACCTTGCAAGACCAGCTCTGAGTGGACCTCTTCACAGAGGGCGAGTCTTTCAGCTGTTGTTTGTATCCGGAGCACAGAAGGATGGAAGTGTGGTCGGACATGCCAAAGTCTGAGTGCAGTACGGCATGGCACACCCATTTGTTTGCGGTGCAACAATGGTCTGGGCTTTTAGTGCCTCTGCTTGTGGGTCATGATGTGCTGATGAAACTTTGGCAGAACTTTCCTCAGGTTATGGTGGTTAAAGTTCTCTTTAATAGTGAAGGAAAGCTGGGGATTCAGGCTCTCCTGTTTGCTTATCACGCTGCACAGCTCGCTGAACACCGCCTCGGCTTTCGCCTGTGGCTGGATGCAAGAATAATGGAGCTGAATTCCCACAGTAGCTAGAGAGACTGGAATATGAGCATATAGTGCTTAATGTTTGCAGATCAAGACTCAGTATAGACTCCTTTTTAACCAGTCATTTCCTTTACACTCATTTATCAGCAATGGTGAATATCCATCAATTCTTGTTCTATCCCATTATCTAGATCAGGGTCATAGGGGGGCCTGGAGCTTAATAGTGAAAATCTCTGAAGGGATTCTTAACCATTTGGACCTATTATATCATTTGGATACCTCCAGGACAGGAAAATTCCATTTATCAACTAGTAGATGCTTCTATTCTGCTTTCATAGTAGCATTTTCAGCTTGAGTTTGCATGTAGCTTTTTAAATGCTTCTGTGAAACTCTGCCTGTATATTGGGCCCCTCTGTGCTGACTATACTTCCTTCAGAGTAGCTCCTATCCTGAACTGTGGCTCCAACTACTGCTATTCCATATACCATTGGTGAGGACATATATATCTAAGAAAACTGTATTAATATAGTAGAGACGCTCCTCACCTACCAACCAAGTTCCGCTCCTGTGACCAGGTCGCTAAGCGAAGAGCTGCCCCTTACCAATATTTCAGGGATACTGTACTGGTAGTCTTTAGATATTTTGATGTCACCTTTGCACCATTTAGTATGTTTATAATGTTTATATAGTAATGTACTGCTCTGAAATGCATTACATACTGTAGGTGTGCAGGTCGGAGAGCTGGTTAAGTGAGAAACGTCTGTATGTTTGTGTGAGTGTGTGGTCCAGGTATACCTTACCTTGTCCCCACAATGTGATGAATACCCAATTTCCTGGTCCCCATTTGGGAGATCTCTATTTTATATAAATCTGTGTCTGCAATTTAAAAAACTAAAAATGCAAGAACTCTTGTATTTGGTTTGGTTACTTATGGTTATGGTTACGGCTGGGTAGGTGTATAAGCACAATTGTATATTGTTAGAATCTCCGTTTCTGTTTTAATCTAAGGATTTATTAGCTTTATTTTGTTCCATATCAAATATATATTGTTATTAGTAGTAGTTCTAAATTCAGGTCCAATTCACCAAGGCTAAACGGCATTTTCATAACTTAATTAGAAACTGATTGTAGTATAAGAGGTCTATTCCCTTAACAAACCTGTCCTTTAATGTTACCCGGTTTGTCCTTTGGTCTCTGTTTTATTGTCTTTTAACCATTATTACAAAAGTCTCTGTCCTACACATATTAGATACCAAGGCTCTCGGGAACTGGGCTTGATAATGGAAGCAGGAGCTCATACCCATCCCCCACAGTGGCATGTTTCTTCCCCCCTCTCATATTTGTACCGTGACAATATGGAAGGAGTGGAGAAGCTTCCGGACTTCTGTGTTTCTCATATGAGCCTCGGTTTCTGCTGGCGTGATTCGGCACGTCTCAGTGGTCAAGCTGAGGAAGCTGAGGGGCGGGCCTGAGTACGCGCAGCATCGCCTGACTGTGCAAGGGTCTGCTTACGGTGCCGAGGACGGATGTAGCCTGGCGTGAGGAGGCTTCTCACAGCCGCTGAATCATTCCTCTTTCGAGAGCAGGATACTTCTTACCTTTTCACGTGTATCTGTGCTTTCTGTTGTTTGAAAATGTAAGTCACGGGAATCACAGGAGTTATTTTGAGTGTGCTAATTTTGTGGCAGAACTGACAAAATGGAAATTTTAATTCTCACATACATGCCTCAATGAGCTCTCAGATCGTGTGGTAAAGCGGAACGAACCTGTTCAAAACCGCTATTCAGGCACAGGAAATATCATTGCTATTATTGTGTTTGAAGAACTGATAATTCCTGCTGGGTTCATATAAAAATCTCATTTAGGGTATTGCTGTGGTATCCTAGAGTTTGAAATATAGCCTTTTGACATGGCCAGTCTTATACGGTAATAAAACTATACATTTCCAAGGCATACACATTTCTCTCATTTGCATACATTTTGTGATATAATGACTAAAACTATTATTAAACAGACAATGAAATGCAGCTGTTATAAAGGACTCTCAGTCATTGTCAGTGGTAAAATCAGGCTACTGCATTTAAGTGATGTTACACAGTCATCATGCTCCATTAGTCAGGCTGAGGTGCCAGGCAGTCCCAAGACAGCTAGCCTTGAATGTTTGCTTTACCGTTGGAGCGGTTAGCAGTGAAAATGGGCCTACCTTTTGTTTCTGGCCTCTCCCCTGGTATTGATCCAAGCCTCCCGAATGTTTTAATGTCTGCTGCCCGGTGGGCACTGAAGGTTCGCTATCGCCTTTCCCATCATTCATCAAGCAGTCGAGCTGTTAGCTATTGGCGCCGTGTCCTTTGTGTGCAATTGGTCTTTATAATAGTGCCGGTGTCCTTGTGTTTCTCAGCTTCCATTTTTATGTCTTTACTTACACTGCACACCAATCTTCTTCCCTCCCAGAAGGCAATCGGTGCAGGTAGCGATGACATATTCCTAGGTGTTGCCCAGCAAGGCTGTAAATTTACCCCTCTGCAGTCATAAGTGTTGTCCAGTTCGTGACCAGGTACTACCCCTCCTTTTTCTGTCATGGGCTGTTTATTTACATCACTGACCGCTACACAGAATATCACTGCAGGCTATTTAACTGTGGCAAGTAGTCATTCCAGGGAACATGGGCAGTGTATTGTGAAACAAATAATATACATATGTCTGCTTGTGTTGAATTGCTTTTTTACCCAATGCCTCCATATTTGTCGAAGGCGTAATCAATGACCGCTGATGAAGTGTACTCACTAAAGGCGTGTCTAGAGTGAAAATACAGATACATTAATAAACGGCAACGTAACGCACTCTCTCATGATATTTTGCTATCTCCCGTAAAAGAATATTGCTGTATTCAGCTCCTTGGCATTGCTGAACCGGTCTGTGGACAATGAGTGTGTTATTTTTTACCATCAACAAATGAGGCATGTTTGAGGACAAGTGCTTGATTTGATAAATAACCCCACTGTGCCATTTTTTTCTCTGAGTCAGTGCCACTGGGCACTGGTGGCAAGTGGCCAAGAGAAGCCGGATTGAATTATTCCAAAATTAAATGGGCATATCCTCCCTGCCTTTATCCTCAGCTGTTGGTATTTCTCCTTGGCTATAGCTGTGCAGTATTTCATTATACCCATAAGCTGCCTGTGTGCTGCTTGGGTGTCGGTTGTTCTACTGGTTTTTGTGAGAGGCAGTGTGTGCATGTGTGTATGCCTGTGTGTGTGTGTGTGTGTGTGTGTGTGTGTGTGTGTGTGTGTGTGTGTGTGTGTGTGTGTGTGTTTAGGGCACATGGAGGCAAAGGGGACGTTGTGTGGGCCATTTTAGGAGGGAGGCTGGCCAGTTCACAAGCAAACGGGAGGGGGGAGGTGGAGCAGGGGTCACAGGTGCAGAGATGTGGAGAACAGAGGGGTAATTACACAGCAGGAGTCTGTGAGTGGAGCTGCTCCATCACAAACCATTTATTAAAATTTCATCGAAGCAGGCTGAGACTAGTGGGGCTCTGAAAACTATATTTTTAGACTCAAGGGATGAGGGTATTACTTTGAGATGAAAACGCGAGCACGTGTTTAGGTGTACGCATGTGTGTCTGTCTGAAGTCCTGGGAGGTAGTTGAAAGTCCTGTATTCTTTGAGAACGCTCAACCCAGATCTTTGTGTAACATGGATTAAAGGGAAGATCTGAGTTATGTGTGGTGCTCAGGTCTGCCCAGCAGCTATAAAACATTACTATAGCCATGCTGAGCAAATGTCATGTGCCGCTTCATTTGTTGACAAAACTTTAAAGCTTAAAGCAGTATGAAGTCAGCAGGGTGAGTGTGTGCAGTTTCAGCTGGGGTGGGCATTTGAGGAATAGTCTTTTGGGTTCCAGTGGGACAAGTCAATCAGTTACCATAGCGCTCCAGAAAATGTTTAGTTTCAGGGAGCGTTACTTGGTTCCTGACATTATATGGAACTGACCTGTGTTGACTTTTTAGATCAAAGTCTTTCCCTTCGCCACTGACCTTGCATCAAGCCACTTTTTAATCCCCTTTTGTTGTACATGTTGTTTAAAGTCAGCCATGAAGAGGATTCAGTCGGCTGGTTTTACGGCCTTTTTTCAATTAGAACCACACACACGCACACACCCACGAGCGTACTGTATTTATGGCCATTCCCTGTAACCGTATCCACTAAATGTCAGAATCACAGGGGCTGGACAAGGCTGGGGAGGTGGGGCAAATGGGACAGCGTCCTGAGCAGATGAGAATCCGGGGATGTTGTGCCTTCAAAGTCTGTGCTTCCCTGCTGTCAGTCACTCAGGGCAACCTGACATCATTCCCTCGTACAGCTGAGATGGACCCGATATGGAGAAAGGGGGGAAAATCTATGAAATCCTGTTTGTGTCGGTGTGCATATCCCAGGCCCCAGCTGACTCTGATGCACAGCCTGCTGCGATGATGGTTTGAATGTCATCTGGCCAGATACGATCTACCCCCGAGTGTGACGGGGAAGCTGACCATCCCCCCGCCCCGCCTGCAGACTCGCCGTCAGCCGCGGAGACGGACCGGCGTGGGGAGGGAGTCAGCATCCCAAACGTGCCCCTGCTGCTGATCGCAAGCGACTGTCACTTCTCACAATGGCTCTTTCATGGCTCCAGTAATTGTTGTGTCGTTACAGAGCTAATGGTGCAGCAGGCGCCGGCAGTCGCTGCCTCTCACTGCCATGCATATCACGCAGCTCCTCATCTGCAGGGCTGAGCAAGCAGCCGAAATCGGCGAGAATATAAATTACGGGCAGCATCCTAATTTCGCCGGGGAATGGTTCTGATGTTGGGAATGTGTGGGCAATAATAGATGCTGCAGAGTTATAGCTCTCAGGTTGATGGTTACATACGCTGGTCGAGGGGGAAGGGGGTTGTAAGTTACTATGGCTCATGCTCATCAGCTGGGTGTATGGATCTGCTAAGTAGAGCCAGACAGGGGACAAGGGCAAGGTCATTGCATAGGAGAATGGTGTTTTCACCTCTTCAACGTAACAACCCATTTTCAGAGACAACTCTAAAGGTTTCTGAACATAATATCAGCAGTTGTATTACATTCTGCCTGAATGTCTGAATGTCTTTTCTATCTATTGTCTACCACTCACACACACATACACAAACCTTCCATTTGTAGAAATTTAAATAAAAGGTTTACCTCCACTGTTTTTTTGTGGATACTACTCAGAACAGCCTTTTGTGCAACCACACACACACACACACACACACACACACACAGTGGCTTCCCCATCAGCAAATTAACTGAATAAAGAGCGTCTCTTCACTGGTTCGTTTGAGTGGCTAATTACTCATCAGCGCACGCTGTGTGGGGAGGGGAGAGATCGGTTTTGCATCAAGAGGTACAGCTTCAAACAGCATCTGATGAAAGCCAAAGCACTTTAATTAAAACCTATTTGTATAAAAAAATTAATCTGAACTCTGAGAAGGGGAAAAATACACAATTCCAGCAATGGGGCGGAGATTTAAACCCATTAGTTTAGATAATGTGCTGACTTCATTATTTTACCAAGAGAGTCAAGACTGGGAGAGTAACTGAATCGGATATCAATGATCATTTCCCCTTTGTGTCTAGTTCAGCTCCAGCCATATGCATTAACAACAATTTGTGAATCGCACCTCCACCTTTCCCTTGTCTGGTGACCTTTAAAGTCTTGGAATGAACCTGAAGCTTTGCAGTGTTCATTCATGTGTCATAGATGACAAGTGATTTAAATTGTAAAGAATAGCAACTGGGATTTGTGTTTATGGCACTAGTGAGCTGAACAAGGAGTATTCAGACTATTATTTCAACAGCATTTTTTCCAGCTCACTAAAGGGCCAGTCCAAACCTTATATATGCCTTTTTTTACCTTGGACACTACTGAGTGCTGGCTTGCAAAGAACCATATAACAATGAAGGCTTCCTGCTATTTCATGTTATCATGTGGTGTTTTAAACGTCAACCCATCTTGCGATTAGCCAGTCCAGGTGACAGTTATTTGACACATTTGTATTTTAAATGAAACTGAACGGTATCACAAAAGGACCACTGGCTGTCTGGGAGCGGAGAGCAGTAATAGGAGAAGATGTCAGAACTTTCTACCGCAATCCGCTCCGCAGCGAGGCAGTCGAGCATTCCTACGTCAGTATGTGTGCATGCTCATTTCACATCTTCCTTTTTCGACTTTCCGTCAGGCCCACGTCAGAAGCTGTGCTGCCTGTTAAGGGATGGTTGGAAAAAGAGGCACTGCAAAGTGCTTTGTTCTTGTTTGAGCTAAGTTCCCCTTTGCCCACAGAGTGAAAAGAGGCCATTTATTGAATACTATACAGAAAACACTGGGCTGGTTGTAGATTTGTGAAGAAATGTGAATTTACGGTTTATAGCTGTGTATCAATCAGTCAAAAAGGAAAGCTTGGGGATTGCTTCTGCAAAAGAAAATGAGAGCTGTAAGGGACACCTTTTTGTGTTTTGCACCATATGTAAAAAACTCTTATTGGCAAAGTTTATTAGAAACCATTGCCCTGAAATCCTTTGATTGATGTTCATATGCAAATGTGTTTCTCTGTTGAAAAAAAAGCAAACATTCTTTAAAAAAAAAAAGGCAAAGCTTATCGTCAAGCAACAGATGCTGAGCTTAATTTTGTTACTTATTTTCTGGATAATAAGAGTTTGGTAAATACCTATGATGCATTCTGTCATGTTTTAAGTTCTACTAATGGAACTATAGGAGCTATAATTTATATTGATGAAATGGATGAAAGAGCCAGAAGGTTTGGTTCCATTCTGCTCCATCTGCCAAAGTGGTTTAGTAGAAAAATGCCAGAGAGAATGTGCTAATAACAAAATTACCAACTGTAACAAAGAAACAATATTATCAGACCTTCTTCAAAGGGGCTGCTAAATAGACATTTAGGCAGCAGTGTTTTCTGTGTGCCAAGGCATTCTTTATACTCGAGGATAATGCTATCAATACAAAGGCAAGACAATGTGGTTGTTCTCTACACTTTAATAGAGTTTATTTCTCAGGAAACCAGGTGTAGCTAAAAAATAATTAAGCCCAGATTGGTTCTTTTGTAAGTAATATGTTCTATTTGAATTCAGGGTAAAATATGCCTAATTTTTTCCCTGCATGTTTCTTTTTCTTATGTTGAACTCTTGCAGAATTTTAATAAAAAGGTATAACAGGGAGTGTGCCCTGCTTGTGCTAGGACTGATGAAATGCAGTTCAGGGCAGGTCTGGCCAGGATATGAGTAATAATAATAATAATAATCCATCCATCCATTTTCCAAACTGCTTATCCTTCTGGGTTGTGGGGGGTCCGGAGCCTATCCCGGAAGCAATGGGCATGAGGCAGGGAACATCCCAGGATGGGGGGCCAGCCCATCGCAGGGCACTAATAATAATAATAATAATAATAATAATAATAATAATAATAATAATTTGTAGTATTTTATCTAGATTAGCTGAGTACCTTAGTTCACAGACTCATAATCAGAATTTTGCTTATACTGTGTGATTTTAAACCAATGTTACTTGATGTGCTGTACATTGAGGAGTGATGATACTGATGTTATGGTGTAAATGTGACGGTGTGGATGTGATGGTGTGGATGTAATGGTGTGGATGTGACGTGTGAATGTGATTGTGTGGATGTGACGTGTGGATGTGACGTGTGGATGTGATGGTGCTGATGTTATGGTGTAGATGTGACGGTGTGAAAGTGATGGTGTGGATGTGACGTCCTGGATGTGACGTGTGAAAGTGATGGTGTGGATGTGATTGTGTGGATGTGACGGTGTGGATGTAATGCTGTGGATGTGATTGTGTGGATGTGATGGTGTGAAAGTGATGGTGTGGATGTGACGATGTGAAAGTGACGGTGTGGATGTGACGGTGTGGATGTGATTGTGTAGATGTGACAGTGTGGATGTAATGGTGTGGATGTGATTGTGAGGATGTGACGGTGTGGATGTGATGGTGTGGATGTGACGGTGTGAAAGTGACGGTGTGGATGTGATGGTGTGGATGTGATGGTGTGGATGTGACGGTGTGAAAGTGACGGTGTGGATGTGATGGTGTGGATGTGACGGTGTGGATGTGATTTTGTGGATGTAATGGTGTGGATGTGATGGTGTGGATGTGACGGTGTGGATGTGACGGTGTGGATGTGACGGTGTGGATGTGATGCCAGAGGTTCTTAGTTCTGTGCTAAACAGTTTTCTTTGTGCTTTTTTTCCAGACATGTTTGGAGCTAGAAAGGTACCTGCAGACGGAGCCCAAACGGTTGTCAGAACTCTTTGATGAGGAGCTGGACGGACTGCTCACGCCAGCCTTCATGAAGGGGGACAGTGAAGACGAGCTGGCAGACCCCCTACTGCCTAGCCTCTCTGTTCAACCCAGCCCCCCCCCCACCTTGGCTTCCTCCCTCAAACTCCTGCCAACCCCTGTCACCACCAAGACTCCTGAGTTGGGCCCCAAAGAAGGTGCAGAAGGGGTAAATGCTGCTCAGCTGAGTGCCGTCACTTCCCTCACGCCACCCTCTTCACCGGAGCTGGGACGCCATCTAGTGAAGCCGCCCCAGACACTGACAGCTACGGCCGATGGTACCCTCACTCTCAAGCTGGTGGCCAAGAAGGTGGGCCTAGGGGCTGCTAAGCTGGTGGCCACCAACAGCCTGCCCTCGCCACCCAACAAAGGTGGGCTGAGTGACAGTGAGCAGGCGGGTTCAGGGAGCATCAGTGGTGACATCCCTGAAAACAAGAAGAGGGTCCATCGCTGCCAGTTCAATGGCTGCAGGAAAGTGTACACCAAGAGCTCGCATTTAAAGGCCCACCAAAGGACCCACACAGGTAAGATTCCTAGACCCTAGTCATAGATTTGTGTGGTTCCCTTAAGGTAATGGATGGGACATCAGACATAATTAATAACGGGGACATAAGGGGGGGCAGTAGCTCAGCAGGTTTGGATGCTATGATTTGGGCCCCTGACCAAGGCCCCTTAACCTACAAGTGCTCCAGGGATTGACTGACCCTGGTTTCTCAAAAAAAAAAGAAATTAAAAAAATAATTTAAGTTGTTTTGGACGAAGACAACTGCCAAATAAATAAAATATAGAGAATATGGATTCATATCTCCTGAATCATATAGTTTATGACAGCAGATTGACCTAAAGTTTGCTGATTAACATCGCAGGAGGGACCTTATATTATCACTGTTGATAACATACTTAAGATGAACCCAAATGGCTCCATTAAAAGGTGAAGGTATATAAGTAAAATTTTACTAAATCTAAGTTCAGGTATCTACCTTTTTTGTCCAGGAGGTTCCCAAAGCATTTCATTGTTGTAACACAGGTCCAATCTAAGTCCAGACCAGAGAATCCAACTATGCAAATTGCAAACCAGTATGGACCAATATGCTCTGCTGAAGATTTAATATCTGCTGTAATTCATCCATCATCCATCCTCCCATCTATCCATCATACATTCATGGTCTGTCGTCCAGCTGCTTACCTAGTACAGTGTCATGGGGGGAGGGGCGATCGGGGGCGGGGGGCAGCTGGAGCTATTCCCAGGCAGCAAAGGGCACGGCATATGAACACCCTGGACAATCACAGTGCACTGGTAGTATTTCTCAGTTTTTTATGTATTCTGGCACAGTAGTGTTTGCACTGTACGATGTAAGAAGCACGTGCAACTTCTTCTCAGGACGTACATCCACAAACACTGCTTGGGATCAGTTCCCTCCACCTCAGTCCAATGCCACCATTCAGAAGTATCACTGGGGAAGTTTATAGATGATTAATGCCTTATTTGCACCATGTACCACTTTCTTTGTGTAAATGTATGCTTTTTTTCTGAACTGGTGTCCACACTCCACCTTTGAGCTGTTCTTGTTGTCCTCCAATCGAACCTGAAACATGCCACTCATCAGGGTTACCTGGTGCCTGCTGCATTGAAGCCCAAACCAGTAATCTTGGGAAATAATATTGACTTTGCAAATTCCGATGAGCAGTAATGTATAATGTGGTAATAATCATTTTCACAGCGATGCGAGGCTGCGGCGCTCTTCTGCAACGGGGGAGGCAAAATAACCCCGAAGTCACAGAACCGCACACTCCCATTTTGTTCATTACCAGACGGCCTAAGAGATGTAATTAGCCTAATCCTCTTTTTTGGTTATTATTTCCATAAATTACTGACACAGAGAGATTAAGATTAGTGCAGGATTTAAATGGTCTGCATTGAGATGACACAGTCCTGCATGGTTTTATGAATGGTGCTTCACAAGCAGATAAGCAAATCTACAATAGGATTCCGTGGGTGAAGGATGTACTTTGTGTTTCTTTCTCTTGACTCAGCAGCTCATTATAATGTACTGGAAAACTTCACAAAATTAAAAGCGCTTTTACCCTGTCAGAAATCGCAATAGCTTTTCCTACCTCCAGTTGGCAATAGATATATAATTAACTGTAGTGCAGACACTGGGGGGGGGGGGGTAGCGTTGCTAGGAGACTACATAAGCACCAAGCAAGAGACAGTAATTGGCTGATTATGTGCTGCTTTCCGTACTGGTTTCTGCCTGTACTACTAATGTTTAGTGTGCCCAAACCACCCTATGCCCCCCAAAATAACCCCTTTACTCCTCCACCAACACAGACTCTGTTGGTTTTGGTTGCCAGGCAACAGCATCACACTTAGCCAATCCATGCCATAATTGGCTGGTGGCACAGAGTGGTCTGTGGATTCAGCCGGCTGCACTGCTGTCTCTACTGTTTCTCTCTCCCCTCGTTGCTAGGCGACTGCATCATGCATCTTTGCCTCCCCTGCATTATAATTGGCTGTGTCTGTAGCTGCCGTGGGTGTGGGTCCAAGACTGCCTCACTGCTGTTAGGCCTTGGGGGGTGAAGGATTTAGGATGGGGGGTGGGTCTCTGGCCAATTATTGAGAGTGGGGTGTGAGTTTTGCACTGTCTTGCACCTGCGTCCCCAGCACTCACCAAATGACTGGTGCCTTCCACTCAGTCCAGCAGCCTTGCTACATTAAAGGCACCGATGAAAGCATGTCTCTGGGGGATATTATCTGCTACAGCTTTGCGGTGTGAAAGGGGCAATAACTGGCCAATAAAATACTGGACACGCTTGATCACATCTTTTACAAGGATGTGTCTTTACTTTTTGACAGCCTTGACTGGTTGAGCATCAGAGTCTCTTGTTCAGTTCACTAAAAAGACTGGCTTTTTTCATCTCTTTGTGTTTTTACATCATAGATCACTACTCTCTGTGTGTATTTTGGGTACTACCTTAAAAATGCACCGCTGCAGTGCTTTTTTACTGCACAAAACAAAATAAAAGTCTCCCTCTCTGTGTCCCAGTAAGAGGTGAAACACTTTTCTTCTGTGTTTGTAATTCTATCTGAGTATTTATTTCCTCACTGTACAAGGCTTGTTTAAAAAGAGAAAGGCTGCCTTATTGGCTGTGTCAAACCTTATGTTCCTGTTAATGCCGTGTCACCTTTTATAAGATTCATCATTAGATTTGCAGCAGGCTTTACAACCCAGTGTTCTCTTACGTGGGTGGGCTTTGCTGACTGTCAGCCGTGTCGTTTCCTTCCTTACAAAGGTGTTTTGGCAGCCCTTGTTTCTGTGTCCAAGTTTCAATAGACTTCAGTTTAACTTTCCTTGTTAAGATTTGTGGCAGTCAGCTGAGACAGAGGCGAGGCGCTGATTGTAAATTTGATGCCACTTCCCGTTAAAGATTGTTAGCGGCATAATTGGCATCAATAGCATCATTGCGATTAGACCTGGGTTTCGTGTTCATTTCACTCTTCACACGCAGTTTTTCAGTCTTTTTCTCATCCAGGCTTTTTTGTTTAATTCCTTAGAGAGCATAAAACGAAAAACTATGAAACAGGACAAACAGATAATCTGCAGACTTGAGGGGACTTCAATTAAATTATGAATCTGTCATTTGATTTATGTATGACTTGAAAATCAGTGAACGTCGGATGTGCTAATTTAAACATAATCCTATAAATGAAACGTGTAAATGAGATGGGATCTTAAATGAGGCGCCACTGAGGAGTAATGGCTGTGTGAATTTCATCAGTTCCGAATGTACTCGAGGCCTCCTCTAAAACAATGAAGAAAGCGCATGGACAGTGTGCCTGGTCTGAGACTGATGGTTGCCTGCAGAGTCCTGGTGCAGCTGGGGTGTCTGTGATCACACAGTGTGTCTCCTGTCCCAGGTGAGAAGCCGTATAAATGCTCGTGGGAAGGCTGCGAGTGGCGCTTCGCCCGGAGCGACGAGCTGACGCGGCACTACCGCAAACACACCGGCGCCAAGCCCTTCAAGTGCAACCACTGCGACAGGTGAGACGCGCATGCGCGTTGCATTCACTGCGCTCCATCACACACATACGCCTTTACCACTGTACTTCAGTGTGTTGGGACTGTCATTACACGTATGACCTTTAAATCCCTGGCATGGTCCCACAGATGCAGCCCTTTCTTGACCTTCTGTTCACCTTCAGTGCCTTTAGCTCGCAGTCTTGTGAACTCGTTCACATATTGACCCTCTTTTTCACTTTGCAATATGGCTATTTGGGCTCCTTGCACTAGGGACGCATGCCGAAAACTGTAAAGACTGAATTTCTAGAATTTTGTCCAGAAAACCCAGAAAAATCTTTTTAAAAAATTACAGCAGTGACAACACATACACTCACTCACACTCACAGACGTGCACACACACACACACACACACACACACACACACACACACACACACACACAAACCACAAAAGTAACCCTTTGTCTGGTGATAGGACAGCTGTGGGGTGGGCATTCGCATCATCCAAAGGCCCTGACTGATGGGCTGTCAGGTGACAATAGCAAGAAGCTGCCACGTCCCAAAATGCACACGGACAGCAATTACGCGGCAGCGCTCAGGCGCGCACCGAGCGCACTCCAGGTGGGGCTGTAATTAAGCACGGCTCTTCATCTTCTTCAAGCCAGACAAGCTCCACAGATACGGCCAGTGACCGCCACACCGCAGGCAGGAACACTATTGAAAGCATAATGAACAAATTACAATATGACCCCATTTACTCATAGATGTACTACAGCTACTAGCATAATAGTCAATCCAATAACAAAGATAAATGCTATGGGGGTGGGGGGGCAGAGGAAGGTATATTATGGATTGTTCATCACTATATATAAGACAGATTTCTGAGTTGGACTAAATAATACTTCTGTCCTGCTGGTATCAAGTCCCCAGCAGCTTTCAGATAATAAATGCCTTCCACATATAGACAGAGGACCTGCAAAATTCCCTGTCCATCATATGGGATTTTAAATGGACATTCGGTTCAAGATATAGTCACTTTAAAGTCAAAACCCTTATTTCAGTAATTCAACGCAAACATTTTGCAAAGTAAACATTTTGTGTTGAGGAGGTTAATATTGCCTGATTTTTAAATCTTATGGGATTTATTTGAGAGCTGAATATGAATATCAAGAAAGGAAAACATCTGTTTCTTCCCTATTAATGGTCTGTGCCTTGCAATGCCAAGCGCAAAGTGAGATTAACTTAACGCATCTCTCAGTGCTATAAACAATCCTGCATGCATGTTTCCAGTGAAGTAATATGCCTTTAACCAAGCAGCTCCCTCTCCCTTATGATCCAGTCTGTTCAGGCTCCTTCGGGAATTTAGTGTTGTGTTGCCACGAGGAGCCTGGATTACCATTAGAATGAAGGGGGGGGGGGGGTTGGTTGTGGGAGGGTGGGAGGTGGGGTGGCAGAGTGGAACTGTAGAGGTGAATACTCAGTGTGATTTAACAGTAAATACAGTGCATTGAAGTCCCCCCCCCCCCACACACACACACACACAGCACACATACACACACATACTGGCCTGTTATTAATCCTGCCTAATCAAGCCCAGGACCCCCTGCAAGGTGGAGGAGTCTGGCTAGATGGTGGGGGGGGGGGGGGGGCGGGCTGTGTGGAGGTGGGCAGCAGGTCGGGGGCATGCCAGCTGGTGTGGCGGCCCCTGGCAGCGACTCGCATAGCCATCTGTCCAGCCCCACCCCATACCACCCCCCCCCACTCCTCCTCGCTGGCCATCCCTCCCCCTAATGCCCTGACAGGTAGAACACCAAAGTGTGGTGGAGGAGGGGGTGTACGATGCTGCCAGTGAGCGTGTGTGTGTTCGTGGGGGATGGACGGGGGGGGAGAGGGGGTCACTCACCATGCTGTACATGCCCCTGCATCTCGCTGTGGTGAGAGTGACACTAATTCATTCAGACGTCTTGAGGAGGGTCCCACGTCTGGCCTCTTTCTTCCTGAAAGGGTCAGTGAGGGAGGGTGACAGAGACAAAGGGAACACAAACTTGGGGCAAAGCAGGAGAGACTGTTTCAGATCAAGTTCAGCCACATCTTTATCTCAAGCCGTGGGATTCCAGCGAGCCTGTAAAAACACAACCAATAAATAATGGAGAGAGCCACAGGCAAAGTGATCCTGTTTCATTATTTCTTAAGTATATTTTTATTTCCTTAGGTCTTATTCATTATAATTTTGATTCATTTTGTAATAGTCATAAATATAAAGCAATAATCCTTAACCTATAGACACATCAATATATAAATACATTTTAATTGCAAATATTTTTCAATAACGTGTTATAATTTAGCATTCTCATTGTGAGCGGTAGCCCAGAGTCAAATCGATTACTGCCACATAGTCAATACAATGTGACTGTAATGATTCAAAAGGTTTATAACTGATGCATGTTCATGTTTCTCCAACAGTGTTTTAGCTCCAGCATGCTAATATGAATTGTTTTATTAGACTATCGCGTCTTGATTTCCCGGCATATTTTTTGGAAATTACAGCTCATTTTCTTCTCAGATGCAGTGGATACGAGGGCTCTTATTGAATATGCTTGAAAGTCATTTGTGTCACTGTAGAATGAAGGTCCTTATTTAGAATTCGTTTTAGAAGCCAAAGCCATTTGTGTTCCAGCACAATCCGAATGGTTCCATCTGCACAGGCGACACCATCTCGAGCTTCTGCCATGCACAACTGCTGTGATAATACATATTGCTAAATAAGTTTGTTTTTATTGTAGGCTGATTCTTATGTCTTTATGTGTTTTATTATTATTCCTAATGAAATATTTGCATAGTAGCGCCTTTATCTAAGGCACTTTCTAGTACTGAGGGGATTATGTTTAATCATAGGATTTAATCAGGCACTATCGCTGAGCTCATCGCTTATCATGCAGCCATGTGACCATATCCTGGTTTATTCTGCAATGACATTGTTTAAGAACTCTTTGATTGCTCATAAGTACCGGTTTCCCCTGACAGTCTTCCTGTCTTCTCTGCTCCAGGTGTTTCTCCCGGTCAGATCATCTGGCCCTGCACATGAAGAGGCACATCTGAGACCAAAAGCAAGAAAGAACGAGTGAGAGAGACAGGAAGAGAGAGAGAGAGAGAGAGAGCACGAGAGATTGAACGGATGGACGGAATCAGACAGCGTGTAAATGTGTTGTGCGTGCCATCCTGAGAAGGCCCAATTGAGAATATGAATGGGAGCAATGTGTCCTGTTGACACTGTGGCCACCACCAGCGTAAGGGCAAAAGACAAGGGGATGGAGGGAGAGGGACAAAGAGAGAGAGAGAGAGAAGGAGCTCCGTGGTTTTTGTTTATAGACGCACATTGTCCACCAGACTTACTTTCGTCAGCGGATTAACCATGCCTTACTGAACAGGGGCTGGGAATCAGACACTGCCAAACAATCTTGCTGATCCAGTCATGCCCCACGTACTCTTTTATTTTATCTGCAAAAACACCAGAGAGACTTACAGAATATACACCCAACGCACCAAATACACTCATACAAACTTAATCTCTTACAAAAAAAGTACCATGTGAAATGTATTTTACTTTCTTTTATCTCTCTGGGATCATATCACAGTCCACAAATTTCAGTAATGCTAACCACAAGAGCCAGTCGCTGAACTGTACAACACAGCCAGACTATATTGTAAAAGACCAATGTAACCTGGGCCAAAAGCGATGCCCTGTACCTGGATACTAAGGAGTGGGCTCACTGACGGAGCCAGTACACACCTCTCCACCTGGGGAGCACCTTTCTCTCTTATCTTCATGCCTGCCACCTCACAGGCAACCCAACAAATACGCAGCGACACTTTTTTGCCTTTTTAAATTTTCTTGTCTTTTATGAATTAAATGTCTTAAAATATGATTATCATTTGCCTTGCAAGAATGAACACGGATGTGAACACATGGAGGAAAACTTTACTGTGCATAAAAGCCACTGTTTAGCACTGAGAAAAAAAATGGAAAGACAAGTAAAATATGATCGGAAGGCTTTATGATTGTACTCCTGAAACAAAAAGGATTGGTATCCGGTTTCTCATTTTTTGAGGTTTTTTTTTTCTCCAAATCAAATTCTATACAATGCGAACTGGAGCATAATGTCTACTCCCCCACCCCCCCACCCACCAAAGTAGCAAGACTACAAAAACTGGGATAGCTGGGGGTAACCTAGGACCACCGAGATCCAGGACCTTTCTGGCCAGGGAGCCAATGGACACCATTATCAAACAGGTGCCTCAGGAAGGGACAGGTGGGGACAGGTGGGGACAGGTGGATTTGACTTTCATGGACAAAAAAGCCCACCTCTTTTAGGGTCTGGAAAACAAGGCCACATCAGCCAAATGGAACTTGCCTGTTTCATACCTGTTGTCTGCACTGACTTTTTCCAATGTGATCCATACTTTTTCATATAGGAAAGAAAAAAAAATCTCAAAACAAATGTAAAAAACACAAAAAGAATGAATTACACACAAACACAGAACAGTTTCCTTGCTCATGGCAAAACATATACAAGAATAACTCTCAACTACATACACTCTTTAAAATAAAACACTGCATGGCAGAGTCACACACAGATTGCTTCCCGGAATTATTTGTTAAGTTCAGAAACATTCATATACCAATTATGACAGTTGTGTTTCTTGCTTTGTTGTTTTTTTTTTCCAGAAATGATCCAATCGACAAAAACAACTTTGAAGTGATATGCTAACGTAGCCTATCTTCATGTTGTAGTGGATGCTGTAAGGCAGGTCTATCAGTCTGAACATCCTGGGGGATTAGATTTCTGGTCCAATCCCGGCGTATGCAGCTCTGCAGGGGCTCCACAACCATCCCTCCTTTTTTTGTCCTCACAACAGTTTAAATGGCTGCTGAGCAACGGTGGAGAGGGAGGCTGATGCTGTTATCTGCTAGTAATAGCATTCAGTAACAGCGCCAGACACTCTCAGACGATCCCAGAGCAGCCCCTCAGGGGACCGGTGCCACTCATCACCACCAATACCAAAAAGCTGCAGCACGTAACTGCCCAGAAAGGAGGCTTGGGAGCTCGCGAACAACAAGAACAACAAGTGACTCACTACCACACAACGCCTGTCCGTTCCAGCTCACTTCTCTATAAGAACAGAGATCATTTCTATTCTTCTAACAGCTACTTACAGTAAATAAGCAATCGCGCTTGGTCTTTATATAAGTTTTTTATATGGGATTTGGTTTTGTGGGGGGGGGGGGGGGGGGACTCATGCCAAATTTGTTATGATTTGGGGGTTTTATTCAACCATGATTATGTACAATCAGGTGGGATTTTTCTGATGTTTTGGTGATCAGCTGCCCGTGAATGTTAGCATAAGCCTCCGTTTAGGCCATGTCTTTTGTGGCCAGCTAAATGCACACGGCTGCTGGACCGTTAAAGCAGCATTGTGAGCTGTTTATGAGGGCAGTAAGGAGGCATTTTACTGAGCATCCTTGGGAGACTGCGGTTGTGTGTTGGATAAGAGAGGTTCCGCTGATTCGTTTTCTAATCATCAACTTCCAGTGTAACAGGAAGATGTTCATTACTGCCCAATGTTGGGACTAAAAGAATCTAGCCAGTTTCCTATTTTTTACTAATATATATAATTTAAGTAAGAATGTTACGCTCTTATGGACCAATTCCTGAGTTCTTTGGGGTTTATTTTTTGTTTTTGATGGGTCATTGGCATGACTAATGTTGTAAAACAGAAGAACCCTTGGACTACAGGGTGAGTTCAGCTTGTGCCACTATGGCCGTGATCAGTCCCCCAGTCAAGTGGAACAGACTGACAGGGTCATACCAGGGGCAGACATTGTTTTCATGCCGAATTTAACAACCCCTGGCAGAGAGATGTTATCTCCACAGTCTGAGTCAGCCCATTTCACTCCTGTGGCTTTCACGCTGCTAAGTGTCAAAACATCTTCCTTCCCTCCATTGCCCGGCAAACCCTGCCTGCCATTGTGAAAGCAACAAAGCAAACGGTGGTGTCCTCAAATCCAGTCTCCTGTATATCTGCTTTGCTTCATACGTAAATGCTGGCTATTACTGAAAAAAATTAAGAAGTTTTGTCGTTCAGAAGAGCATTAATATATGGCAGGAAGTATAGGATAAGACGTGTTTAACAGGAGTATTTCAGTCCAAATGATGCTCAACTAGATCTTGATTTTGATGATTCTGCACCGAAACATGAACGCAGACCTGCACCCCCCTTTTGCTATTTACGTGACCCTGGCTGAGACCCAGCAGCGTTTCACTTGCTGCAGGAAGATGAAATGCACATTCACACTTTTCCCAAAGATTTGCATATTTGCTGTAACATGCTGAAAGAGGAGATATAGAAAGAGAAACAAAGAATTTACTTTAGAGTCCCATTTTTTAATGGCCACCTATATAAACTTTTCAGAAGTCGACTGAAACAACTACTTATATGTTTACAGTAATATGACAATAGCACTTGTATGGTCTTAAAGAGCCCCTGTTATCCTTTCAAATGTGTAGTGGAGATGTACTCCTTTCAAGTTTTAAGAACCATACAAGTTTAGTTTTTTTGCAAAATAACTGTTGTCTGTGACTGTACACGTTGAGCATTTAACAAAAATATCAATAGACAACTGAAGTCACAAGTACCAGAGGCTAATCGCATTAAACACCTTAAGCATCCATAACCTTAAGTCTGCTCATTTCCTTTAGACTGTATTTCAGTAGCTTTTACCGCTTAGTGCATAGTTGTTAAACTGAAGGATCACGTAGAGGGTAAAAATGCAAACTCTTAGATTCAGCTGAAAGGAGTTTTATGCAATTAGCCCAGGTCCTCTATGACCTTTCCAAGTTTTGATGGATATGAAGTGTTGCTCTTCTTCTTCGTCAGAAGCCTACCATTTCGCTACATGATCTGCACACTTTCTGTATTCTGCTAGTCTAGTTTATTGGTGCACTCCTCTGTCAAATGTCCACTTAACATGTTCTGATACTTCAAGATGCATTATAAACCACGACAGGAACCCTTATAGAGATAACCGGGAGACAAAATTGTGGCTATGTTTGTGAAATTTAAATAGATTAAATCATAAAGTTGATATCAGTACATTGAGGATCTGCTTTGGGTAACTTACTCTTTCTGGCAAAAAAGTTTAGAGCCAAGTGAATGGTCAATTACTAATTGGATCATTAACTACAGGCGAATGCATATGGCTATATTGCATCTTGGAGTAATCTTTCTGTCTACTGTTGTCCATACTAGGTGTCAGTATGTAAGTCAAGGGTTTGTCAAACCTCTCCTTCTGTCTCTGGGCTCTCCCTCCCCTGACTCAGTGTCCTCATAGCTACTCAAGTGTCCCAGTGCATTCTGGGTTGCACTATGACCACTTTCTGGGTACAGAAGCCTTGGGGTTAGGGGAGTCCACTTTCCTACAGCTCTGGACTATGACGTTATACATTTTCAACAGGCCTTTCAGTTACTCCTGGATTATATTTCGTTTTTGTTGTTTTGTGAGAGACGGGGCATGGCACAGCACACTTTGTCTGTCAGAGCACCAGGCCAAGACCTGCCACTGTTCCCTTGCTGAAGACTCGAATAACAGGGATAGCACCAACCACACAACTAAAAAGCAGAGTACCGCTCAATTTGCGTGGTATTCCTACAAGTGCTTTGTTTTGTCTTTTCTTTGCCAGTTTGAGGACCAAATGCTATGTTCACCAAGGCTCTATTTTAGGTCCTATCATAGAAGAGCAGAATGCATACCACTCAGACTGGTTTAGAAGGCCTCAGGTCTGTTTTCATTATTGAAGACGCCTTGACTTGTTAGACAGAGACCCTCTCTTTGCCCCCCCCCAAATCCCTCCCCCCTCCCAGTCCACTGCTTTTGTCCGTCATTGACACTCTCACTTTTTCACTTGTGTTTTTTCTTTTTTATTTGCTGTAAAAAGTGTTTAAAAATATTATTTGTATTATATGATGTTAGTATGGTAATGTTCTTTATTAAGGAAGAAGAAAATTTATTTTTGTTACTGGTCTGTTTCATAATTCTTTTTTAAATTGGTATTGTAAGATATCTATGCAAGAACTGTTCTGTGGAGCATTTTTATTTAAGAATGTAATATGTGTAATAAATGGTAGAATCTGCTTGGCCTGAGACACAATTCTGTTCTGGGTTTATCACCGGAAATAAATTCCATATTAGGACTGGTATTCAGGGATCATGACATCACCATACATTCCATGAAACACATGACCAATGGTCCATTTCTTTCAGAGGACTGAAGCTCATAACAATTACTGTCACTTTGCATGACAATGAACAATAATGGCCAGTAATTGGCAGCCATATACAGTGGCCTAAATGCTTCAGTTGTTTCAAGGGTTACAGAGTGAAGCAGAGCAACAAATAGCAGTAATAGCAATATCATTAGAATGTCAACATGAAGAACAGAGCCATCCGTTTTTTTGGAAATTAAGTACTTTATTAAGAATTATAAATGGTTATGAAGATCTGTGAGCCCCCAAAGCTCTCTCTCAGGAGGATGTTACATATTCTGTAATTAGAACTGTTATTAACTTGTCAATGACTTATCTACCGTTTATGAAGCCTCTGCTTGTGACTGACCGATTAAAAGAGGTAATCAAATAACTAATGGATAATTAGGGAGCAATTACGTAGAATTAAAGGGCCTCGCACGGTATATAAATTCTGTGAATGTCTCTCAGTGAGATTTTCTTGGCAGGTTTCTCATTTGTAGCTAATGCCTCTAATTGAAAAGGGGCACTGTGGTTAACATGTGTCTTTGTAAAATCATGTGTCTGAGCATTGTGTCATATAGACCCACGCCTGGCAGTCTGTTAAGAACGAGCCCCTCATTGACGAAGGCTTCTTTGTTTTTATTGCATATTGTCATTTCATAGGAATGTATGCGATCTGATCCAAGCACAGTCATGGGATTTGCTGTTACTGACATGCCTGAAACATCTGCAATAGGAATTAAGGCCATAAAATTGGATTGGAAATTGAAGCACATTAACCGACAAATGGCATGTGGGGATTGGCACACAAGGTAAACTATTGCACCCACATTTGCATACTAACTAGGAGGAGTTTGCAGTAATTAATTCCGATACAATAGCATCACATGTGAAGGTTTAACACCAGTTTTATGTGTGTGTACTTACTCAGGCATTTCACTCCCGGTGATGTCCAACACTCCCTCCTGAAAACTCATTATTCAGCCACACCAGCTCCCTGCCTTCATATAACAGGAGTGTAATGGACCAAATGGCCATATAAACATTATTATGAAGGAAAAATGATTATGATAGTGCTCCACTGTGCAGTTTCATGGTACAATAATTGCTCCGAAATCAATGTGTACATTAAAGCAAATTGCTGTGGCTTTGAATGATATTGCTTTAATGTAGCTTAAAAGTCATTTTAAAACAAAATATGGCACTAACTTTTTTCAAGTCAGTGAAATCAAAATTTGTCTAACTTTTTTTTGTTGAGTTAATGAGCAATAAAGGAAGCAATGGCTCGTGAATAGCATGGCACAGAGTGTCAAAATGTCTCTCTTTTAACCAGAGGTGGAAAGTTCAGGTTCAGAAAGTGAAAATCCAGAGCATGATTTTATTTTAACCACCCAGCTGAGTCCTCTGTGACTGTGACTCTTTATGCTCAACTGGTTGGTTGAAGTAAAATCCTGCTCTGGAGTTTTACTCCTAATGCTTGTTTAAAATAGCCAAAAGAGTGTAGCTTTCCTAAAGGTTTATGATCCTATAAGTTATTACAGACTTAGCTTCCTCCAGCAATGGGAACAGTCCTGGTATGGCTATTTATAGTTGAATTTACATTACCTCCTTAACACTCCGTATTTCAGATTCAGCTAGAAAGTGTCTTTTAATGGGGCATGTTAAAACTTGCAGGGATCCTTATTACATAGCTGTTGAATTTCACAGTGAGAGTAGAGTTAACATTCGACACAGGAGCTTAAATATATGATGGGAAATTGATTAAATATTAAATAAAACAATTTGCACAATCAAAAGCTTGAATCGAAGACCTAGAAGACTAACTAAAATTAACCGTTAAAGCATAGAAAGAAGCATATAGAAATGCTTAAATGCTTAAAGTCCAGCTTTTATTTTGTTTAGAACTTTACATTTAAGGCAACATTATAAAATCAATATAAAACAAACAGAGATTTCACTAAAGGATATTTATCATATAGGGAAAGAGTGATCCAGTCTGCATTTCACCAATAAGACCACAAATACATACTCATGCAAATGTACAAGTGTGTATATAAAATGTATATAAAAATACATTCACCAAACATAGCAGCACCTAAATTGGCTCAGTGGGTAGCACTGTGGCATCACTTCCAGGGTTGGAGATTCACATCCCCCCTTCCTTTGTGGGTGTGAACTTTGCATTCCCTTTGTTTTCCCTGCATTTTGTGGGTTTCCTCTGGGTACTCCCCCTGCAGTCCAAAGATCTGCAGTCAGGTAAGCTGCCGTCTTTGAATTGAGTGTTACTGTGTGCATATATGCCCTGCAGTGGGCTGGCATCCCATCTTGGGTATACCCCAATCTCGTATCCACTGCCGCCTGGGATACACTCCAGCTGCCTCCACCCCTGCAATCCAGATCAGGAAGAGAGGTCAGAAGCTGGATGAATAGTCCTCAAACCTGTAGAGGTGATTTCCTTCCCGAGTCCGTAAAGAATAGCAGGAAGGGAAGATCATTACAGCATAACGTCTTTGCCATCTGGGTGCCCACACACGTGTGCCCTCTCACAGAGACACAGTGAAATACCAAAACACATAAACACTTTTGCTATTATAGCCATTCAGCACTATTTCAGACACACAGCTTCATTCTCAGATGAAGCAAAATGTCCTTTTCACAAAATGACAGTGGAAGATTGTGTTACAGTAACATCTTTTAATCGAGCTTGACAATCCATAGCAAGACTATCTTCGGCTCATTCATATAGGTATCCAGTGAAAAGGAGGGGTTCCATATTGAATAAATTCAGTTACCAGTATATCTGGAGACTTTAACGTGGCTGGAATGCATTCCTTTGACTCATACACACAGTGATGTAATTAGCAGAAAAATTGCAAGGAAATGACTGATGAAATGCAAATCGAACAAATCCAATTAGGACTATTAACAATGCTGATTAAAACCGATTCATGTTAAATGTGGTGATTTCCCAACAATACAAAATCACCAAAGCAGCATGCAGACCAAAGTATGGCGACCAGGCTGCACACTGTACTCTGTCCAACTGTTTTTCATTCCTCCGAGAAGAGATGTAGACACTGGAAACCTAGACATTCATCAGGAGATGATATCCTTTCCGATCATTTCTAGATTGCAGATAGCTGGGGAAGTTTCACATACAGTACATTATAATTTGTAATTTCTAGGGATGCTAAAATAAATACAGATGGTCTTTTTAAAATTAAAACTCTGTCAGGGATTTGGGGGGTTATGCAATAAGACCTCGCTCCCTCTGTCTGCTTTATACATCCTGGCTTCTTTCCTCCATCTGCTTCCTGTCTCTTTGCTCCAGGAGTCATATACAACAACAGACGATCTTTGTCTTCCATTATTTGTCCTTTACAAGGAAACAGAAGGTAGTCAGGGATCATAAGAGAGAGAGGCTTAGGATCTGTATCCTTAGACACGATTGCCTCAGTTAACAATAAAAGGATGTAAGGATCAAAAAGGACATTGATATGTAGTGAAATGTCTTGCTGCTCTCCCTGAGAGTCAGTAAGAAGCTTTTGCCCATGCCGTTCAAGAAATCTCAATAGAAATGACAGAAGTGAATATCAGATGAAAAGTTCTGGGTTACACATAAAAGGTAGATTGATGACGGTCATTTTTTTCTAAATTACATTTAAAAATTTAAAAGGTGATCACTTTCTGAAACACGTACGTGAAATTCCAGAATTTATATACTTTCATGTTTCATGCTCTGAATACATTATCTTTAGATAGTCACAGGTCTTCACGGTAAGATGAGTAAAAAATACAATTTAAAATGTAATTTAAAATGTTCTTTTCATCTTGTACTTTAATTTTTTTCTTTATGGTTTTTTTATTTCTTTCATACACACACTATTTTGAGGTTTTGATGATATCTGAATTTACCCTAATCTTCCATGAAATTTCAATTCAATGGCTATAGAATTAGATTAAGTGTTACAAAAATGGAGAGATATAATTTGTACTTCTGAATCTGCTTAATTGGACATTTTCTGTTATTCCTGACAGGCTCCATTAATTTGGTTCAGCTATCCAAATCTCGTTAGAACACTTCTGGTTCTTTAATACAATGTTTTCAACCCTGTCCTCGGGGACCCCCAGACAGTCCACATTTTTGCTCCCTCCCAGCTCCCTGCTAGACAGTCCACGTTTTTGCTCCCTCCCAGCTCCCTGCTAGACAGTCCACGTTTTTGCTCCCTCCCAGCTCCCTGCTAGACAGTCCACGTTTTTGCTCCCTCCCAGCTCCCTGCTAGACAGTCCACGTTTTTGCTCCCTCCCAGCTCCCTGCTAGACAGTCCACGTTTTTGCTCCCTCCGGGCTCCCTGCCAGACAGTCCACATTTTTGCTCCCTCCGGGCTCCCTGCCAGACAGTCCACATTTTTGCTCCCTCCGGGCTCCCTGCCAGACAGTCCATGATTTTGCTCCCTCCCAGCTCTCTGCCAGACAGTCCACGATCTTTTCCAGGAGCTGGGAGGGAGCAAAAACGTGGACTATCTGGGGATCCTGGAGGACTGGGTTGGGAAACAGTGCTTGAATACATTGGTACATTTCAGTAGCTTCATCAGGTCATAAAGCTAAAGTGAACACAGAATAACTGGGAGGGGAACCCTAATATTCGTCACAAATGGCTGCATAATCTTCTCTCCTTTTACACCTGAATACACATTGATTTAGGGTTTGGCTGCAGGAGTCTTCATATCTATTGGTCCTGCTCTGTCCTCCAAGTCAATTGTGGAGAGCTACTTGTTCTACTTCACAGCCTTTCAATTTGTGATTACAAAATGGATTAAAGGCTATTTTTAAAATTTGCATAGGTGCACCTTAAATAATTAACATTTTACAATGAATTAGTTGCCTCACTTCAAACTGATTGATTTACACCTGTGAACATCATTACATGTAAGAAATATTATACATATTGCCCACTGCCCACATCAAAGCATGGCTTAAAAAGAGATTAAAAGTGATTTATTTATGGGAATCATTGTGAAAGGTTTGGGCACATTAGGCAAAAACAAGGAGGCACCATTTCCCTCTTTTCCACAAACCCCCTTTTAATCAGAAAAGGCACAAACACAATTAGAACCGTTTCATTTGTGTCATACACTCAGTTTTCAAATCCATCTTTTCAATATGTATTGTGTCACAAACATGCTAAATTCAATGACAGTGATCAAGGTAGGCATCCTTTGCATTTTGTCAGATAGAATGCTGCATTAGGAGTCTCTTTTTGGGTTCTACAGAGAACAGTATTTCTTTGTCCTTCAAATGTCCCCAAATCCCGCATAAAACAAAGTAGATGAAAAAACGACCCAGTCACAGTATATGTTGCATCTGTGTTTCCCTTCTAATGGACCACAGCACAGAGAGGAAGAGGAAGTCTGTTTGGAAGCAGAAATGTTGATGAAGGCTTCCTCTCTCCCAAGGCCTCTGTATTGTTCACTTAATGGCTTTACTTTGCACAGGTGCAGACCACCAGGCTGCCATTCATAGTCTGTGTTTTCTAATTGCTTACCTCTAAATTGCCTTCATATCCATTATTTGACTATGAAGTCAAAGCAGTTATTCCAAATTGGCCTTTTAACTTTCATGGTATATTTTTAAAAACAGCTAAATGGTCCCTGAATCACAGAGGTATTCGATACTGTGGTCACACACTAAAACTGGACTTTCCACAAAAAAAATGAAAGACTTCCAGCATATATACTTTTACTTTTTAATTCAATTTCATTTCTAAATGTATGGTTTACGAGGCAGAATTTAGAAAGCGCTTCTGAGTCATGTGATCACTGCCAGAAGTTTGTGATGTCACTCCTCCATTTAATGAGTTGGGCAAGTTTGTCCACTAAAAATAAGTGAGCATTAATGTTGTGATGTTCAACTCTGACATTTTTATAAAGAAGACAATAATAAGAATAAAATTTCTAATACAGAATTCTGATTTGTCTGATAAAGACTTTTTTTTTTTTTAGAGTGGCATATATACCATGGATATCCATGAGGCTTTTTGTGTAATAGTAATTATTTTATTTTTTATGATCATTTATCATATGTGATTGTCAGAAGTGGACATTGTTCTCAGGAAAGCACTATTCCATAGTGAAAGATCCACAAAAGGTTAGAGAAACTGTTTAGGATTTTCCATTTAGTCTGCATTATGTTTTTCTGTTGGAATTGTTGGAACCCTGTTTGCGAGATACTTTTATCAGTAAAGCAAATGATTGTTTCAGGTGCCAACAAGCTCCCAGTCGGAAAGTAAAAGAGAAGCAGGTGCATAGGATGTTGTTTTGGACTGCAGTTGGTTCCTCATGTGATGGATCTCACTTTACAGTGATCTTCCCCCTTTCCACTGGAAATCATCGGCTAAAAGACATACCATTGGCTATATTCTTCTGCTTAAATATTATGGGATAGTGGGTGTATACTAGGTGTATAGTAGGTATACTGTGGACCCATAATGTTTTCTATGATCGACAGTATATCATTTTTGTTGATTGCCATAGATTTGTTGACGTTATGCAATGCTGGTTTAAAAATCCAACCTTTTTGAGCAGGTATTAAGACAGTCATTAAACTAGATAAGATGAAGTGTTGACAGGACATTGGTATTGACATTAGAACTGACTGACTTTGGAGTCTATCGCTTACTTTTCAATACTTTAAAATATTACTTTTTTTGAGAGGAAGTAACATTCATTTTTCCTACAATAACTAGTAGGACCAATGTTAAAAATAGTAAACTGTATTATATGAGACAAATATTGGAACCCCTTCAAATCTCCTTATATCAAGAATCTAATAAGGAGTAGAGGTACCCTTTGCCTTTAATTCTCCAAAGAATGCTGTCATATAAGAAGTGAATTGTATATACAGTAGTGGGATATTGGACGTTTCTTTAAGAAGAAAATCTTGCAGTTCTTTCATGGATTTATGAAGCATAAAGGCACTACACATTCTGCACTCCAGAGCTACTTAAAAGGTGCAATCATTCATATCTGGTGATTGTCATGGGAAGAATTTGACTTGGGGACCTCATCGTCTTTGAATATGAGGACGTCTGCAATGTACTCGCCTTCCAACCAGGGGCGTCCCAGCTTTGTACCCCGTGCTGCCTTGATCCAGTCCCCCCTGCAACCTTGATCAGGATAAGCATTTGGAAGATGGATGGAATCTGGGCACATCATGAGGGAACAGTACAGTACTACCACTATAACATGCAGCTGCCCCTGCAAAATAGCCTCATATTCCTTGGCCATTATACAACAACGGAGAGTCATGATCGGATGTAATGAATCCCATGAGATACCTGACCATACCATTATAGATATTTAACAGTCAAAAACAAACTTTGTGGATTGGAAGCATCCGCTTACTTTCTCCAAACCCCAACATAGCCAAGTGTGAGAAAATGGCTAGTCATTCGACCTGAGCACCTGTGTGCTCTTCAAACTGAGGAAAAAATGCATCTTCTGCCACTGGCTTTGGATGCATGTGGTTTCCCAGAGGCTGCACTATTATGAATCCCACCTATGTGAGGCTTGTAATGTACAGTTTTTGTTGAGGTGCTGATTCAGATGTAAGGTCATTTTTTAGGCCAGACCTTTTGTGGTGTTTAGCAACTATACATCTATCCCTATCCATCTATCCCTGTACATCTACCCCTATACATCTATCCCTGTACATCTATCCCTGTATTTATCCCTATACTGTACATCTATGCTTGTCAATGCTTGTAACTGGAAGCTCATGGATTTGAATCTTGTGGCTGGTAGAGTAATTAAATATTGTAATCAGATTATTTTAACAAAATGACTTTTGTTCATACAGTGAAGTCCATGCCAAGAAGCACAGAGTGTGGCAAGGTGCCCCCATAATAATGTACCCGGAGGAAACACTGTAGTACCCGGAGGAAACACTGTAGTACCCGAAGGAAACCCCACGACGACATGGGGAGAACATGCAAACTCCACACACATGTGACCCAGGCGGAGACTCGAACCCGGGTCCCAGAGGTGTGAGGCAACAGTGCTAACCACTGCACCACCATGCCACCCCCTATTGTTATTATTATTAAGAAAAATAAGAAACCAGATTGCATTTATTTGTGTAAATACTGCAATGAGAATATATAATGAGTGGAACGAATGGAAACTGTAGGAATCTGGCTATTATAAATTAAAAATATTGGTTCATTTTATTAACAATACTCAGTCGTTCTAATAAAAATATGAAAACATAAACTAAACAGTTTTGCCTAGTGTGTGTTCTGGCTTTGGGGGGCATCAATTATCCTAGCACAGAAAAAAATGCTGGTCTGTTTTGGCATTCCTTGTTGTGAAGGAAACTCATTTTGCACCTTGGTGAGAACAGTCACAGCAAAAGGACCATTTGTCTTTTGAAAGATACATCCATCTGAGATCCATCTAAGAATATGCCTCATAGAGGAAACAATTTCTTAGTTTCTAGTTGTGGAGTGGACAGCCCTCTCTCATGAGATTAATTAAAATGGATCAAAGAGGAATGTAAACACAGTGGAATACTAATGTCCCGTGAATTTCCCCTGAGGCATCTGTGTCTTGTCACAGGATTGAAATGGGAACAAGTGGCTGTATCTCCTAAAAACGGTCAGACTGCTTGGCTTTCTATGACTGCCGGTGCAGTTTCTTCGCTTTCATTATCTCTATTGCAATTTCCAGCTGCCTTCAGCGCAGCCTGCCGAGTACGAGAGTGACTCATCCTCTGACTGGCTCTTCCCATCCACCATGGAAGCAATAAGGGCTCGAGCAGTGATGCTGGAGTGCAAGAAACAACACAAGTATCTCATCTATGAAGTGAATTTATGAAAGAACATGGAATGGAAAAATAAATATCAAAAATGTTATACTAGTGGAGCAAAAAGATTCCATATTGCACTATGATTAGGCATCACACTTATAAGCGTTACTCTAGATATAAAGGTTTAGGTACTTTAGGTACTAGGATTTTGCATTTCTTTTGTAGCAACAGCTCCATTTAAAACAGTTTTGCTTTTAATTTAAATGTGCAGGTGGTGCGAACGGATAATATTAATGAGAGAACTGCCAACATTTAAAAGATTTTAAAACGTATCTAACCTTGAAGTGAAGTGCCATAAGATTTAGCCATATTACAAAAATACAATAAACCCCCATTCTCTGGGCATTTGGGTCTGTGGATAGAATAAACCAATAATGCAGAAAGTAGCAGTCTGGTTCCTAGAGACTGAGGATATGAGTGGGCTTAATTGCCATGCTAATTGCCTGGTTGTTACACCTGGAGCTTCCACACAGACTCCAGCTTCAAAACTAAATGAAGAACACGTCATGTAAGTGAAGGGCTCATTAAGTTACGAGCAGAAACAATACCCTGGTCAGGTGGCCACTCATCCAGGACCATGGGGAGTTTCGGGTTCCGGGAATTAAAATACGAAGAGCTGCTGGGTCCCTCTGGCCTCAGCTTTAGTATGGTCCACATTAACTATTTTTTCTACACTGAAACCCTATTAAGGACAACCCTCCCATGAACATTCTAAGTCTTGGATTAGCGCAGATGGGCATCTGCAAAGCCTCTGAGAGGCTAATGCACATGCTAACCTTTGTACTGACTATGGCTGACAAGCTCAGATATGGATCTCCACAATCAGCCAGGGAAAGAAGCAAGAGAGAATGGAATCAATAGATAGAAAAAATGAGCACTTGTGCTTTTTCAAGTAGATGCACTTTGGATTAGCAACAAATCTATTTTTTAACAGTCACACTTATGGCACTTTAAATAAGATAGAAATGTCCTGCTTCTTTGAAACCCTACATGAGATCTTCAAGAGGTCCCCATATCCGCTGCCTTGTGACATCATGAGACCCAGACTTCTGCAGCTTCAGTTCAGTATACAATGCAGTGTACAACAAATATTTCTTCTGTACAGAACTCAATATTAAGGAACCACAGACCAGAACGGTCTTGTCCTTTGGATCGCCTCCTGCCTTGATCTGATGATGCATGCTAAATTTGAGCAATTGGTACAACCTTAAACCTTAAACCTTAAACTGTCCATATGCAAAAGAACACCCACACTGTGCTTTCTGCCTGGCAAAAGCATGGAGAGCTACTGTATATCCTCATCCCCACTGCCATTGCTCTGGGCCTGTTTCCAGTGTCTATGGTATCGAAGCTCTCAGGTGAAGGACATCCAGCAGACTGCTCCAACAGCCGTGCCAATGGCCTTGGGGGCAGCACAGGGATTTGTCTATTAGCTCTATTATGCAGACTGTCCCTGACCTCACACCCCTAATAAATTTGATTGGTTGTTTGCATAGTGAGAGGCAGCAAATAACGCGTCTTATGCCTCACTAATACTGAGGCATTTTCTGGCAGACGGGCATCAATTCAGTAATTACCGTGAGCTTCCTACGTTCCAGGAAACAATACACAAAATGATTCTGAAGTGGAAGGCAGAGAGTCACAAGGACCGGATATGCATCCAGTGTGCATGATGTGAGAGTGTAACACTCTGACTATGGCTGCATCAAAGGCAGAACGTAGCCCACCCTCTCCATTGCATTACATCAAACCCTCCTACAAACCAATCACTGTCTTTTGAGTGTTATGTTTACGTCACTGTTAAAATCCATCTTTCCCTCACTCTGTTATCTCTTACTTCTTCTCTACTACATTCACCATTTTCCAGCTCAATCCCACCCTACTTCTGTATCACATATTCTTTTCCCTTATCTTTGAAACAGAAGAATAATTGATCATTGTTAACCTCAAGTCAAGTTCCTCTGATTCCACTGACAGTCTTTAGCTCTCTGTTTTTCATAGCAGCTGAGTGTTTTTTTGCCTCTGACTGGGGGGCAGGGGCAAGAGGGGGGCTCCTATGCCCCTCCACCGATCATCCTGCCCTAACCTCTTCCAGCCACACAGATGGCAAAGGCACCTGCCTGGAAATTTCTCGTCTATTGTGGCATTGTTACGGTGCACGTTGAAGCAAACATGATCCTGTAAAGGAGTTTTCAGATTCAAAATGTATGTTTTTATAAAGGCTACACTGAAATGACCCACATGACCTTACATGACAAAATCAATAAACATGTAAACAGCAACCAAAGGGCTTTCATCTGTTAATTCCCTTCACACTATGATGACCATTGTCTTAGCTTGATTATTCCATCCATATAGGCTGCATAAGTACCCCTGTCATCAGTGTTTACCTTCAATATGACTTCACTGGTGGACTCCACCCAACAGCCTGCTAATTAGCACGTCAGACTCTTACACTTTGCATAGCATGGCTCCCCGCTGCGATAGCGACTGTTTACTTTCATGTCCGATAGCTTTGCATTCCTCCGTGTTTATCAGTATTACACTGAAGCTTCAAAACTTACTCAGGTGATTGCATCATTTTCCTAGAAAGAGCAAGAAAGGGCCGTCAGTGTTATGTACAGCGCAGTTACAACATTCTTGTAACACTGTAGTAAAGCAAAAACCAAATGTCCTTCTAATGTCTCAGTAACAGAGCAGCAGTGTCTATGACCCGTCTATGGTGTTGGTGTAATTAAAACCATAAAACAGTCGGTTCTGTAATAATTGTACCACACCTAAAATAAAAATATTGCTATTCAGCTTGGCTCGGCCACATCAATAACAATTTTTTATTTCCCGCCGATAAGACCCCCATGGCATGGCTGAATTGTGAAAAAGAGGTCCTGTGAAGTAGCGCCGTTACTCAGCGGGGCCATCAAGACAAACCAATCGGTTTTATGTAAGAGAAAAATCAGTCTGGGCTGTTGAATCTCTGGCAGGCTGTCGGTGTCAGATTAAGGACGCTATCACGGCATCGGACCATGTCCACAAGCACAGCGACTGGAAACAGATTACTCACTTCCCCAGTTTATCTCTCCCAGTCCACCTCTGTTCTAGCTCTGGGGATGGAGCTTCTGTATAAAGAGCTTACCCTCCTGCACCCCTCCAGTGCCGTTCTGCTCCACTACAACCCAGTGGAGGAAGGGAAAGTTACTATCATTTGCACATACTGGGTTGCACACCTGTCCTGTATAAATTTCCTATTTTATTGACTGTTTTATACCAAAACATATTCTGAATTCAATAAAATGGAAATCCATCCATCCAAATAAAGGTCCATTTTTTAATTTTGAGTTTAAAAACCTTCCCAAAGCTGTAGTATTGAAGAATTTCTCATTCAAGAAGATCAACTGAACTGCTTTCTACGATGGGTTTATATTTGTCATCAAATTATCACATAATATTTCTAAGCACACCTGCTTCTTCAATAACACCCGTTCACATCTGTGAATTAAATCAGGCAATATAGTGAAATTTACTGATTTATATTGTCAAGAAAAAATAAATACTAAAATTAGTTGGATATTACTTTTGCCATGTTAAAAAATGTGTAACTTTATATTTTTTCTAATGCTGTATTTTGCAACATAAACGTGTAATGGGAGCCCAACCACCCCCCCCCCCCCCCCCAGCTTGCCTTGAAAGTCACATCCCGTACATCTTTGTTCCTTGGTTGACTCTAATGTATTTCTTTACATTCAGCTCAGAGCAAGAAAAGGATTAAATATTTCTAATTATTGGGAACATGTCAAGCTGACCCCAAGTAATTAAAGCCGAATCATAGAGCAAATTCCAGTCTGGTCTTTGTCAAGGTTTCATTAGTCACATTTCCACCTGCCGTCAGAATCACGGTGCCCTTGAATTAATTCCGCTGCTCTTACATATATTTTTAAGTTCAAATGATCTGACCCAGCAAAAAAAGGACTTGCTATTAGTTATTAAATCTTCCAAGCTGAATAGAATACTTCAAGTGATTTGCCTTGCTGTCATTTATTTTACAGTGCAGCTGACCTTCTCTAGATAGTGCTTACATTTAGCATTTTATAAAACTCATACAGGCCTGAAGACTCATCCATCTGGATTTTAGCAGACAAGACAAACCACTCATACATCACACACAGCGGAAGTGTGTCCATATACTGAAAAATTGCCTGATTCCTCATAGATCCTGCAGGGATTTCACCAGAATGGCTGAAGTATCTTGTATGCCTACGTGGGACTGCAGTACTGAGTTTAACCAAACATTAAAGCAAAGAAATGTGTAGAGTGTAGTCTATATGAAGGCATAGATATTTACCCGAACTCACATCTGTCAAAATACATAGAAACAATATTAAACAATAATCAATAACTAAATTCAAATGAATCAGAAACGACAGTTTGACCTTTTATTTATTTTTTATTTCATTTTAACCTGGTGATTACTTCACATGTTGCCAAGAAACTGATATGGATTGATATAAAATTTCATTGGACCGACACTGATCAAATTCCAGCATTAACCTGCTCAGTGTCATCAGTCAGATATATCTTTTTCCATCTTGTAACTCCACCCTTCCTAATCATGCCAAGTTTTTCCACGGCATGATGAGAAACCAGATTATGACATCAGCATCAACATCATTCAAAGGTTTTAAAAGCAACATCCTGATAGCCTAGAGGGCATGGAGAGAGATCGTCATGCTTACTCAGACACTGAAGAACATGCTGAGTAAGACGTACATTGCCCTAAAATTCTTTGTGTTTGTATCCTTCTGGTGAATGAAAGATCCCGGAAAATCCCTCCAGTTCATTAGGTGCTGTTTGCATTCACCGTTGCTCATTCTTCCTGACAAGGCAAGTTACTGCAAGCTGACACAGGGCAGGACAGTCCAGAAGACAGGAGACTATTCCACAGATAGCTCTCCAAATAGGTTTATTCGCTCTTTACTAATGAGATGGAGGTTATGTTCCTAAGAACACTGTTTCGTGGGAAAATGGAGTGGGCATACAACAGCTGGAGGCTTGCTGGAGCAATGATTGGATAGGACTGGGATAGAGTTACCCAACCAGAAATTTTTTGTCATCTGAAAATATTTGTATATTATTTATGGTGCTTGTGGGCCTGACTCTCGTGTCATTAAAAAGCTTAGCAGTGGGATGTGACAGGAGGGAAGTTGACATTCCTTCCAAATTAGCATGTAAATGGCTTAACAACCGATGCATTTAGGAGCTTGATTGTGAGTGGTTTCTCCATAATCCCTAAATTCCTTCCTTATCAGATGGGGTCCTGTCCTTCAAAACAGAGGCAGTCATTCTAGTGGCTAGGAGAAAGTGGCACGATTTGAGCATGTGTTTGTATTGCATTTTTGGAACATCCTTGCCTTTCCCGGCCTAATGACTGTTTAGTCAAGCTATATAAACTGAGAAGAATATGCCCACTGAGGGCAGTAACCCATGCTGCCTGCATTCTGGTGCTGGTCACGCAGCTTCCATCGCTGCAGAATGATTTAATACCCAAGCCAACACTTTGCCTTCTGAAGAAATCCCTTTGGAAGTCATTTTCAGCTGTCCCCCAGCATGCTGCTCTTACCCTCCTCTGTCAGGGAAGTCATGTCTCTTCAAAATGGATCAAAGCTCATGCTAGTCTCATGACAGCATACCAGGACCACTGTGAAAAGATGCAGTTATCTGAGGCAAGCATCTTCAGGTCAGTCAGTCAGTCAGAGGAGGCATCGCCTCGCTGTTACAGCCCTGAACCCCAGGCACTTTAAGGAAGACAAGTTTGGGAAATGAGATTTTAGACATTCCGTCCGAATGAGGCTCACCCATTGGTCAGCTGCTCTTTATAACCTACACACAATGAAAAGGGCATTTCTTTTCTTTGAGGAGAACAAAGAAGAACTCCATTATTTTATTCAACAATTCTTTCAAAACAATTTATCTAATGTGCCTGGAGATGCTGCGGAGCGAGGACCCTGTGATTACAACAGAGCCTTTAATTAAGCTTGATGAGATAAAGACAGATCAGTGGTAGGATTAATACAGCAGCTCCTTAACGCACACATAGTGCAGTGATTCACCATTTTTAACATTAAAGATGCACTTCATTTAATTAATTTCATGGCATGAGCTGTTTGCATGGGATATTTATCATAAATTTACCTTGATCTATGTAGGGGGTGAATCAGCATCCTTCAGTTATCCTATTACATAGAATATAAATTATAATATAATGTATTATATACATATACTGTATATCATATACAGTATGTACACCAAATCAAACCTTTTATGTGTCCTCAGAGAAAAAAAAACTTAAAATAATTTTAGATTTAGGTGAAACGTTGAAAGCATGATCTATGCAATTTTCCTTTTTTTCCATCAGAGAAAATCAGCTGAATGTCAAATTAGGAACATGTGTTCAAAGATCACTGCGTGGTTAGGCTTTGATGTATTTTTTAAGAACCCCTCAAGTGTGTTTTAAACATCCAAAATGAACAGGGAGACAGACAGAAAGTGCGGCAGAGCAGAATGGCTTCTTGCTGGCTGAGGGATCCAGTATTGCTGAGTATGGAGCTGGAGCCAGCATGAGGGTGTTCATTCGGGGGAGGTGCACAGTGGGGGCTCGGAGGAGAGAGGCTGCAGCCCACTCACCAACTGTGATGCCTCCTCAAGGTCAATCACTAAGCTGCACACACACAGACACAGGCGCGCGCGCACACACACACACGTACACGCATACGCACAATACAAATGACATGCATGCATATCATTTTTTTTTTACTGCACAAAAAACAGACACAAAGGTGCAGACGTAAAAACACACAATCGAGCATGCAAAACACTCGCACATTCACGCGATCGGACACAAAACATGCAGAAAACCGAGACCGCACAGAAATACAGGCTTCTTCAAGCATTGTTTATGAATAAGGGAAAATACGCTCTATATAAATGGAAATTACAGTTAATGTGTAATTCTTAGTTATTTTTCCTAAATATGAAGACAACAGCTAAGAATTTCCACAGAACAAGATTGCAATGAAAAAAATAACCAGAAATGAAAATGATTTATCTTGTGTCTTAACATAATTCAATCAAATTATAATAATAATAGTAATTTTGTTAGTAAATCTCATACGATTTTAACGAGCGGACACATTGTCTAAAAAAACTCTTTACTTAATGAAACGGACAAAACGATTTGAAATGAATGGAAGTGGATGCATTTGTACGTCCCCTTTCCTTTTTGAAAAAATAGGTCTGCCTTGTAAAACCTGTTCCACAAATTGGTCAAAATTTTCTCATTCCCTTAGGATTTTAGCTGCTACAAATTCACGGTCCTCCATCAAACCAACAGGGTCAATTTCCCATACAACGACTTTCATGTCACTATAAAAATGTTTTTATGGGTTGTGACAGCAAAGCACAATCAAGCAGATAAAACATCAAATGGGTATCGAGAGGATTATAAAAAGAATTGCCTCAATAAACCCACAAACAGACGGAACAGCCTTTCCATTTCTCTATGCTGACCAGAAGCTTTGATTCAGGCAATAAACTTGCACTACCATCTTCAGGACATATGCATTTACGTCGTTGAGGATTAAGGATTCTACTCTAAATTCAGACACTCGTCAAAGTTATGGAATATTGCCCCCTGCTGGACATATTGAAGTCACATTTTTTTGCGTTTTTTTTTACACACGTTTAAACCACGTTTCTTTAGATATTTCATGTGATGGAGACCCTAGATGAGATGTCAGTACATTTCGCACACTCTAATGTCAATTCAGTCATGGGAATTCATCGGCATGTCTTTAGAGCACATGAGTAAACCTGGCCAAGGAGAACATACAACCTCTACACGAGAAGAGTAAGATTCGAACTCCAAACCATAGAGGTGGGAGGCGATAGAGATAGCATGCAAAATAAGTACACAAACAAAAGAATAACATTTATTTTGTAAATATCAAGTATATAATAAATTCAAATACATGTTTCATTTTTTTTCAAATGTTCTTCCTGGAGACACTGTCTGAGACTTCCACTCGAAAAATAGCACTTACTGTCTTTAAACAACAGGGGGAGAAATAGCTTGCCCGATCAGTCACTGACATACACTATATTGCCAAAAGTATTGGGACACCTGCCTTTGCACACACATGAACTTTAATGACATCCCATTCTTAGTACATATGGTATAATATGGAGTTGGCCCACCTTTTGCAGCTATAACAGCTTCAACTCTAATGGGAAGGCTGTCCACAAAGTTTAGGAGTGTGTTTATGGGAATTTTTGACCATTCTTCCAGGAGAGCATTTGTGAGGTCAGGCTTGATGTTGGATGAGAAGGCCTGGCTACCAGTAGCCACTCTAATTCATCCCAAAGGTGTTCTGTGTGGTTGAGGTTGGGGTTTTGTGCAGGCCAGTCAAGTTCCTCCACACCAGACTCGCTCATCCATGTCCTTATGGACCTTGCTTTGTGCACTGGTGCGCAGTCATGTTGGATCAGGAAGGGGCCATCCTCAAACTGTTCCCACAAGGTTGGGAGCATGAAATTGTCCAAAATGGCTTTGAATGCTGCAGCATTAAGAATTCATTTCATTCGATTCATTCAACTAAGGGGCCAAGTCCAAGCCCTGAAAAACAACCCCACACCATAATCCCCCCTCCACCAAACTTTATACTTGGCATAATGCAGTGAGGCAAGTACCGTTCTCCTGGCAACTGCCAAACCCAGACTCTTCCATCGGATTGCCACACAGAGAAGCATAATTTGTCACTCCAGAGAACACGTCTCCAGTGCTCTAGAGTCCAGTGGCGGCGTGCTTTACACCACTGCATCTGATGCTTTGTATTGCACTTGGTGAAGTAAGGCTTGGAGGCAGCTGCTCGACCATGGAAACCCATTCCATGAAGTTCTCTACGCACTGTTCTTGAGCTAATCTGAAGGCCACACGAAGTTTGGAGGTCTGTAGTTACTGACTCTGCAGATAGGTGACTTCTGCACACTGTGTGCCTCAGCATGCGTTGTCCCTGCTCTGTGATTTTACATGGCTGAGTTGCTGTTGTTCCCAATTGCTTCCACTTTGTTGTAACACCACTAATAGTTGACCGTGGAATATTTAGTAGTGAGGAAATTTCACAAATGGACTTATTGCACAGGTGGCATCCTATCACGGTACCACGCTTGAATTCACTGAGCTGAGAGTGACCTATTCCTTCGCAAATGTGTGTAGGAGCAGTCTGCATGCCTAGGTGCTTGATTTTATACACATGTGGCTATGGAAGAGATTGGAACACCTGAATTCAATGATTTGAAGGGGTGTCCCAATACTTTTGGCAATATAGTGTAGGTTTGTATCTCTGTCTTGTTCATTGTCTCATAGCTATAATTACTAAATGACTAATAAAGGCCACTATAAATTAATTCATATATTGTATGTCTGTACAGCCCAATCTCTACATTAACCAAAAGTGGAATATGATTGAAAATTGTTCTACACTTTTAATTCCAATAACTTTTTCTCTCTCATCTTATGAACTTTATCCTTCATAACTGTGTGCTCTTGGTGTCCAACTGTTCTCCAGTAGCAAAGAGTTAATGTCTTTCTGATTTCACTGGTATAAATAACAAATTATTTAAAAATAACAATAATTAAATTAAAAATGAAAACAGTTAATACCTGAAGGGCGTTGTACTCAAAAGAATGAACTGGAAGTACAACTTAATGAAATGAAAACAAAGCCATTCAAAAGTTTCTAAAATAATTACATATTTCATACAACAAAAACTGCTTACTACTAAAATTTCCTTACATATTACTTGACAATAATATTTATAACATACAACATAAATGTATATATAAAGTAGGCCTGTATGCATAAGTTTTTGGAACTTTGCATATTTCGATTGATGAAGCACATCTTTGAAATATAATATTGTAATAGATTATTCATTTTATTTTAATATGCCGCATATAAGAATGCCCACAACCCTGATGGTTGGAAGAATAGAATAGACTTTATTGTTAATGCACAACATACAATGAAATATATCATATATCATACAACGATTGACAAAAGTGATTTCATCATTGACAAACTTTAGTCTCCTAACCTTTCTGAAAAAATAGGATGCAATAAACACATTCATGTCAGCTTTATGTTCTATATTATACATGTACAATTCAATATTATTCCTAATTATGAAACAAACATATTTGTGTTTGTGGAATTTAACCACTATTTAATGCAGAATATTTAACAATGCGTGTTTTAGCAGGAAAAATGGGTATATACGCGCATGATTTCCTATTCTCTGCTACATCTTGAATCTTGTCATCGATATTAATCATTTGCTGGACGTTACATGCAACAAACTGGAGAATGGGGATAAAGACCTAAATATTTATTCCAACAAAGGTGATTCTGAGTAATTTGTCTAGTATTTTATGCATTCTCTGCCATTCTAATGGAATTTTCACAAGTCAGCAAACTTAATGTATCCGATTTTAAATGAAGCCAATATACTGATTTATATGGTCAGAAATAGTTCAAATACACCATAAACCATTTTAAATATCTAATAGATTTGCAATGAAAACTCGTTTACAATGGCAAGGATTTCGTATTCTTACATTCAATTTGTTGTAATGCTGCCATTTTGAACTGAGAAACACGGGACTACACATATTCCGTTTGTGCCAACGATAATCATTTCATCAAGGAAAAAACGTTGACAAATATGCTTGCTCTTGACCAGCTAGCTAACTTAATTGAATATGCAATACTGTCGCGAAACCATCGGTTACAATTAAAGTTGTGGGTTCACTTTAAATCGCTTAGAAAAAAAATGCCCTTGGAAAAATTTATTTGTTCGCCCGTCATATCAATTGCATCTAAATCAGGCCATTCTTACAATAACCAGACAGCTTTTATGGTATATATAAATAATAAACCAAACAGCATGCATTACGTCAGAGAATTAGCAGTGTCGTAATTTATTCTAAATTAATAAACCGTTTACAGAGATTCTAATTATTTGTGAGAACGTATTTAGAAATGCACGTATACCAATACTATGTTTGAATGTCGCTCTCATCCTTCCAGCTCCGAGAACTAGGCATTTCCGTGCATTTCCGTTGAACGTACGTCGCATTCGGTTCCTCCCGTCAGCGCTTCGGCATTTTCCGTGCACGCCTCGGCAGTTCTCGATGGTGCCGTTGAGCTGATTTTCGTCTCCCTCGTTCTCCGTGTTGTTGTTCTCGGTGACGCGACGGAGGTGTAGCCTGACGCGGTCTCTTACGTGTCGGCCTGAATAAAAGTGGAGCTCCGAGGGCTTAGGAGTGACGGAGAGAGTCTGTATCGGTAAGAGAAGAGAAGTGTCCGGGGGGAGGGTGACAGGGTATGTCCCGGCGATGTTGGGATCGGCTCGGAGAAGACAAAGAGATCATGGCGGCGGGCTTGTTGCAGGCAGGCAAAGAAGGAGGGGAGCCTGCAACTGAGAGAAAGGGGAGCGGGGATGGCAAGTCTGAGGGGAAACGCAAACATGTTTGTGCAACATTTATTTACCACCAGTTGTTCAGTCTCTACATTGAGACTGAGTTCATTCGCCAAGTAACTTAACATATCGAATCTTTTTTATATCTTTGGGCTTTGCGCAGAACTGCAGTGGGAGGTTTCCAAAAATAAATAATGCTGAAATACTGACCGAAGTCGGCATTCACTCCGTACTTGCGGTGGCACCCTCCTTGGATGGAAGCGCGTATTTGTCATTTAAAGGTTGCAAGCAATGGTTCTCGGTGTCTCGTTTAGCTTTCCAGCATGAAAACCAGTTAATATTGAGCTAGGTAGCTATTAAGGAATAGCCATTCCTGTTGCGTAACTTTTAGGCGACTAGCTGAAATACCACTCATTAAGAGTATGTGCTTATATTTAACTGCAGCTAACTTGATATAAACAAATCACATTTTTACTGAGCATTAATTTTTTAAATGGAGAGGGAAGGCGGTAATCTCAGCAGCGAATATCCAGATCAGATACAATTTGTAGCTTCAAGAGATCCGCCCGCCAGAACGCAAAAAGTAAAAAAAAAAAATGACTCGGTAAAAGCGCGCTGTTGACGGCGTGATCGTTCATTCCCCAAACAGATTTATTTCTCTATCTAGGCGCTTATCCGATCTGTAGTCCAAAAATACTGCATTCGGCAAATGTTTATATATTTCTTAAACACCCGTTGCTTGTTCAAATACGAAAATGTCAAAGAAATTTAACTACAGTTTATTTTGAAATCCCGCCAATTTATAGTTTACTTTTTCATATGCTTGTAATTAATGACAATTGGAAAGGTCAGTTAAACGAAAAGTCACAATATCACATTAATAATGGACATTATAAATTTCTTTAATTCAAAAGTGGCACGACTCTGCAGGAAGTATAGTGAAGCTTGTGAAGAGCCTATACTTACTGTAATCTTGAACGTCAAGTTCTTTTCCCGGTAGTAAAAATGGCCTTCAGCCTTGTTTCCCAGTCTCGTGTGATCATTTCAGAACTATTGTTAATAATAGACAGCTACAATGTCTTGATTATGGCACAATTCAGTTCTTGAGTTGCTTATTTAGAGATTCTGGTGTTTCTGTTTCATCAGCATTACACATCATTACGAGCTTATAATAAATTTTAATTAATAAATTGAATCTCTGTCCATGCTCTTTGATCTTATGTGTAGTGTGACTGCTTGATTGTCTGATAATTTTAGAATATTGGACTTTTTTTTTTTTAATAAGCCGTTTCCCTTATCTAGGTAGTTTTAATGGGGACTATAGAACATGCACAAAATGTATATTGACATGTGCCTGTGGATTGTGAGGCACATTGGTTTGTCTGTTTCATGGGGAGTTTTGAAGCCAGGAAATCACCTGAAATTAGCCACCCAGCCATAGATATTTTGATGCTGCAGTGAATGTGCCATAAAATTGGCACAGGAAATTACCCCGTGGCCCTTGTTCACTGCCCTCTCAAGATGAATACTTCTGTACTGTACACAGCACTCCATAGTAATGAAGGAAAACATTTTTTGTGTGAAGAGGGTAAGCTGCTGACCATTGGGCTGGCGGGGTAATACATTCACAGTTTGATAGGGGGCACTGTGTGCACGTCAAGCAATTTCCCGGAAAATCAGGGTCTTGCATATCACAGCACATTCCCCTAAGTATTTCAATCCCCTCTTTTTCTCTAATACAACTCGTGTACAATCTATTCGTTTATGATGTTTGAGATTCTTTTGACTGAATTCCATTTACCTGCACATAATAGTTACAGCATACTAAGGTAGCCCATTCTTTATGCTAATTTGATGATAAATGTTATAGTGCCATAAATATACTCAAGGCATTCTCTTCATCATCAAGTCACTTCTGTGAAGGTCAGTTTAAGTGTTACTAGGGATTTATGTGGCAAAATAAATTCCAATAATATTGGAAGTAAAAATTAAAGGTATAGTGGGATTTTGTATCGTTGGCATATTTTTTAATACACAAAGTGTTTAAAAGCCTTTGTGTAGCTGCAGTACTCACATCAGTTTAACTACTGTCATTGTTGATTTCAAAGAGAAAGACAGTAATGACTATACCCTTAAAAATCAGCTGATAACATTATTGGGAAAAGATCTTTTGGTTTATAAGTACGTGGTGCATTTATGATTAAAGCTGCAATAGTTAGCATTTTTGGTCTACTGCTGAAATATGAATGAAAAGTTAATCAAAGACTGTGGGAGCGTATATTTGTATAGTCAAAGTCAGCTTTCCGAATAAATGACAACAATTAATAAGATTAAAGATACACATTTAAGGCTGTGATTTTTATTTATCTTTTTGGAGGTGTTTGCTAAGAAATTAAGCAGTACATGAGTAAAAATCATATACAATAACGATCATTTACTTTCTCGATCCTCAGCTAACTAAATGACTATGGAATCGGGCGCAGACACACAGCAGGGCGGCGACACAGCCGTCTCTGAGACAGAAAGCCAGCAGATTGCCCAGGCACAGATAGCCACCCTAGCACAGGTAAGACTGCCCCTCTGCAATATATACTACACTATATAGACTGGCTGTTTTACCAAAAATTTGTGGTCCTGCAGAAGTATACTAGAGCAGCAAGGTATGCATAGCTTCCGGTGTTAAGCCTACAAGCATAAGACCATAGTAAATGAATTTCCGTATTTTGTGGACTGCCCTTCTGTCTTGTGTGTATTGAAATATCTGGTGTATAGTTACACTGTGTAGTTGAGGCTGACGGAGTGGTGGTCATACTGCGCTGTTTGCCTGTGTGCTGTAGCTGAGTGTGTGTCTCTGTCTGCAGGTGTCTATGGCTGCTGGGCACACCACAGCCAGTGGTCCCACAGTCACTCTGGTGCAGCTACCCAATGGACAGACGGTTCAGGTTCATGGGGTCATCCAGGCTGCACAACCTTCAGTCATCCAATCCCCTCAGGTGCAGACTGTTCAGGTGAGTAAGCCTTTTCCACTTGCTCCACCTCTTGTTGACCTGGGAAGGGATTTTGTGTAATAGTAAATAGAGTGGCTTGGGAATAGTGATATTTGTTTTGGAAATAAATATGGACAAATATTGAACCTAATACTACAGCATTTTAATGTAGTTTTCGGCATACCTGAGAATAGATTTTTTTTATACAAAACATTGTATAAATCTCTGGCACAGTATTTTTTCTCTATTTCGCGTGTGTCTTTATCATGTGCAATTGAGCAAAAGTGTTTGTAATGATTAGGCTAAGAATGGTAACTACATACATATCTTTGGGTGGGTGAGGAAACGCTGTTCGAAACCTGACTTTCAGATTTCTACAATTGCGGAGAGTGAGGATTCCCAGGAGTCAGTAGACAGCGTGACAGACTCCCAGAAGCGTAGAGAGATCTTGTCCAGGCGTCCCTCTTACAGGTGCTTCCCTTCTGCTTCTCTTACCCATGTTGTGATTCCATAACTAGTGTAAATTTGTAGTCTTTTGTCTGTTTTTTAAACAACTGCAGTCAATGTTCCTATTGGAGAAGCAAGGCAATGTAACAGTCATGCTCTCATCTCAAATTAGTCTTTATTGCTATCTACCCGAGTGCCGATGTCCTCTGGAGTTTCTGACAAAAAGGACAAGTGTGTCAGATTAGGCCTGTGTTGGAGAATGTATTTGAAGTGCAGGGGACTTGCTGTGATAATTCATATCCTCACATTAATCCTTGGTTTCAACTCCGCAGGAAAATCCTCAATGACTTGTCATCAGATGCCCCAGGCGTCCCAAGGATAGAAGAGGAGAAATCAGAGGAGGACACTGCGCCTGCCATTACCACTGTAACCGTGCCAACGCCAATTTACCAGACCAGCAGCGGGCAGTATAGTACGTCATTCATCATATCTGTCCTCAGTGCTTCTCAATATAAGCAATATTGGCAACATATGAATGCATTTATAAGAAGATGAAGAACGTAATATTTCCATCATCTGTAATTGGAGAGGAATAAATCAGCACAGTTCAGCCCAAGATAAGGCCCAAGGGTTATGGGTTTCCCGTCTTTGTTTCTGTCATAATCGTCATTTCCTGTCATTTTAGTTGCCATAACCCAGGGTGGGGCAATCCAGCTGGCCAACAATGGCACAGACGGCGTACAGGGGCTTCAGACCCTGACTATGACCAACGCAGCGGCTGCCCAGCCAGGCACTACCATCCTACAGTATGCACAGACCACTGACGGTCAGCAGATCCTGGTGCCTAGCAACCAAGTGGTGGTACAAGGTAAAGAGACCGCATATCAACACACATGACGAAGAATATAGAACAGGCAGGTGTAAAATGTTATTTAGGCTGGTTTGATATATTGACTTAACAGTGAAAACTGTTTTATGACGTGGGGATATTTTGGCTAGTAAAAGCTAAATAAAAATATTATGAAGCACTATAAATTCTTAAAATGACTCCAGTAAATCTGACTTTTATTCACTACCCCCACCCCACCATTACAGCTGCCTCTGGGGATGTACAGGCTTATCAGATCCGCACTGCTCCAACCAGTACCATTGCTCCTGGGGTGGTTATGGCCTCCTCCCCTGCTCTGCCCACCCAAGGGGGAGCTGAGGAGGCCACACGCAAGAGGGAGGTCCGGCTCATGAAAAACAGGTACATGTGAAAACATGAGACCTCTAACTGTCAGTTGCCAATTAGCATGTTATAGTAAAATACTGTCTCAGTTTCAGTATTTTAAGAGGCCTAGTCAAAACCGATTAGCATTTTTCTTTGCCGAGCATTTAAAAATATTAAACTAAATTTAAGAATGATTAGCTTCGCTTAAACTGTATGTGGTTTGATACTCCGCAGCTTAGTTGTACAGCCCTGTATATTTTTAGCTTGCTCGTAGTTTAATAGCAAAATGAAAGAACTCAGAAAACACATCAGTAGATGCAGGAATTGGTTTAGGTTTTGACTGTCATCTCATCTTCTCCCACAGGGAGGCGGCACGTGAATGTCGTAGAAAGAAGAAGGAGTATGTCAAGTGTCTGGAAAACCGGGTGGCTGTTTTGGAAAACCAAAACAAAACCCTCATTGAAGAACTGAAAGCACTTAAAGACCTGTACTGCCATAAATCTGAATAGACCTAACCCTCCCCACTTTGCTTCCCCCCTCCCCAGCTGGCTTCTGCCTACTTGTACAGAGACTCTGCCTAGTGGTAACCATCCTGGCATGGATACACATTTTGTAGATGTTTTTTAAAGTTACGAACTGTCTGAGAGAAAAGAAATTGAAAAACCCCTTTAAATACAAGGTCCAAGTTCCTCTCTTTTCTAGTGGATCATGACCTTCAATGAGTAAGAAACTTTGAATCGTGAGCATCCAGCTCAATTTTCTCATTCTTTGCCTCCTGGGGGTCACTGGCAAGGGTCCTTATAGCGATCCTGGGGGCAGGTACGTTTGGGTGCTTCAGGAGAAGTTCTTTTATTATCACTGGGCCCCCAAGGAATGAATCACCATGTTGCTGGGGGAACAGAAAGCCATTGGCTAATAAGCCATAAACCCTCCACTGCTGTTTCTGACTTGTCACCTGTACCAGTGGTCCACCCGCCAACCCAGAAGAACATGTGATGCATTCTCTACATGGAGGATGGAGGGCCTCTCCTGTTGCCGTGACCTTAGCATATAGCCTGATCTGCTCTGCATAGAACCCTTCTTCAGAACAGTTTGCCACAGGGCTGGGAGTGGGATTGTTAGAACGGCTGTGTGCAACACGTGTGTAGTTTGTGCAGAAGTTTCTATAATGCTTGTGTTACTAACAAGTTTCACAGATCTAATGAATGATGGGGGAAGTGCAGTTTCTTACAATGAAATTTTCGGTTGGTACCCCCCCCACCCCTTGAGCATTTCAGTATTTTGCTTTTGTTAACTGTAAACAGTTGCTGATTATATTTCCTTGGAGAAGTGTATTTCCTTCCAAGTGTGTTTTAGGAATCATTTTAGGTTTAGGTTCAAACTGCAGCTCAGTGCAAACATAAGACATTGGTAAAGTATGAAAATAGGTACTATGTGTATTGAAATTGGTTTGGATGGCAGCTTGTCCTCACTAAGTAATCTTCCTATGCTGGCGTCCAGTCAGTGAGTGGGTGACGTAGACAAACGGAACAGCCGCGTGTCTGGATTTAACAAGCTTTTCACAGAAGTGGAGGTCAAACTCAATATCTATCAGGTGACACAACTCACCCTACAAAAGAACTTTGCTCTATTTTCAGAGTCACTTATACTTCGCGCAAATACTTTGAAACATATGGGTGACATCTTTAAAATTGTTTCTCAAAAATACAGAGTACAGGAATAATACTTTTTCAGTTGGTTGCTGGAATAAGAAATGCCACATTGTATTATTGTTTTGTCATAACGTGGAGCCAGTGGTCATATTGATTGTGCTACATAATGTACTTTATTTTTTATAACCATTTGGTATTTTTCATTCATTGTCACAACCAATATGGAATTCATTTATTTGTATTAAATATATAAATAAAACGCCTACTGGGACAATTTATCCAGCTACAAATTCTTGGCAGCTAATTGACAAAAACGCCTTTGATGAAACAGTGTTTTTGATGGTCTGTTATATTGTGCATATGATGCTGTGCTTATACTATAACAGCATTAGTCATCAGCTTGTCTTTTTTTATATTTGTATCTGATACATGATGCATCATGAAACGGCACACGAAAAGGGAGGTGTACAGCTTGTTTTAACTGAATACTCACTCCTGTCAATTCTATTACACATTTCATTCCCAATTTTGTACCAGCCACCCTAAAACAAGCATTATGGAATTACTTTATTTTGCTCAAGTATGTATGTATGTTAAACCTGCTCTTGTTTTGGCTGTATTGGAAATATACTAAATCATACTGTTTGCTGTGTGGATTTTATTCATGAAATGTATTCCAGGATTATTAAATTGTGCTTGAACAACAAATCCTTTTTTTAATCTAACTACCAACTGAGCATGTTGCACATGAATAAAGTCTATCTTATTCTCCTGCCTAGGTTTACAAGTAATATTTATACTGTCCTGCTGGTCAAAAATCTTATTAAATCTAAATTCATAAGAATATAACGTGTATGTGAAGTCATAACTCCTAGAAAACAACTTTAAGAGAATCTTAGTTTAAGGCATAATTTTTTATTAAAAAAAATGCTGAACTCGTTTTTGCTAAGCATTTATGGAGAATGCAATCAAAGACAATTCCATTAATATCTTGCTCATTTTTTAATGTAAAAAGAAAATTCAAATTGGATCTGAACAGTCTTGTAGTATGTAAATGAAGCCTGCATGTTCTTCTGATGGCACTGGAACATACCCTGAGCAATCATCTGCAGGTATACCAACCCCTGCTGGTATATTCTGTATGTTAATCAATACTGTCACTCACTTCAATGCAGAACAATTGGTTATTGATTTTGTATCCTTTAGGGTGGTCAGAACCACAAAAAGGAGATCTCTACACAGACCATTTGAGAAAAGAGATTAAAAGTGGAGGTAGGATACGGCTTTTAGATGTCCAACTGGGGCCATAGTACCCCCCCCCCCCCCACACACACTTTTCATTTATTTGTACATAACCAAAATTTCCATTTACAATTCTTTGCATCACATACTGTACATAATCTCCCCCCTTTTCTCCACTGACAGCAGTATATACTAATTCTCCATGCACACATATTCCTGCTTTTTATACCATATATATCATGCTGCAACATACTTATACACATATACTGCGACACTGAAATTGCTTTTAAAGTGACTTTGTGTGAATTTGTCTCTTCAAACGTACACTGACTTTCTCTGTCACAACTCTTGTTTGGATTTCACAGCTTTGTAGATGTGTATGTCTCTTTGAACATCATAGTGGACCTCTTGGACTATGAAGCGTTTACGCAGCATATCCAAAAATTTCTGGTCCCGCTCGTAACGGATCCTACAAGCTAGCAGTACCAGAGTTCTGTCTGAGCTCAGGTACTCTAGAGTGTCCAGCAGGGCAGAGAAGGTCTCTTCCAGGTATACAATGTCAGCTCCAAGGATAATGTCATATCCTCCCTCCTGATATAGTTCTAAGTTCTTTCCCCAAGTTAGCTCTTTTACCAGTGCTGCTCCCTGCTGGTCTGGAGGTATATTCTCCTTCACGTTGGCACGCAGAAAATCAATGGCTGGCGCTCGGTCAGTGATCGTCACCTTAGCACCTGATGAGATCAATCAAGTTAGAAAATTCATAAAACGCGGCACAGAGACTCCCTGCTAACAGAAACTCACATAGCATAATGTCTCCATTGTCCATTCTTACCAAGGAGTGTGGCCACGATCCCCACGAGCCCAGTGCCTGCCCCTAGCTCGATGGCAACTTTGCCCCAAAGCTCAATATGTCCCAACTCCAAGTACATACACAGCACTACAGCCTTAAATGAGACAAGAAAAAACACTGTAATGCAATGAACAGAAACAAGTAAGGTTACAGCAACCTGCAAAATCAATCAAATGCTTCATATAGTAAACCGCCAAGTGCAACTGGCAAAGAACAAAACTAAATATTAGTAAGGCCAAAACCAACCGCATCCCACACCACAGCGGCCACTCCAAGTCGGTTCCAGTCCTGAGATAGGCATAAGCGACGATTGGCAAAGTGAAATTCAGCCGAGATGTCATGCAGTTTGGAGAGCGCTGGCATAGAGTTCCTTTCATATGGGACGAGAGCCATCACAGCCCTTTGGAAATTACTTCTTTGCTGGAAAGAGAATGTTGGTTTTTAAAATACACCTTATTTAATGTATGGAATATTCCAAAGCGATTAATGATAATAAAATCAAATACGTAGTCGTACATAATAATCACAACTACAGTATATAAATCCCATCATTTTATAAAATACATTTACACTAAACGGGGATCTTGATGGATGGGTACATGCATGTCAACCTTTTCTTTTTATATCATATCCATACCTCCTGTTGCAAAATTTGCGCAGTACACTGTGCATGCAGAAAACATAATTCAGTTTATTTAGATGTATGTATCCATGAACAGAAGACCGGTTGTAAGACGGAAGGATAAAATCAATTTTAAATGACGAACGAAAATGAGCTTGACTTGGTGTCCCAAAATGCATGGTGCCAGTTGACGGTGGTCGCAACCATTCTATCTAGGCTACAGCATAGTTTTTGGTCTCATTGCCTTTTAAAAAGTGCTATTTCCTGATCATGAAGCACGCGAGAATTGTATGTGTAGTTAAGTGATTTAATTGGTAACATTTTCAAAGTACTTTCACTCCAGTTAAAATACTTTAGACAGTAACCAACTTATCAAAACTTCATTACCTGGTCCTATGGCGTTGTTTGAAATCTCGCGATGAAAACCAGGAGCCCGTCCGAGACTTTCAAATATGCGTCGAAAAATGTATAAGACAAATAGACGTCTTACGTCTTATATTTAATGTGTAGGAATAACAACTAGCATCTAGATGTTTTCACAAGACATTAATTATACAACTTAACTTTTTCTTTACTAATACCGACGAAATATTCATGGGTTACGATTGTTAGTTGTATTTTTGAGAATAATGTTCCGATTTCACCTTAACTACATAAGGAAGGGAATTGTTTTAGTTACATTACGAAACTAAGGTTATATGTATTTATCTTCAATGTAAAGTGACAATCCGATGGTTTTCACCAAAAAACGAACAGCGCCGTTTCCGCCATGTTTTTCATTCACCCAGCAAGCAAATCGTGATGCGCTACCAGAGGTCACACAAAAATGATTGGCATTCGGGATTCTGCAGTTAGAAAATGGCGTTCATGGATTTTCAATTTTCGAGACCAATGATATTTCCTAACTGTGTAGGTAGGCGGGCACTTCTGAAACGTATGAAACGTTTAACCAATCGGATATGATCGGCCGCTTTGTTTTGATTATTCATCCAATGATAGCTGATGCGATTTCTCGTGGGTGGTTCCTTGCGTGCATGCCAGGTAGCGGCGAGAGGAACAGATGGCGGAGGTGGCGGGGAGGAGATCGCTGAATTGGCCAACGGGGAGGAGGGGATAGCGGAATATCTTCAGTATCAGGGCTAGGAACCAAAGCTGTATCTCGAAAAGGCCCACGCCGAACAGGCAATGAACTCTTACATAGTTTAATCGAAACAAAAAATGAGCGGCTAAGCAGGCTATGTGATTTAGGCCCAAAGCCTGGGCAAGGAGTTGGTATATGATCCTGGATATCAAAGGGAGAGAAAGATGATCTACCTCGGAAAATAAGCATTAAAAGACTTTAATCAGGAAACAAAAGTTGGAGCTGCATTTTGTGAACCTTCTAATGCTGTTGGTGGTGTTTGGCGTAAAGATAGTCTCAAGCGGATACTGATGTTGGGTTAGCTAGCTTACTGAGTTAAGAGACCAGTGGACTAGCTACATGCACCTTTTATTCGTCAGTTTTTTTTGTAGTAAGCTACTGATGTTTCACTTAGCTAGACATGGATGAATTTCCGAATGTTTTGAAGTTTTTGAGCTGCTTTTAAATCGGCCTGGACTGTCCGCTCTTTTTTCATGCTTTAGCCAAGTGGGAGCACACCCTAGGCGAGCATTGATTTAGCGAGTAGCCATCTCCTTGCAGCTGTCAGATGAGCTACTGTGTATTTCTAGTGCAGCGCCCATATACTGCGCTTTTCCCAGTGTAGCCGAGCACGCCCCTGATAGACGACGTGCAACTTTTTTTTTAATGCAACTTATTTGTAAAAACGTCCAGGGTCGATGGTATAAGTATTCTCCATCTGTTGATCCCTACATGTTTCCGTTAAATTGACGATTTGAAGACGGGTCGTCTTCATCCTTATACTTTATGTTTTAGACAAAGTAAATCCGTAATTCCTGTCCAGTGTTGGGAGGGCCTCGACACGGTCGCACGGCGTGTATTTGCTAGCTAACATCGCGTTTAATCGAAAATGGGGAACACACTGTCGTGCTGCGTGTCTCCTGGCGGGAGTCCGAAGATCTCCAGGCAACAGGAGCGCCTGGAGGACTACCAGACCAACACGGACCTGAGCGAGGACACGACCGGGCCCTACCTGCAGCACATCAGCGACAGAGAAGTGCCGGACGGTACGTGTCCTCTTTCTGACTGCGACCGTTCTTCATCTTTTTCTTTAACTGGTATATGAAAACGACTTACGGTTTGCTTTTACAGTATCCTATGAAACTATTATTCAAGTTAAGAGAACGTGTCACAATCTCCAATGTCCACTTCACAGTGCTGTTATGTCTCTAATGAGAGCAAGTCAGGGACGTTTTTTTCTTCTTGTCCGCTGATCACAGAAGATCGATCTAATGGGATATTCTGGCCTGTGTTACTCTTGCTTTGCTTTAGTTATTTTATTGCCGTCACTTCTTCCTGATGGCATCTTCTCTTCAGAGCCAACTGACATAAACATAGCTTTCTGTTAATGTGCATCTATGATTGTATATTTATAATCCCCTTATGTATCCTTGGATAGCCTGTGCTCTACTAGTCAGGAAAAGAAAAGTTGCCTGTTTGCTTGGGGAATGACAGAGGAATCTGAGTTATCTTTGGTATTTCTAAGGGTCCCGTCTGCAGACTTGCCCTCACGATCCTCCCCCAACCCGAAATGCACACATGCCCACATACATAGACACAGTGTCGGTAATTTAACCTGTATGCTGAAATCTGAAAGTTGTTACGCTTGAAACTGCATAACGATGAGTGGCAGACAAATGCTAAAAACATCTATAGTCAGGCATACAAATATGCCCAGATACACATTACAGTGAGATTTAAAAAGAATTCCAGGCTTCCATGGCAGTGTTTTGCATCTATATGAAAGATCTTATTTTCAGTTGACACTGGTAAGAAATGCTCATTGAGCATGTGGACTATGTTCACCTCCATGTACACGCATGCATGCATCACCTTAAGTCCTTGTTCTCTGCTCCTGTGAAACAGGCAGTGTTGAGTTTGAGGAAGTAGCCAGACGCCTAGAATAAAGCTGGGTTAACTTCTTTATTAAGCAGTGGAATGTGCAAGCAGTGTTTGAAATGACTGTCCTGTTCCTAAAACACCTGTTTTATTGCCTGTTGAGTCAAGGAAGCAATAAAAATCCTCCCTAGTATTTTTAGTGCCTGATAGGGTGATTTATTCTGGGTTTAAGCATCTGTAAGGGTACTGATGTTCAAACCGGAAAGTAATTCAAACTGTTAATCTAGAACTGATAGAAATTCACGTAACAGACTAAGATTCCGCCCTGATACTGGGTTTCTGTTTTAAACTTGCTTTGTAGTTTTATATCACAGCATTTTTAAAGTGACAGGCATTGTAATTGGTCTGTCTTAACTCTCTGTCTCCACACTCCACGTACTTCAAGGTGTATGATGAACCTTGTTTTGCATCGTGAGCCTTTGCATGAGCTTACCTCTTACTTATGGGTCTTGGTTACAAGAGGCAGTCAAGATAGGAGTATGGCTAACATACGGCCAGTGGCTTGACTTTGTCCACTGGACAATCTCTCACCAGACCAGGACATGCATCTAGGCTAATTTAATGGCAGTGTCTCTCGTTGACTGGAAGTATTTCCATTGATTTTATTATGGTAAGAGCACTTTTGTATTGTATGTAATAATATTCATTTCAGTGTTAATGTTTTTTTTTTAACTGCAAATCTAGTTCCAGGTTTGTTTGCCTAACATTGAGTTCAGTATTAGGTGGTACTGTGGCTCAGAGTTGCCCCTCAGACCTCTGGCAGTGGGGCAGGAAAAGGGTTCATGCCCTTTGCATCCTCTTGGTTTTCTCTGGATACTCCAGTTGCTTCTCTCAGACCAAACACATGAGACCCAGGTAATTAGTTTCTACATATTGCCCATAGTGTGTGTGTGTGCATGTGTGTCACAATGGATTAGCATCTCAACTAGGGTATGGCCCAACCTTGTGCCCTTTGCTGCCTTGGTAGGCTTCAGGCCCCTGCCGTGACCCTGGCCAGGATTAGAAGGTGGATGCATTAATATTGCAGTAACTGTAACACACTTTTACAATTGCCATAATATTTCCCAGACTCTTTTTTTCTTGAGTACATATTGACAGATGATGCAGTAGTTAAAGTCTAATTCTCATAACTCATAAGACAAATGCATTATGACACTTAGTGGCCTATATATGAGGGCAGGGAGGGGCGTATGTGGGTGCTGCACTCTGGTGACTCTGTAGCACATGCCTGCTGTGAGCCCCCCTACCACTGGCATTATCTGTTCATGTCTTCAAACCGCAGCAGTAAATAGAGATTCCCAGCATGGGCAGAAGCGATTGGAATGCCGGATGGAGATGATTGACGGTGCCTGATGGGAGGGGTCTTGGTGAAAATGATTGTGGCTCGTGTGAGGAGGTGGCCATCGGTGTGACGGAGGACCTTGGCCGGCCCGTCTCGGGTGGATGGCTTGTTCGCCGTCAGGCTGACACGCTCCCTATTCTTGTGCCGAGCTCCTACCAACCTCCCCCAGAAGGCGTGCCAGTGCGTGGCACGCAGCCGCAGGGGCGAAGGGCCCCCGTGTTCTGTGCCAGCTGCCGACAAAGGGCCGATTGTCCTGGTTTTCCTGCCCCAGTGTGAATGAATTAGGGGAAAGACTACGCCCAGATCCTAGTGTCCCATAGCAGAGGGGCGCCCAGAATCACACTCACTGGTCAGTGGTATATATATATATATATATATGTGCCTGATTGTGGTACAAGAAAAGGAAAATATACACAGTTTTGTATACAAGCAATAAATGTATGTGTGTGTGTGTGTGTGTGTGTGTGTGTGTGTGTGTGTGTGTGTGTGTGTGTGTGTGTGTGTGTGTGTGTGTGTGTGTGTGTGTGTGTGTGTGTATATATATATATATATATATATGATGTAATACATTTATTTCTTGTATACAATACTATGTGATGTACAAATATTTTCCTTTTTTGTGCCACAGTCAGGCTCTTAATTGCAGTGGCTGACATGCCACCCGGACAAATCATTATTTTCTAGACAATGAAGCCATATTGTTTTCATGGGTATGAGCCGCTTCTACAGCTTTTAGTCCACAGTTTAACAGGAGGCCTGTATCAACAAATCCAGTTACATTCTTGCTGCTTTGCTGTTAAGGCTGGATTTGTGGTCATTGAACAATTTATATATTTATATATATAAAAAAACCTGCTGTGTGTGTGTGTAATATAGTATAATACAAAATATAGGGTTCGGTTGGAACATCGTCCCAAGGGTTTGGAAAACTGGGCATTGACATGATTCTCCGCTTCATTTGCTCAGTTTAGAGACTATTTAACAAACTATTAAAAACTGACATTCTGCAGCAGGATTGTGGCTTGTGGTTAACCATTATTTCATGTCAAGAAATTAAGCGTTGTAACTTTAGCTGGAGTTGTGCATTTTATAGGGTTTTGCTTTTACCTCTGTGAACTATCCAGTTACAATGTCATGTTCCATAGTTGTCCGGACACAGCAGTTTCTGATGAATTTTATTTTAAAACAAGGAAAAGGATTGGATTTAAATGCCCGGCTGTGGCTAAGGGACGAAATAGGAGTCCTCATAATTTAACATATTAACAAGTATATCATTGTTCTTCAGTTGTTACCTTTAATTGTTTTTCAATGCTTGTTTTGGGGTCTATATTTTAATTATTATATTAATGTAGTTTTAATTAAGCTATTGTCCATGTTAGAATTTCTCTGAGCATTTTAAACCCAACTTTGTTTTGGTCCAATCGAAAAAAGTTTCCAAATGAAGTCTTTGAGTCACAGATATTATACACTGCTCAAAAAAATGAAAAGGACACTTTAATCAGAGTATAGCATCAAGGTAATTAAACAACTGGGGTATTGATCTGGTCGGTTAAGAGGCAAAGGGGGTTGTTAGTCAGTTTCAGCTGCTTTGGTGTTAATGAAACAACAGGTGCAATAGAAGGGCAACAGTGAAACAACCCCCAAAACAGGTGACATTTTTTCTTCCTCATCTTTTCTGACTGTTTTTTCAGTAGTTTTGCATTTGGCTATGGTAGGTGTCTCCCAGCACAGTCTCAAGGACATGGAGGAGATTCCAGGAGACAGACAGTTACTCTAGGAGAGCTGGGCAGGGCTGTAGAAGGTCCTTCACCCATCAGCAGGACTGGTATCTGCTCCTTTGTGCAAGGAGGAACAGGATGAGCACTGCCTGAGCCCTACAAAATGACCTCCAGCAGACCACTGGTGTGACTGTCTCTGACCAATCGATCAAGAACAGACTTCATGAGGGTGGCCTGAGGGCGCAACGTCCTCTAGTGGGCCTGTGCTCACTGCCTGGCACCATGGAGCACGATTGGCATTTGCAGTAGAATACCAGAATTGGCAGGTCTGCCACTGGCACCCTGTGCTTTTCACAGATGAGAGCAGGTTCACCCTGAGCGCATGTGACAGATATTAAATGGTCTGGAGAAGCCATGGAGAACGTTATGCTGCCTGCAGCATTGTTTAGCATGACCGGTTTGGTGGTGGGTCAGTGATGGTCTGAGGAGGCATATCCATGGAGGGACACACAGACCTCTACAGGCTAGACAACGGCACCTTGACTGTCATTAGGTATCAAGATGAAATCCTTGGACCTGTTGTCAGACCCTGCACTGGTGCAATGGGTCTTGGGTTCCTCCTGATGCACGACAATGCCTCATGTGCAAGAGCATGTAGGCAGTTCCTGGCGGATGAAGGAATTGATACCATTGACTGCCCCCCACGCTCGCCTGACCTAAATCCAATAGAACACCTCTGGGACATTATGTTTCGGTCCATCCAACACCACCAGGTTGCACCTCAGACTGTCCAGGAGCTCAGTGATGGCCTGGTCCAGATCTGGAAGGACATCCCCCAGGACACCATCCGTGGTCTCATTAGAGGACCATGCCTCGATGTGGTCAGGCATGCATACAACCACATGGGGGCCATACAAACTACTGAGTATGATTATGAGTTGCTGCAATGAAATTTTGGCAAAATGGACTAGCCTGTCGCATCATTTTTCACTTTGATTTTCGGGGTGGCTTTGAATTCAGCCCTCTGTTTGATGGAAATGAAAATTTTTAACTTAAAATCTGGCGTCCTTTCATTCCTAGCACATTACTCAGTCCGTATCTGTATAGATATCCAGCATGATTTTTTTTTCCCCATTGAGATCTGATGTGTTTTCAAAGTGTTCCTTTAATTTTCTTGAGCAGTGTATTTTTATTGGTAAATGGTAGGCCCGTAGCTGTTCAGCAAATCATACGTATATGTACTAGTGTACTAGGAATGTGTACTAGTGAATTACTGACAGAATGGGGCTTTAACATATTCTGACTGATTTTCAGATCTAGCTTTTGAGTCCAACCCTTCTGACCATGCCCGGGCCAGTACCATTTTCCTCAGCAAGTCGCAGACCGACGGTGAGTGCTACAGGAGAGTTCTGCTGTAAGGCAATTCTTACCTCTTTGACAGCATTGACGACGGTATTCTGAATGAAGTCCTTCATGGATATACGGATAACATCAGACCCATTGTGTTTATAGCCTGGATACAGGCACAAAATAGCAGGAACTGACTTGCGCTCTAGGATTGGTGAATTTAAATCACGGGTGTCAAACTCCAGTCCTGGGGGGCCGCAGCCCTGTGTAGCTTAGCTCTTTCCCAGTTCCACCATAAATGATTCAGCTCAAGAGCTGTGTGGTAATTAGCACAAGGAGTTGAATCAGGTGTGTTAAACCAGGGGACTGAAGTCTGACCCTCCTGATTTAAATGGTGTGTGGGCTTATCACCAGAACTGGAGCATAGCAAGCCTTCAGCTGGGATGTGACCTTGTGGCAGGAAGTTGATTGGCTATTGGTGCATTCACTGTGTAAAGACATTTTAACGGAACAAAACAAAAGACAGAAATTGTTACTTGGCTACTCTGTACATTAGATGTGCCGTGAATTTTTCTATGAAAAGTCTTGTGATTTTTGGTCTCACGGGCCATGCAGATTATTCTGTGACGCTTGCTTAACGTGACTGGAATTGGACTGATAAGTCTTTTTCCTTCCTCCTTTTCTTTCCAGTGCGGGATAAAAGGAAAAGCAATCACATAAACCATGTAAGGAACTGGACGTTTTTTCTGTGCATATATTCATTGTCTTCTGCAAAACAGTGAAGAGCAGTTATTTTTGTTTCAGGGTGTACACATCAGGGCAGTGTGAAAGGGCGGGATTCTGTACATTGTTTGTCCATCACGTTTGTTTGGCAGTGCGGGGGAGGCAGGCGACCTCAAAATGGAAAACTGTTAAAGTTGTGAGAGTGGCATTTACAATCTTGTGGGTCTTGTTATAGATGAGTCTCCATCTGTTGTATGTGTCCGTTGTTCTAAGAATCCTCTTTAGGCTGATTTCAAGGTGACATATTTCTTACTATAGAGACTTTTGTATGTTCGTGTATTCCTTCCTTAACGTGTTCAGAACACAATTGTTTTTTGTTTTGTTTTTTTTTAGACTTAAATGCTAAACTAATGTTACGTACACTGTTTCCGTAAAGGTCTAGTCAAGATCAATGGACCAGCCCATTTCAGGAATTTACTCACAAACTATATCAATGTGTCATGAGGGTTTTTAGCTGTTAACTTGTGAGTCTGCAGTCAGCTGTTCAGCAGAAGCAAGAAAACCTTTGTTTGACATTGTTACTGCAAAAATGTATGTTGCACATTTGTTTGGTGCATGTCTAAATCTGTTTTATCGTCATTGATTATCAGAGTTGCTGTTAATTATTTAGCTAAACAAACACATCCTGCCTGTATAAGCTATATTAGAGGTCCTTATTGCAATTTTGTTTAATCTGAATGAACATGTAAGGTCTTCTGATGTTGACGTAAGCTATCGCTAACAATGGCCGTTCTCTAGGTGTCTCCAGGGCTCCTTTCAAAGAAGTACAGCTCCTGTTCCACGATATTCATTGATGACAGTACTGTCAGCCAACCAAATTTAAAAAGCACAATCAAATGGTAAGTACAGTCGACCAGCTGTTCACAAAGGGTGACTGTAGATTTCAGGTGGCTGGGGGGCTTGTCAGACCACTACCAAAGGCAGCTACAGGAAGAACTGCCAGATGACAGATAGCAGAGAAAATTCCAAGAGGCAGAACTTAATCTTATAGCTGGTTCCAACCATACAATGTCACGAAAACAAGTAAAATGTCAGTTATCTAAACACTGGTGAAATGGTGAAGGAGATGTATATATATTTTATGATATATAGCACTTAACCTGTGTTCCTCAAATGAAGTTGAACTTGTCATACATCACGTGCGACATCAGTAACTCAGTTTGAAAATAATCAGTTGTGTCTGAGAGAGGAGTGACAGTTTTACACTACAGCCACATTACTGATACGAGCGAGACCGTTTCATTCAGTCATCTCCACAAAATTTTGGCTAGTGTTGCCAGTACTTGAGGAAACTTCAAATACCAAGTGGGTTTAGCTATCTTGTGGCTTTGAAATATAATGCTCTAGTTTTTGCCAGTGTTTCATCTGTGACATTTCTAAAAATAATTCTTGAATAATTAAGATCTTTTCTTCCCTTCTTTGTTTTTCAGTGTTACACTAGCAATATACTATCACATAAAGAACAGGTATGTTTTTCCTGTTTTGCATTTAAAAAATATTAGCATGTTATCAGCTGTCAAATAAGACATCAGACTATGTCTCAGTGAATCTGCATGCATCGTGCCAAACGTGCTTTCTTTATAGCCTGAGGTATTTTTGGAGTGTTGATAGATGAAACGTTAAGAAGTCTGAGCCGAAAATTCCCTGCAGTCCTCAAACTTCTCTGTCTGGTCTTTTCCCCTCAGGGACTCGGACAGATCGCTGGACATTTTTGATGAGAAGATTCATCCATTATCAGTAAGTGATGCATGGCTCAGGAGGGGTAGGGTGCATTCCGGAGGGAGCTCTTTACACACAATCATCCGAGCTAACTGAAGAAGCAGCCCACAGCTTAGACTTCCACAGGGAAACAAAATTCTGTGTTATCTTTGATACAGACTGATAACAGCATACTTTTAAGAGAGCTTCTTTTGAGTAGTGCATTGCATTAGTTAAACATCAGCTTTTTTACCTACGGTTCACTCCAGCTTCTGCTCTTGTTGCATTGCTTCCTGCCTTGTGTTACATTATGCTATGTGACCGGTGACTTGTATATATTTCCATATTAGCCACAATTGAAAACTTCATAACATTCTACCAAATGTTAATTGCATGATATCTATGTTCAGCCGGAAGGGAGTGTCTTATCACGTATTATCTCTTGTGCTAAGACTATGGCTGCCATGCGGTGACTGTATACCATGATAGAAATTCTGAAATGGTTATATCATTAGTGCTGCTGGGGCAGTAGTTAGCACTGTTGCCTCACACCTCTGGGACCAGTGTTTGAGTCTTTGCCGTAGCTCCATGAGTGTGGGCTTGCATGTTCTCCCCATGTTGTCGTGGGGTTCCTTTCGGGTACTCTGGTTTCCCCCCACAGTCCAAAAGCATGCTGAGGCTGGCTGGAGATACCAGGCCGTCCATGGGCATGAATGGTGTGTGAGTGTGCCCTGTTATTGGTTGGTACTCCACCCTGGGTTGTTCCCTGCCTCTGAGATAGGCTCTGGACCCCCCGCAACCCTGAATAGGACAAGTGGTTTCAAGAAATGGATGGATCGGTGCTATTCTATATCAAGGTTTAAATGGGGATGTCACAACACATTAATATCGGTGACACCCAAAAATACGCCAATAATATATTACTAACACATAAAAAATCTGTTAGATTTAAAGTCCCCAATTCATTTTAATTCAAATTTACTTCCTAAAAATGTGACAGTTTGCTGTAATTTACATAATAAATGATACCCCCCTATGAGGAAATGGAGGGTGCATGTAATGTTGACAGCAAATTGCTCCCTCAGCAATAAAGAACCCATTCAGCTGTCTGGACACATTTTTGATTCTGGAAGAAAAGACTAAAGTTATTGTTCGATGACTCAACAGTTTGTGTAGCATTTGGCAAAACTGTAGCGGCCAAAACATATCAAACCATATACACTTTGTGTGTGTGTGTGTGTGTGTGTGTGTGTGTGTGTGTGTGTGTGTGTGTGTGTGTGTGTGTGTGTGTGTGTGTGTGTGTGTGTGTGTGTGTGTGTGTGTGTGGTCTCCTTGTCTTGTACTCTTGTACTCAGTGTTATAGATGTGTTATGAAACATGTCCTGTAGGTGGCAGTATTGGATCATGACTCCCCCAGCATCCTTCACAAGCGTGATTTACTTTTTATGACTGCGTCCAAAGAGTATGCTATGTTGGTGATATTCTGAGGCTAAAGATTTAGGGAGCAAGTTATAAGCAATTCAATAGTCAAAACATCCAGGAACCAGTTTAGTGATGATAAAACTGTTATCGGAGGCTGACTAGGGCAACTGCCTTGCAGAGAGAGCAGGTCCCAGACAACTACTCCCGGATTGATCCTGACCACAAGCTAATCTACCGTTTCGTGCGGACGCTCTTCAGTGCCGCCCAGCTGACTGCTGAGTGTGCCATTGTCACTCTGGTGAGCGGAATGTTTCTCTGTGTCTTCATATTCATTTAGATCCAGAAAGAACAACTTTTATTTTGTGTCTTCTTAGATCAGGGGTGTCAAACTCCAGTCCTGGGGGGCTGGAGCCCTGCACATTTAACACACCTGATTCAACTCCTTGTGCTAATTACCACACAGCTCTTGAGCTGAATCATTTATGGTGGAACAGGGAAAGAGCTAAGTTACACAGGCCTGCGGCCCCCCAGGACTGGAGTTTGACACCCCTGCTTTAGATGCATTTAAGAAGGAAACATTTCTAAGCTTCTTCTCAGCTCTCCCAAACCCTTAGATTAAGTTTAGAATGTTTTAGCAGGTCTAACAGTGCACGCTGCGGTGATATTAGTGTGATAGAAGCTAAATCCATTCCTCTTCGTTGGAATAGAATGTTCATAATCTCGAATCTGGTGATGGGTTTTTGCTCTTTTTGCTGCTGCTTTTCAAGGTGCATGACTCATTATTTCTATCAGGTGTACCTGGAGCGTCTGCTGACCTACGCTGAGATCGACATCTGCCCCTGCAACTGGAAGCGCATCGTGCTGGGGGCCATCCTGCTAGCCTCCAAGGTGTGGGACGACCAGGCCGTTTGGAACGTGGACTACTGCCAGATCCTGAAGGACATCACCGTGGAGGACATGTGAGTGGCCATCTCCACTAATTGTAACTGTTAACCTTAATGATACTGCACCAGTGTCATCATTGAAGAGCCTGTGTAATCAAAGGGTATTCCTTGTACGATGGTTATTTCAGTCAGATGACAGGTTTTTACTGTTTTCTTACTACTCAGTTTTGAGTGTGAGATGCTGAGTAACACTCCTGGAGCTGGTCATTTCAGCTTTCTCCCTTGCATTTTCCATAGCAGATGAGAGTACTCGTCGAGGCTGGGCACTAAGCTATCTGAATTTTAGAAGCCTTCCCTCTGAGCTGGTTACAGGCAGCATATCCCCGAGATTCGCTTCTTTTATGGACGGTCCAGTGTGATTAGCTTGCGTTGGTGCGCTTGTCCGCAGACATGTTCCCCAGCTTTCCGCATCACAGACGTGCAGGTTTATTTTCATTATTTTCATTCCCTTTATTGAAACCATTTTCGTAAGATGCGCCTGGGCCTACTTGAGTGCTCTTGTCCCCCCAGGATAATACCACGGCTCCCAGCCACTCCATTAGTTGCCCCTAGCGACCGACCATCTCCCCCCCCCCCCCCCAATGCTATCAGGACGGTGGGCTCTCAGCGCACCCTCAGCCTTCTGCTGTACCTTTTGGGGAGCCTCTGTCAATGTTCCTGCCTGCATGCTCTCTAGAAAGCACTGTAAGCTCACTTGGGAAGATGGATTGCTCTCTAAATGTGAAGATTTTATGCATATTGTTCTCTGACCCAAACTGAAAGATTATATTTATTGATCATTCGACTTTGTTTTAAAAGTGACCATCCAGGTTCCTCATCATCCTACTTAAAATTTTAACCATAAGTAAACCGTCACAACTTCCTAAAACTGTTTAAAGCTATTTTGAAAAATTCTTTTCTGACAGGTAATTCTTGAAATGTTTCATGATATTATGTCATTATCTGTAATTTAATTCTGTTTGGTGAGTTACATATTGCAAGACATTGCCATTGTGTAATAAATTCCTGCGTCCAGCGAATCATATGTGTCAAAACACTGCTGTACATTTCTGTCCGTGCTGAAGTTGTAATCTTATCCGCTCTTTGGTCTTGATGTCAACTTTGCCTTTATCCTTACAGTCAGGAAGGGTCCCACAGAGCAGTTTTGCAGTGTGTCCTCCCTCTTGTGCATGCATATTGTGTTTGGAGTGGGCTTTGCATAGTGGTGTCTCGCTCTATTCTCTCAGGAACGAGATGGAGAGGCACTTCCTAGAGCTGCTTCAGTTCAACATCAATGTCCCAGCCAGCGTCTACGCCAAGTATTACTTTGACCTGCGCTCCCTGGCCGACGACAATAACCTGAGCTTCCCGTTGGAGCCCCTGAGCAAAGACCGAGCCCAGAAACTAGAGGTCAGGAGGCGGGAGGGGGCAGTTTGGGGGAGGGGGGCGTATGCGGTATTTAATCAGCTGGCGGATATATCATGTGACCTCTATGTCCTGTCCTATATCTTGAACGACAGTCCTAATGCTTTGCTTATAGGAATACAAAATGCAACTTTTTTGCAACTTTTATGTCCGCTATGCTGCTTGCAATCATGCTAATTAAAGTGTAATGATTAGGTATGTGTTGTGTAAGAAAAAATGACTAGAGCATTGCCAGAGATGATATTTTTGAGATCACTTGTGACACTTTTCCACTCTCACCAAGAACCAAGCCATACCTGATCCACAAAGACTGTTTTCCTTGGTAAATTGTATGAGCCGTACCTGCCCTGGCACAACCCTGCTTACTAGCAGGCCCGAAAGCGTGACTAAACCCAGCTGGTTGTATCACCACCATTGGATCAAAATACACAGAGAAACGAAATAACCGCTGATCTGCCTCAATATGCATGGATTAGTAACGCACTGAATGGATTCATAATACAAATTTACGTAAGCTAATGCTAATTCCGCCGACATTTGATGCTAGCATAACACGTGTCCAAGATGTAGTGGTGGAAAATAGCACATAGTAACTCATTGTGTACACCGTGTGAACAGTAAACAAGCATCTCTTTGCTGTTGCGGTCCAAATACAGTAACCCCTTTACCGAGCTGACCCTTCTGCAGTGGAAAATGGAAACGTGTTGTAGCTAGTGTCTCTCCTTGGTATGGCTCGGGTACGACCTGGTTCCTGTATGCCAGTGGAAAAAGCACCATTATTCTCTGCATACGTACTATGTTAGCTGCCAAGATCTCTCTAGTTGTCAACATTGGTGATATGCAGGGGGATCAATCCCTGAGATTCCAAGCTTTTCCCACTGTTATGGTGCTTTGGATGAAATCCCGTAATACATCAATAGATGAAAATGTCATGTCTTTGGTCATTGAACAACTGATTTTGATTAGAAAAAATATCCTTCCAGGGTTAAGTGTTGGGAAGGGGGATTCAGTGGGGTGGGGTTTTATCACATCCCACCTGCTGATTCCTCGGCTGTGCTGTGTTTCTGCGTTCAGGCCATCTCCAGGCTTTGCGAGGACAAGTACAAGGACCTGAGCAAAGCAGCGATGCGGCGGTCCTTCAGTGCCGACAACCTGGTGGGCATCCGGCGCTCCAATGCCGTGCTGTCATAGCAGGAGCAGCGCCCACACCTGACAGCATACACGTGACCTCATCTGGTGCAGAGGCGGCCTTCCTGCTCACTCCATGCCAGAGACATTTTGTCAGCAAGTGATTCGCTGCTCTGAGCGTCGTGGCGAAAAGCATCTACTTAGAGACAAAGAATGAGTCAGGGTTTTGTGTTTTGTTTTTTTTCTTTCTTTTTTTTGCTTACTATGTAGGCTAATAGCTGTGAAATTTTGTTTTTAAATGAAATCATTTGCAGATGGAGTATTTTAAATAAACACTAATCATGTAACAAATTTGCTTTGTTTAACTAATACACGTCTTTGACACAGAAGGGCCTATTTCAACACGTTCAAATGTTTCCTTGCTGACACAAGGCGTCTGAGCAATGTTTCTCTGTGCAGTACCATGCATTTGGGTCAGGGACGGATTACGGACCGGGCCAGCGGGGCCGCTGCCCAGGGGCCCTTGGGGTGCAGGGGGCCCGTGGGGCCCCTAGCCCAAAACAATTTGCAACGCTTATCAACAATGTATTTTCGTTTGTCTATTTTAGAGGGCCTACATTCTTTGATCCTCTGCCTACAAGGGCCCCTGACCCTATAGGGAGGGCATTTGGCTGCCAAGGGCCCTTGAATTGTGGTGGTTGTGGTGGTGGTGGGGGGGCCCTCGCGAACGTTTTGCCCAGGGGCCCACACAACCCATAATCCGTCCCTGATTTGGGTGTGTAGTCTTTGGTTGATGAACAGGTCTTTAGATTGATGCCTCAAAACAGTCCTTTTCTGGAAATGATGGGACCTATTCAAGATTTGTATATCTAAACTGGTCATTTGTGTGTCATATTAGTCCAAAATCCTCAACTACCGTGAATCCTTCCCACACAGGGATGGCAAAGCTGATCCATGGAGTGCCACTGTGAGTTCAGGTTTTTGGGATGACCCCTGTCAGCCAATGACAGAGAGTGGTTCTCAACTCCAGTCCTGTGGAGCCACTGTTATTGGCTGATTGAAAGGTCAAATCAGAAACCTGCACCCACAGCACCTCACCCTGGATCTGGATTGTTCTAGCATCTAATTAGAACCTGAAGAATAAAATGAAAGACATGCTGTTGTCCTGGGTGGCAACAGCGATATCAAAGTACAGTGCCGAGAAAGGATAAGAAGGTGATGTGGAATTGTGGACAGTTCAATAAGGATCAATAGGGAAGGAGGAATGAAAAAGAATTGAAGGATGTAAAAATATGCACTGCATGTGTTCTATGGGGGCACTCAAAACAGCAGTGACTTTTGAGAAAGATTAAAGTGTTTCTGTGAATGGCTCCCTAGCCTTACGACAGACTGCTGGCGAAGTAGCCAATGAGATTGAATGCTTCAATTGCACAGCCGCCAGGAGGTCAGGCTTAGGCTTTGGAATGCACCAGGAAGGCCTCGTCTGAAACGCTGTACTAAAGGTACACTGCTATTAGAGTGCGACAAGAATACATTTTTTATGAAGATGTAGTTTGTCTAGCTTCAAGCAAAAAACCAGTTATGATCAGAGTAGTTATTGGAGGAATAGTACTAGATTTACCATTTAGTGCAAAATTTTCCTATATATTTACCCTCTTTGTGATATTGCTATTTAAATATTTTTCTATTTTTATAACGAGAGCCCCCCGCGACCCAGTAGGATAAGCGGTTTGGAAAATGGATGGATGGATGGATGGATGGATGGATATAACAAGACCTTGTACTGGATAAGTGGTTAGAGGATGGATGGATTGATAGATTTGTATTAATTTTATAAGATTGGCTGTATTCATTGTTTAAAATCTTTTAAGTTAAAAAAAAAAAAAAGACATGGATTAGTGATGCGAACAGTGATTTAAATCCCCCGAAGCAGATCTCTAAAAACAAAAACAGCAGTGGGGGGGTTTAGTTACGGGGCCTAAATGTGGATGATAAAAGCAAACTACTCCCTCTGGGCCTTTGTCCCATTTGTAATATTGTCGTGCATTATACCCAGTAACATTTTGCACTGAAGCGCCATGTCACTTGGCTAAAGAAAGTGGACCAATTTGGGTGCTTAAAATCCAGTACCTGTTTACTGTGAATGGAGTGCACCAATATTATTCAATTACTGAAGTACACTGCAGTGATTATGCTGAATTCACTGATGCACTGGCAAAGTAATACTTTAGAAAACCCTGGGAAAAATCAGGCTGATGCTGGACCTGAAAACATGAGAGTCTCTGCACATAAGCCAAAGCAAGATGGCAAACAATAATAATGCACAAAATAATGTCCATCCATCCATAAAAAGGGTCACTTTAGCTATGACCAGAGTGGGGGGAAAGCTATAAAGTGGGAACCTGTAGCTTCTATCAGGCAAGTCCATCATCACCACAATACTCGGTGACAATGAGCTCATATCTTGTACTATCCACTAAATGTATGCTGTGGTGCAATGGAGGGGCATGGAGGCTCTCATCTCCACTCCAGTGTGGGCAGTTCCCATTTTCTCCCTGTGTGGTGTAGGATTCCTCCAGCTACCCCAGCAGTCCAAAGACATGCAGTTAGGCTAACTGGACACTCTAAATCAGTATTTCCCAACGCAGTCCTCAGAGACCCCCAGATAGTCCACATTTTTGCAAAAACCGTGTTGGGAAACGCTGCTCCAAACTGACCATAGTGTTTGCATGAATGTGCCCTGTGATAGACTGGCGTTCCATGCAGTGTACCTGCAGCCTCGCACTGTGTGCTGTCTGGGACAGACTCCAGGCCACTATACCACTGGCCAACACTGGAGGTCGTTGGAATAGTCCACTGGAAAGAAAGGCTTGCTATTTATATGGATTTATGAACTATAATCTGTACTGATGGCAGCTGTATTCTTTAATATCTCAAAGAAAGTATACGTCTGCACACATACAGTAGGTCCTTCATAAGAGGAGGATAAAATGCAGTGTTTCCCTGCGGAAGGACAGATTAAAACACGTGATCTGCTTGATATACACATTATGTCAACAGGATCTCTGAATTTTTTTTCTCCAGTCTAAGTGAAATCGGTGTTCTCAAGAACACTATCCATGTCATTGATCAGTCTTAAAGACAAATTTCTGTACTTGCCGTAAGGTTTTTTTGGTTTTGGGTGATGGAGCCCTCAGAGGATAAAACTAGTTTGTAGTGGTTATAATTGCGTAAATGCAATCAGAAAAGTTGATTGGGGTCATGCAATATTTGCAGTTTTTTTAATTTACAGCTAAGTGTTACCATGTGATTCATGAAAGTTTTCAGTCCAAAAAAACAGAAACGATATTCAATGCAAAACCATAGTTGAGGTGTTTAATGGAATGTCGGAATATAAATCGCATGTTACAACTTATGACAACACGTAGTAAATGTAAAGCTTACTGTACATGCTAAAGCAATAAGGCTGTGACGATATCCTGTGTGACTATTAGGTAACAGCTGGAGAGCAACAGTGACACGACATACAAACATTGCAAAATCGGTAGTTAGTGAGAGCAAAGCTGGACAGAAATCACTCAATATTTGGTTCACAGACTGCACCACATTTTATTCTCTACCAAAATCAGAAGTGTTAATAAAACAGTACTTTTGGCAAATGTTTAGAAGTATCATAAATATCTAAAATCCTTAACATCTCAGCATGTGAATGACATTCTCAAAAATCAGCTTGCAAAACTGCAGTATGGACTATTTACAGCAGTTCCTCAGAAATATGTGGAGGGGGGAAAAAATCACATTCTTTCAGGCAACGAAATGCTCACAAGTAAGATTATAACCTATTAACAATGATTAATACACTGGTGTACAATACTGAGGGCCGAAAAAATATTACACACTAAACAGAAACATTTCACAGGATCTCACTAAGACAGACTGGACAGAGAGTGGATTGCTACTGGGGGTTTTTCAATTTTTTCGCGGTTCCAGCTATAACTCTGCTGGAATCAAATTGATTTGATGTTTTCTGCCATGTGAAAAGGCATTACTGACATACTCAGAGTGCCCAGTATCGTGTCAGAGCTGGCCATCTAGAGATTGTGAAGCACCTTAAATCCTTTGTTGCATAGTCGGACTCTGCCCCAAGTCAAGTTCGTTGTTGTCTCGTCAATATTTTACTATTCAATTAAATCCAGTAAAACCATCCAAGGTGGCACTAGTAAACTAGCCTGAAACCAGTAAGCAGACCAGTTTATTGTAAAATAAGACTTGGGGAAAAGTCCAGAAGAGGTACTACATTTACTAAAGCTATACACACAGTGTAAGAGTCAAGTACCATAAAACTGGAAAAGCGTGGTTGTGCAATAATATATTGATTTTGTTCACCTTTTAAAACCTTCCACAGACCTACGTGGTTATAATAAAACGGTAAAGACGACTGGGATAGGGTTGTAACGAGCATGATACACCACTAGGGGGAAGCAAAATCATTCCCGGATAAGAGGGGAAAAAAAACAACCAAAGATCTGACAAAGCCGCTGAACACTGATGTACATCTGCACTAACCAGGAAATTTCAGAAACCTAAAAGGAGCTTACGGAAACTTCTCCATAACCATAATAAAACACAATATGTTTTTTTTTTCAATTATAAAAAAATTACAAGTGAATTTCAATGTGCTATACATGAAGAAGTGCTCCACATTTACAAATATTATGAATTAAATATTATGGGGATGAACGTACAAATGGCCAATGAGAAATTGAGTCTGTTCACCCATATTTACCAACTCCAGGTTGAACAGAAAGAGGCCATTAAACGGTAGCATTTAGTAGGTGAACATCTCCCCTGCTTTCGTTACCCAAATAACTGAACTGTGGTGACTTTCCTGGGCAGTGTCTCACACTAAGAGGCTGGCATTTTGAGATGATGCATCCCTATTTCCTGTAATCTACCCGACCATCAGATTCATACTGGAACTGCATTATGATGAGATGCACTATAGCCCAGGAAATTGAGTGAAATTATCCTGCACAGATATACATACAATCATTCACACACACACACACACACAAACAATTCATTGTCCTATGGCCTCTTTTACACCAGACAAATGTTCAAAAAGGCAAGCACAAGGACAAAAGGATATAGCTAAATGGGAACTGTACACAAGACCAAGTTCAGCCCCCAAAGGCGATCTAGCATCTTGAGGAGCATGAAGCTGAACATGGAGTAAAGGATTCAAGAGAGAATCAGCCCTGTACGTCACAAGCAGGACAGTCAGCTGCTTCCATCCCTGGACCCATTAATTACATGAGTTCCTATATCCAGAGTACAGTGATCTCAGATCATAAAGAAAAAAAATATATATATAAATAAATAAGTCCATTATGATGGATGATGGATTTTTTCCCCCCAACTGTTTTATGATTATATTTATTCTCCAATCTGTTGTCACTGAAGCATTCGCTTTTGAAGGACTTCCTCTACATTTGGCACACGGTCGCTCCTAATTCTAAAGGCTAATTTTAATTAAGTAGTACACCAAAGCAGCAAATTCAAATCACACAGCAATACAAACACTTAGCCATATTTGCATTTCAGTAACCAAAACAGTATCTGTCTCTTTTGTCCCCCCTTCAGTTAGTTTCCTCAGTCAGTGTTCATTCCGGCACTTTTGTGTCCGTAGTCCCAGTTAGACGCTAGAGGAAAGTTAAAGGATAAATGTGGTATTTACAACACAGGAAATAAATTATTCTTTCCACCTCTCCACACATTTTTTGTTTTAAATCAAAAATAGGAATGTCAATGGGGATCGGAAATGTCTGTAGTCCAAGACCATCTGGCTTGAGGTGAGCCAAGGTCACACGTGCGACAGAGGCGTGGGCTTGTGATAGGCCCCCAGTCCGGCACTGCCGGCCCGGGCTGTCAGTGCCGCGCTCGCTTCACTGTACATGGAGGCGCCAGTGGTTTTACGACTACGGCAGGGGTGGCAGTGAGCGGTGAACTTGCGCCAAGACTCCAGGGTCTTCCCGGACCAGATCCACACCCCGGACGTGATGCCTACCACCAGGCACATAAAGTACTTTAGCATGAACACGGCGTAATCCGGGCCATGACGCTGCCGCTCAGCGGCGCAGGAGCAGCCCAGCGCCCTCTCCCAGGCAGGCCGGTAGTGCTGCTCATACACCAGGCAGGCCACCACCATGGTGGCGGGCACCGTGTAGAGCACCGTGAACAGGCCGATGCGGATCATCAGCTTCTCCAGCTTGTCCGTCTTGGTGCCGCCCTGCTTGATGACGCTGCGGATGCGGAAGAGAGACACAAAGCCGGCGAGCAGGAAGAGAGACCCGATGACGAGGTACACCACCAGGGGCGCCAGTACGAATCCACGGAGGTTATTGAGATTTTGGTTGCCCACGTAGCAGATGCCAGCCACCGGATCGCCGTCCACAGAGCTGAGGGCCAGCACCACGATGGACTTCACACTGGGCACGAGCCAGGCGGCCAGGTGGAAGTACTGCGAGTAGCCAGCGATGGCCTCGTTGCCCCATTTCATGCCGGCCGCCAGAAACCAGGTTAAGGACAGGACCACCCACCAGATAGAGCTGGCCATGCCAAAGAAGTAGACGAGCAGGAAGACGAGCGTGCAGAGCGCCGGGCCGGTGGTGTCGTAGAGGATGTGCTGATGCTCCGCCCCACAGGCCACGCGCTCGTGACCGGCCACCAGGCGCACGATGTAGCCCAGAGACACGAAGAGGTAGCAGGCGGCCAGGAAGATGATCGGCCGCTCGGGGTACTTGAAGCGCTCCATGTCGATGAGGAAGGTGGCCACCGTGGTGAGGGTGGAGATGAAGCAGAGGACGGACCACAGGCCGATCCAGAAGGTGGTGAAGGCACGCTCGTCCTGGGAGAAGTAGGGCTGGTGGCAGGGCAGTGCACAGTTGGCCAGGGGCCCGGTCCGCACGCGGTTGTACAGCAGACGAGCCTCGGGTCTGATTGGCACCAGGGGATCCCGGCAGCGGCACTCGCGGTCACACTCCTGCGTTGCCGGGGGCCTGCGGCGTGGAAGCCCCTTGGGGGTGGGCTTCTGGAAAAGCGGGGAGAGGGTGGTGCTCTCACTGCTGTTCTGGTCCATGCAGAGTTTCTCGGTGTCGCCCAGCACTGGCAGTTGTTCGCAGTTCATTCGCTCGGGCCATTCGAAGCCGTACTGGCTCATGAGCGGTGAGCAGCCCCGCTTGGCCCGCTCGCACACCGAGCGGCAGGGGGGCAGGGGCTTCTTGTAGTCAGGCAGGCAAATGGGAGTGTACATGCTGCAGAGGAAGAAGAGCATGTCCGGGGAGCAGCGGATTCGCACAAGTGGCCAGAACTGGTGCACCTCCAGGCCCACCTCCTCCTGCGTATCGTGGTTAAACTGATTCGGCATGTAAGTGAGGTTGTAGCCAATGCCCTTGCACATGGGCACGGTGATGGGCTCACACACGATGTCCTTGGAGGCGGCGAGCGCCTGCCAGGGGACCTGTGCAAAGAGCAGCAGGAGCAGGCAATGCAGGACGCAGCAGAGGGATGCCGCGGAGAGAAAGCCGGGCCGGGGCATCTTCTGACACGATGTAGGGTCAAATATCAATTAAAATGTAATCCAAATATTTATGTTGTTAATACAGGTATTCTTTCCAATTTCAGATGCTTCTGGAAATCATTTTTTCCGAAGTAAAACCCTTAAAGTTCCGGTGGCACGTCCAACCTTCTGTCTTATATGTGAAATAGATGCGGCTTCATGCCACACCGTTGGCACATTTTCCAGTTTGCGACCTTACATGATGCAGGGATAATCTGGAAAACGAATAAAATCACAAGATGCTATTTTCCTTGAAACCGTAACATGCGCTTAAACCCATTTGTGCGATGAAGCAAACGGCAATTTTAATGCGGCAAGAAGAAAACACACAGAAATTGGCTTCTTTCATTTGGAGCCGTGTTAATCATTCGCTACGGTTTAAAACATTCCAGTTAAAAGTTTATTTCCTTTTTTTTTCAGTCACGGGCCAATACATATAAGAATTTTTCTAAGCTTTTGAAAGTAATTACTTTCATCGTTTTATTTCAGATGACAGGTGAAGTCGCCGCAGTTTTCTTTAAGGTTTCCTGAACGCCAAAGCCCAGTATAATTGTTACTGTTAAAATGTACCACGAAAAACATAAAGTTGATTTTAAACAAGCTTTTTGTAGTTGAAATAAATAACTTGAAATAAATCAGAATCGGCACTTACTTGATATAAACGCTCCTCGCACTTTGCCTGGGTAAATGGCCAAGTTTCCAGGTGTTTCAAAATATCCCCTTTTGCCAAAGTTTTATAATCCAGCCGTAATTATTTAGTACAGTTCTCGCTTGCACTCCTCCAGCGTCGTATTACTTGTGTTAAATTCGGGAATTTTTTTTTCCAGATTATTGCTATATCCACAGTATGGTTGTTTCCGCTAAACCGTACCGGTTTAACTTAAACCACGAGAGCACCAGTAGGTCTGATCCTAGCTTCAGGCTAGTGCAATAAACCCCACCCGCCTACAGACGGACAGCACGCCTACTTCTCCCTAATCCCAGCCCCCTAAAGACCATTGACCGAAGCTCGTTAAAATAAAATGTCTCAGCGTAAACACACTCCTATGCCGCGCCCTCGCCGATGGTAGCCAGCTGCCAAACAGGTGTCTCTGCGAGAATAGTGGGAAGCGGCTCCTCGGCGGAGTGAACCCCCACGGGTAAAAGGCAAAATGAAATACTTATTTCCAAAAGCTGAAGCAGTCCTGCAATATACATCCCAGAACAAAGAAACAACATATCTGTGGTTTAACAGAAAACGCCACGTGACGTTGGAAACTGCATAATGCAAGGATACAAGGGAAAATCAGGAAGATTAATACAAGAGACTGGAACATGCGTGGAGTTCCATAAGAGCATGGCCATCCATCTTCTCACTCTCATAAGAGCATGGGTTTAGGCTGAGCGTCCTATGGGAGATGTGAACTGAGAATTGTCAAATCCCACAAAACACACAACACTACGGGAACACAAGGATAATGGTGCTAAGGCAGGCTTAATTCCCCTCCTGGAAACACCACTGACTCATGAGGAAACAGCCATCAGAACTAGTTACCGTAGAGACACTATCAAAGCTAACACACATTTTGAAGGAGATAAGCATTTCATTGTGTGTGGGGTCCTGAAGTTCAAAGGTCATTTGTATGCTTACTGATGTAGTCCACAGCTGTATAATCAATATATATGAGTCAAATAAACCCAAATCCTTAAGTTTTCTGTGTAAATGTTTAGACAGAAGCATAAAAATAAGTTTATATTTTTTATAATATATTTATGTATTGGGAGTGTTGCAGTGGATTGCACTGTGACTTCACACCTCTGGAACATGGCTTCCAAATGTGTGGAGTTTGCATCTTCTCCCGGTGTCATTGTGGGGTTTCGCCCCCACAGTCCAAAAATATGCTGAGGCTAATTGGAGTTACCCAGCTGCCTGTGCGAGTGAATGGTGTTTGCATGCCCCGTGATGGGCTGGTGCCCCATCCTGTCGTTCTCCACCTTTCACCTCTGGGATATTCTCTGTACCCCCCTGCAACCATGACTAGGATAAGGGGTTTCAGAGAATGGATGGATGGATTTATGTATTGCTGATTAATATTTTTTTGTCTAACTCATACAAGACAGACACATAAATTGTTACATATTCAATCATATTCCAGGAAAAAAAAAAGTGTTGTTTTTTTAATATAATTTTGAGCTTATTTTCAATCCGTATTACAAAACAAAGAAGGAAAAACTGTGGAAGAGCACCATAATGTATAGTGCATACCAGTGTTTTTCTTTGTGCATGACCTTGCAGGCAGGGGACATGATGGCACCATAAGTCATTGAGTGTCTTGTATGGTGTCCTTCAGTATCTATAATTCTCAGAGATATTCACTTGTTCCTTGCATTTGGCAGTTCCCTGTTTTATAGGAGACTCCCAGATGTACCAAGAGATTTTGACCGTCCATGTAATATGCCTGGAATAATTTGCCTTTTACATAAGTGATTCGGGAGAAGGAACTACACAGTACTAGCTGAGGATTTACTGAAACATTCAGTGTCATTCGGTTCACGTCTCTGCCACAGCTGCAGATAGAACTCCTGCTTCTTTTACAGCAGCTCTGCACCCCAAAGAAACACGTGCAGATCTGTAAAAGCTGCGATATCTTTCATTTTAAGGTGAGTTTCTCTCTCATTTTTCTGTGATTACTTTAAGCTGACTTAGAAACCATAAAAGAAGTTAATAAGTCCAAAGTTCATTATAGGTGTGTGTGACTGTGTGATTTAACAGCTTGGTAAATGTTTCTATTGCCTGTTAACACCAAGATTACAGGGGCTAACTGCAGTGTAGAAGATAGATGGAAGCAAATAGAGAGAATCACATTCCTATGGAGCCCAAAGGCATCTGAAAGGAAACTTTCTGGTTAATCAATCACAAACTCACACAAAGGGTCTTGGTAGATTTTTCCCTCCCTGTTTAAATTACACAAGAATTCCTTTCCAATATATGAAAGATTGCTTGTTTTCATTGGCTACTCTTGTTGGTGCCAATCAGTTTTTTTATTTTCAACTACTATTTCAAGCTGTCAAACTACGATTGTGACAGCTAGGTAGTGAAGTTTCGGAATTCATAGGATACTTTGCAGTAACGTAAGCGCTCACTCAGAGATCGACTAAACATTAATCCACCAAGGTGACAGTTTCTGAATGGCAGTCTTCAGCTCATACATACATAACCATGTTTTGCGAATGTAGTCACAGGTTAATGATGGTATGTTTTCCCTCCTAATCTTTTCTTTTCTCTACCCTTCTGTTCATTTGTCTGTGGGCCCTGAGTTTCAGTTCCTTTTCCTAGATGGGATGTAACATCTCAGTCGATGAGAGGATGCACCATCACACTTTCAATGCAATTCAGCTTGTAGGTACTGGGAAGATACTTCATGCATGTACTCCTATTATTACCAAAACCACAAAGCAAAGCAAGTTACACAGTCACAACTAATTCCTTACTCAGTCACCTTTCTGATTGGTGTAAAACAAATCATCGTATCGCGCAACCCTATGGACTAGGGAGTCTCACAGGGTGGAAGCATCTAAATGTAAACAAACACTTCCTCAGCCTATTATCACTGACCCCCACCCCCACTCCTGCTTACCCCAGGAGTGGCAGCAGTACACAGGCTGCATAATATTTCATATGCTATGCGTCACTATGAGCAACCAAAAATGGTCAACAAAGGAAATTAATAAAAAGGTATTATGCCTTTGCAAGGAATCAACAATTTACATCTGTACTGAAAAATACAAAAACCCTTTAGATTTATTTTTTCATGATGATAACAAAGACCTTTATTATCAGTGGTTTTCTCTTGCTTTTCCTGAAACAGCTACTCCCAGCTAGACTTCATGAACGAAAACGGTTCCTTGTAAACTAGGTGGTATAAAATAGGGCTACCAAAGTTTACTTGATAAATAGATTCCTGATTGTTACGAATGTTCTGCAGTGAGTAGCTGCCTATAAGGCAGGGTCAGCAATGGCTATGCTCTAAGCACTCTCCACTTGAAGACTTACTGGCTAGCCAGATCTTGTGGGCATTCACGTTTGCCAGTCAAGAGAATGAGAATTATACATGAAAAAATGCATGCATACACTTTTCTATGAGCCTTGAATTAAATGGAATGAAAAGGTAAGAGTTCAATGGAAATAACAAGCAAAGAATAGAGAAGGAGCTGGACTACTCCTCCCAGGAGCCACTTTGGTAGAACAACAAGCTTGCTGGCTGAAAGTACAGCCTGATTCCACAGATGGCAGTGGTGGTGACTGCAGAGGGCTGTTGTAGGAATTCTCTTAAAGGCTGCTAAAGCCATATCAGAAAGATAGGGAAAGATAAATGAAGTTTATCTGCATATGTCTCATGGACTATTATGGTTAACATTGGGTGGAATTGAGATTGCATCTTCGGACTAATTTCTAGTAAGAAGATGGCCCACACACTAAGAAAATGTCAGGAAAATATTGTAATTTGTGCTATTTCCAGACTAAAATATACAGCACTAATGGAAACTGAAGATCTTCTGGTAAATAGCTTAAGTGGTTTAAAAGACTTTCAGTTACAGAATAGCAAAATATTTTTGATTGTATAGAACAATGCACATATATGCTATAATCACACCAAGAATTTGTATTATTTGAAGAAAAAAAAACATATACAACATGACAAATGACGATTTCATTTAATCACATATTTTTTTTTTTTTTTTTTTTTTACATTTCTTTGATGACATCTACTTGAGAAGTGAGCATTAACATTTACTAATCCTTGCGAAGGGCTACGCAAGTCGACATGGGGATAAAACGCAGGCATAGACATTGACCCTCACATAGGAAAAGATGCCACCAGCAACCAAACGCAAGCTGATGCGTATATGAGGAGTTTGTGGGATGTTTTCTACCTAAAAGACAGAGCTCCTAAATCAAAAGGCAACACTAACAAGATGTGTAGCTCATTAATATAAAGGAGGCTGAACCTACGCTCTCCCACAAAGACAGATTCCGTCGCTGTCATCTTCCACCTCCTCGCTCTCTAACCACTTCACCCCCCCCCCCTTTTGTTCATCGTCTTTTTCTCTTTAAACCATCTTTTGTTTTCTTTTTCTGATGGCATTTCAGACCAAAGTTGTCAGGCTTCTAAATAGGTTCTGACTGGCCCGCGGGCCACTGGAGAAGCACAAAGAGGCTCGTTCCGCTCGCTACAGTTGAGCCATTGTGGTTGCTGACAATGCACTAATTGGCAACGACAATTAAGCATGGCGGCCACTCACATTCAATTTGCTAGCCGCTCAATACAAATCAGTGGCAAATGAGTCGGAGGACCCAGAGCATGCATGCATGCGCACACACACACACACACACACACAGAAAACTGGTAACATTCCTCTTTTTTTACACATTTTTTATCACATGTGAAGCATGCTGGGAGAACAGAAGTAGGTGCATGTTGGGCCGAATACCAAAGACTCTGAGGTCAGGATTAATGGTTTTGCTTGTTATGTACATACACACACATAAAAAGAAAATTGAACAAAAAAAACACATAGCCTGCTACATTTCAACACAATAATCACTTAAAATCACTATAACGACTTTGTGCAATTATTTTATTGATAATGATTTATTAAAAAAATTTGTATGCCTCAAAATATTATTAATGATAATTTTATTTCTATTAAATAATCTGAAAGATTTGATTGACCAAAAGTTTTCCAAATTATTCAATTTTGGCTCCCAGGCCGAGTTTGAAGTGTTAAATGAAACTTTTTCAGTGAATTAGTCACATAAATGCTGTTCCAGAACGATGGTTATTGGTAGAAGACGACTGTTATTTTTCGCTTCTCAAAATTAAATTTGATTGAGGCATCCAGTTCTTCCACTCATACACATATAAGGCACAGGGAGTTAAAAATGTCTTTATTCTGAAATGTGTTTACATTTGACCTTAACACCAATTACTATAGTTGCACTGGGTCCAAAGGAATCTTTGTTGAATCCATCTAAGCACTCTTGGGTGAAAAAGCAATGAGATTTGAACTTTGGCCTGCCATACATTAAGACCTTAATGGAGTTTAGAATCAACAGAGGGGCTTGACTGAGGACTAAAAATCCCTAAGATAAACCTTTCAACATTTCAGTGCTTGCAGAATAAAGGAAAGGACCCGTTCTGTCCTGACAGCTCTGCTCAGAGGCCTGTAGACTCCTCTCGGTCAGGGTAGCAGAATGGGAAACCATGCAAAATGAGTGCTGATGAAGATGAGTGCAGCTCTTCTGCTCTTAAAACAATGAGAAATAGTCCTGTAAATAAACCTCAGGAATGGCTGAAACAAAAACAAACCTGTGAACACTGATGTTTTATATTAGTTATATTAATTAATTTACATTCATTTCTTGAATGTGTGTTTATCAATAGTTGCTGTTATTGTCCGTTTTAAAAAATCCAACCAAGGACTAGGTTTGCAAATTAGCCTCCGGCTAGAAAACCTCTGTACAAAACAATGGTTGCATTGTTTTTTTTTACATGTAACATTGTCTTTTGTGCTGTCCTTGTTCAATAAATCCAATAAATAAATAAATAAATGCATTCTAAAGGAAAAAAGAGGCAACTTAGAGTTTACATAAACAAAATAGTGCCACTCAGTGTGTTGCTGGACCAGACAGAGACAGACAACCTCATAGTTTGTCCAGAGACACAAGACATGCAGCTGAGTGTCGGGCACAATCAAGAAATCAGATGGAGCTTCGCTGTCACCGAGTCTTACCTCTTTGCTGGGTTACTGGGTGCAGTAATGGTTACAGCACTGGACTTCAGATCAAGAAACAAACTTCATGTGCTTTGATATCACATTAACACTAAAACACACCTGCAACAATGTTTAAAACACACGCCAAGTCTAATAAAATGTTCCCATATTATATGTCATGAACTGAAAGCCCTGTATATAGGCCGGTGTACAACATATAATGGGGCAGTCTTTAATTAATAGTATAAAAATATATTGCAGATTAGTTGAGTATTCAGTTACTACACTGAGGTCCAATGTCAAGACTTGTAGAAACTTGATATGACTTAAAATATGCAGCGCAGAGCTCAGTTTTGGGTGTAATTATCATTTGAGGAATTTGTCAAAGTTTATAGACATGCATCTCTCAAATCTGGAGTTGACTTCCATACAGAACACTTTATACTGTCAGATGTTTTTTGGAGTGCAAAATAAACAATGATTTGTTTTGAATGTTTTTGCTTCAAAAGTAGGGCACTTTGCATGATAAATTTATCTAAATCATATCCAATCAGAGCTAAATCTAATCATATAGTATTTGAGTTGAATCATATCAAATAATTACGCATATTTTTTTGTATCTTACTGTGGACTGCATATCGTGTTATCCGAGAGGGAGAGATACACACCCTTAATATCAGAATTTTGCAAACCAAGTGTGATAAATAGTTTGCTTTATTGGCATCATTGGTAGAAAAAAAGTAACAGGATTTGACACAATCTCAGTACTTGCATAAGAGATCAGCCGCAATATGGAGTAACACACACACACACAGAGCAGTTCACAGACACATGGAAAGCAGAGCCAGGGCGTAGAGGCATCAAAAAACAAATACAATAAACATTCGATAAATAATAAGTAACCTGATATGTATGGGTTTGTATGTAACATGAAAATTCAAGTCACTGAGGGTTCTTGCTTCCCTTTTAATAATAATTTAAAATAAAAAATAAAACATTTAGTTCGGTGCTCAAAACAAAAACTTATCCTATACAATTTGAGTTCAATTGTCTGGCATTGTCTGGCAAGTGATATAGTCCTCCACAGAGTGCTGAGGATCCCTGAATTTGAAAAAGACTATGTATATAACACTATATTCAAGTTTACTGACAGTTAAGTAACAGTTAGAAGCCTGGCAAGACTCCTGTAGGATTTAGTGCATTGAAACATTTACTTCCCTGATCAACTGAAAAGCTGGAGTATCTCTCTACCTGTTCAAGTATCTAATAAGACTCCTAAAAACAACACCTCCAGTTCTGTTGTGGTTTTAGCCACCTCCTCTCTGCCATCGTACACATTTCAAACTCTCCCCACTGCTCAATGGAGCAGCGTCTACTAACAAACCCCTTTGATCCTGACTAGGGATGCAATCGAGTTAAAGAACAATTTAGAAACTTTCTATGCAGAATGTAAAGTATAGCCAGTTTCCACACAGTTTAAGCAAAAGTATTACTGGTTATGGAGATCCGCTTATGAAAGATGCACATGAATTGTTATTATATTACAAGGCTCCCTATGCACAGTGGAACTTAAATTTACTGTTTATATATAAAGCTATATCTATTCAAAGCCAATTTCTGTAACATAAGCCTATCCCACATCCATAGCAATGTATTCAAAGGGATCACAAAACATCAATAGGCTTTTATTTTGGCTTTTGATTTAAGGCAAGCAAAGTAATTCAATAAATAAAATGATACTCTAAGCATTTAGTAGGAGCAGAGTAAATGTCCCACTTTCCCAAGATACACACAGTATTTACAAATTTACAGAGTATAACTAAAAGAAAGTTTCTTTAGTGCAAGTATAATGGTTCAAAAACAAAACAAAAAACTAAAAACAAAGGCAAGAAACTGATGAGAAAAATCCATTCTAATCCCTTACTTTTGGTTAAACTTCATCTGCGTCAGTTCCTAACAAGTTTAGGCTGTTTCCATCTATGTCATCTTCAATTAAATAAATACAATATCAAAATTATTACAAACAGGAGATGGAAACACACTGCAGGTACAGGATTACGTACTTCAGGGGGTCACCCCCCAAGTCCACCTAATTGCTTCTGCCAACATTAATACATGCTGAACATTGTCTTCCAGTGGACAGTTCAGGTAATCAGAAGGTGTCAATCAGCTGGGTATTTGATAAGAATGTAACCCGACCATCAGTTATGAACAACATTCTTATCGTCTGCTTGTGATCCCTTCTTCAGTAACTTTGCAAAACCTCAGCTGATCATCATCATCATCATCATCATCATCATCCCCATTGAAGTCAGCTGGGAATATATGGCTACTTAGGGAGTGACACCTGGCTCCTGCTTTGAGCTCCATGCTTATAGAGTTTGAGAAGAAAAAAAAAGAAGAATCAAAGGAAACGCTGAAGATGCTGGAGATGCAGCAGGTTCAAGACAGCACTCCTTGGTCAATCAAAATGGGCTAAAAGTGGAGGTTGCATAGGGGAGTTTCTGGATTTTTTGTCAATCTACAACGGTCATTGTACCATAAAGGAAATGCTGTAGGTTTTTAATAACAGCAAATCAAAGCTAGTTATTGCCGTAGGTTCAGGAGAAGCAGCAAGGAGCACGGCAGGAGGACACATGGGGACTGACATTCGGCTTCCTCATCCTCGCTTGCACTTGGGACTTTGAGCCGTCTTCCATTTGTGGGCTGTAATAGTACCGTTTTGTAATCAAACTTCAGCTGAGGTGACAGATTGAGATTAAAACAAAGCGGATTGCACCATTTCCCTTGTACAGCTCAGCCCAAAGACCAGGCCCTTGAAGTCAGCCCTCTCATCACCCAAATGACCAGCCCTAGCATGACAACAATCAGCCCAGACATGAAAAGTCAGTCAGAAGCCAAGTGATGGGGAGGATGAGTCAACACTCTGGCTCCTGCTTTTAGTGGAGATACACAATAAAAATGGTTACTGTGGTAACACGCACAGAATAAGCATTTTCAATACTGGGGGATTCTTAGTAATAGAACAATCTCAATCATAAGCAGTAGTGCAATCGATGGCACAACAAATTCGAGAGACAAATGGAAGACTTGAACAGTACATTGATATTAAATTTGACCCGCTAATTACATGTCACTCTTTAAGGAGCCAGTGTCAGGACAGACAGGGTGGTAGAGTTAACAGTGCGATGAGTCAGCATGTGTGGTCCAATCCATGGGAAGAACAGGTCAGTGATGCACTCTGGATGCTGGGCCTGGGCTCTCAGCCTTTTCCAACATGATGCGAGCATCCCAGAAGCCTCTTTCTCTAACACTGCTCATACAAAGCTTTCGAGGTGAGAGAAAGCACTAGTGCAGCAGAAGCGAGTGGAGTGGAGCCTGCAGAGCAGTGGAAGGTGCCGCAGCAGCGCGGAGGAGGACACCGCAGAGTCCTCTGTACATGGTGCCGCTGTTACAGAATCACGGTTCACATCCTCAGAGCCTGGGCCCCTTCCCTTTCATCTGTGAGTGTGTGCGACTAAGGATGCGCGTCTTGTGTGTCTCTGAGTGTGTGCATTCTTATTGGTCCCAGCACTAATTTCAAAGATGAAAGGAGAGGGTCATTTGGTCTCATTATGGAGCAGCACTTCTTCTGTGAGAGGTGCAAAGTGTTTTTGTCTGGCTGTGTTTCTGTACCAGGTGAGCAGACAGGGAGAACAACATCTATCTCCATCCCCCTGGGCACTTACACTAAGAGCTTAGTACTCCGGGCACCACTAGCTTACACACACACGCACACACACTCCAATTCCACCATCAGTGAGTCTCATCCACACAGGTACCATTCACAAGTCGCTACACATGTTCCCCGCACACAAGCCGCATTATGTGTAGATTCCGTTCCGTTTTTCCTAGAACAGAAGGACAGGTGCCCTGCCCTGGAAGGGGTAGCGGCACACTCTCCACCCAAAATCTGCCCCGTCTTCCACTCCAGCCCCCAGACGTTTCCCTTCTCTTGGCAAGTCGTTCAGGTGTCCTGGAAGGGCAGCTCAAAGCAGTTGTAGGGGTCGTTGGCGGGGTCATCCCAGGGGCCCATGCTCCTCCAGAAGGACGAGGGCTTCTTGTGCAGCTCCCTGCGCACGCAGCGAGGGCATGGCTGGGCCCGCATGTGGCACTCCGTATGGAAGACCGCCCCGCAGCCCTCACACCTAAACACACATGCATGCAACAGGGTCAGATACAAGAGGCTGAGCTGAACTCGGAGTCTCCCTAGAACATCTGAACTGTGCAGATATATACAGAATATACTTTGTGTTCGCGATTTTGACAATCAAATGGCACATGGAGCTAAAGAGGGGAAAAATTTGCATGAAATTCAGTTTACACTTTGCCAGGAAGGCTTTGCAGTCTTTGAGACTGAGCACTCGCAGATGCTTTTTGTCTAAGCAAACAGAAGACACATATTCTAAGGTTAAGAGGAGACAAAGCAACAAGCAGTAATTCTTTGCTTAAACCAAGAGAGGAAGCCTCAGCATGCTGCTTTTCCACATGCAACAGTAGCTGAAACAAGTAACAAGACTGAAATGCCAGTAATGACCAATATGTGCCTGGTCTCTTGGCATCCTGGATCATGTCAGGCAATTTCTCTTTTTATTACCATCACTCTTCGGCTCCCACATAAACTCTCCTTGCTCACAGACCTTGAGGAGCAATTTCAGGGGTTATAAACAAGCTAGGCTTGTTAGGCACTGACGCTGCAGGACATGAATGTATTGTGGTATCAAGGGTCGCCTAACAGTACATCAGCTACCAAAGACCAAGGAGCCCCACATTACTGAGAACCCCTGTTTTACCTCACCTCTTGGTGGCGCTTTCCTGGAAGGGGTAGATGACCTGGCCATTGTGACACATCTCGCAGATGAAGCCTTTCTCACTGCACAGGCTGCAGCTATAGACGTGGGAGCTGGCAAACTTGATCACCTTGGAGAGGAAGGGGGCGAGCTTTCCATCGATCACCTGGGTGGGCGACACACACACACGCAGACATGGTGATGGAGCGGAGAGGAATGCAAGGATGTGGGAGTGGAGAGGGAAGACGGTGAGAATATGGGACAGAAAATGTAACAAGGATGCAATGAAGATAAAGGTGGGGTGCAAAGGAGAGGAGAAGAAAAAGAGGGGAGGGATAAAGGAACATAAAAGTCCAGTCATGAAAGGGACAGAACAGTGTGGAGGGATAAAGGGGACGTCATTTAAAATGCTGCCTTGCACCAAGGTATCCAACTCACTAAGTGGAAGGTAATTTGTCTAAAGCATGTGAGAAAACTGTATTAAACAGCGCATGTGGCTTCCCAAGACGCCTGGAGCCTCGTCTCAAACGCCTCAAGAAGCCAGTAAGGGACAGCATGCGCTGTACGGCGAGCTGCTCAGTGGGACAGTCACCCCATTAGCTGCCCTGAAAATGCCCCTCGCGGTCTGATCGTTTCTGCCGATGCCGCTGGGTCTCACATGCTCATCCTTCATAGGGTCAGCCTGGGCTCACAGGCCAACACTTTCTTTAAGACCTACGGGAGCAATAATGGATTTCATAAAACAAAACTGTTAAAAAAAATCTGTACACCAATATGGGTTTCCTCAAATATTCACTAAATCCATCCATCCATCCATTTTCCAAACTGCTTATCCTACTGGGTATATTCACTAAATCAATTATTACAAATACAAGTAGAGGGAAAAGTAGAGCATGAGCTTTATTAACACAGAAAGTACTATAAAAGCTTCAGGAAATTTTCCCCCGAAACCCATTTTCCTAGGATGCAAAAAATGCATGCAGTGAGCGCAATCAGTGCATGACTCAAGGCTGTTGTGCGGCATTAGTCAAGGATACAGAAGCTGGAAATAATGATTGCATACTGTGTGAGCTCTTTTTCCTGGAAATCCATGACCACACACACACAGGCACACTCACACAGACAGCTTCCCACTTCCTGGACTCAGGATAGTATAGTAACATATAAACCAGGAAAAAAAATCAAGTAAAAAAATCCAGACTTTTAGCACCTATATTCCAGTAAATAAACAATCCAGAGAGTTTCAAGGTTTTTTTCATGCATGAACAGCTAAGATACAAAATCTTTGTTTTTCATGCTAAAAAGTACAGCAAAATACAAAATATAAGAGTGAGAAGTATTCCAGAAATGTCACAATGACTGGGTGAATAACCAGATGACTGGGACTGGTGGACACTCACAGAATTGGGACACTGCACACAGGGTTACACACTGATAATTTCAGTCAGAGGAGAAGCAGTAAAATGGAGTCCAGCACAAAAGAAATTACTGGAATGCAAACCTTAAACTAATTAAGGATTTTTTCTAACTGGGTGTAGGAGGGGAGAGTCTTTTTAGGCAGCTCAAAAAATAATATGTGAATGCCATTTAGTGGGCAGCTAGTTAGGAATGGGCAGGCTTTGAAAGCCTGGGTCTGAAGGAAGCGCATTGTGGTGGCTGAATGGGCCAGGGAAGGGGCCTGGACCTCCAGCGTACATTCAGCGAGGGGCCAGGCACAAGTGGCTACACCTGGCAGAGCCACGGCCCACCAATTAGAGGGCTGGCGAGCATTCTTCAGCTCCAGGAATGAGCGGGGTGGGGGAGAAGGAGTAGGGAGGGGGACTGGTACAGAAAGAAGAGTGAAGCCCCCACCTTCTCCTGAGTAGTGGCAATGGGGGGGAGGGGGGGCAGTGAAAAGGGCCTCTGTGAGAGGTCCCAATTACATCCCGCTGCTTCTGTGGTGCACAGGGCCAGGGGAAGGGGGTAGCACGCGCACACCCAGGCCTGACAGAAGGGGAAACCTTACAGCAAATACCAGCAGGAGCCAGGACACGCCGCACATGCACATTCACCAGGGCCACAGGACACGGCGCACGTGCACATTCACCAGGGCCACAGGACACGGCGCACGTGCACATTCACCAGGGCCACAGGACAAGCCGCACGTGCACATTCACCAGGGCCACAGGACAAGCCGCACGTGCACATTCACCAGGGCCACAGGACACGCCGCACGTGCACATTCACCAGGGCCACAGGACAAGCCGCACGTGCACATTCACCAGGGCCACAGGACAAGCCGCACGTGCACATTCACCAGGGCCACAGGACAAGCCGCACGTGCACATTCACCAGGGCCACAGGACAAGCCGCACGTGCACATTCACCAGGGCCACAGGACACGCCGCACGTGCACATTCACCAGGGCCACAGGACAAGCCGCACGTGCACATTCACCAGGGCCACAGGACAAGCCGCACGTGCACATTCACCAGGGCCACAGGACAAGCCGCACGTGCACATTCACCAGGGCCACAGGACAAGCCGCACGTGCACATTCACCAGGGCCACAGGACACGGTGCACATTCACCAGGGCCACAGGACACGCCGCACATGCACATTCACCAGGGCCACAGGACACGCCGCACATGCACATTCACCAGGGCCACAGGACACGCCGCACATGCACATTCACCAGGGCCACAGGACACGCCGCACGTGCACATTCACCAGGGCCACAGGACACGCCGCACGTGCACATTCACCAAGGCCACAAAACACGGCGCATGTGCACATTCACCAGGGCCACAGGACACGGCGCACGTGCACATTCACCAGGGCCACAGGACACGGCGCACGTGCACATTCACCAGGGCCACAGGACACGGCGCACGTGCACATTCACCAGGGCCACAGGACACGGCGCACGTGCACATTCACCAGGGCCACAGGACACGGCGCACGTGCACATTCACCAGGGCCACAGGACACGGCACACGTGCACATTCACCAGGGCCACAGGACACGGCGCATGTGCACATTCACCAGGGCCACAGGACACGGCGCACGTGCACATTCACCAGGGCCACAGGACACGGCACACGTGCACATTCACCAGGGCCACAGGACACGCCACACGTGCACATTCACCAGGGCCAAAGGCCATGGCACACGCATTCACCAGGGCCACAGGATACGCCACACAAGCACATTCACCAGGGCCACAGGCCCGTAGGCATGAACTCTAAATACTGTCCGTCTGCAGGCTGCTTTTTTTCCTTCATACACAGAACCACCCAGTCTGGCCACAGTCTTGTCCTTCAGGTCCTGCAAGCCCACAGCGGAGGGGTTGCAAACCACAGGTACATTTACTAAATTTTCACTGCTACTGTGTCATATTACACCTCTCACTCACTCACTCACTCACTCACTCACTCACTCACTCACTCACTCACTCACTCACTCACTCACTCACTCACTCACTCACTCACTCACTCACTCACTCACTCACTCACTCACTCACTCACTCATTAGGCACACCTGTCCAACTGCTCGTTGACGCAAATTACTGATCAGCCAATCACGTGGTGGCAACTCAGTGCATTTAGGCATGTTGACATGGTCAAGACGAACCGCTGCAGTTTCAGAATGGGGAAGAAAGGTGATTTAAGTGACTTTGAACGTGGCATGGTTGTTGATGCCAGACGGGCTGGTTTGAGTATTGCAGAAACTGCTGATCTTCTGGGATTGTCACACACAACCATCTCTAGGGTTTACAGATAATGGTCCGAAAAAGGGAAAACATCCAGTGAGCGGCAGTTCTGTGGGCGAAAATGCCTTGTTGATGCCAGAGGTCAGAGGAGAATGACCAGAGTGGTTCGAGCTGATAGAAAGGCAACAGTAACTCAAGTAACCACTCGTTACAACCAAGGTATGCAGAAGAGCATCTCCGAACGCACAACACGTCAAACCTTGAGGCAGATGGGCTACAGCAGCAGACGACCACACCGGGTGCCACTCCTATCAGCAAAGAACAGGAAACTGAGGCTACAATTCGCACAGGCTCACCAAAATTGGACAATAGAAGATTGGACAAATGTTGCCTGGTCTGATGAGTCTTAATTTCTACTGCGACATTCGGATGGTAGGGTCAGAATTTGGTGTCAACAACATAAAAGCATGAATTCATCCTGCCTTGTATCAACGGTTCAGGCTGGTGGTGGTGGTGTAATGGTGTGGGGGACATTTTCTTGGCACACTTTGGGCCCCTTAGTACTAACTGATCATCGTTGCAACGCCACAGCCTACCTGAGTATTGTTGCTGACCATATCCATCCCTTTATGACCACAGTGTACCCATCTTCTGATGGCTACTTCCATCAGGATAATGCACCATGTAATAAAGTTCGAATCATCCAAGACTGGTTTCTTGAACATGACAATGAGTTCACTGTACTCAAATGGCCTCCACAGTCAGCAGATCTCAATCCAATAGAGCACCTTTGGGATGTGGTGGAACGGGAGATTCATTTACATTTACATTTACAGGATTTGGCAGACGCCCTTAGCCAGAGCGACTTACATCATGGATGTGCAGCCGACAAATCTGCAGCAGCTGCGTGATGCTATCATGTCAATATGGACCAATATCTCTGAGGAATATTTCCAGTACCTTGTTGAATCTATGCCATGAAGGATTAAGGCAGTTCTGAAGGCAAAAGGGGGTCCAACCTGGTACTACCTAATATATATATATAGATGACGACACAATGCAATTAAGTGCTTGCCAAACAAGGGCAGCCCCATGTCAGCGTGTGATTTATGTCTCCTCCAAAGATGAAATATAAACCCTCAGATCAATGCTGACAGAAGGATTAATTAAACGTATCAATAATTTAGCTCGAGAGAGTGAACACAAGCTACAGCCCAGTGCTCAGTTCCCAGATTTATGCTCAGCTGACAGCTGCGGTGGGGGCTTGGGGGTGAGGCATCATACTCACATTGCTTACCTGCATACAGCCCAGGGCAGGCTGAGGGAGCATTGCCACACTAATGGCTGCACCTCCTGGAACTGCCCATATTTGCAATGCTTTAATCAGTACTCGTAAGTATTCTTTTGTCCATTAATTATATTTCCATGTTCACAATTTATATCCATCTTACAGAAAATAAAGCTTCATGTCAAACAGTACTCAGAAAACAGTATTCTTTGTGATTATACCATGGCAGATACTCTAACACACATTTTGAGATGTTGTTCAAATATAAAAAAAATTCTGTACTAGAAGAGACGATAGATAAAGATTTTTCCATGGGATCAATAAAATTCATTCATCTTAAAAAATAAATAAACAAATATTACAACTGGATCAAAGTACATACATCTTTTAATTATTACAGATCAAGGATTAACACTAGGTCACTAACAGGAAAAACAACTTTGATATAAATACATTTTAACAGCACGGCACTTGGTGCACCTCGTGCCCTGCTGATTGCAGAGTTCTCTCATTTCGGACGCGCACTTGGGCCACAGCAAAGTCAGCCTCCAGCTGCCGTGGCAACATGCAGAAACACAGCGGCACGCAGCTGCACCCCGGGCTCCGCCCTCGCCCCATCCCATCCCACGCGCCATTGTAAGGCCACCGCTTAATCCCCTAAAACTGCTGTTTAACACCCGCTACTTTATCCCTCCAGCACATGCTGTAATGAAGGCCCTAATGTCCTCATCTGCTTCATTAAATTGCTCAGAAAGACCCGGATTAGACAGATAAAGAAAGGGTGAGCCCTGTTTGGATAACGCCGGGCCTCCGACCAGCTTGGAAAACAGGATTAACACTGCGCCGTGTGCCTCTGTGTGTACATGCTAGTGTGTGTCTGAGCGGTTGCCATATATGAATTACAGGCACAGCGGTGGAGATCCAAGACGCTGACTGGAATGCAGTGACACCACTGGTACCTAATACTTTCTGCAGTGTGTCTGAAACCTTAGGGTGGGATGTTTGCAGTCATGTGAAGGAAAGGAGCACAGAGCTCTCGGGATAACCTCAATGAATATTCCAAGAAAAATAGTTTAATCTGCAAGCAAAAATATCTGATTTGATTATGACCAAACAGCACCATAGGGGACTGTGCAAGATACTGTACCCATCACTGCTTGAGGAACAACAAACAAAATGAGGACAAAATGAAACCACGGGTCCATGCATAGGTCTGTGCATGTCACATGAAAATGGAGAATGCAAGTCCTTCAGCTCTTTCTAGGTTGTTGGCAAGACTAACATGGAACCCAGTAAAACGAGCACAATACAATTAGCATTTATGTGGGACTCTTAATCCAAACCATCTAAGTGCACTTTGCAAAAAACGCAAAACTTGCTATAAAATTAAATCCAGCAATCAATCAAATCATACTCACACTGGAATATGTGATTTCAGCAACTTAGTATTTTAAGTTAATTCTGCTCGGATGGGACAAGGTCCACAGAGAATAGTGTTTTATTTATTTTTTTAAATGACTCTGCAGCAGTTCAGCATTCAGCAAACTGCAGAAAAAAACAGCAGAAAGGCCTAAACCATGAAGACCTTCTAACAGCACAATGAATAAAAGGAGCGGAAAGGCTATTATGAGAGAGTGAAGAGGAGAACAACGAGTTGTAAATGTGACCTCTCTCTGCCACAGGCTGAAAAAGACCGAAAGGTCAAACACACAGTGTCTCACACTGGTCACAAAGCAGGAAATAATGTATTTATCAGAAGACCAGGGACTGGGAAACTGCACTGGTAAATATAAAAAGAGCTCAGATTTATTGTGAATTGGGTATTCTGGGAATAGACTAAAAAACCTTACAGGACCACAAAACAATTTCTAGGGTAAATTGTTCCTTATTGGTCATCTAGCCTGTGACAGGATGCATCGAAAACAGCAGTGACACTAGGGAAGGATCAGTTCTGCCCAGTGGATGGAGCACCTGCATTCAGCGGACAAGCTCAGCTTCAGCCAATACCAAACACAGACCTGCACTCAGTAATTCCAGGAATGTCAATTCGGTGCTTTATTTGTGGTTCCCTATTCTCTGTCTGCTCTGAAGTACAATCAATGTGTACATGATAGCTGCTGCAATGCAACCATGGCTGCCAACTTTGGTCAGCTGCCTAGAGTGAGATTTTCAATTCGAGGCAAGTCTGCACACACATGCACACGCATTTACATGCATGTCACAATTGCATTACTTTGTAAATAGTCTGTAGGGTTTCCAAACTACACAAACACATTTGGTGCAGCTAATTCTAGGTTTATAATGGAATAATATAGATTTACCATAAGATTTCCTGAGCATGAGTCTGAAAGAGTGAGTGTCACGTCAGGTGCATGACAGTTGCCAACCCTGATACAGCACTGCATACTGTATGAGATGCAATTTCAGGGCCCTTGTCACCTCCCTCAGCGCGCGCACGCACGCACGCACGCACGCACACACACACACAGGCATGCAGGGAAAAGGATGCGACACTGTCACGCTTTGTTTTTTATGCCTGTGAGCTTGAATGAGTATAATTAGTTATAAGATTGGGGGAAGTTTGTAACAGGCAGCTTGAAGGACTCTTGCTAGGCGAAAGCCTCTGTGGGTCAATGTTGGGGGGCAAGGAGGGGAGGCGAGGGATCAAGCTGGTTTACAGATAGGATGTGAGACAAGACACGTAAGCGCAGGGAGCCACTGCTTTAATCTTCCCTGAAGATGAGAAACGGCGGCACTGGCTGCGGTACGATGCTCACTTCCAACAGACTGACACAGGCCAAGCGTACAACAGGACAGGTCCCAGGCTCACACCACCAGCCCCCAGATTAAGTGATAGCAAGGCCTGGCTGTGTCACATCATCTGAGGGACGTGTAATTACTGACTTATAGTCCTGGTATAGAGGGGATACAGCAAAACTGACAATAGCTGCTCTTATAAGCATCTTACCTGCTGAAGGTCAGCCAAGGAATACAGGTGAATGTGCTGCAGGAGATACTCCCTGGGAAAGATCCTGGAGGACAGGAGAACAGTGCCAGTGTTACTGCGATGCTGCCCAGCGGCCAGTGGCACAGTGCAAGGCAGGAGCCCGGTACAGCCACCCTAAACCAGTGCTACTGTAGGAGACTCAGCTCTGCCTTGGGTTGGCTGGACACAGAACAGTAAGCACACGTGCACAGAACACAAATTCACACGCCCATACATGCCCGAGAAGCCAAAGCGTGGAGGACCTTCATAATGCCCAGTAACCACAGCAACCCAGAGACAAGGTGCGTACAAAATGAGGGTTAACTGAACTGAATGCAAACAGCCTGTGAAACAGGCATTTAAAAGCACTCTCCCTTATTAAGGGTGAAGTAGGGTTGCTCAATCCAGATTTACCCGGCTATTAAAGCCCTCTTCAGCGTTCACTAGCCTGCTCCATCTCCTCACTCCCTTGCCAAGTGGTCCTGGCAGGAGCACAAAGTGACAGGATGGGGGCAGCTATGGAGGAAAATGGTTTTGATGACCCATTTGTTGCCGTGGTGTTAAAATCAGATGAAGCCTAAAACGGCTCCAGCAATCAAACATGTCAGTCAACCCCTGACGCTATGGCTCTAGCAAGGCAACAATGACGAGGGTCAGAAAATGGGTGGCTGAGGACGGTCAGTTAGAAGAGGACGCTGCCTCAAAAAGTGCACTGAATACCCGCCTGCCTGATTATTGACAAGAGTGACTGCCACACGATATTACTGGGAGACAGGAGTAAGCAGAAGTAAACAGGAATAAACAGGAGTAAGGAGGAGCACGAAGACATGGGCAGTTACACATGTACAGGTTTTGAGGCGCACAGCTGAAGTGTCACTTACGTAAGACAATGAATGATGGAGTCAAGTAAGCAGGCAGTCGGGAAACTTGAACTTTCCTCCTGAACACACACTATACCTGTGCGATCTCTACCTTATTCATTACTTAAGCAGATGGAGGTAATCCCAGATCAAGAAAAGCACAAAAAGAAAACGACTCATCAAATTTCCATCCAGTCTATAGATCATCTTGATAATACTAAATCTTCTAAATGTACCACATTTTATACTTCATATCACAATATTTAGATCAGTTTCACAGCCTTTCTTGTCAATTATTTTTTACACGTCTAAAGGCTGCCTCCCAAATGGAATCCCAAATGTAATTGAAGGTTAGGATTGCTTTGAAGTGACGATCTGTATTAGGTAGCAGGAAATAGAAATTCTAAATGTATTCATATTTTCCAAGGCAAATTATGTCAGGGGACGGCATGGTGCTGGGTCAGTAGGTATCGATGGGGCTATGACGCCCCCTACGACTGAAGGTCACCAGGCAACCCTGACCAGGATAAGCGGTTGGAAAATGGATGGAATAAATGTTGGTGCTCAAGTCAGTGTAGCACTATCAGATGTATCTGACTGGCTACAACCGCCAATTAAAATAAAAGCAAAATACTACTACTATTTTGATACCTACAGAGTCTGCCTTGCCAACTTCTAGCATGGAGCAGCGTTTCCCAACCTGGTCCTCGAGGACCCGCAGACGTTACACATTTTTCTTCCTCCCAGCTCTCTGCCAGACAGTCCACAGTTTTGCGCCCTTCCAGGAGGGAACAAAAATGTGGACTGTCTGAGGGTCTCCGAGGATTGAATTGGGAAACATTGTCCTATTCTATACTCCTGAGATAAGCCCCGGTTTCAGCTGTGTGTTTGCCATGGTGATGACTTACAGGTATCATGGCTAACAAGCAGAGTACAGCTACATCCAAGCACTTATCAGTTTCAGTAAAGCACTGTGAGCCCTATATTATACGTTATGTTTACCGACTGTGTTGACCCTTCATAAAAGTTAACAAATGGCCAAACGTTGGCAACACCTTGTTGGGCAGCTGATTTGTGGAACCACGCTGCAAAAATGTCAACGTTTCATTATCACTGTCATGTCACTGTACAAATGCCGTTTCCCAGTGACAGCCGGAGCACAGAAAGCAGAGTACAGGGGCAGCACACGAGTAGCGCAGCATGTAAGCGCGTACTCATTAAGAGTGTCAGCCTGCGTGTGGGTGCGGCACTCACTGGATCCACCCTGGCGGTGTGGGCTTTGACGGCTCTCTCCTCCATTTTCAGGGCTGCATTGTAAACAAACGCTGCCTTTCTCAGCCTTGGAAATCTGTACGGTCACTCCAAGGATTGATGGCTGGGATAATATTTTAGCGCCACCGTCATCATTAATTTCCCACTGTTTTGATGTGCGGGGCATTAGCCGCCGCTGGCTAATGGCGGGCCGGTAAACACTGGCTTGAGTGCACGTTCTTCACTGGGGTCGCCCTGACTGCGGTAAACAGTGCTGCTGGCGGAAAAGCCCGCCAGTCAGGCAGCTGGGATCACTCATGCGCTCCGGGTGCCAAAAAACGACCCATCCCTTGCGGCAGAACCCTGCCTCAAAGAGGCCAGTGCCGACGTCACAAAGGAGCACTTCAAAGAAAGGTGAAACTTGGGTGTTTCCATTCACAAACCCGTGATACGTATGAATAAACATTCACACATGTGAGCTGGGGGAGAATCCCAAGGCTTCCCATTGGGAACTGGCCATAAAAAAACATCTCAATTAAAATGAGAAACACACTGAATTGCACGTATATACATGGGGTTGTTCCAAATATGCCTTTACGGATTTCATGCTTACCATTTCATTTGAACACTAATGGGCTATCGAGCAGACAAAACATGTTAAGCAGTATCCTGCCCTAAGATGAAAGGCACTAAAGCCGAAAGGACATGGTGCATGGCCCAAGGTAAGTGGTCTGCTAAAATGGCACCATTACTTCCATACTGCGCATTTCGTTTTAAGTTGATGGATACCAACCCACCTGAAGTGGCATGTTCTCTGGCATAAGGCTGCACTTCACAGAAATGAAGATAAACCACAAGCCGAAGAACTCCTCAGGTTTAACACAGACTCAAGTTTTAACCTACAAATACTACAAGGTTACAATGCTGCAGTATCCTAAAGCAAACAGAACAATGTGATTGTCTGGCAATGGAGAATCACTGGTTCTCAATGGTCAAACGGACTAAGGGACAGTCTAGAGCGATCAAACACTGATCCTCTCTTCTCATGAGAAAAGAGGTTAGAGAGTTTAGAGGTTAGGAGAGGGACATTCAGAAATGCCCCTGGTCAGTGTGAACTAATGCCTCCTCACTTAGGAACCTCCCTTGTGTAAACCGAATCTCAACACATGCTCACTCACCCTGCTTGTGTGGGCATATTCCTACCTACCTTAGCTAAAGCAGGCTATGTGGAATGAAGGCATATCTCAGTATGTGTGTCGATTTTGCAATGACTGAAACTGAGCGAGAATCAACCAAGATGAAAGCAGTGCGACATTCTGTAAACACAAGATGTACAGCAGAAAAACAGGCAATTTGCATGCTAAGGAAGGCTGAGGATTGTTTATAAAAGTGCACCTTCAGTGACTTTTTTCAGTTTGTAACATCATATTTATGCTAATTTAAATAGTGCCAATCCACCCATCCTCACATTGGCAGATGTACTTAATCCAACTGAGGGTGGCAGTTCTCAGGAATTTAAACACTTTTGTAGGGCCCTTGAGATTAGACTGAAATCTCAGACATTCAGCTTCCTTTATCTCTCTATGACACACCAGTTGCGTCAACAGGCTTCCATACAATGGGAACAATGGAGGATAGGAGAAGTTTCTGGGACAAAACAATAACAAAAAGCCAGAGAATCGATGGTGCCTCTATACAGTCTTTTTTAAGAACAGGTGGTTTCCTACTTCTCTCTCTCTCTCTCTCTCTCTCTCTCTCTCTCTCTCTCTCTCTCACACACACACACACACACCCACTCCCATACACGCCCAATGTGTCAGGCCCTTCTAATGAGGCCTCTGGAGGGGAGAACACATGACCCCCCACCGGTAGCTTTCTGTACGGCTCGCTTTCCCTCCTGCAGTCCCCCAGGTCACATGGGAATGGGGCGACACGCCTGTAAGGGGTCAGGTGTCGCCGCAGTCCCCCGCGTTTGTCTGGCTCCGCCTGACGGACGGACGGACAGACGGGAAGAGGCGATGCAGAGGAAGCCGCTCAGCCGCATAGCTGCGCGCTCAGACAAAACAAACCGCACCCAACGCCAAACCTACAGTCCGCCAGATAAAAGGCCATGGGGGCCACTGTCTGATGACGGGGGGGGTGGGGGGGGATGGATGACGACTTCACTGCTGCTGCCTAAACACTGGCATGCTACGCGTGTGAATGCATATGCTCATACTCCATCACAGGCATCAGCGGCTGCAGTCGCCTGCTTATCTTGGTGATTTTAAGAGAAACTCCGCAGACAGGAACGGTCTCCCTGTTGCCTTCCTAAAATTCCACCCAGGCTCTCCATCCGCCCTCCTGTCGTCTGGGCAGCACTCACCTGCGTCGCAGGTCCTCGGCCACGGCGGCGCGGCAGCTGAACAGGTATGCGCGCAGGGACTGCAGCTGCTGGCGCAGGCGCAGCACGGCGGCCAGGGAGTCGCAGTGCTCATACAGCCGCGGGTTCAGCTGCTGCACATCCAGCAGCGGCTCCTCCTGCACAAACTCCAGGAACTCCTTGGCCTGCTTGGACACCTGGGCCGGGATTAATGGGGGGCGGAGGGGGGGGCATGTAAACAAATGCACCGTCCAGGATCAGGCTCTACAGAGGCGAGAAGACCTATATATGGAAGCACGCTCACGAACCAACTTACTTCTGCCCGGTTTTGCTGCACCATTCAAAGCAATTTACACTGTTTATCGTTTTACACATGTACAGCTGACTATTTACTAATGTTTACTAACTTCCCAGTGACAGCTCCTTAACTGCTATGGTGCCAATTTGTGTGTTTGCCTCTCTGTTAAGGCCAAAAATATGCAGAAATATACTCAAGCCGGAGAAATGTAAACACTTTACAACAGCTGAAGCATTTGGTTATTTACTAAATGCATTTAAATGAAACTAGGCCATTATACAAACAACTTAGCTAACATCTGTTTCATTTGGAAAGGCGTCTCAACAAAGGCTTAAGAAAATATATATATCCAATGTGATATAGGGAATAAGGCCCAATACTCCCCTACAGCATACAAATTGCTACTTCCATAAAAGTAGACTGTGGCTGATTACAGAACAGCAGAGACTAAATGAGATCACCTCCACCCCTGCCCAACCCGCACGTAGGTCCACCTTGTGCTTGCTGGTGTCCCAGTTGTGCAGCAGGCGGGCGGGGATGAGGAAGAGGTCGTCCTCATGGCAGCTCGGACAGTAGTACCAGCCGCTGTAGCAGCATACCTTGGCCTTCCCCCGGGACAGTCCCACGGGCTTCTGGCAGCCTGCAGGAGAGCAGCCCAGGCGAGCAACTATCAGCATGGGGGCTCTATCCCCCCATTCTGCCTGGGAGACTAACACATCCTTTAGTAAATCAATCTTAGGTATATTCTAATATCAGTATAAAGAGTAAGTTTATTGTAGGCTTTACATTTGTCCTAATGAAAATATACACTGATGATCGAAAACATTATGATCAGGCCCATGTGACATGAATAATGTTGACTGTCGTATAAAAACAGCACATGTCAAGGTCTGGGATATATTACACGGCGAGCCAACATTCCGAAATTGAAGTCAACGTGTTGAATGCAGAAGAAATGGTCATACTAGACAAAACAGCCCTCATTTACATCTCGCATTGACGAGTCTTGGCTACCCAACACCCTGTTGGCAGATTGTGGCTTTTTCCTCTCCTTGGACCGTTCTCAGTAAGTCCTCACCATGACTAACAGTGAGCACCCCGGCCTTGCTGAATTGGAGATGCTCTGACCCAGTCATCTGATCATGACCATTTCAACTGGTTAAAGTCGCTCAGATCTTTATCCCTGCCCATTCTTACTGCATTCCCCATGTCAAATACCAGTACCTAATGTTAGCTTTCCATCTAATAAAGCCCAAACCTTGACAAGATTATTTGCCAGACCTAATGCACGCATATGAATACATGATGTAACCTCTGCAGCTGGGCAGTTCATTCTTTCGGCTGGTTCTTCTTAGTGATGTTTCAGTTGCTACTATGCTTGTGATGTTAGCGATACCATGCAATCCCGTATGGCGCAGTAGAATCGTAGGTAGTATATTTGTAAATTTAAGGTGGAAAATACACATATGACATGAAGTGACAACAGCTCTGGGGAATGCGGCCTCTGAATTTATGCATTATGCACAATTTTGAAAAGCCCTTTGGAGAGTTTGGCGCATTTTACCACTAAGCTGAAATTGCTTGAAAGCACAAAGTTAGAAAAGCCACATTTTCTGTCTTTAAAAAGGTAGAAATGTATAATTGAAAATGGAAGGCAGTCTTTATCTGGTATATTTTTAAAAATATATCGCATCAGGGTAGGTCCCCCCCCCCTCCATTTTTTTTCCATCATGGAAATATCTCAGCATTACATGAAACTCCACTCGAAGAACAACACCAAAACCAACACTCTAACAGGAGGGGCAGCTCTTGTGGGTTTACTGGCCTGACACCCTCCCTTAGATCCCAATGAAGGTTCAAAGGGCAGAATCCAAGTGCTTGTACACCATTGCCTGCATTCTAAAATCTGACTACTTACAAATTATGCTAACAAATGACAAATGAATAGAAATGAATGCAATGGTGTGGTTGTTCATTTCCAGCAAACAAACAGGTGACAAGAACATCCCGTAAACCCAGACTGACCAAATATCTTGCAAGTATCCCATCTCTTCGAAAAGTTGTAGCTAATGATTAGACAGCTGTAGTCAGGTAAATCCCAGGCTATTAATGCCTGTTAATTTATCATGGGGTAGAGCGCAGTATCCCTCTGCATGCTGTCCAAAGGACATGTGTGCAGACATACAGAGGCCTGTGCATGCACTCAGAGGATGGAGAGAATAAAAAAGGAATCCCCCATATTATGCATGTAGGCACAATACACAGCAGAACTGTGCCTAACAGCCAGGGAAGAGTGATCCCAGCTCTGCAGCAGTAGAAACCTGTTCTGTAGAGTGGCGAATCAAGCTTCTCTGTCTGGCAGTGTGATGGACGAGTCTGTGTTTGGCAAATGCCAGGAGAACATTACCTGTCTTACTGTTTTATGCTATTGCTATATGCTATTGTTTTATACTGTAAAGTTTGGTGGAGGAGGGATAATGGTTTTTCAGGGGATGGTTTAGGCCCCTTAGTTCCAGTGAAGGGAACTCTTAATGCTTCAGCATACCAAGACATTTTGGACAATTCTATGCCTCCAGCTTTGTGAGAATAGTTTGAGGAAGGTCTTTTTCTGTTCAGGCATGACTGTGCCCCAGTGCACAAAGCAAGGTCCATAAAGACATGGTTGGGTGAGCTTGGTTTGGAAGAACTTGACTGGCCCTCAACCCCAACAAACACCTTTGGGATGAACTAGAAGGAAAATTGCGAGCCAGACCTTCATGTCCAATGCCTGAACTCACAAATGCTCTGCTGATAAATGGGCAAAAATTCACAGGCACACTCCAAAATCTTGTGGAAAGCCTTCCCAGAAGAGTGGCAGCTATTATAACTGCAAAGGGGGGGACTGACTCCATATTGATGCCTATGGATTTAGAATGGAATGTTATAAAAGTTCCTGTAGGTGTAATGGCCAGGTGGCCCAATACCTTTGTTCATATTGTGTATGACAGATGTTCCACACAGAGCTAATGTATAACTGAACTTTTCTTTACACTGCCCAAAACTTTGCAAAATAATTTCCGACTCATTCTTGCCTACCACAATGGTACCTGAAGGCGAGGAGCTGAAATGATCCCCCCAGATCGAGCTACAGATAATCATGCACTCTGTAGAATGATGTAAACACTGCAGAGAACCAGCAGAGCATCTGAGGTGAGAATAACAGAGACCTGCATGCTTTCCACCCAGCCAGCAGGGGAATGGCAGCTCGGCCTTCTCAGGCAAGCAGAGCATGTCAGCCTGGTCACAGAAAACCAAAGACAGGGAGGAGGAGAGCGGGGCTGGGTGAGGCCTGGCGAGAGCGAGGCCTTCTGTAACCGTCGGGTGCCGTTGTAGCTGAACAGCTGGACAAATATCTTATGAAACAGAATGAGAGGGAGGATGTCATTCCAGTCACATGTCAGGTAAGTTTACTGGAAGTAACAGAAAAAGGAGGGGGGCAAACAGGTAGAATCCGGAAGGGCCGGGGTGTTGCCATGGAAACAGTCACACACAGCAAGTGTGCCTGGGTTGAAGACGCTTTGAACATGCAAACTAACTTCAAACTTGTCTCAAGCATTCAGGAATACACATGAAATGCTCCTGCTGACAACAAGCTTTTAACATACCCCCCCACCCCCCCCCCCCCAATAAATAACATTTTAACAGAGTAGCACTGACGACAAACAGGCAGGCACTCTAACTAAAGGCACGCAGCCGCATTCACACCCGTGTGGCTAATCCACAGCAGCATCGCAACAATGAACACGCCATACTTCCATAAAGCAAGCGGAAAGAAAACTGTACACACTCATCTCTATGGGAAAGCACAGAGAAATCAATACAACCCAGAATCTGCAAACTCAACCAGGATTCAGCGCCTCCAGACAGAACAAGATTTCAGTGCCTATGTGACCATATTTCAAGCTTTGATGGAATATATATGTTTTTCTTCTTCTAAGGGGAATCCTTACATATATTTCCTCCAAGACATCGCCAACATCTTGGCCAAAAGGATTTACTCCCGAAGACACAGGACTCTGTACCTGTACCTGCCCCAGCCACCATTAAACACGTCTCTTTCACAGCTCCAGCCAGCCGGTCATCCCCAGCCTCTCCAACTAAAAAGGCGAGAAAAAGGAGGAAAAAAAAAAAAGAAAAAGAGAAAAAAGAAAAGACAACAGTGGAACATAAGGCTGGAGGAGGCGGCCTCCACAAAGGCCTGATGACAGGGCCGCGTGTGTTCAAGGGGAGACAGGGCCCCCATCGGCGTCCACAATGAGCCAGGTCAATGAATGAACAGTGAGCAGTTATGTCTCCTCAAGATGGGCTCTGGCTCAGAGACTCTTTCAACCGTCCGCTTATTTACACCGAGTGCCTCAAAGAGAGGGAAACTTTATAAGGGAAGAGACAAGATGCCGGCTTTGATGTGCCCCACTCAGAGCTGCAGGCACTCTAATGAAGATGTGTAATCCGGAGCGTGGGGGGTGTGGGGGGGGGGGGGCACTGGGCACACACACCTTTGATGTAAATGTTTTACATCCTCCCCACCTTACCCGAAATCTCCCCTCCATCCCCAAATCGCACTGTAGCCGCTCCATTGTCCGAGCTCCAGCCGGACCCCGATTGATGTGACATTTCTGCTCCGGCCCCGGTTCCCCCACTAGCTTTTTCTTTCTGGCCCGTGAATAAAAACACTTTGAATTACAGAGGTCATGCAAACTTGGGAGACAGGGAGGGAAGCGCTCGGCCATCAAATGGGGATCTTCGCGGCACCTTCTCCTGCACCCGTGCGATTCACTAAATTCATCAAAAGAATAAAACGCTGCCTAGTGCACGCTGCAGCATGCGGTTTTGATGTCAAACGGGCAATTGTGCCGATACGGGCTGCCAGAGGTTGTATATATGTATATGCTTAAGGAAGCAGCATAACATCAATCAGCTGAAATGAGCAGGATATTAAAATCAACCTAAAATCAATCAGTTCAGAAACGTTACGCTAAACACGTAACGTTTGATGTGGGGCTCCTGCGCGTCACGATGGACGGACGCATGACTGGGGCGGCCTTGCGAGAGAGCGGGAGCCGCTGCGGCTGCGGATGGTGAAGCTGCCGACACGATGAAGGCTGTAGCAGCACCCAGACTACAGCGATGAACACCTACGACTGGGGGCAGATTCATTAAGGGACAACTCATGAGTCAATGAATAAATTTACAGGACGCTCAGATAATTATGCATGGGGACTTAAATGGCAAAAATATGAGTGACATTCTGCTTATGCATTTACCCCAGATATGTCTGTTCAGGTAGCTGCTTCAGTATTTTCTGTTTTGTTAACAATATTTTAGGAGGGAAGGAATATAACTGCTATTAATACTGTAAAAAAAAAGCAAAAACATAAAAGCAAATCTTTACCTCAACAACGTTTGGAGTGGTGAGAAATAATTAAAAAACTATTAAAAATTAAACAAGTGCTCAGAGTGACCAGATCTGCAATGACCTCCATACAAAATTCACTCGAGTGCCCTTTTGTTTTGAGAAAATGGCTTTAATAAGAATTTGCTTGAGTAATGTCGCATTTTTAAATGATGAATAGTTTCATTTACAATAGCCTAGCGCTCATTTCTGATCATTTTATACAGAGGAGGGCTGCTATGTTGGCAATAATTTTTACAGCTGGGTTGCCTGATTTTAACTCTTCTTCTTATATTACCGTTCAACAGATATTATCTGCCTGGCATGAAATTAATGGCACTCATCCTGTGGGTCAGGCATTACTACATTTAAATTAATACTGAGGGATAATTAGTATTAAAATATTAATATCCAGTGCTGTAGCAAGTGTGGAACTAAATACTTCAAGATAGAGATTAGGATTTCAGTGTTTGTGCTTTGCGTTGTTAAATCTGATTACACTGGACAAAAAGGCGTGATTTAAAAACCGCTTCTTCACATTCAAAATCAATTAAAGTCAACAGCAGGAATCCCTGGAGCATGAATATGCCAAATGAGTAAACGAACAGCCATTTGATCCTTAAGTACTTTGTCCTACTGAACAATAAAATATTTCTGATGCCTCCCGTGCTGGTGTGAAGAGGAGAAAAGCTCGGGATTCCTCGGCCCGTTGCGCCACCTTCCCGCTGCGGAGTACCCCATGGACCGAGGGCCTTAACGGTTTCGGCGCGGAGCTCACGGGAGTGCGGTAATTAAGGGGAGTGCGGCCAGGCCGGTGTGAATGGAGTGCGTCTGCAGCTGGAGTGGTCCCCAGCACGTCGCATGTGTGCAGGATAAATCCCCCATTGTGAACACTGACAAATTGGGGCTAGGGGTGACGGAGGAAAGGGCCAGTGCTGCCAAATCAAAGCCCCCCCCGAGACCGGCAGGGACCCCTCCCCCGACACCCCCAAAAAGCTGCGCACATTGTCCTGCTTGGGGTGACCCCACAATGGCCTCCTGCCTACTCTGCCAGCCTCCGCTGCTCACCACTTCTGTCGCCTAATCCGTCTGACAGCTCTGGGCAAGCAAAAGATATTTGCTCAGGAAAAAGTGATTAAATTGTAACAGACTGGCCCCTGACTACCTCTACAAAGCTAAGTGACGGACAAGGGAAAGAAGACAAAGGGAACTAGCTCTTTAACCACATTTGGCCAGGAAATAGGAGGAGGGGAGGGGGGGATTTCAAGGAGAAAGGGATTTAGAGTTAGAATTCTGCATCCAGGAGAGCCGTCCTGATTTCTTTTTGAATCAAAATGTTTCAATTAAATGCAAAATTGTACCCCTGTATCAAACAGGTCCCACAGTGGTTGCAATTCGATGGCCCCTCTCAATTTGAAAGAGGGACCCCCCCCCCTTCACGTTTTATCAACCAATTATTGTCAGGTGCCCATCATTCACCGTAGCTTTGAAATCCTCCACATTAAACAGGCAGGTTGTTCCCTCAAAGCAGGTACAGGGAAGGCTATTCACTTCCTGTGTGTGATTGGGGTTTTCACGCTGTCTGTGATGCTGGAGAGGAGGGCGACGCCACACTGCAAAGCCAGAGAGATGCTCACTGCAGCAAATCAGAGAACAATATTCTCACTCAGGCATCTCTCTTCAGCTCCAGTGGTCCAACCCTCTATACCTCCTTGTCTCAGGTAATCACATTATTCAGGTGGTTAAAGACCTCAAGTTATGCAGATATTGATGAAGTCATTTAATTAAATAAGCCGGGCTAGGTGACATACAATCATCAAAACTTGCTTTAGAACCTTAACACAGCAGCAGGCCTACAGCAAAATTAGCAAAAAAGAAAAGATTTATTTTTAGTTGATGCAGAACACGTCTAGGGTCACACTCATAAAGCAGAAGGCCAAACAGTAAAACTTGTGCTGCATTATGCACCAAAACATCTGGAACCGGAAGCTGAAGTCAAGCAAAACCATCACAAATGAAATATAAAACAGGCCATTCGCCTGCAGGACGAGCAGCTTTGACTAACAAAAGCACAACACAAAGAAGCAACATGCAAAGCTTTGGAAGGTGTCTCTCACCAGTGCAGACTTTAAACATGCATCCCAGACACCTTGATCCACAAGTCGCCCTGCTGCCTTTGATGATAACCACAACACAGGATGCACCAAAGGCAGAGCATGTGCACAAAGGACTATGGGTAATTCCATATTGTTGTACTGCTAAACCGGTATACTGTTAACGCAAGACTTGGAGTGGGAGGGGGTTCTTATTTAAATGGCAAATTACAGACTTGATGTTGGTGGTGCTTCTGCATTAGACAGTGTTAAATACATTTTAACTACCTAGCAAGTGCCAATATTGTTCATGAATTTCGAAACACCTCATACTGCTAATCCATAGTTTTTTAAGCCATATGGGGGCAATAAAATACAGACGCTCCTCTACTTACGAATGAGATACGAACATTTCAAGTTATGAAAGGCAGTTCGGAATGTAAGCCAGTATTCAACATCATTTTAAGGGTATATGCAAATACAAAGAACTAGGATGCTGAGAGTACGCACGCTATGCTGCTGTGCGGTGGGAGTAGCGGCCAGAAGTGGCAGAAAAAAAATAAAATAATCGATGTTGCGGACAAGAAACAGGAGCCCAATGAACACAATTTGGAATGAAAAGTTCGTAAGTTGAAAGTTCGTAAGTAGAGGAGTGTCTGTATTGCCTGCTTACACAGGTGGTTAGTTCAGGTCCAGAAAGTAAAAATCCTGACTAAGATTTTATTTCAACCAGCCAGTTGAGTATAAAGAGAGTCATAGTACTCAACTGATTGGTTGAAACAAAACCTTCGTCTGGATTTTTACTATCTGAACTAACTATATTTGCCTAGTTACTTATATGGTTCAAACACTAATCTACTGCTCAAGGACCTGACCGCCACTGCAAGAACACCGAGACACTGAATTCAGTGTGGGTTCATAAATACAAGACTTAGGCTTGGGCAATATTAAAGCAATAGGGTATACTGTGGTATTTAGAAATTGTGGCTACAAAATTGGGGGGGGCGCACAAATTTTATCGTATGGACCCCCTACTCGGCAAGATTTCGAAATCCCGGAAAAAGCACGGTATTAAGCCTGGAAGGTTGACAGTATAAAGAAATGACATATCAGCCAAGCCTAACAGGACTCCTCTGCAACACATCCAATAATAAAACCTCCCCAGCCATGACCTCAGAGATTAGGGATGTTTCACAGTGTTCCTCAAACACTGATCAGCACAGCAGACAATCAATACACAGGCAGCTCTACCCTCAATGCCACTGACCTGGTAAGGTCATGAAGACCCAATGCCGACCTCCAAAATTCAAAAACAAGTCAATGTTTCACCATGCCTCACCGGCACTGCAGAAAAGTGTTGACATGATACGGGCCATGGTAACTGCGGTTTTTGTGCACCATCGGGGCCACACCAATGTCCTTTGATGAGCCACCCCGTGAAGTCGCATGAGAGTGTGGGGAAGCTGTCTAGAAAGTCTAGAAAATGTCCTTTAGCAGACAGCCATCTGTAAAAGATGCTTAAACACATCTGAGTATAATGAACACTGCTGGGGGTCTGCTTTTAAAGTGTGTTTAAAAGTCTATGCTGTCATGTAGGGCGCAGGAGGCTGAGCGCCGCACGTAGCACAGCTCTCAATTGCACACCTGGCGCTCCCATGCAGCCAACACAGGATGTAGAGCACAGGAGGCTGAGCACCGCACGTAGCACAGCTCTCAATTGCACACCTAACGCTCCCATGCAGCCAACACAGGATGTAGAGCGCAGGAGGCTCAGAGTGCTGCACATAGCACAACTCTCACCTGCACATCTGAAGTTCTGGGCCGTCAGGCCTTTCTCCACGGCCAGGCAGGTGAGGATGCCCAAGAAGCTGGTGGTGACTGACTGGCGCTTGCCCCGCTGGGTTTCTCGGTGGCGCCGCTGACCAGCGGGTTTGCTACGCATCAGCACAGGAGGACTGCTGGGCTGAGGGGTGTCAACGGCGGTGGAGGCACGCCGGGCCGCAGAGGCCGTTCGCAGGGCCTCCACCCAGTCCTGGGCGGTGCGCTCGTCGTCGGCCTGCAGTCGCAGCACATCACGATCGAACACGGCCTGGAAGCGGGCACGGCTCCCCTCAGAGTCGTCCCGCTGCACGGCCAGGCAGCTGGCCAGCGAGTAGCACAGCACGGGCTCCGACACAGAGCCCTGACCACCGGTGGGGAAGGCCTGGAGCTGCGTCTTACTCAGCACAAAGGTGAAGGTGCTCCAGTTGTTGAGGTCTGTGCGCTGGTGCAGCAGCCCCGCCTTGAGCACGTCGGCGCAGCGCTGAGTGAAGATGGGCAGGGCTGTTGGCCGCAGCGGAGGGCGGGGCGCCGAGGGGGTGACAGGGCCGGGTGCAGATGCAGGAAGAGGCTCCCCTTGCTGGCGAGAGGGCCGTGCGGCTAGCACGCGTTCCCACAGGCAGCGCCGCCAATCCAGCGCCTCCCACTGGCAGGGCGCACGCAGCTGCAGCCGGGTACTGTTGAAGAAGACGGCCTGGAGCACACAGCCATCCTGGGGCAGCGGGGCGCAGACGCTGTGGCAGTGCGACAGCGAGTAGGCCGTGCACAGCTGTCGGTTGCCGCTGCTGTCCAGGCCGTAGAGGCGCAGCTCGCAGGGCGTGAGCTCCACGTGGCAGGCACTCCAGCGGCCAGACGCACCCTCCCGCTGCTCCAGCTCGCCCTGCTTCACCGTGCTGGGGCTGCTCTGCTTGTCGCCTGCAGCAGACAAGGTACAGAGCAAATGTCAGCACCGGCATCCAGCCACTGGGGAGCACGAGACCAGACAGGGTACAAGCAGAGCCAAACGAAAACCAAATGAACGACAGAGCCATCCGGGGAAACCTGCAGTTATTACACTCTCCTAACCGTCTGTCTTCCTGCAAGTTTACAAGAACAGCATCAAATGCAGCACAAAGTAAACCTGTCAGGCATCACAGTACAGCAGGATACAGGAATACAGCCTGAGACAGACTCCACGCCGACCATCAGGTTAAAGAGCAGAGAACGCTGCCACCGCATGGCCCAGCCCCCCCCCAGGCGACACACACCGAAGCCTGACCATCTCCTCAGCGACAGGCAAAGCACCTCGAACAGCCGCCGGACAGAGCAAGGGTTGGGTGCGCGGGGCCAGGCCGGTCGCGGGTGATCCATCCTGGCAGGACAGGCGCGTAGGGCTCTGCTCTGTGGGCCGTGTGACCAATGACACCTCCCCCTACGGCAGTCCGCACTGACACCGGCATGCCGCACAAAGAGTGTGTTTGTGTCGCCGTGACGCCTGTGCTCACAGCCCGGCCTGACAAAGGACAACGAGCCGCCACTCATATCATCATACTGTACTAAACGACCAAAGAAATGGGCACAGATTTCACCAGGGAACACCCAGTTCACAAAACTATTAAAGTCCTTTGGAAAGTGACAAATGATTATATGCCAATTAATGTTACATTATGTATGGCATGAATTACTTGCATGTATTAATTGTTTTAAGAATGATTTGGCTTTGGATTAAAAGAAAATGTAAACATGTACAGCTGGGTATGTTTTGAGAGTAATTCTCTTGCTGAAGCCCTGCAGAAACTGGCTGCCATCAGGTTACAAACGAGGTCCCTCAATGAAGTTAACGTTGACACTGCACACTGAGGTCGGCATTGGGGCTTTATCTGTGTCCCATCCACAAATTCAAGCACACTAGAGTGTAACATTCAGGGTGTACCCCAGTCTTGTGCCCAGTGCTGCCTGGGACAGGCCTCCCAACAGCCCAGGATAAAGGATTTGGAGATGGGTAAATGGTTTGAAGGATACAGTGCAACAAACTGAAATACTTTCTGACAACAATTTTCAGGTAAATTCACCATAAAAGAAAACAGTGTCACAATCTGTGAGAAATAATACTTTTATGCTGCTCTTTCTCAGCAGCCGCACCACCTGCATATCAGACTAGATCATCCATCTGAAGCTAAGCAGGTTTTTGGGTCTGGCCAGTACATGGATGGGACACCAACTTGGAAAGCTGGGTTTCTGCTGGAAGAGGTGTTGGTGTGGCCAGCAGGTTAGCCCATCCTGTGGTCTGTGTGGATTCCAATGCCCCAGCGCAGTGACAGGGACACTGTGCTGCAAATATGGTACCGTCCTTCGGATAAGATGTAATACCGAGGTTCTGCCTCTCTGAGGACATAAAAGATCTCCGGGCATCCTTTGAAAGAGTAGGGGGCATACCCCGATGCCCTGGCTAAATTGCCCACGGGGGGCTAATCAAATCATGCATCCTATTCATCCCCTATATCTAACTGAATTCTCTCCTGCCCCTTCACCACCTTAGTTACTGTGTGGTGACTTTACTGGCAAACAATGGCACCCACTACATCATCCAGGTGGGTGCTACACAGTGGGGGTGGTTGAAGTGGCTCCCCATTCCTTCTGTTAAGCGCTTTAGGTGTCTTGAAAAGCTCTGCATAAATGTAACATTCATACTTCAACATTGAGGAACACATTTTTAAACATGCACATATGCATGAATATTTGCTTTGGCTAACTTACAAAAACCCTTAATAAAAGTGCACGTCCTGAAAAATGTCAATGGCCCCACATCACTCCCTGTATTAATTCATCAGAGTGGGACAAAGGAACAACACTCCAGTGCCAAATAGGTTCCCGCCACACACAGCAGCCGGACGTCACACTGTGTGGCCTGCAACCCCGAGTGGTGCTTCACTGTGCCGTGAAGAGGACGTCCAGGACACAAGCACGGGAGACCCTGATGCCTGACCTGGGACAGGATGCTAAAGGGGATGTCAAGTGGCCTGCAAGCCTCATCATGAGCCGCCCGTTTGGGTGCGAGCAGAGAGCGATGCCTGTTACAAGGCTGAAAGCTGGATCAGCCGCAGTTGGGCTGACTCAGGTGACAGAAAGGCATAACATGGGCGGCCCATCCTCAGGATAACAGTGGGGGCATTACAGGTCACCGTTGTTGTGCTGCGGGGTGGCGAGGCACTCTAACGTGACTTGATTAACCTGGTGTTAGCAGTGAAGTCACCAGGGACATCACAGATACACTATGCAAGCAATCTGTCACAGACAACTTCAGCACTTTACACACATCGCAACACGCCAAGCACAGCAGCTACCAAACAGCGGGCACGTTTTACAATGCTGCCTCACACTGCAGCCCCTACCCTCTACTACTCAACACAAGCAGGCCGACACTTTCACACAAGTCATTTATGAAGGTGTGACTGATTAGACGCTATTTATTCTACAGAGATATGCTTCTGTTTACAAAGCTGGATGTGAGGGTGAAAAAAAAAACAAGTCACAAATGATCAGTGTTAGTCTAGAAAATAGAAAAACATGCATGTCACTTTCAATCCATGTTTTTGCATTAAAACTCCGTATTTAGGCTTAATGAATATGTAGACATACAGGCCCCAGAGAGTGGAGTTCCACAGAGGTTTTGCTGCTATTAAAGAGCTGTTGAATTCAATTACATCAGCAATTTGGAAACGCCGTGGAGTAACAACCGTGGAGTAAGACTCCCTGGTCCGAATACAGAACGGACCCTACAACTGAAATCTAGCTTACCACTGCAATATCAACCACGAGGATACTAACCTGAGATATAATGCAAATTGTATCAACTGGCCCAGTGTCTACTGTATAATTTGAGTGTATGCATGCATAGCCTCACTGTCAAAGCCTTCAAAGTCCCATATAGGAATCTTCCGCGGCTCTCAGACAAAGCTTGTCAATTGACTCCACCGGCTACTATTTCTTGCCGTCTCAGATACTGCTCACTGGGGTCACCCTACTAGGCATCAGTGCGACAGAATCAGCCGAGATGTTCATGTTGGTTTTGCTCAGCAGACAGGCGTTGTTTAGGTCAGCCAACGAGCACCTTACCCAGGCATAGTGATCAGCACCTGTTACCAGATAAGGATAACACTGTATCTGGGGGGGGGGGAGCTCCTTAATCCAACAATCCATCAGCATTAGGATAGGAACTGGACCATAGCTCTTTAAAAACTGTCCTCTGGGACACAACCGCCCATGTGTCTCGTGATGTAACGAGTGGTGCAGCCCAGCGGAGGGTGAGCATTAGCTGTCAAGTTCCACGATGTGGCAAAGTCACAATGACTCTAGCTGCTAACCTTCAGCAAATCTGCACCTTTTAGAAGACAAATTGTTGAGATCTTAAGCAGTCTGGGGCAGAGACAGATCAGCCCCACCATCAGGCTCTCTCTCATTCATCACTGCGGAGGCACATCTGCATATTCTAAGGCAAACCATCCTTGCCTATGCTCAAAATGACCTTAAAAGGAAGTGAAAGAACATGCAAAGGACGGTGTAAATACTAAGGTGGCGACTTATTCAGTTATTCCTGTGAATGGCATTTCTCCCTTACCAAATTAAAGCTAATTGATAATGCCATGAAAAGATATGCTAATCCTTATAACATCAATAAGTGTTAGTAATTCAAGCATCTCATCAGGTCGGTTTTGTCTCACAACCGCAATTATTATTGCGCACGTCCTCGCTGGGCGCAGCTCTGCAAACAAACAGGAGGACAAAAACAGAAGCCCTGCCATCACCATGCGGCCGCCACGCAGATCTGTGTCCGGAACAAGCAAACACGTGGCCGGACACGCCCCCGTCCCTCAACAAAGAAGGGGTCAGCACTGATTGTCGCAGAAGAAAACGGAAACCCATTCAGCGCATTCGAGCGGCCGCCGGCCCTGAAGTGGATGCGCGCGTCTTCTCTCCATTGGGCCTACAAACACAAGGTCCTGTTTCATTAACCCCAACCGAGAAAGCTCAGAGCCTGGGCCAAGGGTAGGGGGGCTGGAGAGGCACACCTGGGAGGCAGCGTGGGAGGCACACTCCTGTAATCTGCATGCCTTTCCATGCACACACAAGTTCATATATTCCTGTCATTGTGGGGATTCACCATTCATTTCTATGAAAATTGCCCGTAGGTGTGACTGATGCATCAGTGTGCTCCTCCATGGGCTGGCACCCTATCCTGGATTGTTCCCTGCCTTACACCCGTAGCCTCCTGGATAGTCTCCAGATCCCCCCCAACCCTGAATAGGACAAGCAGTTTTAAAAAAATGGACGGATAAATCAGCACATCCTTCCTCAATTTCCACCAATCCAGGACAGGGTGACAGTGACAGGACATTCTGGACAGAACGCCAGTCCGTTAGGCAGGCAGATACACACAAAAATAATACACTGCTAACTTCTGGTGGGCAATAGAACAACATTTTTATCATAATCAGTTGCAACTATATCCATGATACGCATTTCAGAGGTAAGACAAGAATCACGTTACTACAATACGGTTACTTTTAAAAGCAACGTACAAGTGACGCAAATAGCACATTACAAACATAACCCCGTCCAGCTACAACAATACTACAACAAAACAGGCTGATGTGAAGCAAAACAATTCAGCACGCACAGAGGGCTCAGTGCCTGTGATCAGAAGGTTGTAGGTTCAAGCCAAGTCATGTCTGCAGGTCCTTGACCAAGGCCCTTAACCTCCAGCTCCCTGGGCGCTGCCCTTTGTGGCCAGCATGCTCTCACCAGCAGAGAGTGAGCTCAGGGAAGGCATAAAGAGAATTTCCCCTATGGGGAAAATAAAGTATCATCTATTAATTATTATTATTATTATTATTGTTATTGTTATTATTATTATAACATCACAGTGTTATCTGTACATCACACTTCTTTGTCAATTATTGGTCTCAGTGGATTTCCAATAACTTTTGTTATTATAATGCCACAAGCAGTGTTTCTTGTAAGGATAGAATTGCTGGCTATATGGTGGCTTATACCCAGTAGCTTAGCATGGTCTCTCAGGTAGCTTAGCATGACCTATGACAGGAAAATTAGGATGGTTTATACTCAGTAGCTTAGCATGGTCTCTCAGGTAGCTTAGCATGACCTATGACAGGAAAATTAGGATGGTTTATACTCAGTAGCGTAGCATGGTCTCTCAGGTAGCTTAGCATGACCTATGACAGGAAAATTAGGATGGTTTATACCCAGTAGCTTAGCATGGTCTGTGACAGGTAGCTCAGCATGACCTATGATGGGAAAATTATGGTGACTTATACCCAGTAGCTTAGCATGGTCAGTGTAAAGTAGCTTAAAATGACCAATGACAGGGAAATTAGGATGACTTATACCCAGCAGCTTAGCGTGGTTATAGGTAAATTGCAGCAGCTCATATTAAATAGCTTAGCATGGTCTATCTCAGGTAGCTTAGCATTACCTATGACAGATAGGTTAGGGTGGCTTATAACCAATAGCTTAGTATGATCTGTGTCAAGTAGCTTAGCATTACCTATGACAGGTAAATTAGAACAGTTTATACCCAGTAGCTTAGTGTGGTCTGTGTGAGCAAAGTCTGTCAGCAAAGATGGGTGTTATATGCTGCTATTTTTCTCACCTTCCCTCTTGTTGTTAAGGGCCAGCATATTCTTCAGCATGTTCTTGTCAACAGTCAGCATCCCATTGTCCACATATGACTTATAGTTGGCATCGGAACGGGAGCGATTATGGCCGGGTTTGAAGGAACTGGTGCTGTTGTTGTCATCCTTGGCATGGGCAGCCAGGTCGTTAGTGGACCGTGCCCGGCTGCGCTTGCCCTGACGAAGCCCGAAGATGCTGAAGGAAGGCGCCTGGTCAGCCCAGGCCAGACTGTGTGGGGACACCTCCAGGTGCTCTGCAGCTAGCAGGCCCCACAAGGCCCCAGAGCCAAGCTGTCCTATGGCCGACACCTCCTGCAGCTTGGGCTGCCGGCCACCATGCGTTGACGCCCCCTCAAGGCAGTGTAGAAATTCCTCCGTCGCCTCCAACGCAGGGCTGATGTCCTCCACTTCCAAACCTTCCATCATTTCCAAATCCAAGGATGTCGATTGACAGGCAACAGTGAGGAAACAGTCAATGTTCCTTTACTGTGAGGGTCGACAGGAAAGGATCCAAAAGCTACCAGGCCGTAGAGGCTGAGCATCTGCTGTCTGTGGCCAGGAGCAAAACGGGCATGCCTGGTGCTACTCAGGGAATGGGAATCCACTTCATGGCAAGCAGCCCTTTGCGGACTTTGCCAGTATATTAATGAAGAGAGTCCCGATGAGTCGGTAGTGATGGTCAATGGGGAATTCCCAGAAAGTGGCAAGGGCCTTCACATGGTATGGGCCTCCACGGTCATGCTGAGGTCACTTACTGTCTCACAGAGGCTCGTGAATAAAAATGCATCCCGCCTTGGAATCCGATGAACTGTGCAAACCAATCTGGGTTTAATAATAAGACAGCACTCCAACTGATGGCTTGCTGATGTCATCACAGGCACATTTTCTCTCAACCTGCATAACAAAATATATTCAATTAACACTTCAGAATATATTTGAAATAAGGGAAATTTTCAGCAGATCTGACTCGTTTCCAGGAAAGTGAAACAACCCAAAAGCAATACCATATGCTATGACTATAATCTATCATAATACAATTGCCCAGTATACATTTTCCAAACAAAATGTGCTACATAAATAATGCTGGCAAAAAATATTCTTACTGGAACATAATAGCCATACATATTCATGCACCCGATCCAACACACCACAACTGATTCTATCATCAAGCTAACAAAACTCCAGGAACAAGGAGTCACCTCCACAAGAAAAACTCCACACAAGCCCAAAAGAACAGGGCATTGGCCAGCTGACTGCATCTGGTTCACCACACCTTTTGCCTCTCCCTTCTCAGTAACAGGCCATTGATTCTCCTTCATGTCCTCTTGCTTAGGGGTTTTCACTTTCTTAAAGACATGAATTATTAACAGCCAATTACATCACTGCCAGCCAATCCCAGAGCTGCCAACTGTCAGCATTTCAGGGAAGGCAGAAATTCTCAGTGCTGATATGAACCCAGAACAGAAGAATCTATCATGACGTGTACCCCTGGAGAGAAGCAGGGTGTGACTCCAGACTGCCAGACACAGCATCATTAATATCCCTGCAAGGGCTGCAGAAAGACTATGTGCTTGCACCAGAGTGCAAATTGACAGTGCTTCTTAAATTAACAATGACACACAGTAATTTCTATTTGTGATGCAAATAGTGAGAATAAGACCATATTACTGATTACACAAAGTTTCAGTGTCACTTTAGTGTGGACATTACAAATCGAACTCTGTAAAAATACAAAAAAATGAAACGGTAAAAGCGGTTGTGGAAATGCCTAAATATAAATTGTGAGCCAAATCTGTATATGTGAAGAGTGTAAATCCTGACCAAATCAGACTAAATGTCCTCCATCAAACAACCACACACAGTCAGCCCACTGGCAGAGAACCTTCTTCAGCCCATTCTATTTTATGCATATGGCTTGCAAAACAAAACCCTCAAAGGACAGCCACTGTCTTCATGAGCAATTCTACCAGAAATGATACAGGCTCTATGACACAGATAGAGCCTTTAATCTGCCGAACTGCAACCTGGCATGTGAGAGTGCACTCATGTTGTGGTATACGCATTCTCCCTTCCCAGACATGTTCAGCTTCTCAATGCTAATATTTGACCTAGCTGACACCTGAACAAAATACATTACCAATATGCCATAAATATATCACATCCTATGTGAACCTTTAAAATAAGATTACCTCATCGTTTAATTGTTAGGCAGTTAGACAATTTTTTTGTGAGGATGTCAAAACAGATTCATATTTTTATACAATACTAAACCTCAGATGACAATTAAGTAAGGAAAGTTCATTTATTGCTGTTAGCTGATAAATAAAATCGTGGTCACCATTTAAATAAACGAAACAAACATATTTACTTATGCGACAGATTTCCTTGGATCATTTAGAAGCTTTTACATCTGACTTATATTTATATATAAAAACGTGCATTAAACAATAAGTCTTATTACATAAATTCAATAATTCATAACGAATAAGACATTCATAATTAACAATGAATTGTCAATATCATTAGTAACCCTAACTGCAACCGAATCCTAAATGTCTTTGGGAACTAAATGTCAGCTTTTGCGTTTGAAGCACAATGACCTTTTTATTGTAAAATTTATTTAAGTTATTCGGAATTATTACACTTGCCTACTCCAAGACTAATCTCACTAGCGGCATCCTAAATGTCATGTCTAGCTAGCCCGCTAACTAGCTACACTACAGCATACCATTAAACCGCTGAGGAAATCTAGCTAGCTAACCGCGTTTAGGTAAAAAATTAACGAAGTACATATTACACAGTCAACATATTAACGAATTTTCAAAGATACAATACAATGGACCTAGCTACGAATAAACAGTGGAAATAAAGGTCAGTGTGTTTTGAATCAGGGGTCGCTAGCTATTTAGCTGGACAGATAGCATTCCGGCGTCGTCTTAGCTGGAAGGCAGGCTAAACTAACGGTACCCATCACCATTAGCAATCTGTTTAAGAGACATTGCTAACAAAATTCAGAAATATTATTAGTGCTGTCTAATATGCAATTCTATGCTTTTTCAGGTTAAATTAATCGCTTTCAATTTTTAAATAACATAGTTTATAACCTAAACCGTGACTCACCTGATTGTGTTTACAATCAGTCCGTTTCAGTTCCGTCGGCAAAAATGTTCACCAGTTGAAATATTGGCCGCTGCAGGAAGGTTCCGCCGCTGGCCGCGTTACCTTGCGGTCAGAAATACTACTCGTTGCAAATCCGGGTCAGTCTGTTATTTAATGATAAGAAAAAATACCTGGTGTATTTCTTGATGTTTTTTTCATAGATATGATTAATTTACATAAAATCAAAATAATTGGCAAATCTAAAATGATCTTTTTATGGGTTCAATTATGTTTTGACGGGTTCTTTTTTTTTTTTTAACTTGTTTCACTTTGTTCAAGAAGTGATGTGTGTCTCTCTCTCTATATATATCTATATATATATATATATATATATATATATATATATATATATATATATATATATTCACACACACACACATATATATCTATTTATAGATATATATATATATATATATAGATAGATATATATGTGTGTGTGTGTGTGTGTGTGTGTGTGTGTGTGTGAGAGAGAGAGAGAGAGAGAGAGAGAGAGAGAGAGAGTGTGAGTGAATGAGTGTGTGAGTGAGTAAAGAAATGCAGCTAGACAAAAAAAAGCTAGTTCGGGGAGAACTTATTTAGCAACTTTGAGCTATTGGATAAGTTCTCCCCAAACGAGCTTGATGGCCCGAATGGCCTCCTCTTGTTTGTAAATTTCTTATGTTATTAAAGCTGTGTAAAAGTATATATATAACCACATATCAAAAAGCTGATATTAATTTCTTAAATTAAAAAACTCCATAAACAATCAAGTACACATTACCATCTGGATCCTTTATTCGTAAGCTGTTATGGAGGATGGTGGATGGATGGATGGATGGATGGATATAAACACCGCATTCTCCCTACAGGCGCACTGTTGCACTTTGACACCATGAATGATTGTCGAGAGTTCCTAGATTTTGTCCTTTCACTTTAAAGGTTGTGAAACAAATGAAGGACACGCAAGGTGTTGCACTGTGACAAAAACATGAGTGCGTTCACTTATTTGCGGCCTGAGAGTGCAGTACGGCACAGGCAAAAGGGCAGAGGGTGCTCCTACTTACTGTGTCATTAAACCTCTTTGGACAGTGAAATGAATATCAATAAGGTGGGAGCAGGTGCGAATATGGAGGCCACTCCATATACTCTTCATTCTAATAGAAAGACCAAGGGTGAAATCACCTCACTTATCCCCTTTTCTCACCTCAACAGCACCGCTCCCATACCAGTTAATTGCTGAAATATTTTCTACATCAATACACTTTACTCATAATCATTGACCCACAATCCAGATTATTGTAGGCATATATGATAGCATACACAATATACAACCACTCGTTCCATATCCATGTAAAATAAACAAAATAGCTTTATATTTGTTTCCACTTTTGTGGTTCCACTTTTATAGTTATTTGCATGCATGGAAAAAATCCTGCTATGGACAAAACTAATAAATACTGTGTTAAAACCGTAAGTGGTTTGAAATAAATTTGACTCAAATGGGAGAGAGTCACTGAGGAGGAGGGGGGGGGGGTGCAGGGTTTAAAATAGAGGGAAGGCAGTTTCTGTTAATGGGCCTAGCTAGCAAGCCCAGACCCTGGCCGGTCCATTGTCTCAACCAAACAGAAAGAGAAACATTATTCAAGTCTTCTTTCAAGCCAAACAGAGAAACACAATAATTATGGTGGGCTCCCTGGTCAACCTGTGCCCCTCCCTAGCCCTTACACACCACTCTTTGCTTTCATTGTCTTTGTCTGCTGTAAAAAAGCCTTCTTTAATGAAGAAGGAGAGAACCCAGGCTAATGGGTTCAAATAAGTTCCTTTCTGGCACAATGTTGTTGGATAATGGCGGTATGAGTCGCAGCTGTAGACTCGTGTATGCCATATTGTGCATGACCTAGATAGAACTGCATGTGAACTCAAATAATAATCTGCATGAGAAATTCTACTTTTTGTTCAGAGAGTCAATTAAGGGCATCAGTGGCTCCAATGGCCATTGAATGGACCAGTTGAGAAAGGAAAAGATCTCAGAGGTGAGCCTTCCAAAACACCCACAATATTAAAATACAAGGCAGTAGCATTTTGATTAATGTCAAAGGAAGCACTTTGGCATTATTTTTACTCAATGTCATTGTCTTGTAACTCAGCAATCAGTCACCTCTCATTAACCATTTCTTATATGATGCCATGGAAGACCTACAAATGTTTACTTTATTTAATCTGAACAGTTTCATAAGAGAAAGGGTAAGATAAAGTTTTTGGGTGACAAAGAGGGCTGATTTGATGGTTGACCTGCCAATGATTAAATGGCAATATTCTGCTATATAGTTTTTGGAGATATAAGGCTGAAACATTTCTGCACTTTATCAGCTTGGAAATTCCTTGCAGTGTCAGTTCAAGTAAAATTGCCTGTATATTGAATACAAATATTTTTTAATTTTATATTTTTTTATTTAAAATTCAGAAATGCAAAATTTAGCATGGGCACTCAGTAGGTGTTCGTATTGCCTCCTGACCCCAAAGCTGGGGGATCCTATACCTGCCACACTCAAGGTGTGAGGACTTCTCATGCTTCCGAACCATCAATACATTTTCCATAGTATGTGAGTTTGTTTATATATCTCTTCTGGTTCATAAGTGATTGTGTGACTCTCTGCCTATCTCACCCTCCTGTCTCCTCCCTAGTGAGACCCTAACAAGCCACACCAGTTAATTGTTTGTCTTACCTCTCGTTCCTGCCCTTGTGATAATCACCCCAGGTGCCTCTCATTTGCTCCCTCATCAGTCTTATATAAAAGTGCTTCCCAGTCCTGTGTTCCCCAGTCCTATCATTGATGCTGTATCATCTTGTTGCCTGTTGCCCAGTCTTCCTGATTTGATCCCTCGTGATCCAGTTTATTTCTAGTTTTTGTTTATTTAGTTCAATAAAACTCCTTTTGTTTTCCCACCATGTCTGTCACCCAAATCTTTTGCCCTAGTAGTCATCACAGAATGGAGGTGTAAGTACAATTGAAAACTACTTAATAAATATGTATCATTAGTTAGATTAAATACATAGGTAGACAATAAATTCTAATTAAATTTGCATGTTTGATGTGGTTTACCATAAACTCTATGAATATATAACAGTATTCAATAATACCAATATGATATGTGCCATTCAATTCTATATACATATTTTAGAATCTCATCAATAAAACAATATAATGACTTATGATAAAATGGGTGCATTGCTCATATGGAAGGTTTGGCTACCTAGTTTTCCATGAATACATGTAGTATTTGTATCATGGCACCTTTTTAGAGATGAATAATTGGAATGCTAAGAACATAACTTTGGTTTTACAGTGTATATATAAAAATGTTTTTCTGTTTCTTGAATTCAGGCAAATACATGTGAACATTAAATATTTCTTTCCAATAAAGTAGATACGTTTTGCTTTCTAAAATTCTACAGTGCTGGAAAAATCATAAGTTTAGAAGTTTAAAGTCCATACCCAAAGCTTTTATTTACTTCTCATTAAACCTCTTTGGTTAAGGACATAAACTCAAAGGTCTTACAGAAGTGACCCTCCAGGCCGAACCGCATCCTGTCAATTTTGACCAGGTGTCCAGTTTGCAGGTCTAATGTACAGCCCCCTATTTTATATAAACCACAGTTGTAGTTGTGGCCAGTTGGCTTGCAGGACACTCCTTGGAAGCGCTACTCCACTTAATATAAACTGTTCCAATATATTGATAGAAAGTAAAAAAAAAAAAAAAAAATATTAATGACCCAAATGAGCATCCATTTGATATTTTCTTATGTTGTGCACACTGCATCATTTTCATTATAACAAATGTCTATATCTGACATGCCAGAGCATTAAGAACAGGTTATTCCTCATATTTTCTTCTCTTCTCTGTTTTGTTGACCCCAATCTCTCTTTCCATCTTTCCATCTCTCTCCTTGGTTTTTGATTATGTCCTCCTACACTGATGACTAAATTATGATTGTGTTTAAGCATGGCCGTGCTTTCATCTGCCCGGTGTTTCTCTGTTCCCTCCTCTCTGGCACAAAGGGGCCGCTACCTCTGTTAGTCTGCTTTTGATGAGGAGAGTGATTGTTGTGTCGCCATGGAAACCCCAGCACAGGCTTGTTTTGTTGTCTGCTGAAGCAAGTTTTTTGCTAGCAGTGAAAAAGTTGAGCTGAGGCATAAAAGCAAAGCCATTGAATTCCAGCATTTTGACTGCAAATGCCATAAAAACTATATATTCCTCATTGCTGCAGATAAGTATCAATCTATTGCTGTTCATCCATAATTATTAAATAACAAATTAAATAAAATATTTCTGACTGGTGTGTGAGTGTGCCCTGCGATGGGCTGGCCCCCCATGCTGGGTTGTTCCCTGCCTCGTGCCCATTGCTTTTGGGATAGGCTCCAGACCCCCCGCGACCCAGTAGGATAAGCGGTTTGGAAAATGGATGGATGGATAAAATATTTTTCATCTATCCATCCAGCCAACTGCTTTTCAATGGCTTATTATGTAGTATATAATTATGTTGTTAGTACTACAATTTCAAGTTATCATCAATCTTACCTTATTATTTCCTGATTAAATTACTTTTGATTTAACACTACTTGTCTTCACTGACATCTTCTGTGACACTTTCGATTGTAACAAATTTTAAACAAAATCCATAGCAAAGTATGCTGGCTGTAGAACATTTTTAGAGCCATACAAATCAAAAATAGTAAATCATTAATAGCCACTGCATATCACTAAGTTGGAAGTGAAATTAACATGAAAAAAACAGTTTTGGATAGAAATTGTTTATTGGGCAAAAATAAGCTAATGATACATGATATAACTATATCAAAATGAGGAATCTGCACATAAAGGAACTGCTCTACAGGTGGAAAATACTCCATGATAAATTTTAATTTGATCTGGAGGGATAAGAAAGTCATCAAGCCAGCTTTGCTATTGTATGGATCTTTCTCCATCAGCTTAGGTTGGGGAAGTGGCCACACAAGTCATCACAATACTCCACTTACCAGCGTCGCACCAGCACAGTCCTGGAGACTCACTGAAACATGGCAAGAGGGCAGCTAATAAACACATAGATAGATAGACACAAACAAACAGGGCGGCCATGAATAAACTCTCAATGGTTCAGTCTTGGATTAAAATAGTAAGCATTGCACCCATTCATTGCTAATGATCTTGGCTTTCAACAGCACAGTAATCTTTGTGGAACTCAGACTGGCAAATGAGACTCCGTTCTTCCAGGCAAAATCCAATTACAGGAGGACAATAGGGGCAGCCTAAAAGCTTTGATACCCATTGGAACCCTTTTCCACCATCAGTTGCCTGAGGGTCCGCGCTCCCCCCCATGTCTCCACTTCCGCTGAAATTAAACAGTATGACTCCACCTGATCCAAAAGGCTAATCAGCTGAAGTGCAAGGAAACCTACAAATATGTAGTGATGTGGACATAATCAAGTATAGTTGTATACTTTGTGGGGGCATAATACTATAAATAATTTCTGCTTATGTGAAAATACAATTTGCCAGTAATATCAAAATTACAGTCATCAACCAAATTCTACTGTTGAAAATGGTATCATACAGAGATAATTATTGATGAAATTACTATCAAGTGATCTTTAATGATGAAATGTTGCTATTTGCTTCATCAGAGTGTCGAAAAATGTTTCAGCGTGGTTTTTGGAATTAAGGTGGGAAACATTACATGTAGATCCCCCTTTCAGCCACAACCTCATACTAAGAACGATTATTTGCGAATGATGTAAGAAGTGTATTTAAAATACTGATAAACATGCTAGCACAGGATAGAAAATGGAAAAAAATACAGAATACTTCTCATTTTCGTATGGTACTTTTATACCACCTTGTGGTGAGAAAGGTCAACTACAGTAAAGAAAAAGAAAAAAAACATTAGGAAGCTAATAATTATCTGGAATAACTGTCCTGTTCTTCCTCATCCATCAAGTTATAACAGAAGGTGTATGATACATGTATGATATGTTCCATGATACATGTTACTCAATCTGAATAGCATAATTAAGGTTTCTTATAATTGTCAAACCATTACTATTTAAACCGCACTGAGACTAGAATTGTCACGATTACTTGATTAAACTTGATTACTCGATTATTTAAAAGCATCTATTAATAATTTTCTTCACAAATACTCGGCAACGTTTGGTTCATAAGCACAAACAACAGTCAGGACCCATCCCCCCACCTGAAGGCGAAGGGAGGCTACCCTCTCTTCTACCGCGGTAAATCCCAATGTACAGGCACCCAGCCAGGGGGCAATAAGTATGCCCACACCTGCTCGGTGCCACTCCCCGTGAGCAACTCCAGAGTGGAAGAGGGTCCAACCCCCCTCGAGGAGACTGGTTCCAGAGCCCAAGCCGTGCGTCGAGGTGAGCCCGACTACATCTAGTCAGAACCTCACAGCCTCGCACACCAGCTCAGGCTCCTTCCCCACCAGAGAGGTCACCTTCCATGTCCCTAGAGCTAGCTTCTGTAGCCGAGGATCAGACTGTCATGGTCCCCGCCTTCGGCTACTACCCAACTCACACTGCACCCGACCCCTTTGGCCCCTCCAACAGGTGGTGAGCCCATTGGAGGGGGGACCCATGTGCCTTCTTCGGGCTGTGCCCGACCAGGCCCCATGGGTGCTGGACTGCCTCCAGCAGGGGGGGCCTGGTGACCCACGTCTGGCCCGGGGAAAATGTGTGTCCACGTTTATACTCATCTTAAGGGTTTTTTTGAGCCGCATTTCGTCTGGTTCCTCACCCAGGACCTGTTTGCCTTGGGTGACCCTACCAGAGGCATGAAGACCCAGGCAACTTAGCTGCTGGGATCATTGGAACATGCAAACCCCTCCAGCATGATAAGGTGTCGGCTCCAGGAGACGTGTCACTATAAAATAAGAAATATTTCCATACATCGGAATACGAAGGGTTTTCGTGACCAGTTCTTGTTCGCCATTTTCCTCTTCACTCATTTTTCGCTTAATTTTTCAAAAAAGCTCCACACCCATTGAATCAGTCCAACATAAAAGGATGAAAATGATATGGTTGCCTCCGATATCACATACAGTGCTCCTGCAAAAGTAGCAGCACTTAACTTTAGACATATTTTATACCTAAATTCGATTATGCTGAAAAGGAACCGATTAAAATTATATTATATAAACTCATTATATTAGGCCTAATTATATTATACAAAAACAATTACTCTGTGAATCGTGAGATTATATTAATAATCGAGTAATCTACTGATATAATCGACAGTGACAATCCTAACGGAACTTGAAAACGTCATCTACTATGCAAGTGCAATAGCTTTAAAATGGGTTACAAGTCTAATTTTATAAAGTGTAAAAGACAACTGAAAGGATCAATGCTTCTAAAAAATCTAAAACCCTTCTCTTGTGAAACTAAAATGCACCTTGTTATGTGTGCTTTTAAAAATGAGACACGCAGACCAGCTTTCCACAAAATCTTATTTATTTTGTTTACCACTTACGGATTGTGATTTAATGCAGTATTAAAATGGCTTCTTGAAAAAAACTTAGATAGTGAAAAGTTTATCCTTACACCAACTGAACCATTGAACTATTAAAAACAAAGACAATAATTACATACAACTGATGTTCTCTAATCAGTAGCAGAAATCAGACCAGTTTCTAGTCAAGGAATAGTCTTGTTCTTGAGTGCAAACCTGAAATGGTGACACTGACAGATTTACACAAAAAAAAAAAACATGGAACGCACACTGCAGTGGGAGACGATTCATCTTCACAGTTTCAGGCAGGTCTACTCCACCTGAGGCCTGCCAGACATGATATACTGACCACAGGAAGGGTTGTGCAAACAAACGAGTTTTCAGACATTTTTTTTTCTAGAAACTTCTTAGTGCTAATGATCCTGTCCACTGAGCAGAGTACTCCCATTCTTAGAGGAGAGTATATAAAAATGGTCCAAAAGCACCAAAGGGGGGGCGTCCATTTCATACTGAATTAACTGGATTATACTGGGTCAAAGTGCATTCCTCCAAGGAGGGTGGAGGGTCCAGGTAGGAAGTAGGTCATAAGCAGAAGGGACATTTTAGCTTAGTTTTTTTTTAGTTTTGAGTTTTGGACAGAGCCCGTCATGACCTCGTCTGTGGTTGTGATCGTTTTCTTCCTGAAATGATTCCAGGGTGTATCCCTTACACGGGAGGATGCGTGTCCATGAACGATTAAACGTCTGTGTGTGCATGTGTGCGGTGTCTGAACAGCTCAGAGTTTGGCCTGGCTGGATAGTTTGATCTTCAGATTCTCTGCCAGCTTGTCCAGGAACTCAAAGGTGTTCAAGTAGTCTGAGCGTTGCACACTGCATGGACAAATGGGAAATATATCCATTTAAAAATACTCAGATCCGGATTAATAAATAATATCCCATTCCAAAAATATAAGCACATACATGACATACTGTTCCACATTGTTTGTACATCGTACTTTAAGCATTTTTCAGGCATTTGCAGTTCAATTCGAATATCTTCCAAGATGCAATACAAGCAAGTGGCCAATACTTAAAATGCCCCACAATTATTCTCCCACTGGCAACTTTGCTGTGACAGCAGCCCCTCATGTATCACAAGCTGCAGCGAGCACCCAAAACAGCCCAAGCCAGCAACTCCCAAAGCATAAGATGGTTTTTCATATTACTTGCATTGTCTTGCACTATTGCGTGTGCTTTAAGTGGGATTTTCCACTAAACACTTCTCCCACCTCTCAAATCACTGTTTTTACGAACATTGCAAATCGATGTGCTGCTAGTTGTTGTTAAAAGTGTAAGATGCTTCCAGGTCGTCGCTCAGATTTTTTTTTTACGCTCCTCGTACTGCGAAGGGTATGCACGTGTCGTCACAGTAGGCGGAAGTCACTGTACTCACACCCATTGAGTGGCACATAGACTGAGAGGCGACGTTAGCATTCAGCTTGAATGCCGCAAAAAACATCTAAAGCAGTAAACAGCTGTTGTGCAATTGATTGTACAAATCGATTTAACAAGATACAGGAGTTATCTTTTTACAGACTGCCGAAAACTAAATCAGTAAGTATTGGACATGGATCAGTTACATATGGCCGATAACTGATCTGTCTAATACAGTGTTTCCCAGCCCAGTCCTTAGGAACCCCAGACAGTCCATGTTTTTGCTTCCTCTCAGCTCCTGGTGCATGTGTACCAGGCATTCAATGTTCCTGATTGGCTGGGGGCTGGGAGGGAGCAAAAAACGTGGACTAGGCTGGGAAACACTGGTCTAATAGGTCTGGATTGGTGTTGAAACTGATCCGAATATCCGGTCAGTGCATCTCTACTATTTATGTTACTTAAATTAATAAGAGAAAAAAAATCTTCCATGGCATTATTGTAGTGTTTATACAGTAACTGCTACCAACACTTGAATATAAATAAACTCATAATCCTGTATTTGCTCTCAGCCACACATTTCAAGCATTGTTACTTACAACTGTGTTATTAATTGCTGAAAGTCAGTGTCCCCAACAGCAGAGAAGGGCAGATCATCAAGTGTAATAAACACCATAATTTTCCAAGTAATATCTTATCATTTTTCACTGTCTGGACTGAGTTTTTTTGCCATCAAATGCTTGCATTACTGAAGGAGTAGCACAACTGGCAGTGTTGCAACCTTCTTGATTACAATGGATTTGTTTTTAGAAATGTCACACTCTGTTGTCCCTTTTTTTTGGTAAACAATCAAATCTGTTTATTGAAACTTTTAATTGGAGACCTTCCATGCCCAGGTAAGGAGAGTAGTGTTAGCAAAATGCATTTCTAACATGGTTCTCACAAACGTTAAAATAATTCCACACTTCCACTCTCAGACATTTTTCTAACCGTTTAGTGTGTCGATGTCAGTTACATACTACACTCAAGCATCACAGGCCACCATTTTAAAAGGGGCTAATCAGCAGGAAATATCAGCTCATTTTTATCCATCGGTCAAAGGCTAATTGTTGGCATTATAATCAGTGCAATTTATCCCACAGTAACTCCAAAAAGATAAAAATCAAGACATGAGCATCCATGGCTTTCAGATATGTTGTGACATAGGTCCCCATCTGTTAGAAGGTGACCTTTATATTTTAATATTGCTGTATAGTGGATGTAAATCATCCTCCCCCTGTTATTGCGCTACTAAAAAATGACACTTAAGCTTTCAATCTTCATAGCATTGACCTAAATGACTCCAAGAACTCTTTAGCACGAAACGTTACCTCAAGCTGACTGCATGATCACTATGTTAGCACTTCAGACTTACCTGGGCAGGCCCTTAATGCAAGCAGCCAGGTCCTTGGTCATGAAGCCAGCCTCGATGGTCTCGATGCAGACAGCCTCGAGTGCGTCTGCAAAGACCCGCAGCTCGGCGTTCTTGTCCAGCCCTGCTCGATGAGCCAGCCCTCGCGTCCATGCAAAAATGGAGGCTGCGGGTAGATCAAAGCGACCATGGTGGTGCAAGACAATATGTACAAGGCTGGCATAAGATTGGGTGGATTGGTGCTGTATTGGAAAAACCAGTCTTACATTGCTGGAGTTCTGTGTGTTTGCATGTCTCAGGAAATACAACATGATAAAAGTACAATTCCTGGTGCCCTTATCGGTCATCTCTGATCTTACCAATGGGGTTGGTGGATGTCTCTTTCCCTTGCTGGTGCTGCCGGTAGTGCCTGGTCACTGTGCCATGAGCGGCCTCTGCCTCCACGGTCCGTCCATCAGGACAAACCAGCACACTGGTCATCATGCCCAGGGAGCCATACCCTGAACATACAACAGTTGGTGTATGAAGAGTCAGTCAAGTGACCATATTCCCAGGACCAAGACCACACAGCAAACTAGATCAGGGGTCAACCAAGAGCTTCCAGGAGGTCTATCTGAGTGAGGTCAAAATGTAATGCAGTGCTCTTATAATGCAACACCTTTATGCATACCTACCTTTGCAGAGTTCTGTTTTAAAAAAAAGGCCTTAGTGGAAAAGAATCACAGTCATCTTAATGCAGCTAAGAAGATAAAATGAAAATGAAACTGGACAAAAAAAAAACTGGAGGAAAGTTAATCATCCATGCTGCGCTCGATTGACTTGAAGTAACCTGTTCCACAATCACTTACGCAAGTCAAATTTTACACAACTTGAATTTACCATTCAAAACACGTTACAGTAAAAAGTCATCTAAGCGAAAAATATACGGCACTGAAGTACACAGTAGATTAGAGCTGTAACAAATATTCAATTAAACTCGATTATTTAAAAGCATCGATTAAAATTTTCCTTCTCGATTACCCGGCAATACGGCAGAAGGTGGACGGCAGATGCAGGATGAGGGTCCTGATACAGAGCGAAGGCACCGTTTGTGTGGAAGCACTTCATGTTAAAAGTGAATGAGAATGCAGATGTCTGTCAGTACTGCAAAGCAGAACCTGAGTGTCACCACAGCATGACTGCAAAGCAGAACCTGAGTGTCACCACAGCATGACTGCAAAGCAGAACCTGAGTGTCACCACAGCATGACTGCAAAGCAGAACCTGAGTGTCACCACAGCATGACTGCAAAGCAGAACCTGAGTGTCGCCACAGCATGACTGCAAAGCAGAACCTGAGTGTCGCCACAGCATGACTGCAAAGCAGAACCTGAGTGTCACCACAGCATGATTGCAAAGCAGAACCTGAGTGTCACCACAGCGTGACTGCAAAGCAGAACCTGAGTGTCACCACAGCATGACTGTAAAGCAGAACCTGAGTGTTGCCACAGCATTGCTGCAAAGCAAATGCATCTTAAAAGAAGACATTCAGGTTTGACGGACTCAATAACGAGAGGTTATTCATAGATATGTCCCATTTAGCCTCTCGGAGTAGCTTAGCCTGTCTGTCATCATTTTGGCTTAATTTATTTTGCTTATTATGATGTCAGAATAATCACTATTAAAAACGAAAGTTACCCCGTCCTTAGCCACATCATTGTACATGATACCGTATATAAGATCCAATTAACATAAATTATACTTCTTAATGTATTGTTTGTTTTGAGTAGGGTTGAGAGACTAGAAAAAGATAAGATACTGAGGAGCTCAAAAATAACTATTATAGCCAAATGTAGAGCTTATCTACCTTTAACTTAATATCTACCATCAGAATCTGTCAAATAACTTTGTGTTGCCGAAGGATTTGCCAACAGATGCAAAGCAGTGCCAGCAAATCACTTTCCTTTGCTCATTGTCACTTTAAAATACTAAATATTTCCATACAGCGGAATACGAATGCCTTTTTGTGACCAGTTCTTATTCACCTTTCTCCTCTTACTCATTTTTTGCTTAATCTTTCACAAAAGCTCCACACAGTCTATGAATCAGTCCAACATAAAGGACGAAAATGATGTATTTGTCTCCGATATCGCATGCAGTATTCCTGCAAAAGCAGCGGCTGTAAACTTTAGACATATTTTAAAACCTATACTAGATAATGCTGGAAAGGAACCATCATTAAAACTGCAAAGCTAATCATATATATTATAATTAAAACGATTACTCAATGAATCGTCAGATTAAATCAGTAGGTTACTCATCAATTAATATAAATCAATAGTGACAGCCATACATAAAATAAATGATTGTTTAAATGCTGTATTTTCACTTCTGTAAACTATGCATCTCACATTATTTTGCGTAAATCTCAATTTATGTGTGTTGGTTTCACTTAAGTTGAGAGCTACCTGCATTTCCTGGGTCAAAATACATACAGATGGTTAAGCCAGACAGGTCAAAAGGATAAAATTGTGTTTACCTTGTGCGACAGAGTCTGACTGCACATCGCCATCGTAATTCTTACAGGCCCAAATGAAGCCCCCCTCGGACTTCATAGCCTGGGCCACCATGTCATCGATCAGCCGGTGCTCGTACCAGATGCCCTTGGCTTCAAACTGGGCCTGGTACTCCCTGGAGTGGAAGAGGACAGTCAGGGTCCTACAGTAATACCTGACAGGGTAGCACACGGATGCCTGGTCCTGCCTAACGTGTTGTGAAACCTCACTTTCCCCATCAATAACAACAGGCCAGCCAGCAACACCCAAACTTAAATGTCTGAAGAAATTACTTTTTATAGATCTCCTGGAAGATGTCCATGAAACGCCCATCATATTTCTTGAGGATGGTGTTTTTGGTACTAAGGTAGAGAGGCCAGCACTTAGAAAGGGCCATCTGGAAGGAACTGTGGGCAAAATCCCGAATGGACTTGTCCGTGTTGTACATGCCCAGAGCCACACCACCAGTGCCTTAGGACACAGAGCACAGGACAGTGTTAACAGCGCACAAGCTTTGGGCTCTGCATTCACAATGACATCATTGTTAGTTCTAGAATGATGTCATGAAAGTGCTATAAACAGTAACAAAGTAGACAGGATTTCATATGCTATACATACATCATAACGTGCTCTTGAAGGTATTTTACGTATGTTAAGCCAACAGGAGTAAATGTGCTTTTCATCAAGCGGATGTCCCTTAAGAAATTACAACTATGAGGACAACCATGGCAGCTCTGCTCTTTCAATGCCAGCCTTTCAGCAGCTGAGCTTCGGGATTAGGATGCGTGAGCTAGTGACCCGCTGCCACACCTCATGTGGGTCGATGTACCTTCAAAGTCGTGGACGACAAAGGTGACAGGGTCTCCACTCTTGGGTGTGTACATCATCTCCACCCGGCCTGGGCCAGGCACCACAAAGTCTGTGGCCTTGTACTACAGTAAAGGGCGCAGAGATTTCTTAATTTAAATATTACATCTTGACATGAAAACAAACACTGGTGACCTATTTAAAAATAATAATAAATCCTGAAACCTTGGTCATAATACCACCCTAAAATGGAAGGCTCTACGAAGTAATCATTTCCTTGGCATTCTAGATAAGCTGAATACCCCGTTTTATGGGGCGAGCTGTTAAAATTATACTGCCCACTTTCAGGACAGTGGCATTAGTGCAGTCCAAAGAGCACTTAGATGTAATCAGTAATCTACCAAGCGTAAAGACAGAAGGCACACACCAACTCCCAAGCCAACTGGAGATTAATAGTCTTCCAGCAGACCTTTCAATCAGAGGCTAGCGGCAGGGGAGTGACACCTTCAGCCTTCCTCACCCTGATTCATGTGTCCTCGTTCTCGAAGAGAAAGAAAGTTAAAGCTTTCTCATCTACTGGCAGTGTGGTGATGAGCAATGCTAGTTCATTCAAAACCATGTAAAAATAAATAATAGTCCAGACGGTGAGGAACTTAGAAAAGGAAATTGTGATGAATGCAGAATTAGTCAGCAATAAGAGCAGAAAGAAGCAGAGGATGAGAAATAATTAAAGAAGTGATGGACATTGCAGAATGCTAGTCAATGACAGTGTGGATGCATGCAGGCATGTGTTCACACTCTAGTTAGTTTAGAGACGCTAAACTGTCCTTGGACTGCAGGAGGAAACCAAAGAACTTTGAGAAACCTGGCAAAATAGGAAGAAAGTGACATTTCATGCGTGCAGGTGCACCTGGTCTCCATGTGCATGTCTCCCGATGATGATGGGCTTAACCCAGCCGGACACCAGCCGGGGAATGTTCTGGCAGATGATGGCCTCGCGGAAGACGGTGCCACCCAGGATGTTACGAATGGTGCCGTTGGGCGACTTCCACATCTGCTTCAGCTTGAACTCCTCCACCCGCTTTTCGTCGGGGGTTATAGTCGCACACTTGATGCCAACGTTGTAGCGCCGCACTGCCTCCGCCGCGTCCACGGTGACATGGTCCTCTGTAGCATCGCGGTTTTCTATGCCAAGGTCGTAGCTGTTGGACAAGTTTCATAAGGATCAGCTACCCCACACACACACAGGCACACGCACACAGCATATCCATATAAAGCTGGCTGATACGCCTGTTTGCAAACATTTTTCCGTATTACTAGTAGAAGCTATAATGAAAGCAAGTTACCCTGCGACAACAATCAGAAGTCAGTTATTCAGAAATCCTTACGTACATTTAAAAACAATTATTTACAAGCAATGAGGCCTAAGGTCACTGGCCCTCCAGGACTGCAGTTTGCCATCCCTGGTCTAATGTATTGGGCAAGGGGAAAAGAACAGTGTGCCATCTTGTGGATCCATTTGGTATAACCAATACTGACCACAACTGACCCCTTTATTTTCCTACAGAACTATTAAAAAATGTCAGTGCATCAGAACTACTGCGGAAAATTACAAAGTAAACCTAGAAACGCTGGACATTAAACTAGACCATAACTAATTTCACTGCATTATATTTATTGTATGATGTAATATACAAGTGGCGGCATGGTGGTGCAGTGGTTAGCACTGTTGCCTCACACCTCTGGGACCTGGGTTCGAGTCTCCGCCTGGGTCACATGTGTGTGGAGTTTGCATGTTCTCCCCATGTTGTCGTGGGGTTTTCTCCAGGTACTCCGGTGTCCCCCCACAGTCCAAAAACATGCTGAAGCTAATTGGACTTGGTAAATTGCCCATAGGTGTGAGTGTGCCCTGCGATGGGCTGGCCCCCCATCCTGGGTTGTTCCCTGTCTCATGCCCATAGCTTCCGGGATAGGCTCCGGACCCCCCGCAACCCAGTAGGATAAGCGGTTTGGAGGATGGATGTAATATACAATTGAAATCATAAGTTCACACACACTTCAGAAAAAGACACAAAAACTGTTCTCACTGTGTGATTTAATATTAGAATAAATTCTTTCTGTTTTAGGTCATTTAAGATCACCAACATTTTTTGTATTTTTTTTTTACATGAGGACAAAGATCTTAATTTTTGGAGAAATGTCCTGTGGTCTGATGAAACTAAGACTGAACTGTTTGGCCATAATGATCAATGGTATATTTGGAGGAAAAGGGGGGAAGGTTGCAGGCTTCAGAACACCATCCAACCCGTGAGGTACGGGGGTGGCAGCATCACAAGATAGATGATGTCACAAGAAAAGAACATTATGTGGATATATTCAAGTAACAATATGAACATATCAGCCAGGAAGTTAAAACCTGGACACAAATGGGTCTTCCAAATGGACAATGACCCCAAGCATACTGATTAGTTACAAAGTGGCTTAAGGACAACAAAGTCAAGGCATTGGAGTGGCCATCACAAAGCCCTGACCTCAATCCTATAGAAAATTTGTGGGCAGCATTGAAAAGGCATGCGTGAGCAAGAAGTCCTACAAACCTGATTCAGTTACACCAGTTCTGTCAAGAGAAATGGGCCAAAATTCCAGCAAACCATAGTGAGAAACTTGTGGGAGGAGATACCCAAAGCGTTTGGCCCAAGTGAAAGTTTCAAGGCAATGCAATACTACAGTAAGTTAGTGTATGTAGATTTTTTAAATTAATTTAAAAAATTATATTAATTAATTATTTGTCTCTTTATTCTGACATTTAAAAAATACAAAAAATTTTGGTGACCCTAACTCACCTAAAACAGAAAAAGTTTACGCTGATTTAATGTTCGACAGTGAGGGGGAAAAAAAAGTTGTCTTTTCCTGAAGTATGTGTAAACTTCTGGTTTCAACTGTAGAGTTACTGTGCTGAACATAGGATATTTTATCTCCGGGAGTGTTAAAAAAAATAAATAAAAAAATAGCATTTATTTATCAGATGCTTTTATCTGAAGCCACAAGCATTTTGAGATAGCAGGGTTGGCCAGTCTTTGGAGCAAATGAGGATTAAGGGCCTCGCTCAAAGGCCCAATGACGAAACCACTCAGCCGATCATGAGATTTGCACCGGCAAATTTCTCATTATTGGCACAGCATCCTAAACTGCTGAGAAGCACAATGTGGAGGCTTTGCACAAGCAAATATCTACCAAACATCTGGCATAATCACAAAACAAAGTTGCAGTGCAATCATTTAGCAATACATATTTAAAGATTAACCACTCCTGACTGAACAGGTTTAAAACAGTAACATTTAAAACATCAGTTCATAAAGGTTTCAAAACATTTATAATTTAGATTTGCAGAAAACTAGAGCTCACTGAGGACTAAAATAGAGTGAAATGCATGCACACAAAAGCACAGGCAAAGTGACAAAGCAGCACAAAGCAGTAAATATACCATTAAAAAACACACAGTTTGTTTTTTGTGTCCTTCTCAAGGGACCGTTGTGGTTAGAGTACCAGCTACAACCTTTTACCTAATTTTACCCTCCCCCACTCCTGCTCCAACAAAAAGAGAGCTGTCTATTCACTAAGACTCTTAGTGCAGAATTAGCATGAAACTTCAGAATTTGGATATGGTTGATGTACATAGCTTCCATTCATTTGTTTTCTGGTACAGTATATAACTGGCCAGAGCTTGGAAGGATGTGTGACACGGATGAGTTTGATTTTTCGAACAAGTCTAGACCTCATCATGGAACAGACTTAACAAGATGCAGTTACCCTCTTAATAAATTACATGCTTCCAGTGCAAGGAATATTAGTTCAGCATCTCCAAAATGTTTATCTATATTAAAATCTGAAATTCCTATTCTGACTTTGTATGCCAGTTGCATATATCCAAAATAATAGCACCAGCATAATTTCCATCAGTCTCATAGGACCTATTTTCTACTGCAGAAGAAAACTAAATTATTTCTAGAGATGCAACCATGTGTGCCAGTGTACAGAATAGCTTACACATTCAAAAATTAGTCTAACATTAAAGATAAAGATGACAAGGGGGCAGTTCAAGATCTCGAATCTTTAGAACTGGAAAGCAGATAATTAACCATTGTTTTCATTACACTGGCCCTCATACAAATGCTGAAACTTGACTACACTCAGCCAAGAGGTGAGGGAAATACAGAAAAACTGGCGTAAACCATACATTGTATGGCAACCATTTTACTTCACAATAGTAAAAATGTACAATAGTGCAGGCTACAGCAGGGTTACACCCTTGCTTGACAATGTGCTCACCTGTGCAAGTCCAGTTCTAGGTATGGAAAGATGAGCTTCTCTTTGATCAACTCCCAGATCACCCTAGTCATTTCATCCCCCTTCATCTCCACCACTGAACCTGCCTGGATCTTCTTGGACATCTCTGAACCTTGCGGGAAAAGAAAGTGATATAGAAAACAGATAAAGAAGATTCAAATTTGGTTTGGGAAGTCTTCCCTGGGGTTCAGTACTTACGGAACAACTATCTCCGATTTCCACATGAACTGCCAAACCAGTGAATCAGCATTTTTTTACAACGAACTACTTTAACCGTTAAAGAACCTTTAAGCACCACAAATAACCACACCCATATGACTACAAATCTTTTTACGTCAATCTCTTTCATTCAATTTATTGGATATTCGTCGGCATGCGAAGTTTCCTAGAGTCCTAGATTGCTATCGTGCATACAGATTTAAGCACAACTCCAGCTGAACACATTATCCTAAGATCGCAGTTTCATTTCAGCACAATTACAAACGAGATGAACAATGCTTTCGTAAGAATATACGGATGCATGAAGTTACGCAATATCAACAGCTTGATGGAGGGAAGTAAAAATAAGAAAAAATGTACGTAGAAGAATATGAAACCAAAAAGAACATTAGATGTTAAATAACTTCGATGGAAATTGACAGATGACATCTTATTTCACCGAGCGTAACATTAGTAAAAACATACGGTCATGACTAAGGGGAGGAAGACATACATCCGGCTTAACAGTTTCCCTTAAGCACCGCTTATTTATTTTTTACTGTTCCCTTTTTTGTAAAGGATAATGCTTCCAAGTTCTCAGGTTAAATAACAAAACTTGACAGTAAAACAAGTCGGCCAACGTAGACGACACGGTTGATTAGTCATTCGCCAAATCCACCGTGCACCGTGTCGTAGCCTTACCTGGTTAACTTGTCTAATGTGTTTAGTTACAGATATTAAAGCACCAAAGACAGATTTTTGATCCTTTCCTGGACTAGCTAAACCGAGGGCTTGACAAAGGCGTACCTTGTACTGGTGCTGAGAAACCGTTCGCCCCACTAAGTCAACCGTTGAACCAATCAGAGAGGGGAATGAACGCGGAAGAAACGCCACGGACCAATCACGACCCAGCACCTCTGTCGGCAGATAGGGGAGGCCTTGATGGGGCGAGGAATGCCGACTGTACCAGCCAAGCGCTCCGGTTTACCTTGGAAGTAGCAGGTCTACTCAGGTGCTGAGCTAGTTAGTAAGTCAACAATCGGTTAGCAGTGTGCTCAACTGTTCACGTAACACCGCAGGATTACCTGAAAATATATTCAACTTATCTAGAACTTAACGACATAAGACACTTCGCATCAAGTCACGGGAAACGTGTAACATTTTCGGCTATACGCATAGCCTGTTTTAATACTGCAGAATGCACGTAACATTCACACATAATTACATTGTACATGTAGTTAAATATATATTAAAAAAAACAGATACAAACTAACCCCCAAAACGCAGACGCCGAATCTTGTTACTGTGAAACATCATAGTGAAAAAAAATGAACAGTTGGTGGCGCGCGTGCACCTTGGTAATTAGCATAATATTCCAGAAGCAGGAAATTTTATTTTAGAGAAGTTAAATATGCGCCTGCAATAATGTCTTTGAATAAATAACAATCAATCAATACAAACATTTGAAAGCGTCCATGAATTTCCATACAGCTTATCCGGTATAGGGTCCAATGAGGCTGGTGTTGAAAGATTCTTCAGTTTACAAAATGATCTTACAATTTGGAAGAATTCTCAGGTGGTCTCAAGTGTGTTTATATAGTTTATATATGGCTTAATCTGTATTGCGCGCGTATACACCAGCAATACTTTTGCAAGTCGCTGTATACCAGAAGGTTTGGTGATAAAGTAAACTTTCAAAAACGAAAAAAAACTTTTGAAACTAGTTAAGAAAGTCTTCTAGTTTAAGCTAGAGTCACTCTTCGCTTCCTTGCTTTACAGTACTGTGCAAAAGCCTTAGATAGTCAAAGAAAATGTTTAAAGCGATTTATCTGGGTAGTAAGTGTATAATTGCTCAGATAAAAAACATTTAACATGAGAGCATATGCAAATTAAGAGGAATACATTAAAGAATCCCTTCTATTCTTCAAAAAGTTACTGATTTCTTTCTGGTGGGCTAGTAGAACCTTGCTTCAGTTCCCAAACTTCTCTTCAGGGGCATTTCAGCCGTTCCATGTATTTGTTAAATTTCACCACCAGCTCACTTAATTAATCAATTTAATTAGTTTTTTAAAATCAGTAAGGTATTGATTGGCTATATGAGGTGTCCTAATGAGTCAAAAAATACACGAGTGGATGGTTGCTGCAAATGCTTGGGTGAATTTAGGAGTGGTGTTGAAATGGCATTGATAGACATCCATCCATCCATTTCCCAAACCGCTTATCCTACTGGGTCACAGGGGGAGCCCATCCTGGAAGCCATGGGCACGAGGCAGGGAACAACCCAGGATGGGAAGCCAGCCCATCGCAGGGCACACTCACACACCATTCACTCACACATTCACACCTACGGGCAATTGTAGCAACTCCAATTAGCCTCAGCAGGTTTTTGGACTGTGCGGGGAAACCAGAGTACCAAGAGGAACTCCCCACGACGACATGGGGAGAATATGCAAACTCCGCACACATGTGACCCAGGTGGGGACTTGAACCCGGGTCCCAGAGGTGTGAGGCAACAGTGCTAACCACTGCACCACCATGCCACCCCTGTAGTAATATATAAAGTGTAAAGCACATTGGTTATTGTTCATTATGTAACTTAATGAATTAAAATGAGATCTGCCAGACTGCAGCAATATGTGAACTTTTATTTGTCCTTGAAGTCTCTACAGTTGTGGTTTACAACACAAGGGCAGCCAAGGTGAGTAACTGACTAACCGGTAGTGATTTGTTCAGTCTGTATAAAAGGGTTTTTCCTACTTCCCCTGTAAACAAGAGTAATGCAGATGGATTGCTTGTATCGCCCAATTACGGTAGAAACATCAATAGAGACTGTTATTCATTAATGTATTCATATTCAGTTGAATTATGTTTGACATAATTGTGATTAATAACACACAAATTTCACATCTTATGCACAAGAAACCCCAGTTTATCTTACTAAATTGACACAACCGACATAACCTTACAAGCATTTCAAATTATGCTAGATGAGTGTAGAGTAGACCTACCCAGTCCCTAGCAGCATCAAATTAACAAAATTGGAGAATTATTTCTACTTGACCTTTTATGATTAATACCTTACCAGACAAAATTATATACAGCTAAGACACATTTGATGTATGCATAAATATTTCATGTCTATTTTGAAACTCTATGAATATCTTATTGTTTCAACTAGTAGTACTGTATTGAACAGGTGTTGTATTTAGGTTATTAAAACAGATTTTACACGAAGGGGCAATTAAATATGGATATCAATTAAATATATTTTGCTGTGTATTTCAGTAAGTTTCATTTATAACAAATAGAGTTGACCTAATAGTCAATTTTTCAGTAAAAAAATCGATCTGCCTAGTTTTTCCAAAAATACTACATGCAGTACCCACTACTGCCCATTGGTGTTGTTTTCCTGATATATGCTTGTTTGTCCAGTTATACAGTAAATATATTAAATAGAAAATCTGTCAGTGACAGAAATGCATATTGAAGTGTAATCTAAAATGAGTCCATGCAGGTAGAGCAGGAAAGATTTTGCATGCTTTAATGTGAGAGAAATCTTTGTTTCCTCAGACACTGGCAAAGGCTAAAAAAGATGGTTTGTGATTCTTTGTCCTTCTAAAACAGTAAGATGTGTTGTTCTGAGAACCATTGTGACCTTAATGAGCTTTCAGGTCTAATGTGAATGTTTACGTTTCTTTTTTAGCCTTGTGTTCTTGAACTTGCCATGGCATCCAGCCGCAGCAAATGAAGGAGAACAGGAGGTGTAAGACATAAGGGTTTGCGAGGGCAGGTACAGCTGGCGCAGCACGTTCTGGATGAGTGGGAGAGGACTTACAGCACATGTCAGGAGTTCAGTCGTGAGACAGTTGAATTTTTCAGTAACCTTTCAAACAAGGTTTAGGGTTTGGCCGTATGTATAATGCGCAATTAGGGTTTGACCCACTTCTTTGCCCAGAAGTGTAGCATAGCCATTTAATGAGCTGGGTGAGTTTGGCAACTCAAGATGACAAAAAGGAACATTAACGATGTTCCCTGTTGTCATTTTAATAAAGAAAATAGATGGATGCAATTTATAATACAATCTAATACACTGATTTGGCTGATACGGAAAAGTATATAATACATTTATTTAAAAGTTAAGCAGCATAAAGGGCCCAAACTCACCCAACTCATTAAATGGTTAGTCTTACATTATGCTCGTCTAGTTTAATCTGCCTATAAAACTAGTCGGCCAACGTAGATGACATGGCAGATTAGTCATTTGTCAAATTGCACCATGTAATAGTCTTACATGTGTTAACTTCTCTATTGTGGTTAGTTACAAATATTAAAGCATTAGGAACAGATTTTGAACATCTTGATCCTTTCCTGAATTAGCTAAACTGAGGGCTTGACAAAGGCATACTTTGTACTGGTGATAAGAAACCGTTCGCCCCACTACGGCCATGACCAAAAGAATGACACAAATATTAAGTTTGCTGTTTCAGTGTTTGTGGATCTTTTTGTCAGATGTTTCTCTGGTATACTGAAGTAAAATTACAAGCATTTCATAAGTATCAAAGGCTTTTATTGACAATTATATTAAGTTTATGCATAAAGTTAACATTTGCAATGTTCTTTTTTCCAAGACCTCTGCAATTCGCCATGGCTGCTGTCAATCAACTTCTGGGCCAAATCCTGACTGAGCGCAGCCCATTCTTGCATAATCAATGCTTGGAGTTTGTCAGAATTTGGGTTTTTTTGTTTGTCCATCCACCTCTTGAGGATTGACCACAAGTTCTCAATGGGATTAAGGTCTGGTGAGTTTCCTGGCCATGGACCCAAAATGTCGAAGTTTTTTTCCCCAATGTTTCCAATGTTGATGTTTTCCCTTATGGCATGGTGCTCCATCATGCTGGAAAAGGCATTATTCATCACCAAACTGTTCTTGGATGGTTGGGAGAAGTTGCTCTCGGACGATGTTTTGGTGCCATTCTTTATTCATGGCTGTGTTCTTAGGCAGAATTGTGAGTGAGCCCGCCCCCTTGGCTGAGAAGCAACCCCACACATGAATGGTCTCAGGATGCTTTACTGCTGGCATGACACAGGACTGATGGTAGTGCTCACCTTTTTTTCTCTGGACAGTCTTTTTTCCGGATGCCCCAAACAATTGGAAATGGGACTTAGAGAAAATGACTTTACCCGAGTCTTCAACAGTCCAATCCCTGTACCTTTTGCAGAATATCAGTCTGTCCCTGATGTTTTTCTTGGAGAGAAGAGGCTTCTTCGCTGCCCTTCTTGACACCAGGCCATCCTCCAGAAGTCTTCGCCTCAGCGTGGGTGCAGATGCACATTCCTGTCTGCTGCCATTCCTGAGCATGTTCTGCACTGGTGGTGCCCCAATCCTGCAGCTATATCAACTTTAGGAGATGGTCCTGGTGTTTAATAAAATTGCTTGGGCACTTTGAAGCCTTCTTCACAACAATTGAACCTCTCTCCTTGAAGTGCTTGATGATCTGATAAAAGGTTGCTTTAGGTGCAATCTTACTAGGAACAATATCCTTGCTTGCGAAGCCCTTTTTGTACAAAGTGATGATGATTGCATGTGTTTCCTTGCAGGTAACCATGGTTAACAGAGGAAGAACAATTATTTGAAGCACCACCCTCCATTTAAAGCATCCAGTCATTCTCAAAACTTTTGGCCACGGCTGTAAGTCAATATAAATATCAATATTTTCATCGGAGAGACAATGAACACTTGACACTAAACTAATCAAGAGGCAGTCAAGCTTAAACTGTAATGAGCTTGTAGTCAAGCAAGCTACTTGCTGGGATGTGACATATGTCCCTCTTTGATCAGCTGAGTTAGAGCTGATGGTCAGCCATTCACCAGTTCAGCTGGAGATGTCTGAAAGACATCCAGCAATAGCTATATTCCCATGACAAACATGAAAGATTTTCATTAATGCTCTTGCTGATTTCTGCAGTTCTGAGTTGTGATGAATGGATGAATATTCATCCATCTATCCATCCATTCATTATCTGCCACTTATCCGAGGCCAGGTCAGGGGGGCACAGTCTAAGCAGGGATTCCCAGACCACCCTCTCACCAGCCACCTTCCCCAGCTCCACCTGGGGAATCCCAGGACGTTCCCAGGCCAGCCAAAAGATATTATCTCTCCATCGTGCCCTGGGGTCTCCTCTCAGTTGGACATCCCTGAAACTCCTCCCCAGGGAGACGCCCAGGAGGCATCCTAGACAGATGCCTGAACCACCTCAAACTGGCTCCGTTCGATGAGGAGGAGCAGCAGCTCTACTTTGAGCTCCTCCAGAATGTCCGATCTCTAAGGCTGAGCCCAAACACCCTGCAATGGAAACTCTGCTTTGTGTATCTGCAATCTCATTTTTTCCGTCTCTCCCCAAAGCTCATGGCCAAAGGTGAGGGTAAGAACATAGATCGACTGGTAAATTGATAGTTTTGCCTTCCAGCTCAGCTCTCTTTACCACAACAGAACGACACAGCATCCACATTACTGCTGACACTGCACTGATTCACCTGTCGATCTCACGCTCCCTCCATCTCGTAAACAAGACCCTGAGATACTTCAACTCCTCCTCATGGAGCAGTACCTCATCCCCAACCTGGACGGGGCAATCCACCCTTTTCTGGTCGAGAACCATGGCCTCAAACACGAAGGTACTGATCTTCATATTGGTCGCCTCACACTTAGCTGCAAACCATCCCAGTGCATGCTGAAGATCACAGCCAAACGATTTCAACAGGACCAGCATTTCAATTAAAATCAATTTTTTTTTTTGGAACATGTGTTTTGCACATCGTTCAGTTTCACATAGGGTAAATTCACTTCCTTCTCAGTAACTGACTTGCATCCTATCCACGCAGACATCTGCATTGTACTCTTTGCTTTCTGCTATAGGTTGCAGGCTCATATGGAGGCTCTTATGGAAAATGGATGGATGGAAGACAGGTGAATGTCATGTATTTAACATGGAAAAAAACACTTCCATCAATTGCTCAATAGATGGCGACATTTTACGTCAAGTTCTAAGAAGCTGGATATCTGGAATGCTTCTCGTGCGCGTGTAATTATTTTATGCTTTATGATCATTTATCATATTTGAATCGCACAATTTTAAATATGTATAACTATGTTAATTGGAATTTATTATTACTGGTTTTGATACGGAATTTCAAAAACTAATAAAGTTATAACTATAATGGAATTTTGTATAAGTAATGCAAAAAGATACTTCATCCGACTCAGTCAGGGAATCATAGTCCCTAGTACATTGTGCCAAAAGGTTGTTGACTCCATCCTTTGTGTAGCCTAATCCCTAGATGCAAAAATCTCCTTCGAGTCGATGATCCCCACACGTTGTTGATGCTTGGTTATAAGAAGTCTCTATGCAACCAGTGTTTAATTGACTCTGGCTGATGCACTGCGGATAATTGTGGGGGTACCCCCAGAGGTAACCTGAAGCGCATCGCTGGGACTCCGCACGCACATGCTCATGCTCAAGCAGCTCAGCAGGTTTGCGCGCTCCCACTGTGGCTCAAGGGTAATAAAGGTAAAATCATCATGAAATTCGGACAGTATTTTTCTTTATAAAGAATGAAAAATATTAGTAGGTTCTATATAAAATAGCTGGCGAGATGTAGAAACGGGGATGCAATATATGTTTGCATTAGTCGGTCTTAACAATACCCTGGAATTAGGTTTGCTTGTCAGGAGCGAAGGGACGGGTGGTGCTTCATTGAAATAATGCTCATTTAATGATAAAATGATAGACTAAGGAAGCACCAACCAGTGATATCTTCGTGAAATATATAGATTGTTTTAATGCATGAAAACTCTTATTTTATGCATATTTTATTTTTAAAACTTACAATCTTGCTGAATAATTGAGGTACTAAATATATTCTATGCGCTATTTTTTTCCCGTACAAAGTGGCTTTATTCTAGTTCCACCAACGTGCCGGAAAAGTCAGCCTCGGTATTTTTTGTTTTATTACCCGCAATTAAGTTTGCGGTCTTTGAAAACAGAACATTTAACTTACACATTGTGAACGTAGTACAATTTAATCTCATATCAAGCTACAGATTAATTAAACAGGTTCAATCCACAATTATGATCGAGTTAATGTATTTTGAGGCGCATAACATTTTAAATACGATTTTAAGATTGTTTAATGAATATGTTGTAATCCACGCACATGCAGTGCAATTAATTTATTGAAGGTCTAGCGACGCCTGTCTGTCCGCACACGGAGCAGCCACCTTTCCGCGAACCCCCGGAGAAATCACGTGACGTGACATCTGCTGGTGGTGACAAAAAAAAGTCAACACGGGTTCGGGAAACCAATAGAGGAAGGAGAAGAAAGAGAAGAGAAGACGGAAAGCGAGGGTCTTTACACTAACAGGATCAAATAACTGCCATTATACAGCATCAGTACCAAAAACCTAACATAGTATCGTTTTGCTCTTTCAGTGGAGCAAGTGGATACGGACGCGCTGATTTAAATGAATTACTTCGCGCTCCTTTACCAAACATAAAATATTTTTCTTAGCTGATTTAACTGATTTTCTTCGAACTTATTTTGGACTCAAGTACAGGGTCTCAGACTTGACATGCCAGTTTCCTTTTGTGGGATATGATAATAAAAGTCTCAAAGTGGAGCCACGTGTGTCTCGCATCAGCGCGCTCCTACAGGGGCTAGGATGTGCGCCTGGTACCTCCAGGTTTTTACCCGGTTTCGGGTCTGAATCCGAGTCGACTGCCCCAGGACGCAGAAACAGGAGAGCCCCCTCCAGTCGGTCCAGGATGCCGGTGATGAGAGGTCTACTTGCACCGCAAAATACCTTCCTTGACACCATAGCTACTCGCTTTGATGGCACCCGTAAGTAATTTGTTCGTTTCAGTCATTCATTCCCCAGGGTAAGCTGATCAGTTGTTAATATTTTACGTTCTCTTTGTTCCTACCCAACCTGCAGTTCTATTTGTTCCAAAAACTCCACTCTGTATAGTGGTATCAATATAGCTATTTTCTTTTATCGTTTTCTACCAATGATGTAATTGTATAACATTGCCTCTTCTGTTACGATTAATATAACTGTAAATGTATAGAATATATTAAAATAAATACATATATTAGGCACGTTTTCAAAAGGTTTAAGGACTGGGATACAATAAAAAATATATAATTGAAGTGCCATTGGATTGAAGACAAAGTTCTAGAATAGCGGTTGTTTCTTTTGTGTTGCTGCCTTGCTGCCGGATTCATCATTTGCGAAAGACTGGTTTCTGTTTTCTTAAAAGGTGGGTTCAAATAATCGACCCGAACGGGTTAATATAAGAAATTAATATTCAGCAGTGCATTCTGTTATTTAACATAATGGGCATACAGTGCATTGCACTACAGAGTATAAGTTAGAGTGATATTTTCCGCACAGAATTAACACCTAATTTCTGCGTTCAAATACTGCTTGTTACTCTTGATCCTTTTACACTACGCCTAAAACGTATAAGGGCGCACGTGGTTTCGTTTTTGCCTACGAATGACTGTTTATCAAACTAGAGCAGGTGTGATTGTGTTCTTACCGCCGCAATAATGCAGTTTTATAGCGGTGTATGGATCTCACTGCAAATGAGTCATGTAGTTGTTTCTGTCTTGCTTGTACGGAATCGACTAAGCGCTGAGTGTGAAAAGGGCAGTCAAAATATTGTATTTTTGGTGAACAATACGTTCATTTTAGCTGCTGAATAAGGTAATTCTTGTATTTTTGTGTAGGATTTTCAATGTGGTATTTTTGCCTCATCAATGTATTACTCTGTTAAGTGATTAAATAAAAATCGGCAAAATTATTTATATAAAATAAAAAAGTGATACTGAACGTTTAAGTCTACGCAGTTCGCGTCAATATTGACAAACCTTTGTCACCGAAAAAGGAAGCTCCGCAGTCTTGTTTGCATTTCAGTTAGACTGAACTAGTCATACTCGTACCAATCACATATAAACCTTCAGCTTTATTTTCTCGAACCCCTCTCTAGATTCATTTAGGACTCTTTTGAAAATGACTGCTTTAATAATTCTATATAACTTTAATTGTTTGGCATTCCGTGTTGTACTATATCCGGGGCGTCAGAAGCATTTTGAATGTGGGGGGATACACTGGCATACAACTAATATTTTATGTTAAATGGGGGGGTTCAAACGAATAATTATGAAATGTGAGGGGGACACGTCCCCCTCAGATTTAATGGCGACGACGCCCATGCTATATGTTCTATATTGTTATCTATAACGGAACATGTTGTACATTCATATACGTAAGTTAAATAAAAGCTTCAGTAAAAGACAACGCTATTCCTGAAATAATTTTATTATTCTGAGCTGTCTGACAATTTCTGTGCCTTTGACATACAGTAGTCACTTCGAGCATTGCCTTGGTCCAGACACCCTCATTTTTCCTCAATAATCATTACTAAACTTTTTATCTTGGGCTAACTTTAATGTGGGACAGTTATTTGTTATCGGTTTGGATCCATGTTTATAATATGTGAATACTGAGTTAAATTCTACTTCATTTGGATCAGACTTGCTATGCTGGCAGCGGACAAAGCAGAGCAACTCCAAGAGAAACCTACTATTCGCAGAATGTCTATTTACGCTTTTTTTCCCTCCTAACATAGAACAATAGGATGCATTAAATATCCTTATCAATAAAACAGATCAACTAGTTTTCTGGCTGTCAGAACCAGGCCTACAGAAATTAATAATAAAAAAACAGAGAAATAATATCAAGCCTTTGGCCCAGCATGAGAAAGAGTGTAGCTTCTTTTCTCCTTTTCCTGGGCAGCTCTGGAACTGTACTTGCTGAGCCAAGCGTGGGCTGACTGTCACCAATTCCCTCTGCTCGCGACGTGTCGAAGCTCCTTTGTGGCTGTTCTGCTGTTTAGTGCTTATAGGGAATAAGCAATACATTGCAAGCGTTGTACGGAGGGGAAATATGTGTTTGTGTTTCTGCGTTGGGGTTCGTATGCAACCCGTGCCGTACATTAAGCCGGTGCCCACAGCTGTTAAGCACACTCATTCGGGAAACATCTTGCACAAAAGCAGGCCCGTATTTCTTGGCCTGGCTGGCAATGTTGTGCTGTAAGTTAGGCAAATGGGGATGTCGCATGAGCGTTTTGGTTCAAGTCCCAGGAAGCAACATGCTGTTTTAGCTTTGAATTATGTATGTATTGTGAATTGCTCGAGTAAAACAGATTGTAGTATAAATGGATAAATATGTTGAGTCAACATGGATGAACATTTTGATTTTGGCAAGTTGGAAGTTTCAAATAATGTTAGTAAGGAGAATATAAACATGTATGGAATAATCACGGCAGTGATTTTGTATTGTCAAACTTGACAATTTTCAAACTTCAATTTCAAGACTAGATGCTTATTGATTGTCACTTCATTCATTGTCCTGTGACAAAAATAGTTGTGCTGGAATGAATGCAATGAGCATGTCATGTTTTTCATTGAATGGTCCCATGCCCTACATTTTAAGGTAAGTGTTGACATCACAAGCCAGACTTCTGTAGTCCTTAGGTTAATTTTTGTTGATGTCAAAAATATTCACTACAAGTGTAACATTAACAATAAGGCACATTTTGGTGTCTTTACTGTATAGCTGAACATTCTGGCCAGATTATTAGCTGTATGTCTGGATACAAATCTGGAAAGTCACTGCTAAAAATTATTTGAATAAAGGGAATGTTTTACTTCTTCTCTGCTAAATGGTACAGTGAATCTAAGGTCGTGCAGTGTTACATTAAGCTAACTTCCTTCTAATAATGGAAATTGGGAAATAAATGACATCACTGCACCTTTTTCTGCATAACGTTGGTTCATGTCCACTGATTTGCCACTAGAAGTTCTGAATCCACCCAGCGACAGCATTTCCAGTCTAAATCCCATATAACATGCTGCTGTGGCTAATTTCACACCTCAGGGGTGAATCATACATTTGGAAATGCAAATTTGACTTATTTATAGATCATAAATACGGCAGCTATAGCAAGCAGCCCTGAAATTAATACGAATAGAACCATATATTTGTGTTCACGATGATGCATCACTTCATATGCAATGTGTGGGGGAGGGGGGAGGGGTTGACTGAGGTTCCAGACAACTAAATCCATTGGCCGGTATCACAGCACAATGACCCTAGGAAGCTGGATTAGTGATCATGAACCATGAACACCAAGATGGAGGCCATTTTGGTTCATTTGCATTCAGCTTTATGTTAGTACTAACGGTTTCAGTCAAAAATATTGGAGAATCATGGCATATCTTTATTAAATTGTTATAGCTCACTTGAATTACAGGAAGTGAATACCTCTGCTTTTATTTTAACCAACATATGTGAGATCTCTCAACAGTTTTAAAGAAAGCTGGAAATAAGGTGCATGACTGACAGCATGAACGTAAGCAAGCTGCAGGTGTTAAACATTTTCCTAGGGAATATCCACAGACGTAGTTGTGTAGTTTAGTGTTATAAGCTGTGTAGTATAGTACCTACTCTGGGCGTATTTGATGTGGTTTCCGCAGTATATACTGGGAGCCAAGCAGGAAAATATGATTAGGTGTGAATATTCTGGAAGGATTACAAGCGTTTTAGAGCAAACAAGACTGCATGGGAAAGGCAAAATGTTAATGTGAAAAGGGAACAGTAATGTTGTGCAAGAGGACCATGGATGTGGTTCAGAAGCAATGTTTCAGCCATATATGTACTCATAATGCTTGTTTTTTTTAAACAAAATAAAACAGCTAATCAATCATAAACTCAAAGGTGAATTTAATGGAATGATGGAAATTTCTACGCATGCAAGAATAGCTTAGCAGTGATAGGTGGCCCAGAGTTTTGTGTGATGTAAATAAACGATATGCATTTCGATATCTGAACCTTAACTAGACAATGGAAGAAATCAATGAAGAATGTATTGTGGGCTTGCATTTGCAATTCTGTGACAAATGGGGTGTGAGAGAGAGTCAGGTGACTGGATTTAGCTCTATTGATCTGTTACACTCCCCCTAATATTCAGTAACTCGTCTTTTACTCTGGACCCCAGTGTTGACGTCATTCCCAGGACTTATAATTGCTACTTTTTCCATTTGATTGTATTTTCAACCCCAGAACGTCAGTTCCTAAATTTTTTTATTAACCAGCCCGGCTTCTTTTTTGTTTATATTTCTGTAGTATTAACTAATCTATATAGTTTGTGTCTGTTCCTGAAAAAAAAAACTGCTAATCTATGTGTTAATTGGTACCAAGCCCTGTCTCTGTGGAAAGAAGTTCTGCTGGATTAATGGTGGATAAGATGCAGTGAGCCAGTCATTAATAAATGCAGTGCCACAGAGATTTAGATATTTTTTGTTGTTTAAATCTTGATATAAAGATTTATATCTTTCCAGTGTATCTAACTCCGATTTATGGGATTAAGGTGATAGTTACTTCTCAAGCGTCTACCACTAAATGAGAAACTAGTACAGCCAAGACAACTAACGCTATGCATGCACCTACTTTGCTAGTGAAACGCTGTCATTCTACCTAAGAGGCACATCTTGATACGCTTTTCACATGCTCAGACATCAACTGTAATAGGCTTCCATAGTCTTTCCCTTGTCTTAAGCGCAATATGTCTGATATTTTTCAAGTAAGCTCAAGCTCAAAAAAAAATTTGACTAAATTGACTGTTTTTGTACCATTTTTTTTACAATGCCTTTGGTTTTTTCTTAGTTTTCCTTGAGAATGTAAGTGTGGGAGTAAGATTGTTTTTGAATATAGTCTGTGAAAGTAAAAATTTCCCATTTGTTTGCAAAAGGTAGTATATGGCTTTGCTTTCCTAGTCCAAACCCTATGTGGTAGCAATGATATTATTGTGACTATGTCGGAACAGCATTCAGACTGCTCTTCCAACAGCACTGCTCTGCCGTATATCACTCTCTCTCTTAATCAGCCTACTTTATAAATTAGAAGACCCCACTCAAAATTGATGGCTTGCATTCTTCAATTGAAAGTGTTCCTCTTTCAGCGCACATTTCTCAATTGCTTGCAGATACTTCAATGAGATGCGCTATTCAGGTAAATTACATCCTGCATTAGAAAGCAAGTGGCTTGAGATCTTCTACTATACAATAACATCTGGCACAGTTTCAAGCCTACAAAAATAAATACATTGCACATCAAGTCCCATTGTCAAAAAAAGTTCTAAATTACAGAATTGAAATAGGTATTTTCATGTATCATTTTCATAGTTGCACACTTTCATGAAGAAGGCACAATGGCTCAGTACTTACATACTTCCAGACTCCTGGGTTTGATAACTGCTCCTGGCTCTGTGTGTGTAGACATCTCCCTGTTTTTGTGTCAGTACTCTAGTTTCTTCTCACAGTCCACAACGTAGTGTGTGATTGTGTGCGTGCCTTCTGATGGATCAGGGTGTCCTGTGTCTTCTAGGAGAGGCTGCATTCTTTTTGTTACCCTACACTGGATAAGAAGCATGAAGAATGGATGGATGGTTGTGCACTGCCACTTATTTATTTGCAATAATTTTCACAGTGGAGGTGGAGGTATAACAGTGCATCGAATTAATATTTCAGTTTATGGGTGTGTGTCTATGAATGATGTATATTTTTCTGCAAACTGCAGTCTGGTTCTTTCCTGTTTCAGTCCTTAGTCCTGCTTCTAGGAGCCTGACACAAACTATCCTAGCATTGCACCTCACACCTGCACTTAATGTTTCCCGTTCCTTTTGAAGGTCACTTGATGTCATCCTTCGATTCATGAGAAACTGTCGGATAAGTTAACGGTCATCTCTGGCATTACAATGTCACTTCTGCCCTTTACCTGGCTGGGTTCTGGTCCTTCCCAGCGTCTCCTAATTCACCTTAATTCTTGTGTACTGCAGTCTTAGTAATTTTGAACCTGAAAGCATCTTGCTGCTCAGCGTAGCCTTCTGCCAGCAGAACCACAATTAAACCATGATTTAGAAATTCAGATGTTTCAAAATAGAGTGGTCTCTTAATTCTTTCCATGGCTGTATATATATGGTACATTAATCCACATATTTTGATTTAGATTCTTCAATTCTACAATTACATGAACATCTTTCTTTATGAACTTTTTAAAGGATAATTTCTATGAACAGGATGTTAACCATATTTTATTAAGATTATAGAAGGCAGGGTTGACATAATCTAAGATAAGATAAAAAGTACAAAGCACACAGATATTAATTATTTTATATTAGAATGTTAAGCAAATAAAAATAAGGTACCAGATGATATAAGAGCAATTAATATAATAAATACAACAATATAATAAACAGAAATGAGCTTTACACATTTAGATGCAATACCAGTCAAGAGACAGTATAATAGTATAATTTAGTACTATTTCATATTGTACAATTTGGTACTAATAATAATTTAGTTATTATTAGAGAGAATAAGGATGATGCCAGAACCATTTGTTAAAGTGGTAAATTTAGCTGAATTTGAAAACCTTCAAGATATTAGGCAATATAAATATAAAGATCTTCACACATCTCCTGGTCGTTCATGCATAGGATCTTATGGGACTTTTCCTATTGCTTTTCCCCAGCAATTTCTGTCAATTCTGCAGGCAGTCTGTGTTTCAAAGGTGTCTGTGGCCCCTGCTTCACCCCCGGATAAATGTACCTGCAGCTAGCAGCAAGGGGCTAATCCTCTTGGAGGAGGAGGGTCTGATCTCCGCCATCGAGTCGTCCTGCAGGCAGACAGCTTGACAGAGCATGACTCCAAAAACACTGACAGGAAGGATCTTCCCTGGAATTTGGAAAGTGCTGACATTTTAAAATCAAACTTACATTCCATCTGTACATGCAGGGAAAAGAAACGTTTTTTTAGCTTGGGTGTTACTTGTATAAAGAAATAAACCTCAAAACACACTTAATTATGGCTTTGTTTTTAATCCAAAAGAAAAATCTACTGTAAATATGGAGACATTTATCTCAGTCGTTTCTTTTTAACATATTCTAAGCAATTAGTATGAACTGCTTCCTGTTTACTACTTAGAGAAACATTTAATAAACATACATGTTAACTGGATGTTCAGGTTGAGAATAGTTCTCTAAATTCTAACTGCTGGCTTCTCTGTTCCCTAACCCTGGTTTTCTGTCGCCATCTTCTCTCATTGTCTCTTTTCACCTGCTCTGCTTCTGGGAAGGAATAACAATATATGTTTTCTCAAAAAGCAAATATTACCATTTAGTGCGGTGTGTGTGTGTGTGTGTGTGTGTGTGTGTGTGTACCTTCTGCATGAGTGAGCGCATATTTCATTGTTTCAGTCTGATTCTGTATGCGTGACTAAATCAAATCTGAAAAGCATGAGATCTTAAGCTAATGTGTTAGTATGGACATATGGAAGCTAGGTCTGTGTATCACAAAGCCATGTGGCACACAGAAACTGTACCAGTGTCCAATCCATGACAATATTTGTAAATATTCCAGCGTACGGTTCTGTGTGTGTGCATGTGCATGTGTCAGTGGGTACCTTTCTGTCTGAAGCTAAGGCCAGTTCACCTTATCTCTGTGTGTGTGTCAGTACGCACAAATGCGTACGTACATTTTCTGGATAGAATTCCAGAAAATAGTGACCCTAGATCTATCCTCGGTAAGCCTGCAAATAAGCTGCTATTAGGGCAAGAAGAATCCTTGTAGTCAGCTTGCACTTGTGGACATCTGAGAGGGACATGGAGTTGTTGGGATCTAGAGAGAAAAGAGCACCTCATCTAGACTGATTATTACATGGTCCCTGATGGAAGACTTAGCTGTATTCACGTTAAAAAATGTAATTAAAAAAACCCTACTGATACATGGAAAGCAAATTAACAGCTCTAGAACTGGAACACTACATCAAGACTACTTTAACTTGCATGCAAGACTGACTTGGGGTTTTCATGGCTGCCTGTTTGTATATGTTTTCATGGTAAAACTCCATTTTCAAAAGAAATCTATCATATCATTTAATTAATAATGGTATTTCAATCAAGAATGCCAGACCTCTTCGGTCTTTTTATAGCAATTGGAAGACAATATGACAGGAGTGGGAAAGAAGCTCACTTTAAGAGGACAAGTGAGAAGAGAGTATTATTGAATAGAAAATGAAAAGGGACACAGTTGTATGAAATGAATCAGGTGTTTCTTTCTGCTACTCAGATCATTGAGGAAGAGTATGAGTTCTGTGATGATTCTTCAGTCGCAGGTGCTTGATGGTTTTTCATCATATAAATAGACAGGAGACCAGCTGTGTCCTCCATGGTTAATTGAAACATAGCTGTTGGAGGGTTCAGCGATTAAGGGGCTGGACTTCTGGAGATGGAGTGGGGGGAGAGTGGGGGTCAGACATTAGTCTTTGTTGGGAGCACGTTAGCGGGTCCCTGATGTGCTTTGTGCTCTGTGTTCTCCCTCTCTGTGGACGGCTTCCTCTTTGTCTGTATTAGTTAAAGACAGTGTGCAGCTGCGGCATAGAATCAGACAGACTTGTTAAAATCAACTGAGCGACTGAAAGTGCCAACTGAAGCAGGGGGACTCAAGGTGACATTTCTCAGGGAGCCTGAGAAGTCAAACTGCTCCCCCGGTTGGGTGAGAGTTATAACTAGTAATTCAAACTGGAAGAGCTCATAGTGGATATGCATTTGGATGAAGACAGTGGTGTGATGCATTGTGTGTTGGAGTGTATGTGATGCCTCTGCTTTGTGTTTAAACACGGTGGGTCCTGCATGCTTAAAGAGGTGGGGCCATCGCCCCAAGACTATGCTATGAGCTACAACTCTGCTAGGCCCAGGCTCACCTTAAATCCCCAACTAATGCATGGATGGTAAGAGCTTATCAGCTACCCTCATGGAGGCCAGATACTGTCAGATAGTGGTAGCATGCTTAATTTGATCCTGCAGTACCTCTCCGGGCATGTGTTGAGTCTTCATTGAGAACAATGCCAGCTTTTCATTTTGACTGTGATGGTTTTAAAAACACCAATGCCTGCTTTCATAATCAAGCTCTCTTTATTTTCCCCCAAAACATCCAGATGTCTAGTAAATATTTTACGGGGAAGTGGTTCATCTCAGTTTTTCATTTTATAATACATATAATTACATAAAAAAAAGGATAAATTTCAAAGCATAAGGAATCGCTGCAGCGTTTACTGGCAGAAGGCAGTTTCATTTCCAAAGCCTCATTAGAGACTAAGTGGAGTTTTACTATCGCTTCATTTGTTTTCTCTGTATATTTGGAATAAATAGTTTACACTCCAATCAAACGCCAGAATATGTGAGGTGAGATTATGCTAATATTCCCACTTCTGTCCTCGGGAACAGAATGGAGGACTAATGTGTGTTTCAGCTCACTCAGGACGTCCCCAATGCATTAAATGATCTTTACAGTGAAAGCCGGGCACGTCAGCTTTCTTAAGGTTCGGTCAATGAAGCCTCCTCGTGGATGTGTGTTTAAAGGCGCTCAGCCTCCCTTTCCAGGGCTCCAGAGGGATGGAGAGGGAAAAATCCCTGTCCTATGGAAGACGTTCTCTAGCAGAACATTTCCTGGCAGATACACTGGATTTCACAAATTCACATGCATGGCTTTAATTCCTGTTGCCATGGAAAACACGGGTTCTTGAGGTTTCCTGTGTTAATTTTCCCAGCAGCTCTTTTGATGGTCGGATATGAAAAACAGGATAGATATATAAAAGTGTAGCTCTGATACGGATTCTGGATGCAAGGAATGAAGAAAGACTAAAAAGATTAAAAATGCTTTATAGAGAATAAAATTCTTAATACTTAATCTAGATACTTTTCTCCCACAGATGATGATATATGACTTTAATATTGAATTTGAGGTATTGTGGTACGATTGGCTTATTTTATAATTTTATCATTTCCAGTTATGTCCTATGCCTGTGGTCACTTCTCTGTCCTATTGGCTTTGCTAATATGGTTGTCCTGGGAGAGATGTGGCGCAAGCCAATGTTTAATGAGATGAAATGGAAGAAGCGAAGGTTGTAATGTCTGTCCGTTTGTCACGAATAAGACCCAGCAAAACAACACAGCAATCGGGGGCGACAGAGCCTGGGAAGGTGGCCGAGGGAGTCTTTGCTTTAGAGTAGAAGCTGGTGGCAAACGTGGAAGGAGGATTGCTATTGGTGGGAATTCAGAATCAGGCCACTCCCATTAGTCTGGTTTAACAGCAGCTGCCTGATCCTACCAGAATATGGCACATCTATTTTCACTCTAATCAGCACTATATCAGAGTTGCAAGATTCACAGAGTGTATAATTCCACAGTTCTGCGCCAACAGCAACTAGTCTTTCAGTAACAGGGAGAATGATTCAATGAAATACTGCGTGTAACTGAATTTATGCTGCCTTTTCAATAACCTGCCATGTTTCGTATATGAGGAAAGGTTTATGACTTAAGCTGTGTTATGGCCATTCATCTTTAATATCGAATGGTTTCTTTAAGGCTCTGTGTGCAACGGCTGGGTTTCATTTTGGTACTGTCAAACTGAGTGTACTGCGTAGGTATCAACCAGAGTCATGCACTGTCTTCAAGTCAACCTGCTTTTTCAAATGGTGCAGCTGAAGGTCTTTTCAAATAGAACAGTGAAATGTTTCCACCGTGGAGGAGTGGGTGCTATATGTGAGGAAGAGAGTGACCATTGTGTAGTTGTTTGAAATGAGATATCAGAGAGGTATAAGCAGAGAGGCATCCGTGGGCCAGCTAGGCTGTGGGGACAGCAGGACGTCTGCCTCCCTGCCGGTTCCTGCCTTTCTCACAAAGAGAAGCAGGAGTATTGATGATGTGAGCCATTCTGAACTCCTTTCTGAAGCTACTTCCAGGCTTGAATGGGGTGTCCCTGGGATGCTCCTTACAGATCATAGTTCCCCATATTTCAGTATCCTGATTTCCATTGAAATCACAAATAGAGATCAGGTTTGCAGGGATTTCAATCTTGTTTTAGTGCTTGTTCAGTATTTTTTAAACCTTCTCAGCTTGATCGTGCCATATATGTCACATGTACCTATTCTTTTCTTGTCTGTAGTCATCAGATTACAAAGTCCCCCATCAGGGTGCAGCTACTGGAGCTGAATGCTCACCTAGTAATGAATCAGATTATATCAAGGCTCAAGACTGGATTTATGTGTAACCCAATCACAAAAAATACCAAGGTTATGTGAATCAGCTGTAGAGTGATGAACATATTATTTGCTATTTCACACTGTATAGTGTCTCAGCTCAGCTTGTTGATGTCTTTAGCTTTTGTTAGTTTGAGATGAGAAAATAAACATAACATGTCGCAGTGACTGTTTGCTCCGGTGTCTTGCACTCCTGCTCTAATGCATTGTAGGTGTCTAATCCAATCTTTAATTAAGTTTGCTACGCTCAGTGGGTGGACCAGGCTAGCAGGTCAATGTGCTCTAGAACAGAGTGCATTTCAGATTCTGCTGGTGTTTCTTGCATTGACTTTTATGAGTTGCTGGGACAGCAGTTCACAGCTTACTGTTGATGATGGACCGCATGCAGTGTGACCCATGCCAACCCATGACCATCATTTCATGCTGAGTTATCTTGCTTTACCTCTATTTGGAAATACTGACAATAAATTAAAGGAATTGTTATGGCTGTGGATTCAATCTAATTTTTCTTTTATTTTAAATTTGAAAAATTCTTTAGAAAGAGTAATAATTGTAAGATAAGTCTTTAATTTGTGAAAATACAAATACCATATGACCTAATTAGTTATTTAATCTATCGCTTCTCCAACTACTCATCCTGACCGAGGGAGGAGGGAGGCTGGAGTGTATCCCAGGCAGCATATGGCACATGACAGGGGTACAGCTTACATGCTATGGCGGTCCATCGCAGGACACATACACACACAATTACACACTGTCAGCAATTTAGAGACATCAATTAGCCAAACTGCACGTCTTTGTACTGTTCCCGGACTCCCATACAACCCAGGGAAAACACACACACACACACACACACACACACACACACACACACACACACACAAATGCCGGAACTATGGGAGCACTGTGATGAGCTCCGCCCATCCTAATATTTTTGTCTCTGATTAGCTCATGATTTGTAAACCAAAAAGTACAGAGCAAGTACACACACATGTTTGTATTCATATCTTTGTGTGGACCGTCCATTCATTCATTTCTATGGGCAAACTATACAAAAAATTCTATCTTTCATTAAAATAGAAACATCGAATAGGACACAACATTTTTCCAGCCCATGAATAATGTAAGGCTTCCAAACGTGCTTATATGTGGCCCACTAATGGCCAAAGAGGACTGTGGTACTGTATGCCCAGGCCTCCTGTCAGATTGCCAGGCTTTTTACTGATGGTCCCACGAGGACCACAGAATGAAACAGAGTCTTGTTTACAGTTAGTATCAAATTTTGACAATAAGCCCTTTTTTTTACATGCGAACGGCTTGTGTGCTCACTGAATGCCATTTGCAAGAGACGCCTGTGGGTTCCCCTAGACTCTGCCTTTCTGATGTTCTGACGCTCTGTCAGCTGACAGTGACATCTCAATAATGGAACCATTTCAAAATAAATGAAAGGGTGTGGGAGGAGGGGGCTCCAGTTTCTGAGGAAATCCTGCCACACACTTCTGTATTTTTATATGTTGATTAATTTTTATTGAATTTTTAACCAGCATCAGCATGGGTCACCTGAAGTGACACTGCAGAACCACGGATATACACAGTGAAGAAAAGAACATCAGATAAGAAGCTTTGCATGCACAAAGAAGAAGGTGCTAGTAGTGTAACTGTTGTTACAATGTCTCAAGAACGACGGTAGAGCGTTAGCTTGGGCCCTCTGGCTAAGGCCCCTTCCCCCCTCCTGGCCTGACAGGCCCATACAGAATAATGTAGAAGCAGCCTTTTCATCTGTGTGGCTGTGGGGAAGATGAAAGCCCTGCTTTGCGGAGCGACGGATAGGTAACCCCGAATGAATGCCAAATCAGCACACCATCGGGCTCCCTTCGCCTAAGCCTCCGTCTCCACATCCCCTTCAATACCGCATGGGAAGGGAATATGAAACCACGATTACCTTGGTTTGATGTTGGCCGTTTTTTTTCCTAACTTCGTCATGAATCTCATTCATTATTCCTCTGCCTCTCTCTGCTACGTTGGAGGAGTGAACAAAGAGTTCCAACCCACCCTAAATGCCTCTCGTGTGACCAGACGCCTCCTTAGCGGAGCCCGATGTGGCTGCCGTTACACTGCCAGTGTGGAGAGTGAGAAGGCCTGTGAGAGACTAGGATCCATTCCCTCATTCCCTCTAAATGAATTAATCTCATGTCAGTCTGGGGGATTACAAGCTAATTTAACTCAATCTAATTAGATGCAAAAGTCTCCCCTTACTCCACTGTGAAGAAACAAGATTGCAATGGATCTGTCTCATCACAGAAGCACACAGGGACCATCCTGATTATAAGACGAATTTTGATGATGTTGCTGTTATTATTTACATGTGATAGTCTTTGTTTATGTATTAAGGGCTTTACTTCTTTGTTGTAGTTAATCCTTCCTCCCTTCAGCCACTCAGCATTTTTAATGTCACCTTATTTATTACTGTAAATCCCAGCCTTGTATTGTTTACTGTTTACTATTTATTGTTTATTTATTGTTTGCTTGTTTATTGTTTCTGTGACTGCCCTTTGACATGTATCTTTGTTGTTGGTTACTGATGCTGCTATGAGGAGTGAATCAAACAGTTTTTTTCTTGTATGTACAGTCGTGCAATCACAATAAAGGATTCTGATTCTGTAGCGTGGGTGGCATGTGGAAACCAGTGCCATAATGAGGTGACATCTCCCTTTGGCCAGTTACATGGAGTGACTGGCAAATGCCACTGAAGCCGGTCCTGCGATTGGCCCTAGAAAGAAGCTGTCATGAGCGAAAGCCTTGTTCTGGATGATTAGCTGATGCAGATCATGACCTTTAGCTAGTGTTCTGATGTAAGATGGATCGAGCTCAGGCCACAGGTCTAAATATCGTACCGGGTTCTTTTTTCCACCTCATGTACCTAAAACATAATGTTAAATGTTATATAATTTCAATAATATGTTATTGCATATAATATCATCAGGAATGTGAAATTTAAGTCCCAGTCCCACTGGTTTACGCATGAACGACTAGTGCTTTGCAGCTCTCTAAGGCACTAATGTCCGCACTAATACGGTAACATTTTTTACAGGAGTTTTCGAAAGAAAAGATCTACGTCTGCACTGCTGTTATCACTAGCGCTGAAAAGAAATTCTGCGTTAACACTGCCCTGTGTAAAAGGCAAATGACGTAGCTATAAGAGTGGATGTTAATGTAAATATTTCTGACATTTTTCATTTGCACATTTAACCAAAACTTTTTATAACATATTTTTCAAAGTTGCCCACTTTATATTTTGTATGTTGTAGCTTGAACACGGCATGTCATTTGCATGTTTATTGTAAAGCAAATCAAAAGTATACATTTTGAATAATTTATTTTGACTTTGATTAGTAATAAAGTTCAGTTTTTATAAACACATTGTTGTTTAATCTCACATACAACTATGTATTTTGTACAGCGGTTCCATGGTTTGCGAGCATAATTCGTTCTGCAAACGTGCTTGTAATCCAAGGCACTTGTATATCAAAGTGAATTTTCCCATAAGAGATAATGGAAACTCAGATGATTCGTTCCACAGCCAAAAATTATTCATATAAAAATAATTAATACGAAATATAAAGTAAAAATACATAAAACAAATTAATCTGTACTTTACCTTTGAAAATAATCATGGATAGTGTGAGGGAGACGAGAGAGAAGTGAAGAGGAGGGTGATTTTGTAGGACGACTTTCACTATAACAAATGGAATCACTGCTATCTATTGGCTCACTGGAATCTTTTTCTTTTTGTGCGACTTTAACAAAGAACCTATCTAATGACAGCTGCCTTTGCCTCCTTTTCAATTTTGTGGAAATGTGGACATTGCATTGTCGTCAAACAGATTAATTGCTCGCACTGCTATGGCCTTATTTGGATGGCACTTTTCTACAAAATTTTGACTATACCAGTGAGGGACCACTGAGACCAAGCATGGGAAACGATTACCTACAATCCCACAATGAGAGAGAGTGAGAAGAACCATCAGCTCAGTTGTGATCACATGACGCTAGACAGACAAAGCATATACATAATACTCGTATTGCAAGACCTCATTCGTTTATCAAGTTAAAATTTATTCAAAATTTGTGATCGTCTTGCAAAACACTCGGACCAAGTTAGTCGCAATCCAAGGTTTTACTGTATTTTATTTAGCAAAAGCAAAATATCACAGTACTGAAGCATTGCAAGCACAAAGCTGTACATAAAAGGAATCACCACAGCAACAACACAAGGATCCAGAAATTTAGTCACTATAACATCTCACTCTCTTCCCCTCCATTTCAGTGCACTCTAATGTTCAATGGCTGGATGTATGTATCATAAGCTAGAGCTGCCCTTAAACTTGGCTCATGTATAGTATCATTTCGAGCTCCACAATAGTTGTAAACAGCATACAATATACACAAAACACAATTTAGCTGCACACAAGCAAGCAAAACAACATATGTCAGGTAGCAAAAGTACCTGTGAAGAATAACCAATTAGGAAAAGAGACAATGAAATGAAGAGAGCTAATCAGGAAAAGCACGAACCAAACGGAGCTCACTGATGTAGGCATAACACAATTTTTATGTTTATGAGCGTCTGCACTAATGCATTTACAGAAAGATTAATTGTCGGAGAACCGTGAAATTTCTGGAATTAAAGAAATCCATGGTAGTACCAATGGGAGGCTAAATCGGAAGATTTTTTTGCGTTACTAAAGGAAAAGGTATTAGTGCGGACAGGTCCTAAGCTTCGTGAAATGCTCCTCATCGTACAGGTCCATGCAGCGCTGATTAACCAGCTTCTCTTCGTAAGCAGCTTCGAATCCATTCTTATTCTCGGCATACACAGATACTCTTATCCGCCATGTGTAATGCTCCTTCAGAAACTTACTGTAGGCTAACATGTAACAATGCGTTTGCATCAGACAAGCAGCATTTCTGGAATTGAGAAATACCTTAAAAGTCTTTTTAAGCCAACCTGGCAATTGTAGGGATTATAGTAAATTTATCGCAAAGCATTTAGCGATTTCGGTAATGAAATCAAATGTTTTGCTATTATTATTGCTGCTATTATTATTGTTGTTATAATTGTTATTGGAGAACACTTTGGCCTCACACCTACAGTCTAAGGATTTGTATCCTGTATATGTAAGGTGTGTGTGTGTGTGTGTGTGTGTGTGAGTGTGCAGTACTTCTTTGTTCTATGCTCTTCTTTGTATCACATGGTTTTCCTCCAGTTTTCTCTGTCAGTGCAATGACATGCTGTCAGGTTAATTGGTGTCTCTAAACCAGTGTTTCTCAACCTGGTCCACAGAGGCCCCCAGACAGTCCCCCAGCCAGGAGGGAGAAAATTTTGGATGGCCTGGCAGGTAGCTGGGAGGGAGTAAATACCTGGACAATCTGGAGGTGCCCAAGGACTGGGTTAAGAAACACTGCTCTAAACGTCCCTAGGTGAACCCCAGCCTTGTGTCTCATATTGCCTGGGAAAGGTTCCAGGTTCTGACCCTGACCTCATGCTTGGAAGATGGACGGATTATTAGTATTATTATTAGTAGTAGTATTAGTATTGTTATTAGAAACAGCATTATTCTACAAACTCTTGGCACTATAGGTTATTGTCTCTGAGTTTAAAAGGGGCAATGAATTGGTTAAGCTCAGTCACATCAAGGCTGCTGTAGAGACCCATCAGAGCAAAGGACGTTCCTGTACTTCACCAAACTCTATAGTGCCCCCAGGTATGCTGACGTCACACCAAATGACCATCCTGCTAGTGTACAGTTACATTGTCTCCTACGATGTAAGATGTGTATGTCCACATCGTGCAGCCATTACGGGGACCTCCTTTTTTCTCCTTGGCAAACAGCGTTTAAGCTCTTTGCCCCATCATTCTGTCCGTCTCCCCACTCTGGCCACAGTAAATGGCACAACAAGCAGCAACAAACCAACAAGATAATGCAAAACAAATATCTTCCATGATAGAGATATGACTTTTAGTGCAATGCTTTCAATTTGGGTGTATAATCCCACATTATTGCGTTTAGACCAGCTGCTCAGCAGTGGAGAGGACGTGCCATCCCCTGCGGTAACCAATGGGGTGGACTGCACAGCGAGTCTTAGATATTCTTTGTTACTCGACAGAGACAGGTTAAATAACCCTGCTTGTTGCAATGGTACCATGACGGTGGTCATCAGCACAGTCAGTTGATTTTTACTGTTCACATAAGAGGGGAGGTTACCAGCATTGTAAACTAAGTACGTGTTGCAGTGTTTATAGTGGAATGGCACATTAATCTGATACACATGCAAACTAGGAGCTACCCTTTGAATGGTAGGCAATTTGCCCTAACAAGGGGCCGGTACCAAATACTAGTATCGGAATAAAGACCTTGGTGTCAGGTTTCATAGACAATCAGTGGTATCATCATCCATCCATCCATCCATCCATCCATTTTCCAAACCGCTTATTCTACTGGGTCGCGGGGGGGGTCCGGAGCCTATGTGGTATCATCAATCCCTACTATTTAGTCATAGGGCAGTCATAGGGAGGCTTTGTTTTTTAGTGAAAGTGCAGGATTTACACCTGTCTTAATCCGAAAGCCAGCATTTAAACCTGCTCGGAGCAACTTAGGTCTGCAGCATAAATCACCATGGCAGTACACCACGTTTAAAAAGTGAGGTACGACTCATAGTACCCAACACTCAGAAGTAAACCTCAAGAAACCTGGCTAAGCCGTAAACTCACTTTGTACAGTAGTACAGTCCTACAGGCTGCATTTCCAGAATCAGAATCCCTTCGTGTGTCAACTACAAAATACAAAAGAGAATTTGTTTTGGTGCAGGTGGCAACATGAAGTATACAATTAAACATACAATCAAGACAAAACCACCAAAAATAATAACTAGAATAAAAACAAAACAGGTAAAAATCCATCCATCCATTTTCCAAACCTCTTATCCTACTGGGTCGCGAGGGGTCCGGAGCCTATCCCAGAAGCAATGGGCACGAGGCAGGGAACAACCCAGGATGGGGGGGCCAGCCCATTGCAGGGCACACTCACACACCAATCACTCACACATGCACTCCTATGGGCAATTTAACAAGTCCAATTAGCCTCGGCATGTTTTTGGACTGTGGGGGGAAACCGGAGTACCCGGAGGAAACCCCACAACGACATGGGGAGAACATGCAAACTCCACACACATGTGACCCAGGCAGAAACTTGAACCCGGGTCCCAGAGGTGTGAGGCAACAGTGCTAACCACTGCACCACCGCCCCAAATAGAAATATACTCTCTATATATATACATGTATAAACAGTGGTGAGACAAAGATATGTAAGATCCAAGCATCTTTGGGTTATATGCAAAACGTGCTTATATAGTAAATAAAAGTATAAAACACAGTGGATGACTGAATGTGGAAAGGCCCTATAGGTGCCAGTGTGCTGTGATGGGTCCGTATTTGGGAGGGCAGTGGCCTGGGGAAATAGCTGTTCAGATGGAGATTTTTGATTGAGAATGAAAATATGAATACCAAATGATGCCTTCTAGGTAAATGCTTTCTTAGCAGATAGCAAAACGTAAGTCAGTGTTTCTCAAGCCTTTCTTTGGGGACCCCCAGACAGTCCACATTTTTTTCTTCCGGCAAACACCCAAAACTGTACCGACCAATCAAGGGGAGCTGGGAGGTGGGAGGGAACACAAATGTGGACTGTCTGGGTCCCGGAGGACAAGGTTGCGAAACACTAACCTAAGTCAATCAGGCAGTTGTATACTTTGATCTATTTATAACTTTAAGAAGAAAAGCACTAGGTAAAACCTTTTTAGTAGGTTATCTTTCAATAATTGAAAAAATCTTTTGAACTCAAAATGTCACGTCACTAAAACTTTAGCAGTAACCTTTTTTAGCTAGACTTTGAGGGAAAGCGGTTGCCCAGCTTCTGAGAAACAGAAAACGGTACACTGACAGTGCAGGGAAACATCTGCTAAGATCATGATGGAAAACTGTGTAGCTGGGAAAAACCCATTTGACTTAACGGAAGAGCTTTCATGATTCATGTCGGGACCCTCTGGACAATCGATGAAGGACAGGTAGGGATTACCATAATATTCACATAGTACTTAATCAAATTGGCACCTAATGCAAGAGCCTGCTTATAAAATATCCCAGTGTTGTCCTATATTGACTGCGTGGCTTTATCGACACATACGTATGTTCAATAGACAGAAAGCCCTCTCAGGCCAATAGGTCCAGTGATTTTTTAAATTACGCGTGTAAATGAGGTTACCTCGAGACAGGTTTGAATTAGCTGTGCCCAGCGCCACCTGTCACTGGCTGCCAGCCCTCCATTTCGCCTGTGCCTGAGGCACACAATGCCTGCTGCTCTCATCACCAGCTGTGTCCTGTCACAATGCACAGGCAAAGCAGGCCTCTAGGGCTTTAACCTGTGGCAGCAGAGAGCTACATGATGCTCACCCAGGCTTTCTAGACGCTATTATTTACAATAAAGTGACATAAAGGGAGATTATGAATGCTTTTTTATTAGACCTGGCCTTCCTCAATTTCAATTTCCCTCCTTATGTTACAGTAACTTTTCCCTTCATCTGCCTTGCTCTTCCACTACTCTTCTAGTCTCCTTCTGTTTATTGCTTAACAGACATCTGTATTCAGCGAATCACAGCACATGCTACCATATTCACACCCATTTTTCACGGCAGATTCTGTGGTGAGGACTTTGTTCTCTGTTTTCGCTTCTTACACCCCCACGCCACCTTCTATCATTTGTCTCAATGCTTCCTCATCAATAATGTTGCATTTTAAATACATGACTATGGTGTTACACAAAGATTCTCCCCTTGATTTAATTATAGCCGGGCTGATCTGCATCCCTCCTTCGTTTCCCTTTGCAGGCTATTGGATTACAGTGACAAGCCATAGGGCCCAAAGGCAAGGCAAGGCAAAGCAAGCCTTGTGTCCTATTGCAGTCAATCAGATATGTGGAAATATATGCAGGTCAATATATTAAAGCTGCAAGTCAGTATATTAATTGAATTTCAGCCTGTATTTTAATTTTCTTAGATCCAATAACATTACTGCTTTGATATAAAACCTGGACATATAAATATCGCATAAAGGTTTATGTTCTTTATGAAACTGATTTACAGAAGATGGAGTAATTGACAGTTCTGTTTCATTATGTTATATGATAGGTAATAGTGGATAATAATTTAAAGATTGTGCGTTCTGCTAACTTGCCGTCACGGTGTATGTGTACAGCTTTTCACCTTCTGTTTTCTTTTGTTTCTTTAACAGTTTACAAGCATCCGTTTTGCTTAATAATTGTTCATCCTATTTGATTACACTTGCAGGTTGTAGATTGTTTGTGAGTCAGCTGTGCAGTGATTCATTCTGGGAGAAATTAGCCATGCTCTTGTTGAAGCCTACATAATTGACCTGCAATTTATACACGCTCCCGCTGCAGTAGGATCTTAAGCATCCCCTCCAGTTAATCAGTTCAATTAGGGATCAGAATTAAATTAAACAAATTACTGATTAACTCCTATTTGAAAAGAAAACCTTACTTACCACCCTAACATCTTCATCATTTTCCTGGGCTTTCAAAATAGGCTGATGCAAGGGGAGTACCTCCTTTAATCCGCGTTCACTGTGAAACATGGCGACATTATGAACTGTGTCATGGATTTCTGGCAATTAACAAAAATTCTGGCTCATCTAGTCCTTTCCTTTATTCATTTAATAAAAAGCTTTTCAGGATAAGGTAAACATTAGCACGTTGTAATGATTATTATGGTGATTTATTCACCCAGCTAACACCTGTACACTAGTTATCATACATCTGAAGAGCTCCTTACTGATAATTTGTTTCTGAGTCTGTTATGCATTGTCAGAAGTATTTGGCACATTTCTGTGTGTAAAATAATACACAGTAAAATCACTTCATAATGTGCTTTAGATGAGTGGACAAATAAAGCCTGTGTATTCCCAGTTAGACACCTGTGTCTGGGCGTGAAAAAAAGAAGTATAGAGTTGGTGTTAAGTTTGACCTGGTGTGGCAGTACACATATACTCTGTATATATGCTACTGAATGTTTGTGTGTCTACGAGGGACAGAAGTAACAGTAATATTGAAAGTCTAGCTTTAAATCAGTCTTAATTTAAATTTTTTTCATACTCACTATTTTACTCTCTCCCTACTGGAATGTCACCAGCAGTGGAAGTACAGAGAGATCAAGAAAAAACTTATTCTTCAATAATGAGAGGTGATAATTATGTTGCAGGATAATTGTCTTCATAGGTATTTTGAACATATTTTCTGGATTTGGCCATAAGCACTGAGTTACAATTTGTTTTCTTTCTTTCTCCCTCATATTAAAGTTAATTCCAATCAAAATGCATTGTGCATGTAATATATTACTCTGCATATGCAGCAGATCTTTGTTCTACTGTGTTCTAGAAAATAAATAAGTCAGGCATGGGCTGGACTTAAAAATCGCCCTGGGTTTCCCATGGTAAATTTTGCTAAGTTGTGGGGGTGGGGTGGCTCCACCATGATAATAGATTTCACATTTTACTGATCGGGGTGGTGGGGCCAGCCCCCACAATACATTTTGCCGGCCCGCATAGCCATCGACCCCCCGGGAAGATGCCCAGTACGCCAGATGGAATGTCCAGTCCTGTGGCAGAGGCACTGGGATTTATACATGTTGCCCTAAACATTATCACCATCGGTAACTGGAGGACATTCCTATTATTTTTGATAAAGTCTGACAAGTGGATCAATTTTCAGAAACTTTTTTTGTATTTTATGTGACAGGATTTTCATTTATTTCTACCTTTCAACTGTTCAGTTGTTTCTTGAAACGGTGTTTATTGTTGAGATGCACCTATATGTCAAGTCACAAGAATAAGAAAAAGGAAATTCAGCATTCCCTTTAAATGGATTAGTGATCCCACTGATGATAGTTTGCAACACTTCAGTTACATTTGATATTTACTATGACTGCATAAGTATTAGGTCTTTGAGCTGTTATTGAAATCATATTTGTCAAGTGAAAAGAAAACACATTCATACTATTTTTACATTGTGTGTGATTAGATCTCCAACTTCTCTCACTGCCTGGATGGACATATAGGCGTAATACTGAATTCAAGTTGCTTTCCTTTAAAGAATATGTATCCATTCTTTAGAACTGTTTGTCTGATATAGGGTCACAGTCAACTGTACAGAATGCTAATCACAGGGTGCTCATATACAGTTTAGTGACATTCAGTCAGTCTGAATCTCATGCCTTTGTACCATGGCAGAAGGTTGGACGGCTGAGAGTGAACCCACATGAACATGAAAACTACCTGCATAGACTGAAGGCAATAATCAAACTCACAACCCTTGAGGTCACTGTCATGTTCCAAACAAAGGATGCAGGAGCAGGCATGAGGCCAAACCAATGAGGGGTTTATTAAAGGAACGGGAACAGGCCAAACAGACCATGTGGGGTCAAACCAGGCAAAACTGGCAAGAGGGGAAACAGCTGGAGCACACACTGGGGCACCATCAATGACTGGACTGGGAAGTGCAGGACACTATGTCTCCATGTGAGGAAGCAGATTAGAGGCACTTGGGGTGATCCACACAGGAACTAACAAGAGGTAAAACTAAACAGGTGTGGATCATTAGAGCCACATTAGGAAGAGAACAAGGGGGCAGAAATGCAGGGAGTGAAAGTACCCCCCATCCCCCAATGCGTGCACTCTGGGCATGTGACAGACCAAGGAGGGGACCCACAGGGACCAAACAGGGTAAGAGGCCAAGTGGGATATCAGACACAACTGGACAAGACAGACCTATACAGGACGAGACCGAGCAAAAGGAGAGTTAGGGACTAGCGGGAATGACATGAGACATGGCAAGCTGGGAACCCATTGGAGCACACACTAGGGCAACATCAATGACCAGACTGGGGAGCACAGGACTGAAGGATGCTTTATATAGGACATGTAAGGGAGTAGACGAGAGGCACCTGGGGTGATCCACACGAGGGCTGTAACGAGAGGTAAGGTTAAACAAGCAACTAGGGAGATGAGGATGCAGGAATGCAGGGTGTGACAATCACAATCAAAGGAATATCTTATTTTCACATCTTTAAGTTGTGAGTATATTGTTCCTACAGACCAATACATAGGCCCTTCTTCAGTGTGAACTAGGAGCAGGCAGAGCTGAGACTAATGCTGAGCCTGTTCTTGAACGAAGCGGTTTCAGGGTAATTTTCACCTTTAAGACTATTAGAGAATGCTGTTGGATCAGTGCGACTTTGGGAATGAATAGACCTAAATACACAAAAATAGAAGAGCACACCCTCAAGGCATTTTCCAAGGCACAGAAGTGATTTAAACAAAGCTTTGCAGAAATATTCAAAACCTTGACAAAATCACACATTTTGCCGGAAAACAAAATTATGCGTCTTTCCCCGTGAAATTTAAATTCAAAATAATAATACTCAAAATTAATCATTTTGCAATGAATGTGTGTGATTTTCTCAAGGGTCTGAAAACTTTTTCAAAGCGCAATATACGATGACCCCTGCATGGTGCTGTGGATAGGAGTGTTTCCTCACACCACTCTGCTGTGTGGATTCCCTCCCACTGTCCAAAAACCACTGTTTGTGAATTACTGTAGCAGGCATGATTACAGCCTACATCCCCAGCCTAGTGCCCTGTGCTTACTGCCATTGGCTCCTAGTTCTCTGGTAGCCAATATTGGATAAGTGGTGGCAAGGAAGTTTAAGAAATATGGATGCCTTAAACTTACGTGGGTTTAATTTAACTCAGGGCAGTGGTAGCCTGTAATAATAACCCATTCCTTTTGTTTTAAAAACTAGACTTATATCAAAGGGCTTCAACTGACAGCTATTTGGAGGTCCCTGTATTTTGCATGTTTTTAATTGAGCTAAAATGTTCCCTTAATATTTCATATTCTGGTTTTGTTGCATCCAAAGGGTTTGGATTTCAGCTTTGATTTACTCATTATGTACTCGCATTATTAAATAAAATTTCCCCATTATTAAATTAAGAATTTACCTGGAGTTGTGTGTTACTTTATTCAAACTATAACCAGCTAAATACACTCAGTGACAAAAAGTTAAGCACCCAGAAGTAATGATCCGATTTGGATGTAATTTGGTACACGTGCAGAGCAGCGATGGGTATGTAAATGATTCGATTTGGCAAGTCTAGTCACCAGATACAGGATGCCACACTGTGTCTTGACGACTGGCATCACCTGGACTACGGGTTCACTGTCCCATGCATAGGCTGCCGTTAACACCAGTGCTGAGACAGGCTGCGTTTGGAGTGGTGCCATGACAGGGAGGCATGGACTGATGATGGGGGCGTCGTACCATGTTCAGCAATGAATCTCCCACGGATGACTGTCGTCTGCACCTATGGCGGCGCTGAGGGTAGAGGACCAATCCTGCCAATGTTGTGTAGAGAAACATCGGCTTTACTCCTGGCATCATGGTATGCGGAGCCATAGGGTATGACATCATGGTATGCGGAGCCATAGGGTATGACATCATGGTATGCGGAGCCGTAGGGTATGACATCATGGTATGCGGAGCCATAGGGTATGACATCATGGTATGCGGAACCATAGGGTATGACTTCAGGTCATCTCTGGTAGTGATTTGTGGGGTGCTGATGGCATATGCAGATTCATTTCCTTTCCACTACTCTGTCTGGGTGCTTAACTTTTTTTGTCACTGAGTATAAATACCCAAACTATAATAACTGAATTGTATATTCATTTTAATGCCTTTCAGTTTGACCAAAATCTTGATCCAAAACAGAAAAAACTCCACTTGAATAACAGCTGATGTGAGAATGCATGGCTCCCTCTCTCTGCACGAAAGCAGTCGCTTTAGATCGCTGGTGGTCTGAAGTACGCTCGCATCCTCTCATTGGAAGGCTGCTATGACATCTGCTTGGTCTGACTCATGTACGAGCCATCCTTTGTCTTTGCCACTTTAAACAGTCACTGGGTAGACAACAATTGTGTGTCAAGGGCAAGACTTAAATTACTGAAAGGCTGGTATTCAGTGTTAGACACTTGTAAAATGACAGGAATAATGTAGTGTTTGAGATAGCTATTACAGCAACGCTCCCCATGGGCCCATTGAGGATGGTCTGCTCATAATGATACACACTAATTTCTGGATTGAGGATTCCACTTTAATTGCTTGTGGAAATGCTAATGAGGTATTTATGGAATGCATGTGTAGATAAGTGTCTGTATGTGCACTTGTGTGTATCTAGCCTGCTGATTATGAGCTGGAAGCAGGACCATGGGTCTGCGCAGTTGAGCTTCCTCACTGCACACAAACACATACTTTGATATATCCATGTTTGTTATTCTTTGGAGTTTTAATACTTTTATCACAGCCCAAAGAGACACATACTGAACTGAAAATATATATGTAGTAGCATACAGCATTTCTTACACAGTCTTCCACTGCATTGCTCTTAAATAATTCATATATATGACAAACTTCAGTGTAAATAAGGATTAACGCATCCCAGAGCCTGGGTATGACGTATTCACTGAATGCTTCACTTTCTTTCTCTCTTGTAAGCGGCTGTCAGTGCAGACTGGTGACAGCACCCATGGCAGTATCACAGAGAAGTGCTTTTCCCTCTTGCAGACAAATCATGAACTGCGATGAATTAAGACATTAGAGACCAAGACATGAAAGACGAGCGATTGATTGGAGGGAAACTGATGCATCTGCTCCTGTCAGAGACATAGGCAGGAATCAGGGAACAGCCCCACCTCAATTAGCACCAGGCTCAACAAAGGGTGTGACCCAAGAACGGTACCCTGGGCATCGGCAGGCTATCAGGACAGCTCACTGCAACCTGAGAAATGTGCAGTGTTCACTAACGTTTAACAAAAATCAGTATGAACAGAAAATACAGGGGCACACTACAACAGAGTTTAGGTCCCATGAAAACCCCAAAACCAGACCAATCCAATTATGCTCCAATTTTTTTAGGGCTCATCTCACTCCGGGGCCCTTGGAATCCCACCCCCGCCCAATTAACAGGACCCCTGAGTACAGGATGGGTAATTTAAAACGTTAAGGCTAAGAAGCTAACCAGCTAACCTGTATGAGTATTTTGGATAATATAGTGGTTCTTTGATTAATTTTTGGACAGTTTGTTCCTATATTTACCACAGGTCAGAGCTAATGTGATAAAGCAATTAATTATCTGCATTTAATGGTCAGCTGCTGGATTAGATTTTTTCATTCTTCTACACCTGTTGTATAGGTTAAAACACAGAAGAGCCACCTTCCAAATTGCTTTCCGAACGTTTCGCTCATACTGATTGCACATCTGGCAATGGCAACTCCCGCTGTTTTATTCATGTCTACAGTTTAACAGTATTTTTCAAAATGATGTATTAAGCTATTTTAAATTTACTCTGTGCTGGGTATAACAGAGAAGGGCCTCTATGGTTTATATTTGTCATTCCAAACACCTATTACTAACTTAGATTTTATAAATTTATGTCATTGTAATTCATATTTTCCTACTCTTTTCAACTACCTACCTTACATTAAACTAAAACTGAAAATCAGAAGAGCTGACCTCATGACATTTTATTTATAAATAAGACTATGGGCAGCGTGCTGCTCAGTGTCACTGCTTTCAGACCACTGGATTAGCATAGCGATGTCACCCGAGTAAGACCCCTAACCTTAAGTTACTCCAGGGACTGTCTGACCCCCCCATCTCAAAAATATGTCACTTTGGATAAAAGCATCTGCTAAATAAATAGAGTATAAAGATGTAAGCTCTGCAGACCTTTCTTTAAAAGTAGGAATGAAATCTGTTCAGTTAGATGTACTTGCTGAAGACATTCTGCAATTCATTCTCAATCCAATAAACTAGTAATTCCATATAGCTGGAAATTCCAACAACACCTGAACACCATGTAAATAATGTTAATGAATCTTTGAATAGACAATGGAAAACATTGCTCAGGCACATCCCCTAAAATCTATTTGGTTTTATTCCAGCGCCTGCAGAAAAGTAGCAATGTCAGAGTCTCTGAGGGGCATCGCTGTCATAAGCAGACCTTTTCCCTGAAATAATGTAGCGGAGAGTTTCATGCAGGCAGACGCAGCACTGGTGACATACTGTGATGAGAGTCTGAGTTAATTACCGTTTCATCATGTCACTGGGAGGAAAGGCAAAGTGAAACGTTGTGTGGATATGAGATGCAGCCCCTCTGATCTCTCTGATAGTTACAAGGGACAAGGTAGAAACTGACAGTCACATCTATTGCCGTTAATTGTTTTCTTTTTTATGTTTGCTCAGTAACGTTGTAGTGGAAGGTGGATATATTAGTTGTTACTTATGTCTATGAAAAATGTTGAAAACAAGCCACGCTCTTTGGTTTTGCCTGATAAATGATGCAAAGTAAAGATTTTAACTTGAGTGAGGAGGAACGTTTCCAAATGCCATGTGACTCATTGTGAGCAAATGGTGTTTTTTGGATCAGAAGACAGCACCCATGACTAACTAAGGCCACCTCTATATTGATTTTTCTGGGTTTTAAATTCCACTGTTTGCTTTTTGGGGCACGAGTCTGACTTTATAAGATCATTGATATAGACAATTCTACCCTAATAAGCTTCATTGTTAAGAAAATAAATGTGTAATCATGCCTGGCGAAGAGACTAATTAAGCGTTTATTCAGAAAGGAAACACTATGAAACACTGAAAGCATACCTATTACTAACACAAGCTAACCACCTTATAGCAAGCGTTTTTATTGGTGTCAGACTGTTACATCACTGGGGAATTACATGTGCTCCAGGTGTGAGTCACTGTGCCAGTGTGTGAAAACTGCTCTTCAGTTTCCCTTTGGGAAGAACGTGAGCTGATATTTCTGGGGAATTTCTCTTTTGCAGCTTCCCTTTTAGGTGACCATTTAAATAGCCTTTTCCCACAACCTCGAGTCTGTCCAATGGAGGAAGGCACAGTGACCCATTTTAGGATATTTCTTAGAAAAAATTTGTTTGCATGCAAATTTAAGGAGAAACTGTCGTTAAATTGTAGTCTTGTTATTGCCACCATGTAAATAACCTATAGAAGTGTAGACAGGTTTTCATTAGATGCACAATTTGTTCATAAGTATGCTTTTAATTTGCGGCGTTCTGCTCTACTCTCCCTGAAGTATGCATGTTTAAAAACCTTTACACATGCAATTAAATGGTTGTGCCCTAAGGATCATGATTAGCAAACACCAGTTTGCATAGTAGAATAAGTTCTGAAAAAAAACAGCACCAGTTTATGAAAGAGTCATATATGTATGTCCCTGTTTTGTGCCTTGGGAGTTCGCCATGTGTAAGTTAGCATCTTTTTTAAAGTAAGCATTTTTTCAAAGTTAGCATCTTTGCATGTAATCTCAACACAAGCAGTGAACGAACAGTTTTTACTGCTCCAGTTCTGGTATCTGGTGTTAGCAAGGCCTTAAAACCCAGTGTGTTATTTCTCATTAGCACGTTTAAAAAGTTCCTTATTCTGTTGTGTTTTCTATCTTTGCCCCTGTAGATTTTTGTTAAGGTTAAAGTTTGCAGTGTGTCTGATCTGAAGACTAGGAAGCAGTTTTGCTCTTTATGTAACTGTGGATGCTTTTCAGGGCTTATTCATTGTCTTCTGGCAATCAGAGCTTACATGGGGTGTTACAGGCATGCAAATGTGCGACGCTGACTGTACCTCCTGCTTTAAGCCCCACCCCGTCTTATGTCTCCTTGGCAACCCCTTGAAGCACAATGGGTGCCTGTCGCCTGGCAACATTGCCTAGTATTTCACAAGCACAAGCTGCAGGAGTAAATATGCAAGTCAGTCCTGCACAAGCCGTATCTGTTTTTGTGTTTGATTAGGGACATTCTCCATGAAAACCATCGTTCTAAAGAAAGCTGATAAAAAAATTAGCATGTATGTGTTCTGTACAGTGCCCAGCCTAGCTCATTCCAAGTCATTAAATCAACTAAAAAAACATGTTTCATAGTCTATATAAACGTATAGATTGAAAGCTCAATACACTTTTTTGTTTCACCCACTTTTAGGTCCCTTGAAAACATGATTGTATTTATCAGTCACATAATGTAACATCAATGCAATACAAGTGAAGGCAATTTTCTCCTGAAATGGTTTGTCTGAAATAGTTGTGAGACAATGCAGAAAAATTCAAACACAAACAAAAAAAAAATTGGATAGTGTTGATAAGTCTTTCTTTTCATTCATTTTTAGTGTTAGAAATCAGTTTTGATAGGTGAACTCAGGTTTGTGCCTTTTTACTGCACCAAGGTTGCTATTAATTCCAAAAATGAACAAATGCTTGGTGTCCTTGTTTGACTTTGTTCTTTCTTGGTAAAATACTCTAAAATTACAAAATGACATGCATTACAGTGTCTCAGCCAAGGTTTGTAGTGTCATTCTCTTCCAGCATAAGTGGCTCAGTGCCTTTAGCATCAACCTTTTCAAGGTCCATCACATCCAGTGTCATATTTCAGCTGCGTTGGGCAGTACAGTTAATCCCCAGGTGCCTAATGTGCAGTATGATGGAAATTGTTGTCTGTGCTCAAAGCGAATAGGATAACACTGGGGCGTGGGCTGGGATGAGGTGGAATTAATACAAAGACCTAGGATGGGGGGCAAGGGGGTCATCAGTGTAGCAGAAAAGAACAGGTCATGTTGTGAGCTGCCAAAAGGGCTGGGCTAGGATGGGGAAAGTGGCACATGATATACAGTGAGCTGAGAAGTCCTGCAAGTCAGGAGGTATAGTGTGCTAGGGGAGCTCTTGGATGTAGAGGGATCTGACTGGCAGGAGAGACCAGGCCAGTCCACACTAGGACCCCAAGGACTTAGCTGGGCACAATGAGGACGGCAACATGTTCTCTCTGGTTCACTCTGACCACCTCACAAGCAGTGTTTTCAGAAATAGTTTCTTTTTTTTGATAATGATAAGAAATATTGTGATTAGAGTTACTCACAGGATGATTGATGCAGTCTTTGGGAGTTTATTACAGGAAGACTGTGCCTCAACAGAAATGTTTCCAACCACAGATTCATCGTTACAATTTTTTATTTTTTTTTAACAAGCGTTTCTCCATACCGAAGTCACTCTTTCAAAACTCTTCATACAATGAACACAACATACGGGGGATGAAACTGTGCATCGTTTGTTTTTCAGCAGTGACACATACACATATATACACATACACACACACTCACACACTCAAAGACACACACAAACCAAACATACCTCGGTCTCTGTTGTTAGTGTTCATGTTATGCGTGACGGAGTATGCTGGCTTTTGGTGAAAACGTTTACCAGTGTAATGTATGGTAAATGAGTTTGAGACACGCTTGAAGTGTTTTTATTGGCTTTAGGACATTTTCGAGGCGAGATTAAATGTTGGGCCAAGCTGCGTGTTGGAGCCGCAAACTGTGCGAATGGTTTTGAAAAGGTGACTTCCGGATGGTGAAATACTTGTTAGTGACTGTAGAAAACTGTAATAGTGTAACCTTGGAGTCCAGGAAAGGAGAGGAAGCACCAGTTACTTTGGAGAGCTGCTCCCTGTCTTGGAGAGAGAACAGTCCGAGTTTCCCTCAAGGAGGCTCTCTTCACTTCTCTTATGCTTCTACATCTGGCACTAGCAGACAATTAAGACTCTCGAGGCATTTATTGATCTGCCATCCAAGCTCGCTGCATCTCATTCAATGGCTGCTTTTGTTAGTTCCAACCATGAGACAACCAGTACATTCTAGATGATCATAGATAGTTTCCCAATAGGACGGCATGTGTTGTGTATGTGCTGTACACACTTTGTGACTTACTGTGTCTGTGATTTACTGTGAATTTCCAAGTCTGTCACTTGCGAAATGTTTAGCTCCTATGTCATTTTCGCAACACAAGGGGTCATTATTCTAAAAAGTCCCATGGTGGCCAATAGCGAAGAGTTTCCCCCATACAACCTGCCAGTTCCTCTGCACTGGCACTGGGGGCTTCTGAGCTGGCATCCATCTAGTGCTTAGTGGGTCAGACTGTGTCTCTGCCAGTGTCTGTGGGAGGTGCATGTCATAGGTGAAGACAGAGCTATTGCCAAGCGTTCGTTGCTTTCTGGGCTCTGGTAGAAGTGTCCTGCTACTGCTCTTGGCTTCTCATGGACATCCTTTGTTGATCATCTTGCACCATACTTTCATCTAGCTTTCTTCAATCTTACACTTCTTTCCTCTTTCCTGTGGCAGAATTACAAAATGTAAGAACAACCTATGCATTGTATTTTGAGGTACCCAGTGCTAAACCATAATGATGATGCTTGACCACATTAGGGGAGGCAGTAATCTGTACTTTGTTGCAGCAGAACAATATTTAGATGTGAGGAATCACAGTACGAAAGGGGGCAGGGCATTGATGAAGAGAATCAGGTGGAATGACTGTCCATGAATAGCCAGCATGATTGAAGGCTTGAACTCCTTTGATGTCAGGAGAATAATTGAGTCCTAATTGCTGTTTGTCACACTGACTGTTTTTGAATGAGTGTTTCTCAGCTATTTAAGTCCTGGCGACACTTCCAGCCACAGTTTGTGTGTGTGTGTGTTTGTGTGTGTGTTTGTGTGTAATTGTCAGCCATGGGACTGCTAGCAGAGAGGTGAGATTAAGCACTTTCATTTGACATCAGTGACAGGTCAGTTTGTTCCAGCCCCTGTACTGCTGCATTGTCTTTTTGTCTGACGTACCCATGTAAATAATTGCAGCTTCTCATGCTGTTGTTTCAGCCCTTTTGCCGCTCGCTCCTCTCCCTCCCAGTTCTGTGGTCAGATAGACTTTGCTACAGTGCACCCCTTATACCCTGCATATCTCACTACAGCCGTAGCCTCTAGGCATGGCTGAAGGCAGGCTGGAGCCTTGCAATCTCAGCACCCAACACGGCTAATGCTGAAAGGCTCGGATATTTTGCAGTCAGGTAGAGTAAGTCTGCTGTGGTTTTACAGCTCATGTCTCCCAGCACATATGCATGACTTGCTTGTCAATATTTTATTTCTTTTTTTAAAAACCATCAAGCATACAGAGTCTCTAACCAAGATGCAGGTTTTGTTAATCTAATGCCTTTGTAATAAACTGCGGTTTGTGCACCATATACTGTATATATGCAAGCACAGTTAAGCAAAGAATGCCTACATGTGCTTATTTACAGGAACACATGACTGAGACATGCCTGACCTTCCTTCCATGGATGGTCATGTCAGTGAATTCTCTCTTCTGGACATCTCCTAAACCCAATTTTGTTCTGACAGAATCAGTTGATGCCTCCTGTAATGCATTAATCGCCGTACAAACCTTTTCAGAGATAAAAATAGAATTCAAAAACGGTTTATATATAAGAAAAAAAAAACTAGACATAAAAGAACAAAACGTGAACAAAAAGTCAATAACAATAGACAGTCTTCATGGTCTGCTTTTTATTCAAGGTGGTAAATGTCCTTAGAAAGGTTTTTAAGCTCCTTAGAAAAAGTATATTGCAGTAAGACGACAAGAAATCGAGTGCAGTAAAACAGAGCATAAATGGGGAAATCTAAACTCCAAATGCACAATGATACTTACAAACAGAGCCTTTCTGCTTACAGCTTCAAATAAGAAAGGGAAGGCAATCATTCTTCTCAACAATCATAAACAGAAACATCTACATCACTTGTGCTTCATTTGTTGTGGGTCAGAATCAATAACTGGCTCACCACAGTTGATTTGCTTTACTATTCAAAACGTAATGAATTCCTGCCTAAATAACAAAATCCAAAATATTAGACTGGCTGCCCACAAATCTTTATCAGTGAAGTTAGGCCATTTTCCATGTACCTGGCAAAAGACTCAAAATATTAAATAATTCATTATCAGTTTTTTTTCCCAGAATTGCATGCAGCTAAACCCATCAATCACCAAGCCCTCTTGAATGCCGCCATTTGAAGACTTATATCAGATCATTGAAAAAGTTGTGTATAATTATGGGGCACTAAGCGTCAAGCACTCATTTTCGTGCACGAAATACATTCTGTGCCAAAAAAGTATTATTTAATAACAAAATCCCTTGTTGTATTTTGTTCACGAAAGCATAAAGACTTAACTTTCCTTCATGCACAGAAATCAAAAGGAATGTGTCATTTTGTGCACAGAATTGATATCAGCACTTTGCATTTCGTGGACAAAATGCACATTTTGTGGACGAAGTCCTTTTGTGGGCAAAAAAGCATTTCTAAACTTACGATTCTACGGAGAGACACTACAAAGTGACTCCTTGTGTTAGTACATTCGCCATTTTATTGTTGCATTTTACAGATCTTTCATTGGCTTGGCTTAAAACTATTTAAAATATAATGAAAAAATAGTGACACCTATAACTACATAGAACAGCAAAAGTATGAGCCCATGAGTTACTTGTATTTTTATTATATTTAAATGCAAGTTAAACGGAATTACGCGGATCTGCAAAATCAAAGCGGGCGTTCCACCTTCTGGTCATTGGAAGCTACTACTCCCCCCACAGTCGCGCGCCTACCTCAGCAAAGGATGCCGTTCCTAGTGCCTTTCGTGAATAGGCGAAAGAGGAAATGCATTTCGTGATTCCACAGAAACAGTTTAGTCCATGAAATGGCTGTGCATCATTCACAAAACGCATTTTGTCCACAAAATGACTTTCTTGAATTCACAAAATGCATTCACGAAATGTAATGAGATAGTGTATCATTCACAAAATGCATTTTGTCCACAAAATGCAAGGTGCTGATATCAATTCTGTGCACAAAATGAAATGTTTCTTTAAGTCTTTATGCTTTCGTGGACAAAATGCAGCAAGAAGCTGCTTGAGTTCGTCATTAAATACTGTTTCTTGTGGCACAGATTGTATTTCGTGTATAAAAATAAGCACTTGACACTTAGTGCCACATACTTGGCCCCACATATAATGACCTTGGCAAATCGAAAGCTTGTCAGTTTAGACCCTATCTTAGTATTGAGGCTACTCTTACAAAGGTCTTATGTAGTATTTCTCTAAATACTGATTTTGGTTACAGTACCAAAATCACACACAGCTACTGTAAGCACGGCCTTTGGCACTATCTACCATAACATGCTTTTAAACAGACTGGAAGACTGGGTAGGACTTTATGGAACGTTACTAAACTGTAAGTACTAAACTGTACTAAGTTGAACGACCACTTTGTCACCACTGTCAATTATGAATCAGAATGACCAACTGTCACGATCGCAGGCTGACAAAGCGGCGATCGTGCGGGTGCGGCGAGCAAATAGCAGGCAGACAGGCAAAGTCGGGGCAAAACCAGGGATTTAATCATGGAAGGGAAACCGGGGATCAGGAACCATAGCACACCGACTGACATCAATGACAGACACCGGATTAGTACACAACAGGAACTTAAATACAGGAAACAAGGCAGCAGGAAACAAGACACGACTGGGCACAATCAGGGAATCACACGTGGGTAATTAGGGGGCGTGGCACACACGAGGAGCGGACGGAGCGGGCGTCACACCAACCATGAATTACAGAATATCCTAGGGATCAGTTTTGGGGTCCTCCTTATCAGAAATGGGCAGTATTTCAATTAGATGTGTTTAAAATACGTATTTAACTACTTTTAAGTGTTTTGTAATTTGTATTTTGTGGATGAAAAAAAAATCAGGTGTAATTTGTAACAAAATAATTTGGGATGTTGTGTTTTATGTATTTAAAGTACTTGAAATTCTTAATAAGATGTCATTTTATGTATTTATTTTCTGTCATTTTAAGAACCTTCGAGCTTACAGATTTATGAATATAGTTTATCACCGTCTTTGGCTAGATGCAGTCAATCACGTGACACGTCCTGTTAGGCGCGGCTTGCTTATCGTTTCCCATGACCAATAATCCAAGGAAAGAAGAAGCTTTGGTACATGGTGCAAACTACTTTAAGGTAAATTATGTAGTAATATTTTGTGGGAAACACTGGGTGTAAATTAAGGGTGTACCGGTTCTGAAACCGAGACCGAAAACGCCATACAAACGTTCACGAACTCGTACCGCCATTCCGGAAGACGGAATTGTGAAGCCCCCCCCCTTGCTGCAGGTTCAGCCTGTGATTTCACGTTACGTTACTAAGGTTACAAAAGTAAATTTCATTAACACATGTAAATCACAAAAATATTTTAAGTTATGGCAAGCTGTATATTTTGTAAATATTACACAGTAATAGAGCTGTAATGGTGCACATATTCGTCATGTTCCGTTACTATTTTACATGTATTTTGTACTTTCACATTACAGATTACTTATATTACATATGTTTTATTTCATTTGTAACAAAACACTTCTTGATGTATTTGTGTCCATCTCTGCTCCCTTTTCATCTGCTGCAGGCTCCCAGTAAGGCACATTTTACAGGACATTCCATAATCATGTGGATGACAACCTATGCCTACATACTGTAGCTCTCTTACCATTAAATAACTGGGTGTGCAAACATTTCCTAAATAAAGAGAACGTTAAAAAAAAATCAGATCATTAAGGTAATAATTAAGGTTAGAAATCTTGACTCACAATTTACATTTGAGCTGTCATATTAAGGCAGTTAACAATTCAGCAATCTGTCATCTTAAAAATACAGCCAGATTCAAAGGTTTCATGTCTTGGCATGACCTAGAAAGAAACTCTTTCATGCTTTTATCACCAGTATGCTTGATTCTTGCAACAATCTCTTTCCCAAAAAGACTATTAAACGACTGCAACAGATTCAAAACACTGCTGCAGGAATTCTAAGCAGAGAGAACTGAACACTTCACTCAGATCCTTAGACCTTCACTTCGACTCCCAGTTAGCTGCAGAATTGACTTTAAAGTGCTGCTTTGTATGCTTAACGAATACAAACCCAATGAGATCAGCAGTGACAGTTCAGTTTGGGGCTTCTGTTTAAACTGCACGTAGTTTTTCTTTCTGTATATGTTATTATTCAGGTTTTTCTTTAAGCAAATATCTTTTGTCTATTTCCTTTTGTCAGAGTCGCGGTTAAGCGGACGGGCAGGCAAGCGAGCAGGAAGCAGGCAAGGAGGCGAAAGTCGGGGAAAACGGGGATTTATTAAGGCTGCGGGGAGCACGGGACAAAAGACTAGTACTCACATCGACTAATATCAATGACGCACAAAAAGCGGGGCAAGACGTGGACTGAAATAGGAAAGACATGGCAAAACAACAGGCTACAGCTAGGTACAATTAGAGAAGCACACGTGGATAATCAGGGGGGCGTGGCACACACGAGGATCGTACGAGCCGGGCATGATACCTTTATGCAATGCAATGTATGTCTTTTAATTGATTGCCAAGTATAGTGCTTTGAATTGTCTGTGTGTGTGAAAGGTGCTATACAAATATCTTGACTTGCCTTACTTCCTGCAGACGTCCACCAATAATATAGCATCCAGTGAAATGCAGCCCTCGTAAAACGCTACTTATTATTTTTTGACGTCTGTATCACAAGAGGGATCTGATACCGTTTTATCTTTTACTGGGCCTCTTTAGAATTTCGAATCTCGCTTCTTTTCCAGTTTGCCTCAGGGATTGACTTTAACCTCCCCGCTGACATTCATTTAATCCATGTGGGTGCAATAGTAGGCTTCTTTATTTGGGTAACCAAAGGCATTTAAAAATGAAAGTGATAAAGTGAAAGCTAATTTCAGAAGATCAGCCCCTATCAAAGTGAAGCTTTACAAAGAGATTTGTAAGATACAGAATCTTATTTTGTATACATCTGCAGACGAGGAGGAGCATGTACTGATTACAGTGCGTTGCCACACCCACCACAAGACAAACCACCTCAAGGATGAGAACCAGAGTGCAGCCATGTTGCGGGTGATACCTCAGCACTACACTAGTCAGAATGGACCAGTGTAAATTTTTTTCTGGTGCCTGGAGTGCCAGTCCTGCCACCAACCCCCACGTTTTTCCCTGTAAGTTGGAGGACCTCCTTATAAGGCTGGATATAGATTAATGACATACCCAGGATGATGCAATTGCAGGTTAAGGGCTTTGCTCAAGGACCCAATGGAATAGAATCACTCCAGACATTCATGGGATTTGAACCAGCAACCTTCTAGGTGGTGGCACAGATGCCTAGATTCAGAGCCACCGCTCCACATCTGCAGGAAGGATTGGAAATCCAGCCATCCATCCATTTTCCAAACCACTTTTCCTACTGGGTCGCGGGGGGTCTATCCCGGAAGAAATGGGCACGAGGAAGGGAACATCCCAGGACGGGGGGCCAACCCATTCACCATTCACTCACACATGCACTCCTACGGGCAATTTTAGTAACTGTGGGGGGAAACCGGAGTACCCAGAGCTAACCCCACGACGACATGGGGAGAACATGCAAACTCCGCACACATGTAACCCAGGTGGAGACTTGAACCCGGGTCCCAGAGGTGTGAGGCAACAGTGCTAACCACTGCACCACCATGCCGCTCCCAGATTACAAATTTACATCCTACTTATAGTTAGAATCACCTAGAAGTATAGTATGTTTGGGATTTTTCAGTGTCTCCTTTTGGCTTCCGGAAGTCCCTTGGTCAGCAAAAGCAGAGTCTCTTTACCCAACAAGATGCCAAGGCTTGTATTGCTACTACTGGACTACTGCTTAGGAAATTTCCCCATGGAACAGGTCAGTGTGCCTATAATAAGTACTAGTGCAGATATAGTTAATGGTGATGGTGACGTGTTTAAGTGTGACACTTACCTAAAAAAACCTCGTCCTCAACTCGGTTCAGAAGATGAGACAAAGAGTGGCTTTGGCAGTATTTGGCAGATGCTTTTGTCCAAAGAATCATACAAGTGACTGGCAAGTGTTCAGTGTGTGTTTGTGTATGTGTGTGTTGATGTGTGCCCACCCAGTGGACATGCAATATTCATAAAGCTAATTCCATGCACATGGTGTAATTCTGCAGACAGCAGGCATCTGCAAAGCTAGAATTCTGAAGGGAACAAATGCACCCCAAGTGGAGGCTGGTTTTATCATAAATAGATAAATGTGGGGGGAGGGGGGTAGTAGGGCCGTGCAATCAGAACCATAACAGCTGCTCAGAGTTGCAGAAAAGAGAGAGAAGCTCACATTGATCAGGATGGAAAATGGCATGCTAATTTTACTGTACCTGCCACCCTCCAAGTGTAGGGGGGGTATTATCATTTGTGTGCTGCTGCCATTGAAGATGTGTTATTTTATTCATCAAGGCCATGCAGCTGGCCCGCAGCGATGCCATTGCAAGGCAGGTCCGCAATCCCACCGCTGCGCTGCATGGGCAGCCCGCCTAAAGACAGGATCAGCAAATGACCAGCATTCAGCAAGCCCGCTTTGCTCAAAGGGCATGCTAATTCATTCGTGGCAAGCCATTTCTAAGTGGCTGGCATTTCTGGCCATGTTCCATTGTCCTGGTGCTTATCTACCTCATGCCCTATGTGGGGCCCTGAAATAGCTTCGCCTCCTGGCGAGCTAAATGCCAACGAATTGTCACAGGGTGAGTGACTGAGCTCCAAGTGGGAGGCAGTAGCCACAGGGAATCCATCTTATACAGCTCCAGTTGTTCCATGCCGCTCAACACAATCTCCTCCCCCCAGGACTGCGGCCCCCTCTGTGCTCAACCAGCGGTCAACAAACGCGATGCCACTTGACTAACTGCCCAACAGCACAAAGAATTAGAGTGTAAATGCACAGATATAGAGGCAGATCTCCTAAACATGTTGGCCAGTAAATAAGCCCAGTCCAGAATCTAAAAAAGAGGACATCCATGATGGACTGATATTGTAGATGGAAAAAAAGACACAGAGGAAGGATGGGGGGGGCACCCTACAAACTGAAGCAAGCCTCTCTGGAGCGAACACCATTAGCCCCCATGATGAGGACTAGTCATATCCCAGACTATAGACGCAGACTGGCAGTAACTCCAGTTAGAATTAAAGCACCACAATTAAATGAAACTTAATGTAGCTACATTCCTGTGTAAACTAGCATCATATGGCTGTTGCTGGAGCACCTTCTGTAATGTTTACTATTAAAATGCTGTCTTTGGAGACACAGGGGAACAGAAGTGTGATTGATTGTTGACTGGTGGCAAGTTCACAGGAACTTATCAAGTTTTATCAAAACAAGAAATGAAGGACCAGGTTTTGTGTGTATGTATATGTATATATATATATATATATATATATATATATATATATACACACACACACACACACACGGTGTAGATCCCAACCATAAAATATTCCAGGCAAGTATTAAATTAATATTTTGTATATTTTTCCAGAGTAGGTTTTTACAGTCTTTGATTTTTAGTGTAGATGTTTTAGTTTAATTTAAAAATGGGAAACAAAGAATTAAACAGATCTGCCCATATAGGTTATGTGATGCTTCATTAAAGGTTACATTTGACAAACTTTGAGGACCACAATGGTACAAAACCAAAAACTAATTCCCTAAGCCTTATAACTTTATGTGACTCATATTCAGGTGTTTTTCTCTACATAAATTATATTTGTTAGAGATTTGAGTGTGCGCTCTGATAATCAAGTCAAGATTTTAGTTTATAGATTGTTCATTTTCTGCCTCTACTTTTCATTCATTCACATTTCATAGGCTGATGCTTTTGTCCAAAGCAATGGACATGTATGGAAAGTTTGGGAACAGAGAGCAGGGGCAGCAAGCATGTAACAGCCTCGGCCAGCTCTGGTTAAGAGTCTAGAATAAGGGTCAAGCAGTGCCGTGATTACTCTGCTGGCCAGGGGTTTCGAACCCACAACATTCTGTAATCCTCTGTGCTGCACGATGCTCGGGTAAAGAGAAAAAAACCTGTATTAATAAGCTTTATGTTTGTTCTGGCAGGGAGAATGAATGAAACAGTCTTTATTTTGCTGTTTGTAAACACATATTCACACTATTTTACCACTTTGGCTGGCATGGCCTCCCTCCCGGGTGGCACAGTTGCTTCACAGCTCTAGAATCAGGGTTTGCCCCAGCACTGCGTGTGTGGAGTTCACATCTTCTCCCTGTGCTGTTTCCCGTGCTGTGCTTCAGTTTCCCCCCACAGTCCAAAAACATGCTAAGTTTAATTACAGCTGCTAAATTTCGAGTGAGTGTGTGTGAATGGCGTGTGTGTATGCCCTGCACTGGGTCCATAGCTTCTCAGATAGAACAAGCAGGGTGGATGGATGGATGGATGGATGGATGGATGTCTTCCATCCTCCCTGTGACCACCAGAGGCCCGACCAGAAAAAGGGTTACAATTCCCTTCAGTGAAACCTTTGACCCTCTTGTTTGTCAGAATCAATAAAGGTCTGTTGATTAAGTTCCCACTGTAAGTGAGTTCTGTCAATGTGCATAGATTCTAAAGCCTGATTAATCACTTTCTTCCTAAATATTCGTTCGCTCCTTATTGCAAAGAATGATGAATAAGTGTCAGAAATGCAAATGGTTCACCGAAACCCCACCAAAAGATAATATGTAAAAGAGCCCTGATGATACGAATAAGAAAAGACTAAAAGCTCTTGGAGGAATAGAGGCGGCGGCAGCAGCACTTCCAGCAATAGCAATGAAAATTGTAGCGACCAGCGATCAAAGGTTCTGCAAGCTGTTTGATGTGTTTATGATGAATGACTGCATCACTGCTGTCAATATTTTACTTGTTGGTCATATTTCCATTTCACCACCTCAATATGAATTTTCCACAAGCCACTCTAACATAATGAGTTACTGGCAAAACTCCAGCTAAACAGACCTAGCATTAATTACTGCTTGTCCAATACATGCTGATTATGTGCTTTGGGCGGGATATATGTACAAAGTATCGGAGAAAGGAAATTTACTCTCACAACATACTTCAAAAATTAGACAGCAGAATAACTCCTCCAGAATAACGTGAATGCAAGCGGCAAGTGAACTGTTTTTATAATAGTCTGATATACTGTATGTTCAATGGCTGCTCTGTGAAATTTCATGCAGGGGGCCTGTCGCTCCCATCTCTGCGATTCAGTCACTGTCGCTCTCTGTTTATCTCGCACGGATCAGCTGCCTCTGTGTCATCAGCAGCAAAAGCACAGCCGTGTCTCGAAAACCCGCCCCCCTCCCAGAATTCGGTTCCCATCCTTTTCTCAGGCAGCTCTTTGTTGTGCTTAAATACATTTTTCAAATGGACTTACTTGAGATTGGATTTTGATGGTCCACAATTAAACTTGATTTGGAGTAGAAGTGTTAGTACCACTGATGAATAAGGGTCTCTCTTGCAACATAGAAACGGTAGTAACTCATTAATCTAAAAAACTCATAACTTGTTTGTAAGCGCTTATTAAGGATTTACAAAGTGTTGTAACCTAATTCAACACATATAAACCATTCATAAACCCTTTATAAGGGTACTGTACCAAAATGTTAAATATAACTGCAGTACTAGCTTTTGAGTGTGTGAACCAACCCTCAGGGGCCAGCTTAATACACTTCTCTATTACATTTTTATCTAATAATTTATTTAATCTCTTGTGCATATTTTTGTTTTTTCCCCTCTGCACTATCGCTGTTATTGTGGCCTGTAGTCCTGATAAAAATCAAAAACATGGGCTCTGTCTAAAGGCTTCCTGTTCTTTACCCATTCTGAACGCTAATTAATAGGAACGGCCAAGAGAAAGAGAGTCTGGTAAATTTAAACTGTAATTGGCTACTGAACAAAGTTGTTAGGGTTAAAATGGTGTGAAATAGTCCCTACATTGTAACTCTCTGAATACTATACCCCTTACACACTTAATTTTGGTGAATCAACTTCCATAGTGTGTTTAAAAAAATTCTGGAAACATGCCATTACTTGTGAATGCTGTGTGAGTGTGCCTTGCGATGGGTTGGCGTTCCATCCTGGGTTCTTCCCTGCCTTGCACCAATACCCTCCTGGATAGCCTCAGGATCCCTCCAAGGCCCTGAATAGGACAAGGAGTTACAGAAAATGGATGGATGGATGGATTGATGGATGGATGGATGGATGGATGGATGGATGCCGCTACTTGTCTGTGGCTTTAGCATTTATCTGTGTGCACATTGTTCCCACCATCACTCTGTGACCTTGTTCTCCGTTTGGAATGAAGTTTTGTCATCTTAATTGGAATAATGTTTGTAAATCTGTGATATACTAAATCTTAGTAGAATGCAACCACTCAACATCTAATGCAACTGCACCTCTCCTTGTTTCCCTCCCTCTTTCTGTCTTTCCATCTCTCTTTATCTCTCACAGACAGTAACTTTGTCCTGGGGAATGCCCAGGTCCAGTCGCTCTACCCAATTGTGTACTGCTCCGATGGGTTCTGTGACCTAACGGGCTACGCCCGTGCGGAATTGATGCAAAAGAGTTGTGCGTGTCACTTCTTGTATGGGCCTGAGACCAGTGACCAGCTGACAGCTCAGATCCAGGGTGCATTGGATGATCGCAGGGAGTTCAAGATGGAGCTAATTTTCTACAAGAAGGGAGGTAAGATCCGATCAATAATGCAATGCAGTGCTTGCAACATAGTATGCAAAAAAAGCATGCAAAGGGAAAAAGAAAAAGAAGGGATTCAAGACAGTGAAAGAAATGGGAATTGTAAGCGTGTCTTTTGAGAACAGAATGGAGAGATTATGCCAGAGAGCAATGGGAGTATTATAAAGGAACGTAGACAATACGCCGGTCCTGGCCTTTTTCCATTGTCAAGCCCTATCAAGTGATAGCAAGGCACATCCTGAAGGTCTGTGTTTCCTTTAGTGTTTGCTGTTACAGAATCTGACAAAGCATGAAGTTCCTGGCCTCACTGCATACTAGAAACCATCAGTCAGAGAGCACTTTCATCTTGGATATGCTGGAGTCACACCAAATAATTAGACACCATGTTGCCATACAGTCACAGTGAGTCTTACAGCAGAATGTCTTGCATAATCTGTAAAACATTTGTTAAGAAGGTTCTAGATAACACAGTATTAAGTACGGAACTTCAACCATTCGTCGTTTCAGCAGAAATCATTTACAGTAGCTGTAGAGTTCCAGGTGAGCATTTGGTGTCTACGGTTTACAGATATCAGTATTCTAAACCCTTATAGGTAGATGTACTATACTGTGCCATTTGTAAATTAAATAATCCAATCCGTTGCGTTGACTCAAGGCCAGAGAATATTGGATTAGGTTTGCTAAAACTTCAAGATCTAACCTGGGTTTGCACATTTCATTGTTTATTATGAATTGGGCACTGCATGCCCAGTCAATAACTAACAACCTGATTCAGTTTTCTGAGTGAAGTAGAAAACAACTAACTGCAGCCTGGTTTATTGTTGTATGATGCAGTTTGGTTACATTCATGCTCGGCTCAAAAAAACAGCTTAAGAACTGGATACTTGGAATGGAAATGGCTGTGTGCTGTTCGCTTCATGCGAGTCCATTGAAATGCTGCTTTAGTCAATTGACAAGCAAAAATAGATGGGAAATGAAAGCGACATATAAACAACACAATTTAGTTCTTGCAAATGCACTGTAAGAAGTAAAAGAAGGGTAATGTGCACGAGGCATCAGGGATTGAGCTAAAGACACTTCAGAGAGTTAAGGAAGTGTGCTTTTGTACTGCCATATGAAAAGAACAATAAAGGATTGTTAGCTTTAGTTAGTATTAAAAATTCCCGCCAGACTCCACCCACCTCTGAAATTCTACCCAACACCTCACATCATGATTTCCGCCCTTCCCACATCCTCAGCCACATCCCCACCTACCCCTGCTCAAGCCACACCCTCAGACACCACATGGGAGGGTGGAGGAGGAAGAAGTGTAAGAAACAAACAAATAAAAAAATAAATCCTTAAAGAAATCAATAAGTAAGGTGTTGAAGGTAGAATACATGCTGTGTAGTTGTGTGTATATTGGACTCGGGAGGCAATAAAAATAGGGCAGTGAGGGGACTGTAGGTATTTAGGACACTTGGGAGTGTGTTGGATTCTTCAGACCAAAATTCAGATAGGGCCGAAACACATGCATGAGGTCATCAGCTTTACATTTATCACACTGATTCTGGGTGTTTGCTTGCCATCCTTGCATTAGTGAGAGAGACCCTGTGCTGCATTTTATACAGTTAAAGGGCATGTTGAAGAGAAGTGAATCAAGTCAAAAGCTTGGTCTCATTTCTCATTAGATATATATCACATCCTAGGTCTTTTTCCTGTGCACTTTTGAGGATTGAAGTAGACTCATAAATAGTCCCTTCTGATGGCCATGCAGGGACGAGAGAGCATCAGCGTTGGAGTCTGGGGGGCGACTGGGGACTAAGGAAACTGGCTTTTGTACTGAAGCAAAAGGTGGGTTTTAGGATGATTGAATTTATCTGACAGGTCAGCAAAGGAAGAGAGAACCTCTTCATTATAGAGGTCACTGATAGTAGCAAAACCATTACTGGACCATAAGGGAGAGGCTGGATAACAGTAAGATAGAGGAAATAAGTAATCATTTTGGACTGAGGCTCGAACTGAGGATCTGCGCAGGGAAAAATGCTTCCTAAATTGGGTCTATATTTTGATGGTGTTGATAACATTTTGGTTGTCTGTAATGTTTTTGGCAGTGAGGGGTAACTGTGGGGAGTGACAGCTGCGAGGAGCATGTTGCCATACAGTATAAGCACAGAGGGGGTGTTCAACATCTGGATTATTAATCCCGAAGACTAGCAAGATGATATTACAGGCAATACTGAAGGCCGTTCCTATTGGCCCTTCTTATTTGCCGTTCCTGTTGGCCGTTCCTATTGGCCATTCCTATTGGCCGTTCCTATTTGTTTGGCAACAAAAGGGATCCCGTTAGTGGAATTGGGGAGCTGCTCTGAAAATATGTACTTGTCTTTTGGCCCAAAAAAAAATGTTCAACTGCTGATTCAAGGTGAAGAAGAAGGATTTATTAATAAGACTGGAATGTGATGAATGATATATAACATTTGGGTAGAACAACCATTTGGATTAGATTGACTTTCCCCATTAATGAGGTGAGGGGAACACATCTTGGTTCAGTCTGATTTCAGTTAATCTATGTACGAGTGGAAGATCTTAGCAAAGATATCAGTGAATGACTTAGTGATTAATACTCCTAGGCATCTGCAACTCAGTGTAAGGATAAAGGCAGTCTGCAGGAGTTCTTTATAATGGGGAAAAGCCTGATTATGTGAAGACTGAACTTAAGTCCTAGGCATGTTAAAAACTGATAGAGAATTTTAAGGACAGCTGGGAGACTGGAGGTGGGATTGGAGATATGCAGGAGGTAGGTGTCGGCGTGAAGTGAGAGATTGTATGTGAAACCCAATCAGGTGATGCCCTTGAATTCTTCTTCACCGCAGAGCCAAATATCTGGGCTAGAAAAACGAGGACAGCCTTAGTGTTTACCATGGTAATACTACAGGGCAGATGCTACTGGGCAGGTGTAAAGTAGGCAAATCCTGTCATTCATTCATTCATTAACCTTTATTTTACCAGGCAAAGCATTAAGAACAGTTTCTTATTTACAATGAAAGCACTTGTAAAACAAAATGAAAAAATAAACAATAATAACAAATAAAAATAAAACAAAACCCATAACAGAATTATTAAACATTCACAAGTGTCATTAAAAAATCCATAATTAAGGCTTTGAAGGCCATGACAGGTATTTCTGTAATGGATTCCAGTCAGTGGCAGCAGCAGGTTGGAATGATTACAGGTCAGAGAAACCGCTAAGTTTAAGAGGCTTTATTCTAATATAAGAGGAAGACCAAGTATTATATGTGGTCAAGGGGGGGTGAATAGCCAAGAGTTGTATAGGTAAGCGTAAACCAATGATTGGTACAACAAGTCTGCAAAGCAGGCCACACATTTAATGAAATACAATAGAGCCGAAGGCAAATTTTTCCAGATCAAAGACCAAATATTTCCATTTGTTTTTCAGCATCCAGAGACACCACAACTTAAGGCAAGTCAGAGTTAGGGGGAGAAGAAGATATTAAGTAGCCTCCTGGTGCTGTGGAAGGACTGCATTCCCAACATGAAGCCTGATTGTTCTGAAGCGATTAAAGCAGGCAGAGCCTCTTGGAGACGAAGAGACAGGACTTTGGCTGAAATTTAAGAGGCAAATCAGCCAGTAGCTAGAGCAGATGAGGGGAGCCTTTTTAAGTACCAGTGAGACTGATGCCTCTCAGAGGGGTGGTAGCAGGTATCTATGAAGTGTAGCTTTTTTGATGTGACGTTGGTGACCCTTAATATGCCTGCTTAAATACATCAAGCACGAATCATTGATACTACGTAGGTATGTCAAAATTACGCCTAAAAACCAATATAGGAAATAAAATCAGTTGCTGCAAACTGGGAAATAAAATGTCCAGCCTCTGTCAACATCCCTGCTGTGTATGTGTTGTTAGAACTCATAGTGTATTGGTGGGTCTCTTTGTTTTTGTCTCCACCATGCTTGGTGTATCTGCCTAAATCTGCACTATATCTTTGGTGTGGGTCATGGTCAGCTGCAGCTCATACACAGCTAGCGCTTGCCTCGGGCGTGGAGGCACTCGGGCACGGTGGAGAAGAAAGATCCAGATGGCGTCCTGATATTAAGATATGAGAGCCGTACATAAACACCAATAAATAGCCACCTGTATGAAAACACCAACAGCATTAGTTAAGGATCGCTAAACCAGGATAGCTAAACCAGGATAGCTAAACCTTGACTAGACCGCAATACAAGGCCTTTAGTCTATTGTAGGTTTAAAAATTCAGGCTAAGGGGACATTGCTCATGGAATGATTCATGCTCTGACACTGTCTTAGTACTGTACTAATCTAGACTGCTATAATGTATTGCATGTTCTAATCTGTATCTTCCACTATAAGAAATCTCTTAAAATTGTTCTGGAGGAAACATGGGTTAAGTATTAAAAACTGGACGTAATCAAAATTTTCTATTACTTTCCAAGTTCCTGATTCAGTAGCAATGACCTTCAGTTTTTAATATATTACTTTTGCATTTTTCTTTTCATTTTATCATTTTTTTCTTTACCAAAGCAATTTTTCATGGATGCTATGTAGGGAATGTTACCAGGTGTGTTTGACAGGTACATTTTCCCAAGTGGCAGCATATAATGGAAAAAAACAGTCCCCAGTGAGAATATGTTGAGAGACAATGCAGCTCCATGTAGGGTTCAAGTCTATATTGCAGGGGTTCATAAGGTTATTGTGAAATACTATCTAATAATTCCTTAAAAAACAAAGTCTTCCAGCACCAAGCACTCAAATCTGACCTCTATCTACCTGTCTGAAGTGATATGGAGCTTGCAGAAATCCGAGAGCTGGACCCTGGGCATTGCTCTGAATAGTCAGCGAGTTGGAGTTTTGTAAATTTTAATGATAATGCTAATAATTCCCATCAGTTAAAATGAAGATATTTTCTCTCTTTTCTAAACTATCTGAGTTGCTGACAAAGTTACTTTGTGAGTCTCACTAAGATTGGAAGCAGTGCTGCTAGGAGACAGCTAAGCTACAGTTAAGTTACTTTGTGAGTCTCACTAAGATTGGAAGCAGTGCTGCTAGGAGACAGCTAAGCTACAGTTAAGTTACTTTGTGAGTCTCACTAAGATTGGAAGCAGTGCTGCTAGGAGACAGCTAAGCTACAGTTAAGTTACTTTGTGAGTCTCACTAAGATTGGAAGCAGTGCTGCTAGGAGACAGCTAAGCTACAGTTAAGTTACTTTGTGAGTCTCACTAAGATTGGAAGCAGTGCTGCTAGGAGACAGCTAAGCTACAGTTAAGTTACTTTGTGAGTCTCACTAAGATTGGAAGCAGTGCTGCTAGGAGACAGCTAAGCTACAGTTAAGTTACTTTGTGAGTCTCACTAAGATTGGAAGCAGTGCTGCTAGGAGACAGCTAAGCTACAGTTAAGTTACTTTTAGAGCTTTTTTACACATTATGCTAACATAATATCTGGGATTACTGGGATTTAATATAAGTAACGGACAACCACATTTTTACTGCTGACAAGAGAATCCAGTCAAGCCTGAATGTCAAACAAAGCCCTTGGGAGGGATTTTGCAGAAACCACTGGATTTTAACAATTGAATTTTGAAATTTTAGCATTTCAAAAATCAGAATATCAGGACCAAGAATCACAATGTCAGAATGATTCCTATTGAATTCGATAAAACTGATAATTCCTATAACTGCTGAGATCATATATAATTTTCCTTCAAATCTCCGCTGATTTTTGCAAACTATGAACTCTGTAACCCTAGTATCTTTCCTGTCAATCTATTAAAAGAAAAATGTTTAATCCAATCATTCTTAGTATGGACAGGACTGAAGTTCACACACCTAAGACGTTTTAAAAAGCATATTAGATTAGTGTAACTGGAGCTGTTGAATTTCCTCTGAAATTGAATTTGTCTGTTTGAGATGAATGCCACAACTGCAGTTTACAGCTGCTATCTTTGGTTTATCCGTCAAACCTTTTAGTCCAAGAATTAAAAGAAAAAGAATAATAATAATAATTTGACACTTAATAATCTGGCTTTTTTGGGATAAATGAGGAAAATGATCTTCTATATTGCCAACTAGCCATGTACAGGCTGCAGGAAATGCTAACATACACATTTTCACACACTCTACAAGTACACAAACACACCTCAAGCAGCCTTCGTCGTCTTCAGCCTGTCCACAATCCCATAAAATTATGGCAGTGTTTGATCATCGCCAGGCAGACGTGGGTTGCACAGTGAGAGGAATTCATCCTGCATGCTTACACCTTTCTTGTGAGTCACATGCTTGGAGAACATCCACACAGAAAATACAAAGAGCTCCATGATGAAATAGTCCAAAAGGACTGTCTTCCATGTTATACATGTGCTTCACTTCCTCCACAGATTGTAAAACAAGGACATGTTTGTTGTTTGTTTTCTTTATTTTAAGGTGAAGGCAACTTGCAAGATGAATGTGCCGGATATATATTACTCAAGACCTGCTGTTATTGTTACTACACTAAGTGTAATGATTACATTTCTTAAAATGTCAATTTCAGCTAATTCTCCATTACTGTTTTTGTTAATTGTTTCTTTTGACTAAATTAATAGTGTCCAAGATTAAGTTTGCAAGGTCCATGCCTTGGAATTTAGTCGTCATTGTGGTTTTGGAGAAGATATGACTGAATGAGTAAGTCTCAGACCCCTCAGTATCTTTCTTACCTTTGAACCACATACATATGCAGCTTCTATAGGATGCAGTCACCCATTTATTATATTATAACTTCTAATAGTTTTTTACTGGTTTAAATGCCAATGGCCAATATGGGAGGAAGCAGGTGTTTGAAGTGTTTTATATTTTTATTTGTACCTTATTAAGTGCTCAGAGAAAGAGCTGATCCACTACCGATCCTTACGTGTTCTGTAGTTGAGAAATCAATCCCAAGCCCAGTAAGATGGAAAGAGGTTCCTGCGAAGTGGGCAGGCATCAGCAGGTGAGGTTGAGGTGCTTGGTGTGCTGGGTGTGGTCCTACTTGTGGACCTGCACACAGGTCTGCTTGACCCTACACGTCCCCACATTGCAGTATGCAAATGCTATTGCACTGCTAAATGGGGTATGGAGTCTGCTGTAGGCTGGAACAAGGTTTATTTAAAGATATGCCATCACATAGTTTCATCCTCTTTGTTCCTGTTTCCTTTATGCACTGTGAGTTAATGCACTCAATTATAAATTTGAAGCCAACTTGGCGAGGGCAGTCAGCAGGGCAGCGATAATAAACATGGATCAGCTTCATTACCCAGACTCCTGCATTGAAGACAGTCATTAAAATAACTACTACACAGCCAGCAACAAGTTCTTAGAGAAAATTCTATTATTTTACTTGCATGAACAAAAATAACTGTAGCATATTGTTCAGTCCAGTATATTTATTCTGGTGTGAGTGATGTCTATAACCACAGAGGCTGGCATTTTGCATTTAAAAAATTTGCTGTGAAAATGCAGAAGAAATTCCATATAATTTTAGTTCCTCCTTTCTGACATCCATTGACTGTTAAATTTATATTGCATTTGTCAGTGAAAAAAGATTTAGTGCCTAAGGAACTGTCTCTTGTTTCATCTTGAAATAGCGATGGATGACGTGTGATGATGTGTACATGGCAGAAGCAATCACATATTTTTTAGTTCATCCCAGAGATGTTTTGAAAAGTGAATAATACGGTTATCTTTCCTTTGAATTTATCACCCAATTATGTGACCTCACACACAAAGATCCACAAGGGTAGAGTCCATTCATATTATTGTGTGAATTCTGAAGGCAGTTGTTTGCACCTAAGCTTATTTTGGAGTCATTTAGCGGTAGCTTAATTCATTATTTGGTTTTTAGCAGGGTTATACCAAAAGCTGCAAGCTTTGACTTTTCCGAGTGTTGAGAAGATTGTGTACGTCAAAGGAAGAAGATAATTAAATACATACAATTTCTTGCCTATGACAATACGTCTAAATGGTAAACCTTTATCTGTAAGTACTGCACATATGCATATAAATAGGGTGCATGTGAACCTCACATAAAACCAACCTGAAATGTCACCCAATGTCACCAGCAAGGCGCAGCAGTCTTTCAGCAACAAGTTCCAAAAGTATATCATCCATATGCAGAGTGAAGAGTACAAATATGTAACCAGTGTTTTCTTTTTGTCATGGGTAGGTGCCAAGTTCTGGTGTTTGCTGGATATCGTGCCCATCAAGAATGAGAAGGGGGAGGTGGTGCTCTTCTTGGTCTCCCACAAGGACATCACGGACAACAAGAGGGACCAGGGTCCCGAGATCGGTGAGTAGGGAGGGGGTGCTCTTCTTGGTCTCCCACAAGGACATCACGGACAACAGGAGGGACCAGGGTCCCGAGATCGGTGAGTAGGGAGGGGGTGCTCTTCTTGGTCTCCCACAAGGACATCACGGACAATAAGAGGGACCAGGGTCCCGAGATCGGTCAGTAGGGAGGGGGTGCTCTTCTTGGTCTCCCACAAGGACATCACGGACAACAGGAGGGACCAGGGTCCCGAGATCAGTGAGTAGGGAGGGGGTGCTCTTCTTGGTCTCCCACAAGGACATCACGGACAACAGGAGGGACCAGGGTCCCGAGATCGGTGAGTAGGGAGGGGGTGCTCTTCTCGGTCTCCCACAAGGACATCACGGACAACAAGAGGGACCAGGGTCCCGAGATCAGTGAGTAGGGAGGGGGTGCTCTTCTTGGTCTCCCACAAGGACATCACGGACAACAGGAGGGACCAGGGTCCCGAGATCGGTGAGTAGGGAGGTGGTGCTCTTCTTGGTCTCCCACAAGGACATCACGGACAACAGGAGGGACCAGGGTCCCGAGATCGGTGAGTAGGGAGGGGGTGCTCTTCTTGGTCTCCCACAAGGACATCACGGACAACAGGAGGGACCAGGGTCCCGAGATCGGTGAGTAGGGAGGGGGTGCTCTTCTCGGTCTCCCACAAGGACATCACGGACAACAAGAGGGACCAGGGTCCCGAGATCAGTGAGTAGGGAGGGGGTGCTCTTCTTGGTCTCCCACAAGGACATCACGGACAACAGGAGGGACCAGGGTCCCGAGATCGGTGAGTAGGGAGGTGGTGCTCTTCTTGGTCTCCCACAAGGACATCACGGACAACAGGAGGGACCAGGGTCCCGAGATCGGTGAGTAGGGAGGGGGTGCTCTTCTCGGTCTCCCACAAGGACATCACGGACAACAGGAGGGACCAGGGTCCCGAGATCGGTGAGTAGGGAGGGGGTGCTCTTCTTGGTCTCCCACAAGGACATCACGGACAACAGGAGGGACCAGGGTCCCGAGATCGGTGAGTAGGGAGGTGGTGCTCTTCTTGGTCTCCCACAAGGACATCACGGACAACAGGAGGGACCAGGGTCCCGAGATCGGTGAGTAGGGAGGGGGTGCTCTTCTTGGTCTCCCACAAGGACATCACGGACAATAAGAGGGACCAGGGTCCCGAGATCGGTGAGTAGGGAGGGGGTGCTCTTCTTGGTCTCCCAGAAGGACATCACGGACAATAAGAGGGACCAGGGTCCCGAGATCGGTGAGTAGGGAGGGGGTGCCAGGAAACCACAGATAAAAGAAAGCATTATGGCATATGGGGGCGGGGGTTTACACCAAACTTAGATTGGTGTCAGGTAAGGGGTGAGACTGATTTCGTTCAGGAAACGGGCAGGGAATTTTATGTACAATACATGAGAAGGGCAAGCAAAAGAAGACTGAACTATGTTGGTGTTTACATGGGGGACAGCAGCCTCGAGGGCGACTGACATTGCCTGAAAGATGATATCTAGTCACAGCTGTCTTTAGTGCAGCTTAGGGGTATGATTAGGAAAAGCCATTGGACAACATCTGAAACCAGGCAGCTGATAACATGGCTACAGGGTTGGTTTGATTGCTGGTTTTTGCGGAGGAGTGCCAAAGAAGGATTTTTTAAGGATGCTTTTAAGGATGCCAGGCTAAGGGAAAGGGGTTACAAAGACAAAGGTAACACTGTCAAAACTTAGAGCTAACTCATTCATTTATGGTCATCAATTTTATTTGTCAATAACTGGCACCTGCAATAATTACGAACCTCCATAGCTGTGCTTCCACTTCGCCACGATGAGAAAAGGCACCTTAGAAAAAGACAAATCAGCAGCCAGTAGATGTTTTGTGCTGAGATAATTAGACCTGAAAGAAATTCAGAGTTTGAGAGGAAGTCAGACAAACGTATTGATTCAATCTGAATTGGGGAGAAATTCCATCATAACTTCCCACTTTCAAAAGTGCTGAGTGATGGGAGGCTTGACGCACTATACAGAGTGAAAGGTAATTCAGAAACTCAGGTATGCTGCTCCTGTAATGGAGAGCTATGATCGTAATTCTCTGTGAGCACTTTCATCACCCTACAACATAATTGGCTGCTGTTCTCCCTCTTATTGCTGGGCCAACTTTCGCGTAAGTGCCAGCAAGTTGTTCTACACGGAGAGGGTTTAAATATTTGGTTATATTTGTTTGTAGTTTTCTTATTTCTGTTCATATTTGTTGTACTTCATACCAGTCGCCAAGTGTCCAGATGTTTCGCTTGTATACTGCAAATGACGTTTAACAGTGAAAAACCATTTACAAACTGCATGTCTTTTGGGAGGCATCCTGTGCGATCTAGGGAGGACAGGCGAACTCCACACACAGGATTCAAACCCCATCCCAGGAGATGAGGAAATCAATCTACATACTGTAGCCACTGTGTCACCCCAAGCCCTGTTGCTGCGTATTAGTGTTATTCAAAACCAAAGGGTTCACATCGGTAGTCTTACTTGGTCAGTGTTTCTCAAACTGGTCGTCGGGGGTCCTGAGACAGCTGGGAGGGAGCAGAAATGTGGACTGTCTAGTAGAGAGCTGGGAGGGAGCAGAAATGTGGGCCGTTTGGGGGTCCCCAAGAACCGGATTGAGAAACACTGTACTAGATGATATAAACGTGAATGAAGAACCTATGTGATTCCTAAGCTAACCAGCACATTTTTTTTTTACACTTTCTGTTGAGAAGGTTTCAGCTTATTCTGACCATATGAATATCATTTTTACTGAAGAGAAGCATTTTTGGTACAAATTTGTTAAAGTACTTATATAAACCTTTTTACAACATATTGTGGGGGTTACTGTACAGGGGAAATAATGTTCAGGGTAATCAGAGGCTCTAAACTGTTTATGATTTTCCTGAAATGGGAATTTAAAGGGTAAACAAGGTTATACTTAATGATTAGCTATTGAACATGATAATCCTGGCTGTTGAAATGGAAAGACAGCTGACATTTTTGTATTGACAGAAGGTCTTGCAATTAAATGGAAAACATATTTATAGTTGCCAGCCAAAATGACTAAAAATGGGTGGAAAACAACAGAAATTGTTAACAGTAGAATGATATACAATGCTATTTTGTGGCATATGACAGCATTGTAGAAAATTCTGCACTTCACAAACAATGATTTAACATGCCATGTTTTCTAAATGTTGTTGAATGTCCAGTATCTGAATATCAGCATTAGCTTTGGTTTTACAGTCAATTTCAGCACACTGCCAGCCTCACTGCACACTTCTCATGGAATTAGGGACAGAGTGAAGGGGATAATGACAGAGAGCAAGGCTGAGAGGGAGCTCTTTGCTGTCACAGAAATGAGTAGGTGGGGATCTCATCAAACCCCCACATCCTGCAGCATGCTCATCCCCCCTGCTAACATACACTTCCTGCTCAGAATCTCTGTCTTCCTCAGATGAAGAGACTGGCCTGGAGGTGCACAGAGTCACACGGCCCCCGGGGTTCAACACCAACCGGCGCCGTAGCCGGGCAGTGCTTTACCATCTGTCGGGGCACCTGCAGAAGCAGGACAAGAGCAAGCTCAAGCTGAATAATGTGAGCCCCTATCTGAATGGCTTGAGGGAGTTTTACTTACAAAAAAGTGTTCTGATGGCAGAATGAAAAATGATTGGTTCAGAGGGAAAACCAATCAGATTGTAGGGGAGGTGGAATGAAGACATTTGATAGGTTGGTCCCACCTCCTCTAGTTGCTTCAACCCACCTTCCCTACAATCCGGTTGGTTATCACTCTGAAGCAGTAATTTTCCGTTCTGCCCTCAGAACATATTTGTGTAAGTAAAACTCCTAAGAGGGTCTGAATGTTGCCTGCTCGCCTCAGCCTTATACTGCTATTACGTGCTTGAGTGGTACAAGTAAGTTAATTGCCATCACAAAAGCAAAACACCTTTGAATTCCTAGTCTTTTGATCGCTGGCCTGTGAGTAACATACACACCGACTGACAGCAAATTAATTTCAGGCCCCGCTTACTCAGGCATCCTTCATTTATTCCAACTCCCAGACCACAGAACTCCCCCATTCAAATTGTTAGGCTCAAAACCATTTGCATTGACATCAATCCCCTTTAAACTTACAGTTTTATGACATTTTCTGTACCTGAATAACCTGCTAACGAACGTGATCCACATGTCTGAGAGCCTGCCTATCTGTGTACGCTTTGTGTAAGTGGCTTTTTGTGCTGATATGCTTTGCATAATCTTCCATTCTTCAATTCCTGTCATTCTGCAGAACATGTTTGGGGAGAAGCCCCCCATTCCTGAGTACAAGGTGGCAGCTATTCAGAAATCCAGATTCATCCTGTTGCACTATGGCACTTTCAAGGCGGGCTGGGATTGGCTAATTCTACTAGCCACCTTCTACGTGGCTGTCACTGTACCGTATAACGTGTGCTTCACTGCTGTCGGTGGGCGGGACGAGGGGAGCTCCGCCTCCCGCAGTCCCCCAAGCGTCAGCGACATCCTGGTGGAGATTCTCTTCATTTTGGGTAAGGATCCTGCGCAAAGACAGCTGTATAAGCTGCCATAACTATTAGGCTATAAAATTACTGCCATACCGCCGTGATTGCTAGAATCAAGCTGCTGTTTTTACTATCCAATTATCCAGACTTAATGAAGTCACTCAGGTGGTTGATAGATAACATGTTCTCACAAGAAAAATGTCATTCCAAGCAGCAATGACCTTTGTGAGCTGCAGCAATCCTGCTGCGTGTTTTGTGGCAGGGGTATAAGATACTGACAACAGCAAACAAACATCTTTTAAAGCTTTTTTAGCCATGGGCCAAAACAAGCCCCTGTTCTGAGGATGCATGGTTAGAAATTTAATGATCCTACATGCACAGACATGACTCCCCAGCTTCCTAGCAGGTTCTGCATGCAAACGGGAGCTCCATGTGCCTGGAATGATAAGGCGGAGCTCTGCCGCAATAGCAAGCCTGAATGAGACGTCAGTTTCAGTGGTGAAACGTTTGGCTGCCAGGATTGACTCGCATCATAGCAGAACGCACGCCTGGTACTTATCGGGATATTATGTACTTAAGAACATTACATCTCAAACGTCAAGTGCAGCCCACACACATGCCCTGTACAGCACTCAGACTAAACTCAGCTCGTACTTCCTGCCTGTGCCTCCCTATACTTGATATGTGTTTCTGTTGCCTTTTTTTTTATCACATAATCTCCTATTTCCAGGTGAATTACTCCTGATGATTTAATGATCTAACGGCCATGTTTAATCCTGATTAAACGGTTGTATGTCTGGCTATAAGAGGTGGAGAGGTACACGCTGACGTAGTATCTGTGTGCTGCAGACATCGTGCTGAACTTCCGCACCACCTACGTGAGCACGTCGGGCCAGGTGGTGTATGACGCCCGCTCCATCTGTGTGCACTATGCTACCACCTGGCTGTTCGTCGACCTGATCGCCGCCCTACCCTTTGACCTGCTGTACGCCTTCAACGTGAGCGTGGTAAGCCCCCAGGGGCCCACCTGCAGTATGCTCCTGAATTTAGTAGGTCTTGTTACTGATGATCGCAAGGAAGTAGGCTCATTAAGCGCTGTGATTAACACTAATGTCCATTCAAAGCCTATTACAGCATTACTGCTTATTCTGAGAATCAAAAGAGCTACCGTCAGATATGACTGAGTCATTTTTTTTTTCCTGGTAGTGTATTAATTAGTTTAAGATATGTAACACATTTCTGTTCAGTGTGATTCTGGGAACATGCTGGAAGAGTCCGATCAGATGGATTTTTCCACCAGACGTCACTGGTGTACCCATATCCAGTTGTAGCTTGGCGTCTTTCCCAGGCTAGGGCTCCTTGTGGTGGAGAGTCGGGCTGAATTGTTATCTGAGCAATGCTCCCTGTTTGTGGATAGATGAGCGGTTTTGCCACAGATGTACTTGCTGACGTGACAGGACCTGATGGCTCTTCCCTCCGTGACCTCTGACCTCTCTGTGCAGTACTTTGGCGTGCATCTCCTGAAGACGGTGCGGCTGCTGCGTCTGCTCCGGCTGCTGCAGAAGCTGGAGCGCTACTCGCAGTACAGCGCAGTGGTGCTGACGCTGCTCATGTCCATGTTCGCCCTGCTCGCCCACTGGATGGCCTGCGTCTGGTACTTCATCGGCCGTCGTGAGATAGAGAGCAACATCCCGGGCACCTGGGATATCGGTCAGTGGCTTCACTGCACATGGGGGACATGACATGCTGCATGAGACCTTAGTAGCCTGTGTACCATCTATGGACATTTATGTGGTGCTTGTGAAGAGCCGATGGATAGCTTATGAACTGAAGTGTTATCCAGTGACTTGTGGGTACGTTGTTAACACGCTAAATGCAGCAGAAGCGTAATATGTATGTGTAAAAATGTGCTGAATGACTCCTACGTGGCGCAGTCTGTGGTAGAGCTCTGCTGTCGAGTTCTGTAGCCCACAACCCATTTTCTGTTAGAGGTTCACTGCAAGTCATAATAAGACAGCTGACATTGCTGCAATTATAATACGGGACAAGAAAAGATAAGCTAGGATCAATAAGTCGACCATGGGGTCACAGTCGAATGCTGCTTGTGTTTCTTCAAGCAACTGGTAAACTGTATTAGTGAGAACTGGCTCTGCTCATTGAGCTGTGTAGCCAGCACATATGTCATTCATCCAGCTCCCAAAGTAGCTTGTCCTGGAAAGGGATGCGATGACCCTGGAGTGGGTGTCATAAAGCATATAGGCCAGGTTACATCTAGGAGGGTCAGATGCGTGCACTCCCACGCCACGGGCAGCATTTCAATGCACTAGTACAGGAGCCGAATTCTGTTTGTTTGTTTATGGACTGCGGCAGGAATTGGGGTTGCCCAGAGGAAACCCACACAAACTCACAGGAAACAAACGTACATGGAGCAGGGGGGCAATCAAACCCAGTTACCTTCAGCTGTGAAGCATTCGGCTAGTGCCTTCAAGGCTGCTTCATTTTCCTCCAGCGCCCATGAAGAACCTTTAAAAGCTGGTGTCTACATACAGATTAAGGACCTGTGAGCAATAAAGAGGGTGATCTCTACAGTGCTGTATGTGAATTTCTTCCATCAGAGTGGCAAACTGCAGTCTAGGGATTAGGCTGGAAACTGTTGCTTACTGTGCTGCAGGGCTTGGGTGGACTGAATATAGAAACCACTTCGGCCAAAAAACACGGAAAAAAAAATGTCTGAATGCTGTTCTTAAGGTTATCAGCCAAAATACACTAATGGATAACTTTCATCAATAACAATGGTAAAATATAGACATTTAAGAGGGAAACCGTGGTCACCTGACCCTTCTTCCGAAACCCTCCCTCCTATATTGTTTTTCTGAGAGGCACAGCCTCCATTTGACCCAGTATAATCAGACTTCTTGTGTTACATCTGCAGCAGTGAAATTGTGTGGTGCAGCAGATTGCAAATAAAAGATTTGCAAGAAGTATTACACAAAATGGACCAGTGCCTGACAAATGAGAATAATGGAATGGTTTTATATGAGAAATTCAAGGATCATACAGCCATCTGCTTTCGAACATTTATGTTGGTGCCTGCTTGTCACCATCTTGATGGTATAATCAAACAGTCAAAAACTGAACAGGATGTGCTGACCTCGACTCGTAATTCCAGTTACTGTTTGAAAAAGTATATTTTTTGTTTCAGCCCCAGAAAGAATGTTTCGTACCCCTGCTTGGCAGATTCTTTGTGCCAGTGCAAACCCTCTTTTGGCTTTAAAACAGCACTTTCCAGATTTACTGAAGACGCACAGTGAAAAGTTATCGCCAGAAAGGCGATGATAATAATATTGAGATTGGCTGTATTTTGCGACTGCGTGTGCATTTGTAGGAGTCCTTTACAAAGAGCAAATCTGGGGGAGGACAGTATTTAAATTTATCAAGCCATGTCATTTACTAAAGGCCTGTGGTGGGCAATTTACTGCAAAAAAGCATGTCTTATGAAATGGCCAGTCCCATTGGACTCTTTTTTGGATTGTGCTCTCACGCTAACATGCCCTGTTTAGTAAATCTGGCCCTAAATCAGTAAAGTTATGTATGACTAAAGTACTGTTTACAAAATGCCTAGAGAATTAAATAAGGTGAAATGTACAGATATGATATTACAAGGTCAAAAAAACTGACCTTTATATATAGGATGCTGGCAGTTTTGAATTAGCCGTCTATAAATTTATGTGGTTTAGCTAGTGATGGATACAGTTTTACCTCCCCATGTATAACACTCACAGACTGAGGAATTGCAGATGCTGTGTGGTATTGCCGCCATTCTCTCAATGGTAATAATGCAGGACGATAGTAACAGCCAGCTGTCACTGCCAGGCCCTGCAGCCAGCCAATAGCGAGGTGCCAGAAGCTGACATAATTAAACTTTTTCCATCCTGCAACAGCTGTAGCCCAAGGTTGAAAGAGGAATGTGGCAAATGTTTGCTGCTAATTGAATTGAAGTCTAAGAACGAGCCTAATTAGCTACATCACCTGGCACTCCTTAACTACCTGTATTTTGAATGAAGATAGACAATTCTGTCAATAAGTCATGACACTATGACAACAGACTATTATTCCAGATCTGAGTCTCCTTAGAAACCTTTCTCCACCAGAATAGTATCATGTCGACATAACCATTCACTCTTAAAGTTTGTCTCATTAAACTAGTGTTTCCTAATTGGTATGTGTTGGTTTGTGGGTTCAGCTGAGTTCTCTCTGAATTGGGGCAGTTTCTTAAACTAAACAAACAAAACTATCATACTAAAGATGAAAAAGCCTACATGTTTCGAATTATTTGATTTTGCCTCTTGAAAGGAACGAGGAACATTTTCATTATTTAAATAAATGGTAAATTACTCAGGGCTTATAGATTGAATTAAAAAACACGTCCTGTTCAGTTTTGTCAAAGTTCAAAAAATATTGAGTATGGTGTATTAAAAGAAGAGCTGGATACCATGCAATTAACATTCTCCATTATGAAATGCATTAACATCTCACTAACTTCTTATTAACTAAGAGTTGCGAAAGCTGCTTCACGTGTCATAGAGGCTATAGGCCAGGGGTGGGCAATCTTATCCGCTATGGGCCGGTGTGTATGCAGGTTTTTGGGATAACCTTTAGGTCAGCTGTTCAAACGCAGGTATGATGACTCTTCAGGCAATCGCCAATCAGTTCTCTAATTAGTGATCTAATGAGGGAGTTGCAGCAACAACCCACATAGACTGGATAAGATTACCCATCCCTGCTATAGATCATATGAATTCCTGACCAGCTTTCGGAACCTGGCTGGATCGTCATCCCCCCCCACCCCCCATATCCCTCAGTGTGTGGCTGTATTACTCTGAAAGTGATTCATATGTTTACCCAGCAGTACCTAGATGATCTATTCATTGCTATGGCCAGTTTCAGTTTTTCCTTGTAAAGTTGCCCTTGTATTTACACTGACTTTATTTGCTATTCCATTATGGCGACCTTGAGAATCTTAGATTCCCCAAAGTTTACATACCAGGGATCACAAACCTGTCTTGTTTCCCTCCCTGTCCGTGGGAGAAAAACTGTGTAAGCTACCATTTTAAATACCAGCTCCGTGGTAAAAATCGCATTTTTATCATAATTTCCATTAGAATTCGTTATGGTGTTGATCCCTGATACGGAGCTATGAAACTCTAAGGGTGGAATACAGCACTGGGCAGCTGCTCACCTGTCCTCCGTGCTCTACTTCACTTTTGGGTCTATGAGGCTTGGCAGCTGTGGCAGTTGTATTGATTACCCAAGTCAGGCTCTACAAAATTCAATCTGTAACAGAGAGGAAGACAGCATGTCAATTGCTGTAGCAGATTACCGGGGGGGGAAAAGCCACAATCTCTTGTCATATATTTGCTTAGATATTAAGTCATGTAGTTTAGCAACAAGAGGCTGAATGTTGTCTGACACTGAACGCAGTGTTAATACTACAGGCAGATCACAACTGCTCAGCTTGCATCATTGTGCACTGTTCATGCTTGTGGTGTGGTCCCTGAAGAGATAATTATCCCGTCACAATAGGAAAAGAGTCTCCTTTGAACAAGCGTCATTCGGGGAATGTTTGGTTCATTTTTTTTTCTAGAACAGAGTCTTTAAAGACCCATTTAGATTCAAAGAACATACCTGAATCGATGTCTCTGCACTTCCCACGTCTATTAAATTTTATAATGGAGCCCGAATCATCAGAATATTGGATGGATTAAGAAGAGATAGGAATAATTTAATAATATTACATACATTATTAAATGTATTGATATTTTGATAGCATTTTATATAGCATTTTATTTCAGAACTCAGTAGCAAAACAAAAGTACAAAGTATGCATGTTAATTAATCACAATGGTAATTAGTGTGTGGTACATGAATTGTGTTTAAAGAACCTTATGATCTTGGCCTGTAGGCTATTTCATAATTTAACAGTTAATTTGGTTTACTTTGTTACTCTTCAAGCCTGACAATATCATAATTCCGATTAGCTGTAATAGGATTTTGTGAAAGTAGGTGTGGGTTCAAGTTGTCATGGGAGGAAACGCACAGTCAAACAGCATCATAATAACACATCCAGAGTCGGTTATTGCAGGGCAGTGGATTGACTGAGGAAAAACGATGTAGCATGAAGTTCCTGAGCCAGTTTTCATGTAACTCTGCTGCTTTTGATATGAGTCATTCAAGTTTAGGACCTTGGATAGCAGCAGAATGCTTGTCCGCTGAGCTACTGCATTTCAGCACCTCGGACAGCTATTTAAACAACTGTGATTCCTGTTTACATGTATTTATGTAGCAGCTGCTTTTATCCAATGTGACGTCTTAAGGTGATGATACACAGGGCACAGAGCAATACTGCTGGGCAATGATGCTGGGCAATGCTGCTGGGCAATGATGCTGGGCAATGCTGCTGGGCAATGATGCTGGGCAATTCTACTGGGCAATGCTGCTGGGAAATGCTGCTGGGCAATGCTGCTGGGCAAAGATGCTGGGCAATGATGCTGGGCAATGATGCTGGGCATTGCTGCTGGGCAATGCTGCTGGGCAAAGATGCTGTGCAATGCTGCTGGGCAATGCTACTGGGAAATGCTGCTGGGTAATGCTGCTGGGAAATGCTGCTGGGCAATGCTGCTGGGAAATGCTGCTGGGCAATGCTGCTGGGAAATGCTGCTGGGCAATGCTGCTGGGAAATGCTGCTGGGAAATGCTGCTGGGCAATGATGCTGTGCAATGCTACTGGGAAATGTTGCACAGGCTCAATCCCATTGATATTGGGCCACAAATACCTGTTTGAAAACCTTGGACCAGCAGTTGGCAACTTTCGCCATCATCCAGCTACTGATGACCCATTGTCTCTCCAGGTTGGCAGTTGCCTGGTAACATTGCTGAAAAAAGTTTCCCTCTGTATCATCACCCTCGCTGCAGAAGCAGGGTCAGCCAGTCTCAGTAGCATTTAGGGTTAAGGGCCTCGCTGAAGGTAATATTACTTCGCAGGATTTGAACCTGTGACCTTCCTATCATGAGTCCTAACTCACTGAAGCACACATCCTACCCTATTTTGAAACATAGAAAAATAACTTCTGTGTTTATTTTTTTCAATGTTGTATCTTTATGATACAATACCTTCTAATCCCAGTGTCCATAATGATTCATTTTTTCCCAAATTCTCTTTTTAAAATGACCGTTTAGCATTCTGCTGGTCAGAAATATATAACTGGTATATTCATCCATTCGTCCATCTATCCATCAATCCATCCATCTGGAGCGGTCTGGAGCCTATCCCTGGCAGGGGACACAAAGAGGGGGACATACCCCTTTGCCCTGGATGGGATGCCAGGGTACATGTATACACCTCAGGCCGTTTACAGGCATCGGTCAGCCTAACCGCTGGTTTTTAAATGATGCAAGGAAGCTAGAGCAAAAAGAGGATTGTAACCCCCAAACCCTGTAGCTGTGACGCAACTGTGTCTTATCAGGACATATATGGTTTGATTAATTTGTGGAATGAATTTATGCAGTTTGTTTCCATATTCATTTCTTCAAGCTGGTTGACTTATTCATTAATTGCTTCAGTGCTCATAATTACAGCATTTCACTCATTTGTTTTTCTTTGTCTTATACGCATGTGTTTATCTGTTGTCTGTCAGTGGGTGACTGCGTCTCTCTCTTTTAGGTTGGCTGCATGAGCTTGCAAAGCGGCTGGGCACACCCTACTTTCTGCCTCCCTTGACCACGCTGCTTGGAGTTTCAGACTCGTCACACTCCACGAGTGCACTTGGGCTGGCAGCCAATGGCAGTCACTGGAATGCCACTGGGGTGGAGTTAGGGGGTCAGGACTCCTGGAATGCCAGCCAATGGAATGCCACAGGTCCAGGGATGCTAGGTCAGACACCGACGGCAGCCGTGGGCCACTGGAACCGGACAGGGGTGGAGCTGAGTGGCGGGCCGTCGGTGCGCAGCTCCTATGTGACGTCGCTGTACTTCGCCTTGAGCAGCCTGACCAGTGTGGGCTTTGGCAATGTGTCTGCTAACACGGACTCTGAGAAGATCTTCTCCATCTGCACCATGCTTATCGGGGGTGAGTTTTCTACCAGCCCCCATGGGCTCAGTCTAATACACATCTCAAATTCCAGCTCGGTTTTGGAGGCCGACTACAATTTATTTTCATGGTTTTGATGCCTGTTCTTTTATTTTGTGTTCTTCCTGTCTGGCTGATTTTTCTCTTTTTTTATTTATTTATAAAAAATGTTTTATGGTTGATTTTCCTAGGCTTCTCATCTAGGCTTAAATTATTTATCTTTCATCTAACATTATGATGATATTTGTGATAAAAAATGCTTCCTTGGAGTCTAGACTAGACTAGACTCCATTGTTTAATATTTTTATTCACTTGCCAGTTGGCAGTGTGCCAAAGGACATTGTAAAATACCACACTACAGAATATGAAGATTAAAAACATATTGTAAATAAGCGAGGATAAAGAATGGAAGAGTAGCAGTGAACCCTCATGTCCAAGCACGTCTGAATAGGACATTTAGACATAGAGTCACAAAGAAACTTAGTATAAGCCAAGTAAAAGCCTTGGGAACTGCATAAGTGTCCGATAAGCGAAGCCTTTTGCCCTAATGAAGTCCTCGAACAGGTGTCTCCGTGTGGTCACACTCGGAGCACGGCATCCACTGCACTGCTAGTAGAAGGTGCTGAAACCTGGCAGTGAATCGCTGTGCAGATTGGGGCATACTAAGGCAGGCATGCCAGCGTGGCACAGGGCAAGCTGGCTCTTCACACAATGGGACTTCATTCCACCCATGAATGAACCCCTGCATTCGATGTCCGGACTAACTGCACCGAGCTTTTTCATTCAGATATGCTAATAATTATATATGCAAATTTTCAAACTATAGGGCTTCCAGTATAACCTGTTAAATTGCTGATAAATCATTTCACTTATACTTGGTTTACAATCTGGAATATATTTACAAAATCTGTAGCAAGAAAGTGGCTATGATATAAAGCATTAGGTATTCAGACAGCTAATCTGAACGATGATAGACTGAAATCATTGCTCTGGATATATCAATGAGAATCAGACTACCAGCTTCCCAGCAGCACACAATGACCCTGCTTTGATGCAGGTGCAAATGACGCAGTTTAAGGCTGCGCAATTTAAGAAGAAATATTTGCAAGTGAAAAGGAAGCGAAATGTGACCATAAATGCACTGTTAGTCGTGGTAATTCTGCATGGTACCCAATGCAATCAGAGAGAATGCATCTCCTCATTCCCCTCTTTCCCTCCCTGTATCTTTCTCATTTTTCAAATATATAAAAGGTTCAGTGAGGGAAATCACTGAATGTGCCTTTATTTTTTTATGAGCAGAGAAGGAGTCTGGCTCCAACTAGCAGTTTATATGGATATTTGGCCATAATATTGTTCATTTGTGTCTCTACTTTGCCTGCTGGTTTCACAGTCGTGATCACAGGTTATGACTTAATTTATTAATGTTAGGCTGTCTGATGCTGATCTATTCCTGGCACAAAAACCATGATGTTCTGGGTTGTTCCGAGGGCACTTTAAACCTGCCTGGTTTCTCTCTTGCAGCGGTCTAGTTAAGGTTTGTCTGGGCTAGTATTTTCTTCTTCTAAAAGCTATTAGTGCCTACATATAGGCACACAGTGCCCACATATAGACACACAGTGCCCACATATAGGCACACAGTGCCCACATATAGACACACAGTGCCCACATATAGTAAGAACTGGCAGTGTGTCTTTGGCAAATATACATTTTGCTAGATTCTCATGTGCTCCGGTTTGCTTCTTTGAGGGACTTTAAATATTGAGGTCTTTAATAAATCTTTATTAAACACTTAAGCACTGGATTGATGCAGCCCTTCCCAGACTGGACTAATTTAGACTTTGTGAAGTTGCTAGCGAGCCACTTGAGCATCTGTAAACAGCAGATATAACAGATGCTAACCAGGAACGAAGCAAGATATTAAATTGAAATATGCGACCCCTGTACTGTTTTTGTAATTGAGATCATTTTGGTGAATCACTTTGGATCTTGTTATCCAATCATAAATGATAATTTCTTGAGTGTAGCATGATGCACTGCCTGAACAGTTACAGCACTGCACAGGGGGTATTTCCTAAGCTAACGGATCACATGTAGCTAAACTATAAGCCTGCTGCAGCCGTCTTACCTCCAGCACACAGTGGCAGGAATGTGGCATGTGAGGAAATAGAGATGCTGGCTTGAAGTCAGGGGCAAGGGCTCGTCTGGCATGTGGGTGGACTGGCACATCACCAGCCAAGAGTGGGAGAGCTAGCTGGGGATTTCATGTGCCGGATTACACTCCTCCATGACACCCTTCTTCCCAGTGGACTCCCCCTGACAGAGAGCGATTCAGCTAATTACCCCCCTTTCATGTCTGCTGTGCACAAGAGAGCAGCGATTGCTGTCCTCGAAAGCGGCAGTACCACCCATCTTGCTTGGCCTGATCATTACACCCATCCTTTAAAGCCAATAATAGCAGCGAGTCTGTGTTTTTCTTAATAGTGTAAAAGCCGCAGCATAGCCCTGGGTGGCGAGAGTGAGTGGTGCCTGCTATGGAGGGTATTGCGAAGCTCCCTCTGTGTTTCTCAGTGTGCTGTCTAGGTGCCCACAGAAGGGAAGGTCACATTACAGCATACAGCCGTTGGTGCTTGAGTAGCATCTGTCAACACATTGTGGTTCATATGCATAATCATTTATTTGGGCATATGCAAGTTAAATCTCATTTTCCTTTGGAAAATAAATCAGATTGCTTCATTATGTTGTCATTATTCCAGCTTTTCTGCAAAGCAACTTGAAATTTGACTTATTTACTAAAACAATCATCCATCCATCTTCCAGTCGAATATCCAATATATGTTCATAGGCAGAGCGGTAGGAGGACTGATGCCAGTCCAAAGCAGCATAGAACACAAGGCGAGGGCACACCCTGGGCAAGCTGTCAGTCCATCACAGGGCACACCCACACACACTGCGACCAATTTAAAGGTGCCTGTTCACTTCCTGTGGGACGAAACCAGAGCCCCCCGCGGCAAAGCCCACACAACACAGGAAGAGCATGCAAACTGCATGCACACAGAGCAGGAGTGCAGTGAGAGAACACCAGTGCTGAAGATCATTCCACTGCTTATTCACAGACCAGGATTTTCGCTAAAGCAGTTATAGTATCTTTTTTTTAAACGGGACCCATTAATCTCATTTTCACTGTTCATAATTTTATTATTATTAAAGACATTATTTTTTTCTTTATTAACCCTCTGTCTGAAACGCTGTTAGAATGAAAAGCGCCACCCCAATGAGCCCAGGTTGCTCTGATTGGTCGGCTAACCCGATTGGTCAGCTCGCACTGCCCCTGTCTTTCAGTCTGCAGACAGATTCTTGCAGATAGGAGGCCAATAAGGATTGTCTTACAAAGTGACCTCACCATGTCATAGAAGGGCCAGAGTACCAATGAGGTGTTTCAGGCAATTACAGAAGAATGATTCCTGTGCTAGAAGTTACTCCTCTTGGCATGTATTTTGGGCATTAAGACTTGGCGGACCTTTTACATGCACATAAAGCTATATAACACATTAAAGGAAAGGGAAAAACCGGATAAGCACAATAGATCCCCTTTAAACAACATAGTTGCAGCATTATCCATTGCCTTGTTGTTTGCTTATTTCCATGGTTACTATGTATGTAGTTACAGCACAGTGTGTGCACTGACTATTGGGAATTCCCCTTAAGCATTCAGTTCCCCACCCAACATCCAAGTCAATGTTTGATTCTTTGGTATGTGTCTCTTAGGAATGGTTTCACATGTTAAACTCATGTTTCTGTTTCTCCAGACTCCCCTTCTTTGTCGCGTACTTCTCTGTTGTTTTTGTTTTCATAATAAAAGATTATTTTTGTTCTTGCCAGCCTTATGTCTGAAGTATCCAAGAGTTTGCGTACACCTTGTGCAGAGAGAACAAACAGTTTTCTGAGAAATCTCACACCCTTGACATTTCTAAATTTGCTTTGAGCACAAAAAGTGAAATTTCATTAGCCTGACTAATGATGAAGACAATGGTCTTGTAAAATGACATTAATCCTTTTTGGTTCTTAATTCTGAGATTTCATGATCCTTCATGTATGGTAAATGTAAAGAGCTGTCTGTTTGATCACTGAGAATTGTATAAAATACGGTTTCGGTTATGATCCAGAAAACATGAAATGCTTGTTTATTATGAATGTAAAGGGAAGTGTTACTTTGTGTGGATTGTTTTGGTAAAAATAGACAAAATGTGGAACACTTACATTCCTATTAATTTATAATGTAGTTTTTACATAAATACCTAAAGGTAAACTGGGAAACATTGATTATAATGTGAGGAAAGATAAAAGGGTATTCTAGATGAGAAGGATATTCTGAATAGTGAATGAGAATGAGAGCTGAAAAACAAAGAAAAATAACAGACATTCCTCTACTCACAACCTTTCAACCTACGAACTTTCAGACATACGAACGAAGAGGACTCTAAGTCCAAATTGTGTTCCTTGGGCTCCTGTTTCCTGTCCGCAACATAAATTTTTTTTTTTGCACGCCAGTTCCGCCTAGTACGACTTCTGGCCGCTACTCCCGCCGCTCAGCAGCGTAGCGTGCGAACTCCCAGCATCCTAGTTCTTTGTACTTGTGTATATCCTTAAAATGATGTTGAATAATGACTTACGAACATTTCAAGTTATGATTTGGAACGTATCTGATTTGCAAGTAGAGGAGCGTCTGTACTTGCGTAAATGTTTCATACACTATTTGCTATATATTTACTATATAAATAATTGTCATGAATTTAACAAAATATTATTCCAAATATTAAAATTATTATGTGAGTGAATCTTTAAGAGCAAACAATCTCATAGACATGAAATTCTTATGCTACACATGCAGAGTAGCGCATCTCAAGGAAGGACAAACTGTCTAAGACAAGACAGTGCGGGACAAACTGTGCGATAACAAAAACGTAATATAGCTAATGGACATCAGTATAGAAGAATAATTAAGGATAAGTGTAAAATAAAAAAGCAACAAAATAAGTAACATAATAACATTTTATTGTTTTTAGAATATGGGGAATGTAGTGTGACATCCTATGCTTAAGACCTATGATTACCCTGCAAAATGAGGAAATCAGTTTTAAAACAATGACTATGTGAAGGCCAGCCAGCTGCTACCCCTGCAGTGATGACTGGATTACGTACTGTTAAGGGCTTTCCAGAGTTGCCCGTGAAAGACATTTTGTCTTCTGAAAACATGAACATCATAGCTCTTTAAAATAAAGATAAGATAAATAATGCTAGAATAATCTGGTTCGTGGAGAAGGGATGCGAATTATAACCAAATCCTTAATAAGGCATTTCGAAATTCGGCTATGATTTCACAAACGTTAGTATGAATGAATTCCGTGTGAAAGCTTTTTTGAGGAACACATTTTTATTAGTGCTTCTGATTATAACAATAAATAATACGGTTTTAAAATGGTCAATCTTAAATAGATTCATTAATGATTAATGGCCTGATTAAGTAACTGAATTATTGATTGGTCTTAATTAGGGTAAATGGCAATTTAGACTGAAAGAATAAAATCAATGAAATTAGCAGATGGGGAAAAAACACACTATTCTCCTTTGCTTATGAAAAGATCGGTAACTTAGAGTTTAACAGGCAATCACACAAAGGTGAGACCTCTGGAGAATTTTAATACGTTAAATGTGTCATCTATAGTATTTTGTAAGAAGTTGATCAATCCTGATTTTATGGGTAGGTTGGGATTTAGGACAATTTTAGCAACAAATCACTGATCTATAACATTTCCTGCTGGCCTGATCCAGAGATTCCCAGCCCCAGATCATAGGGGGGGGTTTATATAAAGTCCATACTGTTTAACCACTAGCTTTTTATTTAAACGTTGGGATAGTAATTTTCGAAGTGGTAGCGCCGACAGTCCCGTGGACACGCGCTTCTGGGACCATCAGCATAAGCTGAAGCTGTCTGCTCCGCTTGTCCCCACAGCACTGATGCACGCTGTGGTCTTTGGCAACGTGACGGCCATCATCCAGCGCATGTACTCACGCCGCTCGCTCTACCACACGCGCACCAAGGACCTGAAGGACTTCATTCGCGTGCATCGGCTGCCCAAGGCCCTGGAGCAGCGCATGCTGGAGTGCTTCCAGACCACCTGGTCCGTCAACAACGGCATTGATGTCGGAGAGGTGGGCCGTGTCAACTTTCACAGCCCCAGTTCGACTCCCTGCATTATCATTCTTACCCTTCTCAGCTTCCAGATCCGATTTATTATGCATTGGTTGAGTCTCGTCATATCAGTCATTCTTTGACTTGAGTCTGTTTCCTGTGCAAGGTCCCTCGAATTCATTCTGCTTTCCTGCTATAATCATCTTCCTCCTGTCCATCCATCATCCAGCTGCTTATGCACTTTGGGGATGCAGTCCTTCTCTAACCACCCATACCATTTTCTGTCTCCTGGAGAGGGAGATTTTGGATGTTCTCCTTTTCTCTTGCAGTTGCTGAAGGACTTCCCAGATGAGCTGCGTGCTGACATTGCCATGCACCTGAACAAGGAGCTGCTGCAGCTGCCGCTGTTTGAGTCGGCCAGCAGGGGGTGCCTGCGCTCCCTGTCCCTCATAATCAAGACATCATTCTGTGCACCAGGGGAGTTCCTCATCCGCCAAGGAGATGCACTGCAGGCCATCTACTTTGTATGCTCTGGTTCCATGGAGGTGCTAAAGGACAACACAGTGCTGGCTATCCTGGGTATGCCACCGTGTTACTCAGATTCGTACAGTCATGCACAGATTCACATAGGCATGCACAGATTCACACAGTCATGCACATATTCACACAGGCATGGACAGATTCACACAGGCATGGACAGATTCACACAGGCAGGCACAGATTCACATAGGCATGCACAGATTCACACAATCATGCACAGATTCACACAGGCATGCACAGATTCACACAGGTAGGCACAGATTCGCACAGGCATGCACAGATTCACAGAGGCATGCACAGATTCACACAGGCATGGACAGATTCACACAGGCAGACACAGATTCACATAGGCATGCACAGATTCACACAGTCATGCACAGATTCACACAGGCATGCACAGATTCGCACAGGCATGCACAAATTCATATAGGCATGCACAAAGACACTCCCTCAAGCTGGAAGAAGAGATGGGCTTGAGTTCTCCCAAAGGGAGAAGGATTGCACTGCTTTCCCGACCTGCCTCTCACTCAGGATGTGAGGACATGCCACTCCAGAATGTGGCCCACTAACACATAATAATTTTACATTGCTGCTGTTACATTTTAAAAACGTGGTAAAATGTATGCAGTGATATAACATGGGTCTATGGAATGTAATGCATGAATCATCTTTTCCTGTGTGACAGGGCAGTTTTGATCATGACGGTTTTTATATTATCAGTTACCGGCTTGGCAATCAGCCTCATTTAATGGCCCAGTTTCTACACATTTTCTGGTATTTTTGTGCACTTTGAGAAGTAAAGGAAATTGAGTTTATAACTTAAGGATGAATAGTATTCTAACCCAGTGTGATTTTAGGCCACTTCCTGGAATTAGACCCCAATGATCTAATCACTTTCATATTCTTAAATGCTCTTTTTATTTGACCTGTTGTAAGATCAAGATTCCATGCTTATTTTTCAATATTTAAAATGAGGAATGAGGAACAGCAGCATAGGGCACATTTAAGGAGCTAGTGTAAGGGTTACAGGATTAGCTAAGGTGTTTAGTTTGTGGTATGTGCCTCATTAGGCTGTATTCTGCTTGCTAATTGCCTACAAAGGGGCAGCTGGGGGGTGGGGGGCTGAGGGGGGGATGCTGGGATCCTCAAGGGCATCAACATCAAAAGAGAGGGGAACCACCCTGCTTCAAGCTGGGATGTTGAAGACTCATTTGAGGTTAATTAATATGGGTGAAATTTTGATTTCCATTTGAAGATACTTATGTTAATTTATACATTTAATTTAGCAAATTGGTTTATACTAAGCAATGTACATTTTTAAGAAATCAGGATCAAACAGTTCCTGAGACAGCAAGGGGGTTAAGGATTTTCCTGAAAAAAATCTCCGCCAACCCTGGGATTTGAACCAACAACCTTCCAATCACAGAGACCTAACGCACTGAGCCACAAAAAATAACAATGGGTTGTTGTGGAGCCCATGCAGGCCTCAGCCAACTTGCACTGGGTCAGTTAATCAAGGTTGGGTAAATTACTGGATTTGGGAATCGACAGGATGCTGAGTAATGCTCAGTCAGGGGGCTGCTAAACTTATCACTCTCATTTATTTATCATAGTCACTGTTACAACCATAATTATTATAGCCTTTCTACACAAGTTCACATCTCTTGGCTGCAGTCCCTAGTAAGCAGAGCATAGCTAAAGTGAAACTGAGCTAAGTGAAGCTAATCTAGCACAAAACTGCTAAGAAAGTCATCTGAATGGCTAATGAATCAGTTTTACATGGAGCCTGGGGCAGCAAATGTAGCACAGTGTTATTAAGTTGAGTGTGGCTATTGTAGCTGAGTAATGACAAGACTGTTACTGTGCCTCCGCGTGCCCTCTTCCCTTCTGAGTCAGGCTCAGCACAGCACTGTTACTGAACCAGATGTGGATGATGTACGGTGTTGGGGAAGCTACTCACCAAAGTGATGCGTTTCAGACAGAGCTGGAAATCCAGGTCCAGAAAGTACTAATCCAGACCAAGGTTTTATTTCAACCAACCAGTTGAGTGCTTTGTGACTGTGACTCGTTATACGCAACTGAGTGATTGAAACAAAACCTTGATCTGGATTTTCTACGTTCTGAACCTGAAACTTTTCACCTCTGTCTTCAAGGGATTACTTTGTGAGTAACTTCCCCAACACTGCTGATATAATATGGTGCTGTTACTGAGCCATGTGCATTGGACACTGATTGGCGCTGAACCATGCATGGCCTATGCAGCATGCTGGTGCTCTTACACCCAGCTCAGTAATTGGCTGATTTACATGATGCCCCATCAAACAGAAGCATTTCACAGGGAATTGATCCAGGCACAGGGATTGATGTAGGCTGGCACCCTGCTTTTGCTTCCTAAAGGTGTCTTGAATGGATCTATATTCTTGTTCCCAAATCTCCCACTACATGCTCAAATCAGAACCTGAAATCAGATAATTTGTTGAGCCTTTATTGCGTATGTTTTTGTCGTCCACAAGTTGGATAAGCTACGCTTCTCCTCCTCACTTTGCTCTTCTCCTCTGACTTTCCCCCATCCATCTCTCCCCATCACTCACCTTCTCTTTTTTCTCTTCTTCCCTCTCTCCTTCTGCTGCCATTAATAAGAGGGTTGTGTTTACACACACGTTGCTCTCATGAGTGACAGCCATGCAGTGACCTTAATTGAGCATAAATGATTTAATCCATCTGCTTCCTTCATTGTTTGCAATAATAACCTGTATCTGATATAGCAGAGGCAGAGTGATTGGCACCGTGCATCTGCTCTGTCAGACAGGGTTTCCCTTGGTTGCCTTAGTATTTGTATGCTATTCAAAATATTCCTTCTACCACATCTTCGATTCCTCTTTATATCCATGTATGCATATTTTTGAGGTGGTAGGGGGATTGTAGAGGCAGACGAGGGAGCTTGTTCCAGGGTTGGTATCAGTATTGGTATTTGACTTCCTGTCCAGTTTGTGCATTGAATGAGGCATGTTTTTGATCCAGCATTAATGCAGTGACATCTCAAAATAACATTTGCAAGTGGCGAGAGCAGCTTGTTGCTGTCAAAACGGCACCACATTGGATATAATTTAAATTTGATCAGGGTTGTGACTGTATAGTGTGATTGTGTGTTGAGCCTGCAAGCCAAAGTGCATTCATCAGATATTTTGATCTCAGTATTCCTTTTCTAAGATTGTTCGACGTTTCATATCCTACAGCCTTCCTTTCTTTCTATGTAATTCAAATCTTCTCTCCTAAGGGTAGACTTCAAATAATTTTACAACCATAGTGAGCATCAAAAATGCAAATGGTCTGGTACCATAGGAGGACATTAGATTGATATTTTAATGGGCTCCACGGTTGCAATGTAGCTCTCTGGGTGAATGATGAATTTGGATTTTTGCACTCAGTACTTCAATACTACACCGTAGACACAAAATCTCACAGGTGCAGAAGATGTCCTGCCTGCAGCATTTACAGATGTCACATTAATTTGCAGTGCTGATTGCTGTGATACAGCCTCACTGCAGAACCACGTGCTTTTCCTGTTTAGGAATTCATCCACCCTGCATAATTAAATATCATGAATAATTGATATGATTGATCCTGGCAGGACAAACTGGAAAGTCATTGATCTGTTTGCTAAAATACTTAAAACAGGAAATAAAAAAAAGACCAGAATGAAACATGGCAGCGACATACAGCCTTTGTCATCACCTGTGTGATTTAAATGGGAGGATCGCTTGCAGATGTAATCAGTGATGAATTATCTGGTCCACGTTGTGCATCCTTCAGCACTGATGGAGGTAGTTGTGTAATGCTGAATTCTGCAGCCAGACCCATCGCAGCTTTCTTACTCCTCCCCTTGGTGGCACCATCTGGGACTCTTCTCACCGTCTTCCTCTATAGACCAAAACGGAGGCATCTTCTTGCGGTGCGTGTGTGAGGCACGACGGCACCAGTACGCCAGTCCGTTTGGTATTTTCATTACACAGAGGCTATTTAAGGTCCAGGCCTCTGTGAATCTCTGTGTCATGCCGGTGTTTTCATGATTGAGGAAAGCAGCGCAGTTTCAAATGAATGTCGATTTAAAATCGCATGTTGGTTTTTGGCACAATTGCCAACGAAATGTGCGTGAACGTATGATTCATTGAAATCAGAGAATATAAGCCATAAGATGCTGCTATGTTTTCATAAACACTCAGAACATTATGCACCGGCTCATTAAACATCATACAGAAGATACTGTCTGGCTCTGAGAGACTCCTGAATCACCCATGTGTCCTTTTATGCTTCTCTCTGTAACATCTGTCTTGTAATGTGTCTAAATATACCATTTTCACCCCAAGGTCTATGCACTCAAGTGGAAGAATCCTGCTCTTGCTGCCAGATTGACACGCATATCTGCGTGTAGGAGGCAGAGCTTCTGGCCCTCTGCTTGTAAATCTGTGCCTGGCTGAGCCGACCTGACTGATGAGTGGTGTCTGCATCCCCCCAGGCAAGGGCGACCTGATTGGCTCCGACTCGCTGATGAAGGAGCAGGTGATAAAGACCAACGCCAATGTGAAGGCGCTCACCTACTGCGACCTGCAGTACATCAGCCTGAGGGGGCTGCGGGAGGTGCTGCGCCTGTATCCTGAATACGCCCAGAAGTTTGTCAGCGAGATCCAGCATGACCTCACCTACAACCTGCGCGAGGGCCACGGGGCCGACGTGAGTAACACGAGGGCACCAGCGTTGAATCTTAGGTAAATTATAGCGGAGTCTAGGTGTCCTGCGATAGGTCAGTAGCACATACATTATTAGACTTTCTCGTTTTCTGTCTGACAGTCAGCAAACACGCACACACACACACACACACACACACACACACACGCTCATTCGCTCTCCCACTGCCAGGAATAGCAGCTCCCGGCTGCTGTGGACATGCTCGCCTTGCTAAGAATAGCAGCGAGGGAGGCTGGGGCTGCCCCCGACCACCCGAGTGCCTCCCCCTCCTGCTGTGCCACCTAAGATTAGACACTGACAGATATAAATAGCTCGGTGTCGGGGGAGAACAGAAGGAGAGACGAGGAGCTGGGAAACCTCTCCTCGCTCCTTCCGCCTGCCGCTCCAGCCAGAGACCCACCCTCCGATTCCTCGCCGAAGAGCTGAAGTGCGGAGATGGGAGCCTGGAAATCCCCCCGCTCTTACATTTTAATTAACAGCCACGGTATACGATGCCGGCAAACATGATTAGGAATCCCTGAATGGTGACAGGCATTCTGTGCTGCACAGAGGACTAGCCAGAGCTGCTGTTTATTCAATATCCCCTCTGTTTACTGACAGGAGGCTTCACCTGTAAACAGTAGAGGACTCGGGTAGGGAGGTGAAGAGCAGGCAAATATTGTATTTGTTTTGAGAGGGAGACAAAGAGCTCTTTAGAAGGGACCGTGCTCATGCCACGCTCACACACAGCGGTGCAGAGCAGTACGCATATACACACATATATACTGCAGTGTGGCCCTAACCTGTCCTCGGAGACCCCCCCCCCCCCCCAACCCCCCCCATCGGTCCACAATTTTTCACCCTCCCAGCTTCCAGTAAAAATTTGTATTGTCTGCGGGTCCCTGAGGACTGGGTTGGGAAACACTGATATACAGTCACATACACACACACACACACACACAGGCACACTGAGACACACAGGCATATTCACACACACACATGTTTTTTGTGGGGACTCTTCATTCATTTCAATGAGCATAACCCTAATCCCAACTATAACATCCTTAACCCCCACCCAGCCCCAACCTTAATCATAAGCAAACAAAATGCAAGACTTTTGGCATTTTTAGTTTTTTGATTGCAGTCACATATTTTTATTAAATTGAGTTTCCCACAACGTCAAAATAACAGGTTTTTATTTGGACCCCACAATGTAATATTTACACATAACACACACACACACACACACAAGAGAGCATTGATTTATGCTGAGGCATGTCAACCAAGACACGTGAGTGTTACAGACACACAGGGTGCCTTAAGATTGGGTGATGAGTGCTAAAAATATACTACTGCTGGGGGGGGGGGGGGGGGGGGGGGTCAGGGAGAGGCAGCTCCAGTGAAAATGAGGAATGGGATCTGTATTCAGTGGTGGAGACAAAGGAGAGAAATACACCAAGAGCAAATATACTGAGCCCATGATACGCGAGAGATGAGATTTACATTTACGTTGATCCATCTAGCAGGTGCTTTTGTCCAAAGTGAGGTAGATAGCACAGGATTTATCATCTATGACTGATGGATGGTATGACAGCTTGCTCTCTTCTTTCTGCCCCACGCCTGCCGCTTTGGGTGGCTTCCTGGTGGCTTTCTGCACTGCTCCAGCCCGGACAGCCCCGGGCCACGCCTCTGCGGCACTCTGGCTGATCTGCATCTTAATTCCCTCTGTTTATTTCCGCTTGCTAATTGGTCTTAGATGCCATTCAGCAGGTCATATTTTATTTAGGCATTAAGGGACAGGGGTGCAGGGGGAGGGAGCAAAATGAAATGTGTGCAGTAGAGCAAAAGAACAACCGGCCTGCAGCCCGCTGATCATATTTCATCTAAAACCTAAATATTTGATGTATTTTTCTTCCGGCTTGTGTGTGTATGTGCATCGTGATATATTATTAAAGAGCCTGCTTACCTGGCAGCTGCCTCCCTCTTACTTTCCAGTCCTCGCTTTCACTCACTGCCTTTTCTTTCCTCTCCTGCCCTGCACACCCCGCTCGTCTACCCCAGGTGGACTGGGAGAGCAACGGCGGGTTAGTGAAGAAGCTGCCCTCCATCCAGGAGGACGAAGAGGGCGATGAAGCTGAGCGCTCCTCCTGTCCGCGGGCCCCTCGCTCCCCCCTGCGCCTCCCCCGCGGGCTCAGCTCACCCCTGCGCTCCCCGCTGCTGCCGCCCCGCCCATTCCGCCCTCCCAGCGAACAGGCCAAGAGCAACACCCTGCAGATCCCCCTGGTCAGCCTCGCTAGTGCCCCCCCAGAGCTCAGCCCCCGGTAAGGAGAATAACCGGTAACTCCTTTCGTACTTTTGGCGCCTTGGGAAGCATCATTAACGCTGAAAATACCCACGACACTAAAGCTGGACAGACGCAGAAGACATTCCCTGGCAATATCAGGAAGGAAGCTTGACCGCACTGAAATAAAGATTAACTCCCGATGTACGATGCACACCTGAAACACTGGCTGAAGTCACGTGAATCCTAATGACTGTTCCAATAAGTCAATGAGCCTTATCAGTGCAGCCTGTGGTTCTTGAGAAGAGCAGCAGAGCTAACCCACAACCACATAACATTTTTTTTTTTAATTGAGCGAATGTGTATATTAATGCCATGCAACGCACTGGGTATCCCATAGAGGGCGTCTCTGGCTTGTGCACTGTGCCTCCATGATTCGGCTCCATGTCGTACTGCCAGGCTGCTGTTGGGTGACGACCATCTGGGTGTCCTGAAGAAATTATTGACCGGTGATAAAAATGGCGTAGATTTTTCTCATCATGTGACCTCTAAGGCCAGAAGGGGCGTTATCTGAATGTGGCAGAACTGCAGGCAGCGGATGTATGAATGTCAGGCCTTTGCTGAGCCTAGGAGTAGCAGAGGGCTTAGCGTAGGCTTCCGAGAGCAAAACTACAAGAAGATCTGAAGCTCTCATGTAAGTAGAACATTCTCACCTGGATCGAGATATGAGACAGGCGGGGGGGGAACGAGCACTGGAAGTGAACGAGCATCTTTCTACAAGCGATAAGATAAGCAGTATTGTTACAGGTAGACTGAATATAATAATCTTTCAAGCTCATCACACTGGATCAGCAGTTATGGGAGACGGATGAAATGATAAGAAATGATAACATTATAAAGGAAGCCGAAGACCAGGCTTAACTGGCACGTTTACCTTTATCTAGCTGCCAACAGTTCCTCCCACAAACAGAGAAAATGAAGTCAGTACTGCCAATTATTTGTTTATTAGGAAATACCCTGAACACAGCCCTAAGCAGGAAATTGCAAGATGGATGCAGAGATTGTGAATAAAGTTTTTCATTGCATACATTAATCTACATTTAATGTGATCATTTTGAAGAGCTTTGTAAATTGTTTTATTTTAAAATTGTATCCGTGCATTATCACGGAGGCTATTAAAGCCTAAAGACATGGACCTGAGTTATATCAGTTATTTCCCAGACCACAGTGGACTGTTTATATTTTTTCCATTAGATCCCACATTGCCATCTGGTGGCCATATTAAGAATTGCGCTATTTTCAAACCTCAGTGTCCAGCTGCCATAGCAACCAGGCCTGCGATTATCGGCAGGGGGAAGGTGTGGGACATAAAGGAACAGGCCATTGTGCGCTGATTGTGTTTAATTACAGTCTACTGGTGCATTAAAGGCAGAATGCAGAAATCAAAGTGAGACACTTCATTAATCAGAACAGCTGACGTAAGGTTCACTGTGGGTGTTTCTGTTTGATAAGTATTCATAATGGATAAATGTGCTTAAATTTAATATACAAAAACACACAAAGGCCCAGACAAGAAAGATTTTTTCCCATATGTCTTTGTCAGTATTTTCTCTATATACTGTACAGTTCCTCTTTATCATTTCTTTTCCACTACTCTTTTCTCTGAGTAAAATTCTTTCTCCACTCCCCTCTTTTACCCTCACTGTCATGGCAGATTTGTGGATGGCATTGAAACAGAAGGCAATCCCAGCTCAGTTCAGAAGTTCGAGTTCAACACCAGCCTGACCCAGAGCAGACCCTCTTCCCCTGCTCCAGGTACCCCAGTGGTCACCCCCACACGTACAGCCATTCAGCATCACGCAGCCTCCGGGAACCACCCCCTGCAGAGCATCTACAGTCTCTAACACCTGCGCAGCGATTCTGGCACCTGTCACATGTCTCCTCCGTATGGCTAATGAGGCAGCTTTTCTGCTGCTTCTACTCTCCTTTCTCTCACTCACTCCATCCTGTTCCACATCCCCTGCTATAATATTATTTCCATTTGTATTCTTTGCATCTAGCCTCCCAGTACGCGTCACCCACAGTTGAATTAGCATAAATATGTAGGCTGAAATGAAGCCGACAGTGGATTGCCAGAAGCATGCGAACGGTGCGTTTCCCTCATCAAGCGCGTGTCGTGTGTTTGTGTGTGCAGAGAGCCAGGAGCACGTGGAAACTCGGCGGAGCATCAGTAAGCTCAGTCAGGAGGTAAGCGGGCCATTGGAGCACACGCCTGTAGGTCCCTCACAGCCGCTGTTTTAGAAATGACCACTGCAGTCAGACAGCTGAATGTAACAGAGTGCCTGCAGAGGGAGATTAAGCACTGCAATTAGATGAGGCGCTGAGATCAGACGCGCTGGCCTGCTGGGTGCGAAGGAACATGAGTACCAGGGCTTTAGCCAAATGAAGTGACAAGACATGCTGTGATACGGGAGATTTTACCCAAGGTGTAAAAGCCATTTTAAAGTACAGATTGAGATGGCGAGGCTATTATCTCACTGGGAGGGCAGAACAGTGTGTGGAGATCTCTATGATCTGAAGGGGCGGAGAGGAATAATCAGGCCATGTTCATAAAAAACAAAAAACACAATACAGTGAGGTGTATTGAAATACGTATATAAAATTGTCTGTGTTTGTTTTCCTATTGGCAACTTGTACCAAAATGTAACATGAAAGGTGCCCTTCCCTCAGCCCATGTCCACTCGTCAATTCAGGTTCAATTCAGGTTTATTCCAGCTCCCCCGCAGCAGCACAAACCCATGAACGTCCACACTCAGGTGCCTAGTGTACTGAAGATAAGCTCCGAAATAAGTAAGGTGCTATAGAGGGCGTCTAAATTTTATTTTACTAGAGATGAGGAGTATGGAGGAACCTCCTGACCAGAGGTGGAGATTTCAGGTTCAGAGAGTGCAAATCCAGACCAAGATTTTGTTTCAACCAACCAGTTCAGTACTCTGTGACTGTGACTCTTTATACTCAACTGGTTGGTTGAAACAAAACCCTGGTCTGGATTTGTACTTTCTGAATCTCCACCTCTGCTCCTGACTAGCAGTTCATTTGAATGTTGTGACAGCTGAGTTGAGAAACTAACGGCACACAGCAGTGCGGGACAGGAAGCGTGCAGCTTTGCCTGCTGTGATTGTGTGCTGTGCTATGAGTCTTTTTCCTGTGTCCCCCACTTTTGCAGATGGGAAGTCTTTCTCAACAAGTGTCTAAGCTCAGCCAGGAACTGCAGGAAATGACACGTCTCCTAAGGCCCCTCCTCCTCCTCAGCTCCCAGCCCATCCTGTCAGCCCTGACGCCCGCTATGACTCCGCCTCCCAGCAGTGCCAGTGCACCTTCGGTGGGAAGCCCCCCTGTGGCCCCACCCCCAGCCCCGCCCTGCTCGCCACAGCCAGCGTCCTGCTCTCTGATGGACAGACTGGAGACAGGCGGGGCAGACCTGCCAGGCTGCCTTGTGCCCTCCACCACACCTCAGAAAGCCCCCCTGCAGGCTCATGCGCCCCTGCTTGGTTGCTCTGAGTGCCTCCCTCCCTCCACTTCAGCATCATCTGGAGAAGAAACCTCTAGGGGTGGGTCATCTCTTATTGGCCCTGGACATGGACATCAGGAAGAGAGACCCCCAGCCTCCCGGACCACCTCGCCCTCTCTCTCCTTCTCCTTGTCAATTGCCTCATCCCCCTCCCCATCTCTGTCCCTCTCCCCCTGTCAGGGCCGCCACCTGTCCCATCTGAGTGGCAGGGTCTTTCACCCCTCTCTGGCATCCCAGGACTCAACCCTGGCCCACATCAGCCACTGCTCTGCCCCCCCATCCCTCAACAGTTCTCCTGGCAACCACCGGCAGCGGGTCAGCCCCACCTCCTCATTTTCCACACCTCTTATCCCACCCCCTCCTTGCACCCCGCCATCCTGCCCCCACCCCTCCCCCCTTTCCCCCAGTTCACTGGACTCTCTCAAAGAGGCACAGGCTGCTGTCAGCTCATTCTGGCCTCAGAAACCCGGAAGTGCTGTGCAGGGCCCCCCCAGCCGGGAGGCCAGCTGCCTGGCCATGGAGATGCAGGAGTGGGGGACTCAGACAGAACACATCAGCTTCATTGACGAGGAGGGCCCACCCTAAGGAGGCAGTGGCACCGATGGAGAAAGATGAGTTGAGCAGCAGAGTTGAGCAGAAGCTCAAGTCATCCAGAGGGACATCTACCATCACATCAGACAGATCCTCTGAAGATCCCTCTCCAGGGCTTTCACATGCCAGGAAGGGCATCACCTGTCGCCGTCCCATTTCCCTTTCCGCAATCGGTAGTGGCATCACAGCAGAGCTGGGGATGGGCTGCCCTTTCTCCAGACCGGACGCTGGCTCCTCTGATTACGCCCACCAGCGGGCACCAACACGAGCCACTCACCGCATCCTCAGTCACGGTTCTACCCCTGGGCAGAGCAGCTTTGCTGTGAACTATGACAGCAGCACAGTACGGTGTGAAAGGAAAAGTAGTCTAAGCAGCTGATTTACAACCTTCTTAACTATAATTCTGGTTTCAAAGAAGCAACAACAATTAGACAGATTTGGTCTAAAGCTTGTGCCAAGTTTTCAGACATACTTGTAGGGTCAGTCAACAAACAGCCAAGACTCCAATCCTCATTCTAGTAGCTACTCTTGACCCAAAGATGTAGATATACAGTAGTTGCTTTCTTGATGCAATATGCACCTTTCAGCAAATGCATCACTTTGATTTTGTACACATGGTGAGAAACTTGTATGCTTGGCCACTCTGTGATGTGGAAACTATTCCACCTGTTTCTAAAAGAAGTTGCACCTGCTGAAAAAAGATAAGAAACATCCCTATGACTTACCGTTTCAGACAAGCTGTGATCAAGTGCTTTTACACATTCGCCCTACTGCCAACAAATCATGGGAACAAGCCATTAGGAAAAAAAAAGCCCTTTACAGAAATGCTTCGGAGAAAGAAAGCGTGTTAGCGAAAATATTCAATTTGAACATGCGTCAGCACACAAAGCCACTGCCAGTATGTGTCAGGGCTCCTTGATTGCACTGGACCCTACAGAACACACCTAGACAATCATTAGAACTGTATTTGCATCGAAAAAGCTTTTAGGTTGAAAATGATCTAAACACCAGCCTACAGCAAGATTTTGGCTTGGGGAAGGTGTGTCATCCGTGTATGGGGAGCAACTAGGTGATCAAATTAGAATTTGTATTTGGCCATATGGATCCCAGGCTGTAGCCATCTAGCCATTTGTGCCTTCTCTTGTACCACGTAAAACAGCTGATTTGTGCGACTAACATATCAGAACAACAGCAGCCACTCCTCCATGTCACATTAACCTGTACTTACTCATTGACGCTTATCTAGCTCTGTCATTATAGAATGCTTTTGGTTTCCTCGGTTGCTGTGGAAGCGTCAGTGTGGTCATGGCAATGGGAGAGTGCGCCGCTGTCTTTGCCAATCAGTGGGCAGGCTGCGTGAAGGAGGCTGAACTTCACTTAATTACAGGACACCGAGTGCAGGCCTGTAAACAGGGCCTGCAATCACCCAGCATCACTGCGTCAAGAGACCAGCCCAGCAGTGAGAAAGCACAGGATGCATGTAGCGCACATGCAGTAGGCAGTCATACTGTAGGGGATGCATATCCTGGGTTTATAATCAATACCGTCCAAACATGGCTTGTTGCAGTTTTGTTCAGTGTGTAGTGTATGATAAGTCCATCCTTGCGTGTGAGGGGGGGGAGAGAAAGAGGAGGAGGTTACGATTCCGGCTGGGGGTGATGGTGGACAGGAGCATAGGGATTATTTGCATGTCACAGCTTCCTGCATGTGGAACGTGCCTGTAACACCAGGGTTAAAGATGTATTTTAGTAACAGTTATGAAGTTTAAAAGAATCCATTCATGAATAAAGATATTTTGTAAGAATACAGGTTTTTTGTGTTGATTTGGTGATGCTGTAGGCAAACTAGCCACGTTTATTTGGTAAGAACTAAACATCAAGATTGCTACTGACTGACGTTAGAGTTATTATGTTGCTAAGGAAGTACAATTTCATCAAAATAACATGAATAAATAAGCATAATTTAGTTTTAATTAGGTGGGTGCCCTGTCAAGAGGGGCTTAATTCAATCTTCATTCTTACAGCGACGGGAAAAGACTTTGTGGCAAATGATTTATGTGCAGCTGTAATTTAAAAGTAAGGATCCAGGAAGAATGGCCAGCAGTGACACTGCCCACACAGCATAAACAAAAGGAAACTGCATCACTCGGACTCCATCAGGCTGGTTGCATATATTTCAATGACACATTCATTGATTCATTCATTCATTCTCTTAGAGCTTCAAAAAAAGCCAAAGGTGAGGCCATCTCTTACAAAACAGACGAAACAACCATATAAAAACAGCCCCCCCAACACTGCCTTATTCACCACACCCCTGCTGCACCCAAAGCTCTCTCCGTTTTCCCACATCCACACATTTTCATTCCTCCATCACATATCTGTCCTCACAGACAGGAAATATTTCAGGAACAAAAAAAAAAAAAAAAAACAAACAAAAAAAATATATTCACAAAAACAAAACTGAGGGGGAAAACAATTCAAAAAATATATTTATATATTTATATATATTCTGAGGTATGTTTCCACAACCAAAACAAATTGAAAAGAATCCATCCAAAAAAAACAAGCAATCATTTAAGCACCCCCCCTCCCTAAAACATAAAATAATACTACCAATAGTTATAATAACAATAATTAAATTAATGAAGAGGCAACATGTATCCCCAGTTCCACCTCTCCCCCTACTCTCAGTAATCAAAGTGCAGCAGCATCCAGATCATCTAGTCCATGATGAGTCCACAGCCCCCAGGAAGTGCCACACACACACACACACACACACACACACACACACACACACACACACACACACACACACACACACGTAGTTCATTACACACTCACAGTCCATTATACACACACACGCACACACGTGCAGTTCATTACGCATGTGCGCACACACATCTCAACATCATGTCCACAAAGAGATAATAAACTAAATCCTCAACAATCCGGCTGGGAACTAAAAAGAGACCATCGTGCCCAGTAGCTTTTCTTCTTCGTTACGCTCAGAGTTCTGGGCCCAGGGGAGCAGAGGGGCTGGGGAAGAGGCTGTTTGTGCCACAACTCAAAAGGTGTCTTGTGCAACAAAACAAAATGGTTGAAAAAAAAAATTTAGAGAAGGGAGTGGGGGGGCATCTGAAAGATGATCTCCCAGTGATTGGTGGGTAGTGACGTCCTCTGTCTGCCACCCTCGCAGTCAGGCCAGGTACTGCTGCATGGCGCTTTTCGCCCTGGAAGACAGAGCAAGACCAAACTCCCATACGCTGCTTGTCAGCAATGAAACATTAGAGAGGAGTGAACTACAAACTCTCTTTTCCTAACATTGCTAAACCTGAGACATAAATTCACGATGCTGCTAGGAATGAAAGTGGCACACTCTTTAATCCAAGCCTTCGTTAAACTGCACATTAGACACAGTCCGAGAAAGAGACACTAGACTTTAAAGGACCTGTCACACAGGCTGGGATCCGAGGCCTGGGTGAGTTTGTGCAGAATGTCCACGAAGCCCATCTCTCTCAGCTTGTCTTGCCGCTCCTGGGAGCCTGGACACAGACAGAGGGGAAGTGCTGAAGATAGAGACCAGTACATGCAGGAGACAACAGAAGAGCAAGTGTTCATGTAACTCGCTTCTCCCCATATGCAGTAATAGCTTAAACTGAGGACAAAAACAAAGTTAGAGAGAAAACGGGAATTGTATCGTTCCCTTTCTACCAGAGCCACACACAGAGCCCCCCACCCTCCCCCCGCTGACCCATTCACCCCGCCACCTGACCACCTGTCATCAAATCCCCCTCACCGTCTTCCTCGTTCCAGATGAGGTTGGAGACACAGAAGGTGGCAGCCAGCTGCAGCTTAACATTTGAGTGTCCCTGAGAGGGTGAGTGAGAGAAGGGGGGGCTTGTCAGGTGTCAGGGAAGTTAAGGAACATGACAGAGTAGGTTTGCAGGTCAACGCTACCATATAAGACTTGATCTTCTGCAGCATGTCGTCGTTCGTCATGATGAGCTCTTTGGCCGTGTTGCCATCGGCGATGTTGGCCAGGATGCACAACGTCTGAAAGGAAGATCGTCTTCTGTTACAAGCCTGTCGTGATGGAGTACAGTACCAGAGACATGGAGCATATGCAAACCACAAAGCGTGGGGCCAAACTCATTAAGGTCTGACTAATGAGTGACGGCTGGAGCGAGAGCCAGCAGACAAGCCAGCGAACAGCGCAGGGCGGGACGCGACCTGTTCCTTGACCTCGATGCTGTGCTCGCCCTCCAGGATCAAGGTGACTGCCTGCATTATCTGTTTGCCGTGTGAGCTCATAATCTGGTCAATATGCTGGAAAGCAGAGAGACAGACACTTATTTCACTCACTGTGATGGCATAACACACTCACAGCCCATGTATGCATTACATTCATTTCAGAATTTTGCAGTGATTCCAGTTTTTTTGACAACACCAATGTGTGCTTACATCGGAATGCTTCTCAAAGTGTTCGTTTGAATTTTCTTTGGTCATTTGTTATGACATAATTCTAATATTCTGAAATATGTCCTAACGAGGATATTTACTTCTGAAAATTGCCTGCAAGGAGACATCTACCAAGATCTTCCATAGGTCGCATGCAGGGTTGTTATCATTAACGAAAAGTAAAACTATAAGAAAACATTCTTGTAAATTGAAATAAGATGAAAATAATCTAATAAACTACAACTAAACAAGATCTATAAACACTGCTTCCAAAACTGATATAAAATACAGACAGACATCAAAAACAAATACAATTTATCTGAAGTAATGATTTGTTTCTTTAATTACCGTTTATAATACCTGGAACATGTCAAGATCAGACACATATAGTTCTACAACTTTCAGCCTGTCCCTAGAAATAAACTGTAAAAATTTTAACAAACTGAAATATACAAAAACTAAATAGAAATACATTTTAAAAAAGACAAACTAATAAAATCACACCGAAATCTAAATAAAAATTAATATAAAAAGAAAAGCTACATTCAGAAAATTGAAACTATAACACTGGTCGCATCTTTAGGAAATAAACAAGGACATTTATGCATTGTGACTAAACTGACATTTTAATGGGTAACGATCAGTAGTTGAGGACGAAATCCAAAGTAGGACTGTGTCAATATATGTGTGCGACAATCCGTCTGCGTTCACGAGGACGTCTGCGTGTCCATGTATGTGCTTGCGAGGACGTCTGCGTGTCCATGTATGTGCCTGCGAGGACGTCTGCGTGTCCATGTATGTGCCTGCGAGGACGTCTGCGTGTCCATGTATGTGCCTGCGAGGACGTCTGTGTGTCCATGTATGTATGCGCAAGTATGTCTACGTGTAGATGGCTCTCTGCAGGTCTGACCGGGCGTGTGGACAGCAAGTTCCTGAGCAGCCCCAGAGTCTTCATCAGCACGTTGGCATCGGGGTCTGACAGCAGGCGGAAAAGCTGCTCTGTGCCCAACGCTCGTACGATCTCCACTTTCACCTTCTGGTCTGCCTGGAAGGCCATATTCTGCAGTGGCAGGACAGAGCAAGCAGCCTGATTATGTGAAGCCATTTACCTTCCATGCACCAGTCTGCTCTCCTGCAGAAATCTCCCAGAAACTTCCCTATGAGGGTAAATCCCAATAGCATGTACAGTTAAGAAGCCCATCAGGTGTACCAGTGTGAATCTCACCATGAGAGCCCAGATGCCATTGACCCTCAGTGCTGGACTGTCACTCTGGGTCAGACTGCAGAGCAACTCGATCACTCCTGATTCCAGGATGGGCTGGGAAGACACACGAACACACCCATGGTTTAGAGCAGCTAATTAATAAACAACGATGCTGAAATTCCTCTTCAGATTCTCTGGATGAAGCCATTTTTACTAGGGCTTCAAAAAAAGCCAGGAGTCTGTGTGTTTTCCCAGTCAAAGGGAAGCTGAAGGTCCCGGCAGTGCAGCAGCGCAGCCCAGGGGCTGAACGCACCTCTTTACTAGGGGAGAACTCCAGCAGCAGGTTGCATAGTGTGGAAGAGGCCATGACCAGCACTTCATCAGGGGCATTCTGCAGTAGCTGCAGGGACAGATGCATGGTGAGGGAGGACGTGTGGTCAAAAGCCTCATAAGACCCCAAGATACATGGGACAGCAGAGGACTGACTTGGGCCTACAATCCCTGAAACCGAAGCAACTGAACATCAAAACTAACTGCACAGCTTCCTTCCTTGAGTTTCAGACATGTGCAGGAAAATAAAAGGGTCACGTTGTGCTCTGGTGAAACATCCGGAAAACTACCATGACAATTATGCTCGTGGGAGTTTTACTTACACAAAAATGTTCTGAGGGCAAGATATCTGACTGGTTGGTCCTGCCTCATCTAGTTGTTTGGACCCACCTCCTCTACAATCTGACTGGTTATCTCTCTGAACCAATCATTTTTCCTTCTGCCCTTAAACTTCCATAAGGGACAATTATTTTGAGAGGAACGCAGAGGGACACTGGCACGTGACAGGCACCTTCATGAGCGGTTTCCACACGGCATGGTCGTGGAAGCTCGTCCTTAACTGCTGCACTGAGCGAGAGAGACTGTGAAGACACCTGGGCAGGGTGGCAAGGAAACACAGCGAGGTCATAACACAGTGAGGTCATAACACAGTGAGGTCATAACACAGCGAGGTCATCTTTGGTGAGCTGCAAATACTGCTCCTCAGTCAGGAGGAAGCAAATATAAGCAAATGACAACAGTAGCCGAACATCATATCAAACCCCAGGTTACAACCCGGACGGGAAGCAGCGAGAGGGACGGCGGTGCGCTTACCTGACGGCCGCCAGCCGCACCTTGATACTGGACTCGGACAGGCCGCTGACGATTCTATCCATCATGTTCTCCGTCTCTGTGATCTGCAGAGCACACAGGCAGCTCATTCACACTAACTAAAGGCATTATGGGAGAACAAGTAGGGCTGGGCAATATGGTCTCAAATCGATATCACGGTTAAAGCTCGATTACGATTTATGAATGATAATTTTGTTTTTTATTTGTTTGTTATTTGTCCTTGTGTTTCATTTAGTTTGTGCTGTGAATATGCTCTTAAAGATATTTTTTGTGATGAAAGACTATATCTTGATGATTTTAAAGTAATGGAAGGAAACACACAGATTAACCATTCATTGAATATTTTGAACAACTGAAACCAAATAACACATGTAAATCACAAAATTGTTATTCTATTTAAAGTTAGAGCAAGCTGAATATTTTGTCATTTTTATACATGACACCTATTTTACTGTCTTCCAAATGCGTGCGAGACTCTTTTGGTCCAACCATGATCGAGTGATCACACCTGTGATAAAAACTAGGCTAGCCCACGATAAATAATAGCACAGAGACTGCAGAGCACAGGGTAAATGCAAGTGGTGTGGGAACATGTTGGATATCTAGTACAGTATAGTATTCAATGTAATAAATGTTTTATGCAGTTATTTGATGTGAAGTTAGATTAACTTAATTTTTTTTTCAAAAGAAACAAAAACAAGGTATGAACCAAACCATCTATTTGGAGAAACATTACACCCCTAATCAGACCTGTATTGTTATACAAGTTATATAATTAGTAAGCTTTCTAAGATTGCCCATATTAAGTAAACCCTGTACGATCATGGCTACAGGGAGTGTAATTTCAACAGTAAAGATACATATTAAATGAGTCGTGCTGGCGAGCCCCGTGATGACAAGAGGAGTTTTATGCTCAGCCGTCTGGGAGAAATGCAGTCCATGTGGGATGGAAAACAGTGGAAATTTCCCAGAGTCCCCAATGGACTTAATGGAACAACAGAAAGGTCAGCAAGGGCACCTTTTTGCGCACGTCCTCGTCGTTGGCGCCCAGCGAGGCGTACAGCTTGAATGCGGCCTGCCGCAGCTCGTGGGCGTGTTTCAGGTCGTGGTCCAGCTGGGAGGGGGTAGGGTTCAGAGAGAGAGAGAGACTGTCACACCTCACAGCTTCACTCTGGTTGCACAGCTCGACCCGAAATGGGCTACAAGCACAGGGCCCCTCCAGTGTCCTGAAAATGCAACAGTCAGGATCCTGTACAGTTTGGCTCACTGTTGCACTCTTTTCTACTGCTTTTCTGCAATTCTTTATTCTAGGGCTGCTTCTGTCGTAAGACTTTCAGTGATCTAGTACAAGGTCAAGTGGGACCTAAAGTTTATTCCAACAGCACAGGGCACAACACAAAGAACAGCCCTGAGAGAATATGCCAGTGGGTAATTTAGAGACACTGGTTTGCCTAATTTCTCCTGCAGATCAAAGACATGCAAAGTGGTACCTGGAGGAAACCCGTGAAACACAGACAGGAACACAGGAATATTCACACACGCAGTGGAGATGGGATTCGAAACCATAACCTTTGGGAGTGAGCCAACAGTACAGCTCTGCCACCCTCAGTATAATATTTGCACAATGACACTAATTTCCAACATACTCTAATATACCTCAGTCAAATGATCAGAGACCGTGTATCTTCAGCAGCTGACTGCGGGCCCTCATCCCACCGCACCCCCCACGCCGCCCCGCAAGCCCCTCACCCGCTTGATGTCCGCGATGGCACTCACGGAGCTCGGGTACTTGAAGTAGTCGGCCAACATGGCCACCAGGTGGTCGGTGACGCTCGCAATGCGCTGCAGCTCCACGTCGGGCTCCATCAGGTAGGCCAGCGTTTCCGCACCCTCCACCCGCTCCTCCAGGAGGCGCTCTTTACTGCACATGCGCACCAGGCAAGGGAGCGTCTGTAAAGATCAACGCACAAAGACACGTTTTTTTTTAATACACAGGCAAGCACACATAATGTATACTCAAAGATCCTCTCTTTCTAGCAGACAAACAGGAATATCTTTTAACACGTCCTGACCACCCTACCCATCAGGACTGACCTTCAGAACAATGCAGGTGTCATCGGTCCTGATGGCTCCAGCTCGGCACATGTACGTCAGGCTGTGGATAGGTGGGGGTTGTCGATAAGAGACTGAAATCTATGGTCTGAACCATACACTCCGACTGCAGGCAGGCAGGCAGGCAGGCAGACAGACAGACACAGGCAGGCCTCACCATTTTGCTGCTGTAAGCTGCATTTCAATGGGCCGGTCCCTCTGCATCATCCTGACAAATACCTGAGTGAGCAGCTCACCGTCCACCAGCACTGGGAGAAGCAGGACATGCAAGTGGAGAGCAAACGGAAGATAAGGATCATCACAGATTGTTTTTTAGTAACAAGCTGGCATTTTTTAAACATATTACACAGCAGGAAAGATACATTGTTATCCACTTGCTGATGTGACCCTGAAAAAACATGGCAGGCAGGCTGCCTTACGTTCAGAGACGGAGAAGGAAGGAGAGGACTGGAGCTCACCATTCACCAGTGTCAGGGACACCTGGGCATTCTCATAGGCCAGAACTGAGAAGCACTTAAGGGCCTGCATTTGTACCTGCAGAGAGATAGACACACACACACATCTAATTTCACATTTATTTAGAATTTAGTGATTGTCATTGTTGACACACCACAGCACACAACAAAGAAATGTGTCCTCTGCATTTAACCCGCATGTGACGTCGTGGCAAAGCAGGGGGCAGCTAATTCGGTGCCTGGGGACAGCACCTTGCTCAGGGTACCTCAGTGGTACTTTGCTGGTCGGGGATTTGAACCAGCAGTCTTTCAATTACAAGTGCGCTTCCCTAACCATCAAGCCGCCACTGCCCTTAGCTTTATGTATTTATGTACACCTTTAGTTTTATGTGTTCTTTTAATGCTTCATATGTAGTGCTTTGGCAATACTACCTGTATGCACAGGAGTGGAACTTAAGAATTTTTGCTACTAGCCAATTGGGCTAGTTCAGTAAAAAATGTCTGACATATCACTTTTTACTAGCCAGCCCTTCGCCTATATTTCTCACCTCGGGCGAGTGGGCGAGCCTGATTTACAGCCCTGTCTGTGCAAGTCATGCCGTCAAAGAATGTCGAAATCAAATGACAGACAGATAGAATGATAGAGAGATCGAGTGACATGACAGGAAGATGGTGAGCCGGCACTGGCGGCAGGAGGGGGGGGGGGGGGGGCGTGCCTCACCTTGTAGGAGGGGGAGATGAGCAGGGGGGCGATGTTCTGAATGGCTCCATGGTTGTACAGAATCGTCTGATGCTCAGGAGTCTGTAGAACAGAGAGTGCAACTCAGAAACTCGACCGATGAGCTGTAGTGAAGTACAGCCCATGAAGAACATGGCTGCGCCTGGCTGACCTTGCAGCAATGCGAGAAGATCTGGGTGATGTATTCCTGCGTTCGCTGCGACCGACTCAACAGGGACATCAGGTGGGGGATCACAGTGGGGTCCTGAAAATATCATTCATCATTTACACGCAGGGACTCTGCGATTACAGCTATTATTACTATTACAGGAAAAAAAAATGCACGAAAAGGTATGACTCAGTATTCTTATGCTAATATGGAAATGAGTGGTGTGTGAATGCAGAGGCTTTGGACTCACTGGGTAGAGCAGCTGTACTGGTGTAACCGGACTGATGAACACTGTCCTGAGGCAACGTAGGCAGGCCTCAATAAAGCACAGGTCCTGACAAAGAAGACCTGGACAGGGACACAAACACAAACAAACAGGTGGTGTGACGGAGCCACACCAAGAAAGGCGGCGTTTACGCATCTATTTCAGAAATAAATTAAATAAATGCTGTGACTAGGCGCCCGTCTGGGCGATGCCCAAGAAGGTCTATGTCACCCCATGCTTGAAAGGGGGAAAATACTATGGAGATGAGCAGATCTTTCACGTCTAAGGGTCTGTGAGGTGCTCAGGTCCGGCTGACCTTGCAGCAGGGCGGGGATGATGTGGCAGTCCACCAGGGACTTGATGTTGTTCTCTGTGCCCATAGCCAGGCTGCCCAGCACCACTGCACACTCGGTCCGCAGCTCCAGGCTGGACGAAGGCTGCTGCAGCAGGTACAATAGCCTTGGGGGGGACGGGACACCAACACAACAGAAATGAGCACCTCACATACCCTCACACACACTGCAATGGACGGGCCAGCGCACCCTGGATCCTGGCTGAACATAAAAGCTAAATAACAGAAAATTCCATTGGCATAGTGCAGAGCTGGAAAAAAAAAAAAAGTATTGAGACACACCTCCTAATCATTGAACTCAGGTGTTTCATTCAGACCCATTGCCACAGGTGTATAAAATCAATCACCTAGCTATGCAGTCAGGTTTACAAACATTTATGAAAGAATAGGTTGTTCTGAAGAGCTCAGTGAATTCAAGTGTTGTACTGTCATAGGGTGGCACCGATGCAATAAATCAGTTTGTGAAATTTCTTCCTTGCTAGATATTCCACGGTCAACTGTAAGCGGTATTACTGCAAACTAGGAGCAGTTAGAAACAACAGATACTCAGCCACAAAGTAGCAGACCACATAAAGTAACAGAGCGGGGTCACCGAGTGCTGAGGCTCATAGTGCGTAAAAGTCGTCAACACTCTGTTGACTCAGTACCTGCAGAGTTCCAAACTTCCTCTGGCTTTAACTCCAGCACAAAACCTGCACTGGGAGTTTCATGGAATGGGCGCCCAAGGCCGAGCAGCTGCATGAAAGCCTCACATCGCCATGTGTCAGATGGAGTGGTGTAAAGCACACTGCCACTGAACTCTGGAGCAGTGGAAATGTGTTCTGTGGCGTGACAAATCATTTATCTCTGTCTGGCAGTCTGATGGACAAATCAGAGTTTGGCAGATGCAAGGGAACATTACCTGCCTGGCTACATTTTGCCAACTGTAAAGTTTTGAAGAAGGGATAATGGTATGGGGTTGTTTTTCAGGAGTTAGGCTAGGCCCCTTAGTTCCAGTGAAGGAAACTCTTAATACTTCAGCCTACTAAGACATTTTGGACAATTCTATGTTTCGAACTTTGTGGCAACAGTTTGTGGAAGACCCTATTCTGTTCCTGCATGACTGTGTCCCAGTGCAGAGAGCAACGTCCATGAAGTGTAGTGTTGGGTGAGTTTGGTGTGGAAGAATGTGAGTGGCCAACACAGAGCCCTGATCACAACCCAATCAAACACATTTGGGATGAAGTAGAATGGAGATTGTGAGCCAGGCCTTTTGCTCTTTTGGATGAATGGGTAAAAATTCCCATATACACATTCCAAAATCTTATAGAAAGCCTTCCCAGAAGAGTGGCAGCTGTTATAGCTGCAAAGGGGGGACCAACTCTATAATGATGCCTATGGATTTAGAATGGGATAGATGTCATAAAGGTTCCTCTAGGTGTAATGGCCAGGTGTCCCAATACTTTTGTCCATATAGTGCCTCATTAACAACATGAACTTCAGAGTATCTTTTTCAGACCAAATAGATAAGGTGTGTAAGCCAGTCTGGCAGTCTGACGTCTACAGCTAAGTGTGGGCTGCCGTCTTCTGCTTTCACTCAACCGGGCAACACGCCATGTCCCCAACAACCACCAGGCCATCCAAAGACTTTAAATCAGCAAAATGTTTATCACGTTTATGTTCAGAGGACCAATGGGATGCTGCGAACGAGAAGCAACGAGATGTGGGGGAGCACGTGGATGAGATACCTGGGCACGGCTCCCAGCACGATAAGGTTGGCTTTCTGCTTGTTGTTCCCAATTACAGCATTCTTCATGTCACTGCAAAACATAAGAGCAAATAACTGGAAGCCGAGGACCAAAAGTTACGCGTATTTGCATCTGACCCTAAGCAGTATTTGGCAAAGACTAAGTATAAAGGGCAGATTTCAAGGAACCATCGCTTGCAATTTGTGCAGTTAGAATTGATTTAATCGATTGCTTTTGTCTGGAAATTGCAGGTTCTGTCATCAGTCTACAGCTGCATGTATCTGGTTTAACATCCCTGAAGGTCCACGGTTACAAAATGCAGGAAACTGAAATAAAATACCAGCTTCAGACATCTGCACCTAGATGGTTGTCTATCTTGGTCAAAATAGCAATCTATGGGGCTCTTTACAAAAGCAACTTAAGAGTATTAGTGTATAATTATCAGACACTGAAGGCAGTGGAAAATCACAGCGATCCAGTGTCTGTCACAGTAACCAGAGCACGAGCTGAGGATATAAATAAAGATGGGGGAAAAAAAAAAATCTGCGTCAAAGCCTCATGGGGAACCCTGAATGAAGAAGTGATAAACACACAGGCAGGCGCACAGGTGCACACACACATGGACTCACACACACACACAACCTGCAGGGCTTCCTGCAAACACACACAGCAGTTATTAGGCACACTGTCACCACACAGAAGGCACTGTACTCACATGACTCCCTGAAGCACTTTCTGTGGGTCGGGGTCGAACAGTCTGTCAACATAATGGCGACTAGTGGCAGTAACCTCCTGCGTAGCAACAAGAACGGAACAGGCGTGAGTCTCTGCCTCTTCCATATTAAACACAGCCTGGTACAAGGATCCCAGTCGAGGAACCTCACCAATACGGCTCCCCCTTTAAGCCATTGCTCATTGAACGCACGAGGTGATCAGCATGGGGTTCTGTCATTTGATAACTCTGTTTACAATTAGCATCACCAGCTAGCCAAGAACCTGCTTGATATCATGCAGCAGAACAGCCTCCACTGGCATTAAAGTCTGCACACTCTACCCCCACATTTTCCCTGTTTCACTTTTATTTGCTCTTTTTACATCATAACATTTTCATTTTTAGCAGGAGCTTTAGTCCAATGTCACATACTGTTGAGAAATATGGGTCAGCAAATCCCTGTAGCAAGTTTAGGACCTTCCTCACTCTGCAAGCCAAGGGATTTGAACAAACAACCTTCTGATTGCTGACACAGCACCTTAACCCACTGAGCCACACACTGCTTAACAATAGGTTAAACAGGCTGCTATTTCAAAAGAGAAGAAAGAATTATAGAAATCGGTAACCTGTTGTATGTATGCAACTATAATAAGAATATATCGCAGTCACTATGACAGTCACACATCCATGTGTGTATATATCACAAAAATGGCAAGATAAAGCTCATGACTGTATGCTAGCAGACATTTTAGACCCCATTAAAACAAACCACATTGGACCCAGACTAATCCAATTACACTCCATAGTTGTTAGAGCCCATGTATTTGTCCAGCTTTCCCTCCTTTTATGCTGTTCCTAACCCTATCCTCTACTTTTTATCCATTGAGATTTTATGTGGGTGGAATATCTGCACAGCTAAGGATTCTCGATACATATCACAAACCTCTTCAGTGTCCGCGACATAACTTGTCTTACTAGTGCCTACTTTAGAAAACCCTTGGCTGGACAGTAGCAGCCCATGGTGAAATAGGAAATTTGCACTTTACAGAAAATACTGTCTTCCTGTTAAATGATTTCCGGGTACAACCTTATAAACTCTACCCCATAAACAATTTCTGAAATCAGTGCTGAACTTCAAGATAACATTCACAGCATTTCTCCACTTGTTTTGACATAGCCTTCAAGCCTGTACTTAACTAAATTAATTCATCACTAGAGGATTAGGAATGACACAGTACGTTTTCACAGTACGTGTGCTCAGGTTAAAATACGTATATTTTTAATTATGTTACTCATTGCAACAATATTAAACGTCATGAGCAGACTTATTTGTGTACTCTTATATAATGTTGTATATTACTTTGAGAGGTGAGGAATTTATTTGGAAAAGTTAAACAAGGAAATCAACGATTTTAAGATGCGCTGCAATAACCTAAGATGCGAGCAGCTACGATGCTCACTTGAGACATTACTGAGAACTATTCCCATAATTAAAGCCATGTTTTTGGTTCACTCATTATTCTAAATGTTACCTTAAAATCAAATCTTGGCGCCACTATAAATGTTTTCAACACCCCACATACCTGAACGATTTTATATTAAAATAAAAAAACTGGAAAATACTTTGGTTATGATCAACTTAAACACATACGATTTTAACTTTTGCGTTGCTTGGTTTGATCCTTTTTACGCGCTTTTACAAAGAAATGGGCGGCAAGCTCAAACTGAAAACAGTGCACGTTGTCAACAATCGTAAATTTCAAATATCCCTAACTCATACATGGGGTATATATGACGATCCTTAAGCACGCACGTGTTCCGCGTTGGTGCACATTATATGCCATGTATTACACAGCACCTCGGAAAGGTCGCTGCCTATGAACGGGAGGCGCTGTCAGGCAGTGTGAGAACGGAGAAGCCCAGATCCGCCCCGGGAAGCCCTACCCACGCAAGGCTACGCATCGGCACACACCTCGTGTACTTTCACTTCCCGATCGTCATTACACAGGCTGCACCCCGCTTTGCTTTGCAGAGTACTTCTGACTTTACAGTGCGATCCGATCAGTTATTCTCGGGTTAAGCATGCTTACAGCTTTAACAGGTGGTACGCCACAATGGGAAAACGTGTATATCAATAATATTACTCCCCATAACGTTAAATGCCGACACTGACAGTTAAATTTATCAGCGATTATCCAAGCCACGAACTGGGGATAAACGAAGCAGCCGTACAGCGGTTCATAACTATGACTTCGCACGCGTTATTAATAAAACTGTCGTGTAGTTGTCGAAAAAGATACTGCTTAGCAATACAAAGTTAACGCCCAGGCATCTCACGCTATATATTCAGAAAGCCGAAACTGTCCGGTTCCGTTTATAATATGCAAGATCGTTAACTTGTTAAATAATAAAAACGGCTAGCTACACTTAATAGTACTTCATGTTAGCAGACAACTTCATACCCGGCGGTGGGGTAAAGTAATGAAGCGCGCTGTGATATACTACGCTACTTATTATACCATTACCGACGCGTAAAAGCACCGCAACTGATGTGTAACATCTATTAAATAGTACAGGATGATCAAAACCCAGGGCTTCACATGCGGCTAGCCGGTCATGTCTTCATCGGCACCGGTTCGGTGACCGGGCAGAGCCAGTCAGTGTCACATCACCAAGTTCCGAGCCGCGGTGCCAGCAGACAAGGATCGGCCGCTATAGCAGACATTGTTGCGACCTTCCTGCTGTGCGCCACTGGGGCGCACGGAGGACAGGCCCGGTGTAGCGGAATATGTGCAGAAGACTCACGGACAGCACGCTGATGCGGAGAGGGGCCTCCAGCATACACGCCATCTCTCTTCCCCCGGACGAGCGCCCCAATCGGAGCCGCACTTTCTACATACTAGGCCTTCCAGCCCTTCAGCTCGAGTGCTGGGGAAAAAAACGCCACCAAGCCACACGCTTTTTTGTTGCAACGTTTGCTACTCTGAGAAAGGGGGTAGTGGATTTCACAGGAACTAAATAACACTTATTTCACATTCCTGTGCCTGTTTAAATTGCCAATTTTCTAGCAAATTCGACATACACTTTTAATTATCGAATATTATTTTGAAGCTTATGAGTGGCTAGTTTGTTTTAAACCACGTCGGTATCGCTCGTTTCATTTCGACAGATTATACACATAAATACAATGACATGATTATCATAAAATTAGTTCTCTTTACACGAATATATTAATTTTCTTCTAAAACATTATCGACGATGCGCTACATTAATTCAGTTATTGAATTTTATTTCAAAACTGGGTTACGTTCTGAATACATTCAGTCGAAATCACTTTTCTCAAACATGTACTATATATACTTAATGGTCTCCATAGGATTCCGTCTGCGCATGTTCTTTATTTGCCAGCAGGGTTGCCAGATCACCTTCCAGTAAGAAAGTGCATAGCTTTCTTGGCTTTTTGCATATTTATTTTATGAATGTTTTGTTTTACGAGTTTCTCCTATAGCGGTGTTAAAGTTTCACGAAGGTGGTTAGACTAGCATGTAAATTGAAATAAAACGCTATTTGATATAAAACGACTCTACCGTTACCATTACCCTCAGACGCCATGATGTGAAACCAGGAAAGGATAATAATAACACTAAATAATTTTGATTTTCACAAGGAGCTTTAACTTTTTTGTTTCGTATTAGGGCTATATCAGAAGCATGTCTGGTAACCCTAAGTGAAGTAGGTGAGTATTGTGTATATAATCCGCGTCTTAGGGTGTATATGTTGCACGTGAATCCAGTCAGATCAGTCTTGATATTTTAAGACAGATATGTCATAGAGAATGCTTTTATAATCTAGAAGACTGATGATGATAATAAGGAAACGGCCAAAATGAAGATCTCATTCGCGTTATGAACTCTTAGTCAGTAATGTGGCTAGCAACAAGTTCAGGGAATGTTACACAAGTGAGAAACTGTCTTTCCTTACTTTTGTGAATCTGGATCTTTTGCTGACTATTGGGTTACAGGAACGCGGCTTTATTTGGGAATATATTACAAATATTCTAGTGCAGATAGCCCGAAAATCAAGCTAATGTCCCAGCTAATCAAGGGAAATTGGCTGTACACTTTCTTTCTGCCGATGAACCACAAAACGTGTTTTACCGTTTAATCACGCTAAACCAAATCTCATTTTGCTGTGTCCTTTTCTTTCCATTTGACAGACTGCGCCGCCGTGCTCTGAATCTGACCTGTAGTGTTAGGTTGAGGGAAATAAGGGGGTAGGAGATTTGGAGGAGTGGGCTTTAATTAGATGCTATTAGTCAGACCATACCTTGGGATTTTTGAGCAACCATGAAGATTGCAGTAGAGGGTTGCTGTCATGGTGAACTGGATAAGATCTACGAGACCATTGCCTATCTGGAGCACAAAGAAGGCCTGTCTGTGGACCTGTTGCTTTGCTGTGGAGACTTCCAGGCAGTGCGCAATGAGGGAGATATGAAGTGCATGGCCGTACCAGCCAAGTACAGGCAGATGCAGACCTTCTACAAGTTAGTGTCACTGTTGGCCTTTTCCTATATTTTACAATACTTTACAATTACTAGTGTATTCTTTTTAAGTTTCATTCATGTTCATTTTTTCCATCTCCCTGCAGATATTACTCTGGTGAAAAGAAAGCTCCAGTCTTGACCATCTTTATTGGAGGAAATCATGAGGCCTCCAACCATCTGCAAGAGCTGCCGTATGGTGGCTGGGTGGCTCCCAACATCTACTACTTGGGTAAAGATCTTCAGATACAGCAATGTCATTTCTTTAAGCTTTTCATTCACGTATATTCCTCTATTAACCATGAAGGCATTTGCAGGTAGACGGATATGCATGATTCTTACATGTTCTGCTTGACTAGGTTATGCTGGAGTGGTTCGCTACAAAGGAATAAGGATCGGTGGCTTGTCAGGAATTTTCAAATCGCATGACTATAGAAAAGGTGAGCAAGGTCAAACATTCCATCAATCCATCCATCTTCTGACATCTCATCCTGGGGTGAATTTCAGTATGTATAATAGATCATACCTTTCTCGTGTACCCGTTTTATGGCATCTTCCATTATCAAAGACTAGATCCAATACTAAGAACACAAGTACAGAGGACGTTAAATATCCAGGCACGTTTGTCTTGCTCCATTCAAAATATCAAGGATACACTGGTTGCATTCTTGCCAAACAAGACCAATCCCATGATTCACTGCGCCGAAGTCTGTTCTTGGAAGGCAAGTTAGCCGGTTTTGCCAAGACCACAAGTACAATCTCTGTGTTCTTGGTATTGATTCATCCCCGTTCAGGACTGGGGTGGAGCAAAAACATTAGCTGAAAACAATTTTAACTATGTACATAGTTGAAACACTTTCATTTTCACAACATTTAAATGGAGCAATGTAATATATACTGTACGTGTGCCATTCTCTGACTTTACTCTGAAAACCGTGGTGCATTGTATAGTTAGTATATGGGTTTGTTTTTTTTCCCCCGATCTAACTAGTCTTTTGTATGAAACCATATAAAATGAGTTCTACTGCAAGTATTTTGTATGGGACTTATGGTGTGTTTATATTGTAGGACACTATGAATTTCCACCCTACAACCAGGAAACACTGCGCAGTGCCTACCACGTCAGAAACATTGACGTTTTCAAGCTCAAGCAGGTGATGACTTTGCTATGATTTGAAATAGAATACAGTGCTGGTGTATCTTACTCGAACAATTGGTTCCGCAAACCCACAATACTTTAAATCATGCCTAGGTTACAGAGCTGAATTTTTTTTTTTAGGACCCATATCTTACACGAAGGTTAGCACAAAAACAATTGGCAAATGCTAAAAACTATAGATGCACCAATGGTATTATCATCTTGGTCGATGCAGCAGCAATTGACCATTGGTTAAAAATGAGCCGATATTTGCCGCCAATAATTCCCTTTAAAATGGTGACCCATATTAATTTGCACACTTGCCGATTACAAAGTTAGAAAAAATTCTGCTGTGTGGAAATTTAACAGTGAAAACATTGCTCTGGAGAATAAACTAATAAACATGTCAACACAACAAATTTGATTGCTCACCTTAAGGCGAGATTGTTTTTTTCTTTCTTCAGAAAATCTTCACATTCATTCCCACGATAAGGCTGCAGTTCTGTCGTGTAACACTAGTCTGTCAGTCATGCAAGCATTTAATAAAATAAAATTCAGTTCAAAATCAAAAGACACAAATTTTCTGAGTAATATATCACACTTGATGATCAGCCCTTCTCTGTTATAGATGCTATTTAATTTCTTTCCTTCCTTTTCCCATATTGCTCACTCTAATGATGATGTTTAACACAACACATCCATGTAAAGCGCTTTGGGACGGCTCTGTTGTGAAAGACGCTATATAAAAATAAATTGAAATTGAAATATATATAAGATGTATACAATTACAAAATAGTGCTCTGGAACTGTTACCAGAAGTGTTTTTTTCTTATAAAAAAAAAACCTTTTTAATATTTTTGGAATGTAATAACTTTATTTTTTTTAAGTCATTTGGGTGGTTATTACTACAGTGTAGTTGCTTGATATGTTTTTAACTTAAAAACACACGTTGCTCTTAGATTCAGCAGCCGATGGACATCTTCATGTCACATGATTGGCCACGTGGTATTTATCACTATGGCAGCACAGAGCAGCTGCTGCGCAAGAAGAAATTCTTGAGGCAGGAGGTGGAGTGTAGCAGTCTGGGCAGCCCTGCAGCTGCGGAGCTACTGGCCCACCTGCAGCCTGCGTACTGGTTTGCTGCTCACCTGCATGTCAAGTTCGCAGCCATCATGCAGCACCAGGTCAGTGGTATCTCCCATGGTGCAGTGTTCTATCTTCCAAGATTCTGATGTTTCTCCGGCTTGGAAAATCCAAGGTTGTGACAAAATTCCAGTTATAAATTAACATCATATATTTTTTCATGTATTTCAATAAAAGGAACCAAATCATAATTTTTTTTCTTTTCACAAATACTTATGCAGTTGCTAAATTGCCCGTAGGAGTGCATGTGTGTGTGAATGGTGTGTGAGTGTATCCTGTGATGGGCTGGCCCCCCATCCTGGGTTGTTCCCTGCCTCGTGCCCATTGTTTCCGGGATAGGCTCCGGACCCCTCGCGACCCAGTAGGATAAGCGGTTTGGAAAATGGATGGATGGAAATACTTATGCAGCATGTCGTCATGCCACAACAGCAGCTAAGAAGGATTAAGTTGAATGTAATGCAACTTTGTTGAAGTTGGTTAATTGGTATGTTTGTGTTTATAGGGTCAGGGTGACTGTGCCGCCAGAACTACTAAGTTTCTCTCACTGGACAAGTGTTTGCCATACAGGGACTTTCTGCAGGTTTGTCTCTTTAGTCTGTTGTACCTCCATTGTGACCAGTTCACTCACTCACCTTAGTTTATTTAATCTTAGTGTTAACCAGTAAATATTAAATCGGAGTAAATCACTGTGCTTGTTGCATGTCTAGGGAGACTTCGTCTGCGTGTCTGCGACCTGTTCTGATTGTTGTAATGAATTATATATTAGCACAGTTTTAGTACAGGATGTGTTTGTACCAAGTACAGTGGCAGAGTTCAGCAGCCAACATGAGTTGGCATGGGGAGCCTCTGAAGAAGAGATTCACATTCAGGTCTGAGTAGTCAGTGAAGATGTGCACCTCCCCCGGTGTTTCACATGTCATTCTAGGTTAAATGCAATTCCGAAAACCTGCAGGATTCTATCCCTCAAGGTGCAGCAGTGGCAGGTGGGGTGATGCCAGTCTCTCCCTTTCTTTATCAGGTCTTGGATGTAGCAGAGCGACCAGGTTCTTCGGACTGTTTGGAGTATGACCCTGAGTGGCTGGCTATCCTGAGAGCCACCGATAGCCTGCAGAACAACACGCCCAAGCCCTGGAACCCTCCACAGGACAATGGCCTGCACTCCCGGTGAGGACACTTTAATGATAGGCTGTGATGCTGCTGATGCAGGTAACAGGGATTGTCTTCTCAGCCTTGCATGCTTCTGCAGCTGCTGTTGATATTAAACAGGCTTAGAAATATTTACTCTCTACCTTTTTAAGGTTCTTTAAGCTGCACACTTATGCTCCAGCATGCATCTTCCCTGATTTCTGCCCAGGTGGGACTTCAGTGCATCAGAAGTTGCTATGATGGAGGCAGTGACTTGTCTGGGGGGTGAGCTGCGCATCCCTGAGAACTTCAGCCAGACGGTGGCCCCCTACGAGCCGAGTCGCCCCCAGCCCCAGCTGCAACCCAGCCACAGCACCAACCCTCAGACAACAGAACTGTGCGCCACCCTGGGCCTGACCGACATTTACATTCGGGCTGGACAGGGCGGGTGCCGGTCCGAGGAGAGGGGTGGCCCAGGCGCCTCTGAGGAGGACGAGGAGGAGGAAGACAATCAGAGCACCGGCAGTGTCGAGGAGCCAAGCGAATACCCCACTGACACGTCTGCTCTGTCCAGCTCCTACAACCCGGATGAAATCACCATCGAAGATGAGTGGGAGGAAGACGATGGATCCAGCAAGGGAGGGGACGCTGTTGTCCCAGAGGGAGAGCCTGGGGACAGGGACACTGACAGTCCACCACGAGATGTGGCCTCCAGGTGCTTAGTGCTCCCACCTCCGTGTATGACCGAAGCCCCACAGTTCTCCCTCCCCCTTGATGGACCTCCAACCTCTGCCTCTCCTCTTGCCTCCCAGTCACCCTCCCATTGTAGCCCAGGAGAAGAGGGCCCCCCACTTGCCAGAATCCCAAAGCGCACCAGTGGGGAGTCTGGTACTACCATAAGCACTGGAATCACCCCCAAGATAAAACGAAGGAACCAGTTAATCTACACTGTCCAGGATGAGGAGGATGAAGCATAGCGGCAGAGCCTGGCTGGACACCAGAGGCACGTGTGACAGCAGTATGTCTGCTTTCAGGAGCGCTTCATTGCTGCTGCTGCTCTTACTCAATTCAGTCTAAGAATCTATTTTTATTTTTTTTACAATAGGCAAGGTGATTTTTTTTACCATTTTGAAATTTTTATTTTAAAACTAAAATAATGAATTCATAGTAAACCTAAAGGTAATTTAGGTCTTTTCTTTACCCAACTGCTGCATCATGCTAAATTCTGTGCACATAAGAGTAGTTAGCAGAGCTGTACAAGTGCTTGAATATCACTTACTGTGTTCATTCATAGCATCTGCCTATGTGCCTGTTAATTTTTTTTGTTGTGCATATGTTAAATTAAAAATGCAGTTTATTTTCCCTAGAACACAACGCAGAAAACTTTTTTTTATGTTTTTAATTCAGTAAATCCAGTTATACATGACTTAACCAACAATGTGTGATTCTGTCCCTTTAAGAATATATGAAACATCACATCTTAAAGGACCTGAACAAGCCATTTGTCTGTTCTCCTTTCTGATTTTCAGCTCCCAACCAGTAGCTGGTTAAATAATCATAAGCCTTACGTTAGTATATAAATAGCTGTGGCTTTTAGCTGTGAAAGGTGTGAACAGGCACACACTGCTTCAGTGCAACATCAATGAACCAGTGTGTGCATGCAGATAGTTCAGGCCCTTCAATAAGAACTGCATCATAATTCTATCTCCTTGGAGAAACAGTGCAGAGCCGGAACCACTTTGGGGCAAAAGAACAGGTGTGATTGTATGGTTATACCCTTCTGGGAGGAATTGGCACTGCATTAGATGGCACTGCAGGCAGCTCACAGGTTGGATCAATGCCTTGAAACAAGGGTCTCAAACTCCAGTCCTGGAGGGCCGGAGCCCTACACAGTTTTTGGTTCACCCTCATTTAACACACCTGATTCAACTCCTTGTGCTAATTACCGCACAGCTCTTGAGCTGAATCATCTGTGGTGGAACAGGGAAAGAACTAAGCTACACAGGGCTGCAGCTCCCCAGGACTGGAGTTTGAGACCCCTGCCTTAAAATGAGAGGGTTTTGTGCCGTTTTCCTAATTGGACATCGAAGAATACTGCCAAGATAAGACCAAACTAATGAGCATAAAAAATGAACACTGATACACATCATGCCAATAATATGAAAACAATGAATCAAAAATAACTTACTATGCAAATTAAAAAGCATAGGAGCAATATTACACATATACAAATGCGTGGATATTAAATGTCACTCAGCTCATTTATGAAACACCTTGTTTTGCCCGATTACTAGATTTGGTGCAGATGGAGATGCTCATCTCAGGACACCTGTTATTTGGGTCTGTGCCTTTGCCACAGAGTCACAAAAAGTGTCATCTTTTATTGTGTGATGGTTTATAAAATAGATTCATGTCTTATTTACAATATAGATCCAAAACATAAGTCCAGGTTGCTTAGGACATCAAAACAATGACACACATGCTTTATTCATTCAGAGGACTCAGAATGAGATTTCCTTCCCACTTATTTTATGGCAATAAAGCGAATATGAGGAGTGCAACGGTGTCAACAATTAAAAATTAATCCTCTTTTAAATATCACATTCTGTTATCACTGTGTCTTGAAAATTGAGTGATTGTGGTCACATTTGTATTTGTACTGTATTTGGATTGCAAACTGAATTTCTGACCATCGGTCTATAGGACAAGCAGGCCATTCAAAGCACTAGCTAGAGCGACCATGAGCTCCCTTTAAAAGATGAGGCACATTCAAAATATACTCTAACCACTGGAACCTGCCTCCAGTGAATGGCGAATATACTTTGCACATAGTGTGAGGATATGAGTTGCACAGTGGGAGTCACCGTATGCTTAAATAATTAGCATTTAATTACGATTCAACGTGCCGCAATTGTCAAGCTTTTCACAGGCCTCTTTCTTTCTCAAGCTGAGTCACTGCATCATACTGTTAGAAATGCATTCAGATAAACTATAATAAGAACCCCAGATTAATAATTTATAATAACAAAGCCGAAATTCTATAGAGGTTTAAAATAAAGGCGGCATATGTTTCAGGCGTGTTGCAAGAAAAAAAGCTGTGTTTCCCAAAATCCGTTTTGTTTGGCAAACACAAAGAACTAGGGCTGTGTGCTCTCTGTCTGTCTCTCTGTCTGTCTCTCTGTCTGTCTCTCTGTCTGTCTCTCTGTCTGTCTCTCTGTCTGTCTCTCTGTCTGTCTCTCTGTCTGTCTCTTCATTCCTTTAGAGTACCAACATCTGGTACCATGCATCAGAGAGCATCCAACGGTTTAGTGTCTCTTTTTGCGCGTTTATCTACATTTAATTAATATATTAGATCCAATGGTCAAGTTGTTCTAAGCTATTAATGGGGTTAAAATCAATATGCATTTTCATTTCACTGTACATCCGGCACTGTCGTAACAGTGTAACAAACAGGTTCAGTAGCAAGGTAGAATGGAGGGAAACTCCAACATTAAATACCACATTCCACAGTAGTGTGCACGGGGACAGGGACCAGTGCAGAAAAACACCCTGACCTCTGCTGGGAAATACTGTTCCTTACTCTTTTTTGCTGTTCTTAAAGTAACAGCTATTACTGAATGAAGAGAAGTGATGCCGCTAACCATGAGCATAGTGTTATATATAGCAGGAATCACAGTGGCTGGGAGTGGGTGAGGGGGAGCAGAGGCCCTGAAAATGAAGAGAAAAGAAAAAAAAACGGATGTAGTTCTTAATTTGGTAGCACATCTCTGATTTTTCTGATGCTCAGGTTCCATGATTGATTTTTAATATCTGCCAACCATGAGGCAGATGTCTGGGAATGCTCTGTAGAGACGGGATACGTGAGATTCCCGATTCTAAAATGGGACGTCCTGCCCCGCAGACAGCACTGAATGGGGCGGCTTGCTTGTACAGCCGAGCCCTAGGCAGCCAAAAGGAGCGTGGGTATGTGCTGAAATGCAGGGAGAATAAACTTTCACTTTCTCCACCTGCCGCACAGACTCGCTGTCCTGTTATTCAATCCCTCCCTCGCTTCTGACACGAGTCAACACTCCGCTTGCATAATCGAAAAAGGAATCATGAGTTAAATGAAACACAAAAAAAAAAAAAATTCTACTATTTGTGCCATTTATAATACAAAACCCTGGGCACTCCATTGCTCCCTCACATAGTTTGAATTTGAGATTGTCTACCACTCACATTTTGGCAGAGAACAATCTGGTGGAGGACAGCCTCCTCCTCCTCCTCCCATCTCACTCCATCTCTTTGAATGGTGGCAGGGTGGGGTCTGGGAGGGGGAGTCCTCCAGATCACCAGGCCCAGGGATGAGGGGCAGGGCTGCTTAGTTCCCACAGCAGCCCCGGGTGGATTGGGCATCGGGGTCCTGGAGGTTCACCCCCCTGTGGCGTGCGGCGTGTGTGGGGTTCTGGGTGTCCGTTTTCGGCATCTTCTTTGCTAGACAATGTAAGTGAGGAAAGGTAAATGTTCCCTTTTTCACTTTGCTGTCTGCACCCCTTTCAGGAAAATGTGACCCTCATCTAAAACATCAACAAATGGGCCTGGACCACATGCTTACAAAACTGCCTAGAGAATGGATGCTCATACAGGCATTGTGAAGTGCACTGACACAAAGTACACTGGGCCACTTTCTGTTCCTTGCCTCAAGCATATTTTATACATAAAGTATTGATTCATATATACACATACCCACCTACCAGCCAGTATATCTCATTAGTAACACTATACATGTCCTTCATGCAAATATAACCAAATCATGTAGCAGCGCCTTAATGCGCAAGATCATGCAGAAACCGCTCAAGAGCTTCAGTTAATGGTCACATCAAACATTAAAATAAGGAACTAATGTAATCTAAGTAACTTTTTTTGGTATAGCTGTTGACGCCAGATAAATGCGTGTCAGTATTTCAGAAACAGCTGACCTCCCAGGATTTTCACTCAACGGTCTCCAGAGTTTACAAAGAAGAGTTCTGTGGGTAGAAACACCTCATTCATGAGAGAGGTGAGAGGAGAATGGATAGACTGGTATGAGCTGACAAAGTCTACAGTAACTCCAGTGTATTTACCTATTTATTTAGCAGCTGATTTTGTCCAAAGCAACAAACAATTCAGGATCATAGCGCTGTCACTATCGACTATATCAGTAATCAAGTGATCTGACGGTTCATTGACTAATCATTTATATAATATTTCAATTCCAGAGTGTTGTACATATACTTATATTTAAATATTTCCACTTGTACATATACAGTTTTTATCCTACTGTTCATTTTTGCTGACCTATTGCTGTACTGTCCACTTTCTGCCATGACTATGCAAATTTCCCACTTGTGGGACTAAAAGAATTATCTTATCTGACCTTATATAATATGATGTATAATATGCATGTTTTTGGAGGCTTGAAAGAAACCAGAGGATCCACAGAAGTCACCACGCAGGATCTACATGCAAACCCCACACACAGTGTGCGACAACTCAGTCACTGGAAACCAAACTTAGTAAGCTTTGTTTTATTTTAATGATCTATTTCAAAATTATCTAGTATCTGTAAAAATAAACTAAAAAATAAATAAACAAATAAAATCAGTCTAAAGTTTAATGCTGCTGCTTGCGCATTATGTTTTACAGGGTAGCCAACTCTCACGCATTAGGCATCACACTACCGCAGTTAGGTTACTCTCATATTTTGACATTCACTTTTGATACTCACGCTTTCAGACACTCACGCAAGAAATCTTACAGCAAATCTATATTATTCCATTATAAACTGACAATTAGTTATATCTGAAGTGTTGGGGAAGTCTGCAAAACGTACAGAATATTTACAAGGTAATAAAACTGTTACATACATGTAAATGTGTGTGCAGACTTGTCTCGAATTGAAAATCTCACGCCAGCCAGCTGACTAAAGTTGGCAGCCCTGTATTATGTAAGATGATGCGATAACGTGACGGGTCTGACCTTCATTTTAGCAGCAATTATTTTGACATACAGGAATCGTACAAAGAAAATTAAGCAAAATAATTTAACGTGATGACAAAGACAGGCTAGGCGGCTCCGCAAAGCTAAATGGCACAAATCTATGGTTAACCTCGCGTTATTTATTTTCCCGGATATCTTCTGTTAAGATATACTTGCATTGCAGTTGTACCGTCGCGATATTTCAGTCAATACTTACAGACGACTGCAATTTTAATGTGAATGAAATTATTTGGACCCTCCGCCATATATTCCTTCCACCATATTGCAGCGTAATTGAGGACATTTTTTAGCAATCCTATTTTATAATCGAGTAATCAAGCTAAATCAAGGAATCGTGACAGCTCTAATCAGAAAGCGGACTCAGTCCCTGGACTGTCTGGAGTTAAGGGACTTATGCCAGCCATAGAATCTGAAGAGGCGTAACGCACAGAGCTGTACACCCCCCCCCAAGCAAACTCTTAGATTTTCCAAAAGTACTACTATTATTCATTTTCCCAGATTTACAGTTTTTAGTCTGTTTTACTATAAATCAGTGTAAACATTTAGACCAATGGTCTAAATTAAGCAGGACAACTGAAAAAATGTAACTAAAAAAGGAGCAAAATGAACATTGAAAAGGCAGCGTGTCACAACATACCACGGTGCCTGTGTGTGAGAGACTCACCTATAGCCAGAAACAGCTCGTTTACATTCATGGCGGTCTTGGCAGAGGTCTCCATGAACAGCAGGCCAGTGTCCTCTGCATAAGTCTGGGCTTCCTATCACACGGCAAGAGGAGGATGACATAATTAACACAACAAACCAATCAGAGCACCAGACTGTTCAATGCGACTGGCCAAAATGAACCTTTTACAAATGAGAGATTATTCATCCAGTTCATTCACACCTCACTTTTGCCACCCACTGGTGTACTGACATACAGATTTCTGAAAGTTTCAGTAAGTTTAGTATAATTTAACTGACATTAAATGGTGATATAAAGCCCGAATAATCGACCAGCAATGGAAACACACAAAACTTTAAGACAGAAAGTGAGATTAATTAAGCAGTTTGAGTTATTTACTTGTTTTAAGGTTATGAGGAGGCTTTCTTCATATTTATAAGTTTCTGCTGTTTGAGTTTGACAAACTGAATATATCATATCAGTCAGTAAATAACTTAAATTATTGGTGTCTGTTTAATTTTTGACCTTACAAAATCAGATTGGCCAATATTACTGGTATTCAGAAGTATTTGAGGCAAGATTTTAACACTGTTCACTCAATTATTCTGAAACTCTGTTTCACTGACACCTGTCAAACAAAACACCTTTGAGGATAATCAAAGAAAAGTAACAGCAGAATCTGTATGAAAATCACCTCCTGGGCAGCCGTGCATATAAGCACTGAACCAGGCACTGAGATAAGTCCACTATTGGTTCACATCGTACAGGTGCAAAGCAATGTTTTTTTCCATACACTGTCACTTTATGCCTTTGCAGTCTTCTTTAGGTTTCTTATACACAAATATTTCATATTCATTGTATTTTATGTGTATTATGCACTGCTGCCTCACAGCAACAAGGTCCCGGGTTTGGTCCCGGGTCCTCTCTGTGAGGAGTTTGCACGCTCTCCTCATGTTCGCGTGGGTTTTCGCCAGGGGCTCCGGTTTACTCCCACGGTTCCAAAGCGTGCAGGATAGGTTGATTGGTGAGTCTAAATTGGCCCTGTAGTGTGTGTGGGTGACTGCCCGGGGTTGGTTCCCATCTGCGCTCATTGTTCCTGTGATAGGCTCCGGTCCCCCCCGCGACCCCAGTTGAGATTAAGCGGTTTCAGAAAATGGATGGACGAAAGCAACCCCAGATCTTAAATCGGCAGCATTTTAGTTTTCCAGTAATCACAAACAAAAACGGCTAGAAAAGCACAGACAAGACAAAAACTGAGTACAAACATTGTAAAGACTGATAACATACACAAATGGCATAATGAACATGCTTCAGCATGTCCACCGGCACCACAGTGAGCTGAGCGAAGATTATTAAAAGGGCAAACCACGCTAAAAAGCTGCACATGTAAGCCTAAGTTTATTTATTTGAAGATTTTTTTTTACTTATTTTGATTTGATTTGAGTATATGTGTAATCAGGCTGCACTGAGCACCTCATATTCCACCATGCGCTTGTCAGCCAGGTCGGCCTTATTTCCCGCCAGGGCAATGACGATGTTGGGGCTGGCCTGCCTCTGCAGCTCCTTTACCCAGGCCTTGGCTCGCTCAAATGTCTCCTGTAGAGAGAGGATGTACAGGGAGAAGGACGAAAAGCGTAAAGTGGCAAGAAAGAATGATATTGTAGGGAGTGGATGTGAAACAAGAAAGAAACAGAGAAAGAGTACAATGTAAGAACAGCAACACAGAAATGTACATGGTGACGTGAAATTAAATTAAAACAGAATAGAAACATGACAAACTAAATCTTTAAAATTAACTTTATACAGGAACAATGTTCATTGATATGACCTGAAACTGTCATACAGTAACAATCATTTAAGAGGGCTGTGCAGCTAAGTGCTGCTGCACAGTGTGTGGCAGTACACTAGCATCCCAATCTGGAGAGATTACCGGCTTGGTGATGTCAAACACCACAATGGCCGCCTGTGCTCCGCGGTAGTACATGGGGGCCAGGCTGTGGTAGCGCTCCTGTCCCGCTGTGTCCCAAATCTCAAACTTCACTGTTGTGTCGTCTAAACACACCGACTGGGCCAAAAAGGCAGCTGAAAGCCAGACAGGAACATTATAAAAGCAGAAAATGGAGAAGTAGAGAGATACAAGTTTCATCGTGTTTGTCCTGGATTTTTCCAGTTAGACCCTTTAAGCTCATCAAATGAAATTCAACAATATCAATTAAAATGAATAATATTTATTATAAAAACTTTCGGTGTCATTTTGCATTTCTCAACGTAAAAATTGAGAATCTAAAAATGACTGTCAGTGATTTTCACTATAAAATAGCCCTCATACTCCCCAAGTTCCCCACACCTGCTTGTCACCCACACTCACCTCCGATAGTAGTCTCCTGAAACTCGTCAAACTGGCCCTTGACAAAGCGCAGCACAAGGCTTGACTTGCCAACCGCCATGTCTCCGAGCAGTACCAACTTGAACTGACATATTTTGGTTTGGGTCAGGCTGCCATTGGGCCTGGCACTCCCCCTGCTGGCCATGAGCGGGAGTCCTCCTGGGTGGGAGGTCAATGAGGAGATCCCACAGCCTCACCAACAATTGCAAACCCTCAATAATTCTGGAAAAAAAATAAAGTCAGTCAATTCCAGTTAGTAAACGTAAATCTCTCATTGCAAATACATGCTTTATGCATTTGTTCTAGAATTAGGTCCTGCAACCTAAATCATCCTGTTCTAAATATATACTTTCTTGACACAATAGTTTAAACTTACCTTAGCACCTCTTATTTTGTATTTTTGGCTCATCCAGCATTACACGTCTTGCATAAAAAAAGCATAATACAAATTCTACAAGAAGATAACTTTCACTTTGCAGATGAAACAGAACAACAACATGTACCGAATATCGCCAGCGGCCTGAACTGCATCTCATCTCAATCTTGGCATGAATCTTACACTTACAATAATGCCTTATTTTTGCTCCAGCTTCCTTAATGATTACATTTCCTTGTGCTTGTAATGAAGCAAGCGTTATACAGTTTCTGCAGTCTCTGAGTCTTGTTAGGTTGTCAGCAAAAAAAATAAAAAATTCTGCCCCAGCTGCCAGGATTGACTAACTGCATGTTTTAGATTCTTCTTAACAAGCTTGGTACACAAGAAGAAAAGCAAGGAGGTCTAAATATTATTTGATTTTTAATCATGTATTTTTTTTACAATAATATACTTGATAAACTTCAAGAACTGTAGCAAATTTGACATTCGTAAAGATATTCAACTTAAAACAACACAACACGAAACAATATTTCTCAAAACTTTTATGATCAGGCTGAAAAATAACTAAACTGTCGTGTGAAATACCTTATTGGCGCATGAAACTACACTTGCGTATACTAATACGTATTAGCACACAATGCATATAAATTATAATATTAATTATAATTTATCTGTAACTAGCATGTCAAAGGGACCCCGACAAGCAGAATAACAGGCAATGTACTTCAATGCGACTGCTGTAGTCCAAATTCGTCCTTTGTAACTGCCAGGTCAAAAACCACACACATGCATAGTCTGAAAACTGTGGAGTGCGCTGGGGGTGTCCCGTCAGCTCCCCACTTGAACTCTAAACTACGTGAATAAAGCCAAAGTACGTCTCCCCCCGGCTAACCGCAGGCTGTCACTGCTACGTGAGCGACAAAAACAGCGAGCAGTGATGTAACGGGATCTCCGCCGGGCTACCAGCGCTTAACCTTGGATAACATCCTAACTCATAGGCGGCTATCTGTCATATTTCTTCGCCAGGAGCATATTTAGAAAAAGCCCGTGTAGCGACTTTAAGCGTAAAATGACTCCATAACCCCACTTGTTTTCGGGAAAAGCCCGACCAGCAGCTCCACACCTAGAAGCTAGGGCCTGACTCGGAGGCTGTGATTGACAGCCGCTGATCGTCGTCGCAATATAAAGTCAAAGATTAGAAGGACGGCAGTATTTACCTGATGCCAGTAGTCGCTGCGCCTGTCGCGACCTCAGAGCGTTTTCACGCCTCTATGTTGCCGTCGTCGATATGGACTAGATACGGCGGTGCTGCTGGCACTTCCGGCAAAGCTGCGCAGGCGCAGTAATCATCCTTGGCTTCCTTAAACCAACCCGTAACCTGATTTTTTTTCCTCACATACCATTAGAGTCAGGTTTCGGTCTAGTATCATGTGAATTCATTTTATTATCCATATGTTATAGATGTTTAAAACCAAAATATACGCATATAATTTTAAACGAAATATGTATCCATTGAAACAATACACGATGCATTAATATCAATACAAAAAGCATAAAATATTTGGGTAATTTTGCAATATTTGTGATGTGATGCAATGCTGTGATGCATAAGGTGACAATTCATCAAATAAAATGCTGCGTAACATAGTCGTTTCTTAAATGTATCATTTTAAAATAAAGGTTGCATGGAGACAAAAAAAGCTATTTTACTCCGTGCCACAGGGTTGCGCTGTGCGACTTCAAAATGAGCATTTTCTGTAAGTACAGGGCTGCACAATTAAACCACGTGTTAAAGGCGATCGATTTGGTTAATGCTCTACTTTAGCGTAATTTATTTCCTGTTTTAAATTGGAAAATCGAATAAACCATAACTGACATCTAATTGTGACTGAAAATGAAAAATTAAGGAATAGCGCTGGCACACCGTTCATGTCATCATGAGGAAAAAGCATGGGAGCGATACTGCGGTGAGTATAGTTCACAGTCAGCTGCGTACTGCAGTTCGTATTTTCCCGTATTTTTACATTGACAGAACTTGTCACAGCTAGTTGCTATTTAAACCATGCAAGGATTTGGTTATGCTGAGGTTGTATCACATAAGTAAAAGACATACCTGAAAAAGTAGATCTTTAAACCGGTTATGAAGCGGACGCTGGAATCTCTTATTTACCTTCACAGTATTAGATTGGCTATTAACTTTTCGTGACAACACGAAACAAAGTAATAACCCGTTCCGATCTTATCTCCGTCAGGTGCAGGGAACAAACGATAGTAGCGTGGTTAGCAAGCTGTCTGCGACGACACAGGGCTATTTCCATGACAGCTTCCTTAAAAGCTTTGTGTCCAAAGCCTCCCGTAGAGCTCCGCTCATTAACAGGTGAGTAACCAAGCAGCAGATACCCACCGCAGTAAATTAGAATACCATAAGAAACATACATAGCATGCATGAATGAATGAGTCATGTTTGCACGTCTGAATCATGTAAATTGCCATGATTACAACGCAAGTTTTATTAGAACTCTTGTATGTTAGCATAAAACAATTTGAGTAGTTTTGCTATTTAATTATACATTGCTGTACATTGTCCTATATATCATAAACAGAACAGTGTTTGCATTTGTTTCTCATCAGAGGATATTATGTGCGCTGGAAAGCTGTAGACCACAGTGTGAAGCAGTTTCTGCACATAACTGAGCAGTGTCCCAAGAGACAGGTAGGGGTTATCTTACGGAGTGCAGCAATGTCACGAACAGTGTCAATACCTTTTTTTACTTTTTACTAAATGGATGGATGGATGGATTTCCTGAATTTGTATCCATCTCGTAAGCAACAATAAAGAAAATTCTACATAATAAGGCTTATCATCGATCTGTCTCTTAGGTACTGTCTCTCGGTGCGGGGTTTGACTCGCTGTACTTCCGTCTGCATGCAGAGGGAGCGTTGTCAGCAGCGGTGGTCTTCGAAGTGGATTTCCCAGAAGTTGTGCAGCGTAAAGCCGCCTTGATCAGCAACACTGATCTCCTGAAAGAGTCACTGGGGGACTGGAGCCTCAGTCAGCCAGCAGACACTGGTAACTAACCCTATATAAACTGAAGCCATTGATTCCTGTAGGATGCCTAATACCACAGTCATGGCATACAGTGCAGTCCTGGGGGTTATTCCACAAAGCAGGATTTATTCACCAGCCAGATAACTTAAGCCGAATGTAAAGATTATCTAATAGAAATGTCACTTGGCTCTATTCCTACTGGACAGTTTTCATGTTTGGCTTAAGTTATCCAGTTAAGTTGGAAATTCTGCTTCGTGGAATATCCCTCTGGCACTGCAAGCCTCAGTGTTTCTCAACAGAAATAATGTCTCGCATTCCAGGGAGTCTTACAGCCGTACAAAATTGTCTCGCTAACTAATTTGTTAATGGAATTTAACAGGAAGTACTTAACCCATTTGATTCTGTTGTACTGACTCTTGTTATGAATGTAGACATTAAATAGAATTTTGATGCCCCACAGTGTTAGTGTCCAGCAGTCAGTATCGCTTACTGGGTGTCGACATGCGGAGTGAGACGGAGATGGAAGCGGCTCTGAGCCGGGCAGGCGTGGAGTGGAGCTGCCCAACACTATTGCTGTCAGAAGTAGTATTAACTTACATGGACACGGAAAGGTGGGTGGGAAAGCAGGGCTGTCAGCTTCTGGTTGTGTTCTGCTGCTTTGACTCTGCTTCTGTAGATGTGGATGTCCAGAAAGCTGCTGCAGTACAGTTAATTTTGATAGCATCAGGAAATCTCCTTGTGTGTGGCTCCCAGGTCCGACGCCATGATCAGCTGGGCTGCGCGGCTCTTTCCGCAGTCGCTCTTTGTGATGTACGAGCAGATCTGCCCACATGACCCCTTCGGGAGAGTGATGCAGGACCACTTCCTGAAGCTGAACTCTGCCCTGCACGCGCTCATTCGCTACCCGGACCCGGCTGCGCAGACATTAAGGTTCTTGGACAGGGTAACGTGCATTAGACATTGGAAAGACCTGTAACCTTGAGACCTACGTGTCACTGTTTGTCTCTCTGCCCTGACGCCTTGCATTTCGTGCCCAGGGCTGGGAGCATTGTGTGTGTATGGACATGAACCACTTCTATCTGGACTTGGTGCCAGAAAAGGAGAGGAACAGAGTGGAGAGTCTGGAGCCGTTTGATGAGTTTGAAGTGAGAAGCATTATAGATGCCCCCCCCCCCCCCCCCCCCACTCCTCACACTGTAAATCGCCAGCATCTCTATCTTCATGCAGTTACACCTGTAATAAACACATAAATGTAGTTCGAAATTCCACAGTAGAACCACACCATTATTTAGATGCTAGTAAATTTACATTAAGATTAGACAGGACTTATGCTATATGAAACTTACTTGGTTTTTGCCGTGATTCTGTTAGATTGTTATATTTTTATTTTTTAGGAGTGGCATCAGAAATGTTCGCACTACTTCATTCTCACTGCTTCCAAGGGCTGCCTGCCAAGCCGGTCACTTATCGCTGCTCCGCTCGGTAAGAGCAGTAAGAGCCTCTGTTTCAAAAAAGAAACAAAAATCCCTGCAATATGGACGTTAATGTTTTGTCTTTCCACCCGCAGGTTCTCAGCTTCCGTGTGTGACCCCTGTGTGGAGGCCTGAAACCCTGAAGGTGCAGTTGTTGCAGGGGGGTCTTGAGGGGCCTGGCGTGAAGGGCGTTGGGATGGCCTCTGCTGTGCTGGGCCCGGGGGTGCTGCTGCTTTTCGGAGGAGCTTCCAAAGCTGGTCGAGTGGAAGAAACTAAGCTGCTGATCAGGGAACAGACTGGCTGGACGAGTGTTTGTGTGCAGGCCCAGAAAAACTGGGGTGAGGATTTCATTGCGTCTGTGTTCGTCTTCAACAGTTTGCTGTAGTTTACAGTGTATCACAGTGTAATAATTGAAGGTTTACTTGAGATTTTTTTTGTTAGAAAGTGCAGGAAATTTTTCTTGTATGAAAAGATTTAGGTAATCCGGTAGTGGTGTATAGTGGTGTATAATATTAATACATGCAGTAATGTACAGTCCTATTAGCTGTAATGTGTGTGCCATACAAATGGGTGATGGGCTACATGGTATGTGTACCTGAATATCACATGAATGCCATGTTTGTCTGGCAGGCACCCGGATGCATCACACAGCCACAACAGTCCCAGGATGGGGTGTGCTGGTGTTCGGTGGACGCTCTTCCCCACTTAAGCCTGTCTCCAGCGTTCTCAGACTGACATATGGCCCCTGTTCTCCTGCAGATGTTCTAGGCATCTCTGCGCCGGGGTGGCTTACTTTAAAGGCGCTATCTTGTACTGGGACCGTGCCACTGGCCAGGTGGCGACACACGGCCACACTACTGCGTTACAAAGGTGAGTATAGCTGAATGAAAATGGAGGTGCCTGTTAGTGTTTGGCATGATGGAGTTACGTGACTGACACACAGCATATAGCTAACGGAAAGCAAACTGACGGGTTCTGTCACTGTAATTCGTCTCATCAGGGCAAGAATTCCTGTTTGTGTTCGGAGGCCGAACAGAGACGGAGTCAGTGCTGGGAGATGCTCACTTCCTCAGACTAGAAGATCAGCACTGGACAGCGGTCTGACCTCACTTGTTGTTTTTCTTGTTGATTTGTGAAGTTATTTGTAATATTGTTTTATTGCCACACCTGTACTTTTAGTTCCGAATTTTAGTCATAACATTTTATAAAATAAAAGCATGGACTGGACTTAGTTGTACCACTGGCTGATAGCTGTCTGAGTAATTATCACAAAATACACAAGGTGAACAAAATACATGAAGGAAAATAAGGCTCCTTGTTTACAGGTACCTGTAGAGGGCGCTATGCCTGCAGCTCGACACTCTCATTCAGCTTGTGCCCATGAGGAAGGGGTGGTGATTTGTGGTGGCCTGGGTCGAGGAGGGGTCCCTCTCGGAGACACAGTTTTACTGCAGTGTACAGCTTCAGGTTTCCACTGGAAAGAGCTGCTGGTACAGCCCCCCCTAGTGCCTAGGTCTGGATCTGCACTTATGATCATTTGCACAAATTAAGGACATGAATATGTTAAAAATTGCATATATATCGCAAATTTCTGGTTGTTTTTTTATATATTATATTAATAATATTATTATTAATAATATGTATATATTAATAATTGACAGTTTTTGTTAGAGTTTTGTTCATTAGTATTTATATTTCTATGTGTACAGTAGTTATTTATTTCTCCAGTTAAATCTGTGGTTCAAATCTGACTGCTTCAGTTGAATTAAAATGCCACATTTTTGTTTCAGGTATTCTCATTGTTCCCATGCGATTGGCCAGCGGCTCGTCTTAGTCGGAGGAGTTTGGCTGCAAGCAGACGGTGTGCCAGGAGTTGCAGTAATTCACCTCACCACTGGTTGCAGTGTTGAATATCGACTAGACATTGTCAGTTATTTCTCTTCTTCAGTCTTACACATTTGTTATATTAATAAAGAGAGACCACTTTCAGAGCAACTGCATCCAATCATATTGTTTCTCTTTTCAGTCTGAAGTTCCCTGGCCCCTCATGTTGCAGTCTGTCTGTTCTGAGCCCGTGGATGAAGATGGAACAACGATCATGTTGATTGGTGGAGGAGGGAACTGTTTCTCCTTTGGCACTCACCTGAACTCCCAACCAGTCACCTTGGATATAAAAGGTGTTCTCTGAGACATGTGAGAATGTACTAATCAGTGGATCAACTAGGGGAAAAAAGCCACTTGTTTATCCTGTTACAGCTTGTTCCAAAAGTTATGTGCCATGTATCTAATTGAGTATATGCTAAACATTTTATCCCACAAATGTCATCTATATAAATTAAATGCCAAAAAGCATTTTTTTATAACCAGCTTCCTTTTGTCAGGCGAACCTGTGCTTTATTGGTGTGTGAGAACAGGAGGTTTGCAAGCATATCCAGGGACATAGACATCAAACTGAAAAAAACTGTAGGCTGGGTAGACTGCTTTTGAGAACTGTCTGCTAAGCTAATGAAAATTTTAAATCACAAGTTCATGAAAAATTCAATTTCGTAGCATAAACATCGATGGAGATGGTGAATATTCAGTGAAAGTACGACATCTCTCGAAGTGCTTGCCACTCAGTTTTTTATTGAACAAGTGCTTAAGTGAGTCATTATTCTAAGTCGTTGGGGGTATTCGGGGTGGGGGCAGGGGGCCTCGGCAGGGATCACTCTTTGAGGCGGCGGAAGGACTGCACCGTGGGACAGGCGGCACCCCAGTCCACAGGCTTGCGGTACTCGCCTTCCTCCAGCAGAAACTGGCGCCCGCGGTAGTTAGGGTGCTCGTAGAAGACCCACACCCCCTCCAGCACCTTGCATGAGTGGAGCTCTCTGATGCGGAAGCGCTCCTGAAGGGAGGGGCAGTCCTCCATACACTCGAAGACCTGTCCTGCAAAGTCGGCCTTGTCATAGAGCTGGATCCTGTACTGGCTCCCAGTGGCCTGCAAGCAGGGTATGGAAATTAAAGGGAAGTGTTGTAATATGCTAACTGTTACAACTTTTGTCTGCTAGTACTGATGTCATTGATTTTGTCTGTTTCAGAAGAAGGCTTTCAGCTTGCAATCAAATAATCCTCTGCATTTTAGAGTAAAACTTTATATTGTTTGCACTACAATATGTGAGATAATGTAAAATTTGCCACCGTTTAAGGTTTCATTATTATGTTTTCAAAATGGTTTAAATGTTATTCATGTATTTCATCTATTTACTTTCTGAGTACTTGTGCTGCACAGGGTCACCACAGGGTCTAACCTGCCCAGGCAGCACAGGGCATGAGGCAGGGCTGCCCCTTGGATGGGAGAGACAGTTTTTGCAAGGCACACACACAGCTGCCCAAAGTATGTTCTCAGTATTTCCTTTGTCCTTAATACAGTACTTCATGCAAAACAAAGTCACATTGTGAGATGGTTTAAAACCCTTCTCTGCATTTTAGTTTAATCAAAGGTCAACGTTTCTTTTAAGCACAGGCTCTGTGGGAGGAAACCTTTGTGGGTGTTATTGATCTTGGCATCTGAAAGACCATTGTGCTGCATTAATTTGATGGAAATAATACAACTTCCTTCCATAAGAGTATCAATGAATTAACTTTTTTTGAAAACTTTAGATATAACCATCATTAATGTATGATATATCCATTTTCTTAGAATTTCTAAAATGTATCTAGTGTCTCCATGTACATGCACTCTGCACCCAGGGTATTTTTGTGTCGCAAAAATATATTGGATAAGTGACTGGAAAAAGGATGAACCTATTTAGGCAAATTTGCTTCAGGCAGATAGTACTTCAGATATTTAAGAGAGACATCAGAGAGAAAACAATTGCTGTATTTATCTTTAACTTTACTGAGTGTCCTAAATCAAGTGCATTATCAGTGGTATTCACAGTATGCTCCATAATAGAATATTTGTCTATTTTTGGAAAAAAATTAGGAGATGCTCAGAACGAGTGGACTTACAATGTGGATCATCTTGCAGGAGCTTAGGCGATCGTTAAATCCCATCCAGCGCAGGTATTCAGGGTACTCCCCACGGGTCAGCACGTATTGGTAACCCATGTAGTTGGGGCGCTCATACACAACCCAAACACCGCTTTCGATACGGATGGAATTACAGTGGCTCAGGTAGGTATGGAAGTCGGTACAGTCGCTGTCACATTCATACCGACGGCCCTGGAAGTTCTTGTCCTCATAGAAGATGATCTGGAAGGGAGAAGATGCAAATGGCAATAAACAGAATTTTGCTTAGATGAAGAGGATTTGTGCCATGTGACATGCCTTGGAAGTTGAGAGGATTGGCGACATCGGTTTTTGCATCTCGGGCATGAATTACTGCCTGCGTGCTACAACTCTCCTGTAAGTAGAATACTAAGTTTGCCTGTAGGCATTCATTAGGAAAACAGCATTGCCCTGAAAAGATAATCTGGCTGAAAGGTTCAATTCCATGACATCAATAGAGCATGAAAGCAAGCAGGCGTCATGGGCTATAAAAGGTCAAAGACCAACACAAAGCTTTCAGTCCTTTTTCTTGACTGTGCATAATCACAGATCAATATCGATGAAGGGTTCTGTTAGCGCATAGTAAAGAAAATGTGTCAGGCTCAGAATCATTCCAGGTTCACCTGTAGTCATTACTGCTCTGTCGACTGACACCAATGGCTAAAGCACCCAATTGTTATTTTTTAACAGAGTCACTGAGGTGCATGAAGCTCCTGTACTCACCCGGCCCATTTTTGACATGGCTCAAACACACTGGGGTTATCTCTCTGAAGTCTCCCTGGCGTTGGGGCAGACTAGCCTGCTGGGCATTTTTATACCCTACTGGGTTTTATAAATGGGACAGTCGCTTTGTCATGAAAATTAGATCCAAAAATTGAGTCAGTGATTCTGAGGCTATTCATGTATTCCAGAAAAGCAAAGAAGGATTATGGCATAAAGGCAGGCCAGTGTTTCCCTGAAACACCCCCACACCAGCCCCTCCCTAACCCCACCCGCAATCCATCCCTTTGCCAAGAAACCCAATGCCAGTTTTTAGAGCCCAGACACTCTGGATCATTGTATCACTCTGCACTGAATGAACAGAACTACTTTTGTGATTCAGCATTCTCATACAACAAAAAGCAAAACCAATTTTAAAAGTGTATGTGCCAATGATAAATACAAGATGGTAAATTTGTCAACCTATGAGTAGGCAAAAAGAAAACAAATGCACAACACCATGTTCCCATTCAACCCTCATGGTTTTGAGCTGACAAGAAAATGTTTGTTAATTGGTCCAGCACATCACACTCCATTTCAAAGCAAAACCAGGACGCACATGAGCAAATTAAGTTTGTATTCTGAGTCAGAATAGCAATAACACATTTGTCATTGCATCACTAGTCATATTCACTATATCTTAAGTGACTACATTATTGTCCACTGCTCAATGCTGTTTGTCACTCTATCGCACAGACCCTCTTACATGTTTTACTGCTTATACCTAACCATCTTCTAACCACTCAGCCAGTACAGGGTTGTGGGGAAGTCCCGGAGCTTATTGCAGTTTATCATAGAGCACAATGCAGGAGTAAACCTCAGACAGGTGATGGGATTTCAACTACCAACTCTGAAGCTAGGAAGCGGTGACCCTGACTGGAAGGTTGCTAGTTTTAGTGCTGGGGTCACCAGAGTGATTTCACCACTGAGCCCTTCAGCAAGTCCCCTAACCTCAATTGCCTGGCTGGCTGGGCCTGTCGCTTTGGGTAAAAGCATCTACAAAATGAAAAAGTTTAAGGTATGGAGCAACAGTGCTGCCCATTAAACCAATATGTCGCTCTAATACTTGCATACTGTATGTTCACATTTAAAACTCTCAGACTACTTATTTAAGTCTAGAGAGGTCAACAAAAATCTAAAATCAAACAAAAAAATTTTATTTATTTTTGAAATACAATGGGACAGCTTAATATTTTGCATGAATCCTATAGAAAAGAACTATCTGATGCACCTTTTGAACCATACAGTACATTCACAAAATAAGGTGAGTTCTAACTAAACAAGAGTACCAGGACATGTAAAAACAAAAATTTACTGAACAAGGGCAATGCTGGTCTTAAAAATTCATTACTTCATTTAATGAAAAAATGCAACTTAATTATTCAAAATGTTTTGTAATTGGGTTAATGCAGATATATCAACAACAAAATGTTCAATTTCTCTGAGAACAATCTGACTAGAAAAATATAAACATTGTCTATCATCTGGATTATAAATATTTTTTGCTACCATTACTGAGAAAACTCCAAAGGACGGATCAGCATGTTGGTTGAAAAAACTTCATATTATATCTCCACACTGAAGCCATATATATATACAGACTGAGGAACAACACACAGCTGAATGTTTACAGCCTGCCATTTCATTTGTAAATTCAGGAAACAAAAAGGAAATGAAGTGAAAACTAGCATGATCCCTGATTAATGCAATTATGCCATACCCACAGCAGTGCTGGTGAAGGCACTAAACAGTGCTTCCCTGGAATAGAATGCAGTGCTAGTGTGTCCCTCCAACCAAGCACAATGCGTGTAATGCCCTGCAAAAATGTAGACATCTAATCAGAGATAAGGTGCTGAATGTTGTGGGCAGGCTCTGTGATTCTCAGCTGGTGACAGTCATTAGCAGGCCATGGGTGTCTGCATCACCATCCGCCTTTGACCTTCTAGACTTGGCTCAACAATCCCGTGTTCAGTGCTTTTTGCATCCCCCGTGGCGCAACTGTGGTCCTCGGTACTCAGAGTGGATGGGATGAGGCTGTCCAGCTGCTGCCGGTTGCCAGACTCCAGCAACCATTCGTGGAACTTCTGCTCCACTAGCATCTGGAACTGTTTGCGTTGCTCTCTGAAATGTGACATACAAAAAAGGCAAATGTGCAAATGCCTACAAATGTCTTTTAACTTGACGCAATTGCTCATTTCACCAATACACAATAAGAGGTATAAATGCTCCCAATTTGTAATGCATTGCACTTTATCAATATCGATTTAAACATCTGGCATTTAAGCACCATATTTAGAATTATCTGCATGATATTACTGGAAAGAATTGGAAATGGAAAGCTGTAAGAGTGGTGGCCAATATTATCCAAAAGGCCAGTGTGTACGCAGGTTTTTGGGGTAACCTTTAGGTCAGTGGTCAAACCGAGGTGTGAGGACTCTTCACCCAATCAGTCCTCTAATTAGTAATCTAATTATGAAGTTACTGTGAAAACCTGCATACAAAACGGCCCTTTCTGGATGACACTGGCCACCCCTGCTATAAAGCTAGCTGCGCCTCCATGATAGGCAACATGATGTGGAAAGGTGACTTACTTATTTAGGTTTGCATTCTGCACCGTCTTCTGCCAGTCCTTCATCCTTTGATTACGGCCATCTAGGGCTTTCTGATAAGGCGGGGGAAAGCCGCCAGGCACCTCACAAGTGTCCCCCTCCATCTTGAAGGGCACCACCAGAGGGTAAAACTCAGAAGGTGGAAGCAAGCGGTAGGGAACATTATCAGGGGTGCTGCCATCAGCACCTAGAAGCAGTGGCTGGTCCCAGGCGTTTGGAACCACAGCCAGGCCAACAGCAGCCATGTGATCTTCTAGGGAGGGATAATGTGTGTGGAAGGGACCCAGAGTGATAGCCACATTGCCAGGCAGCAGCAGAGGCCGCGTGGGCGTCAGCACATACAACGTGCAGTGGGAGGAGGCGCCCACCGCCAGTCGACCTGCCACACATACCACCCTCACGTTCTCGCAGCTCTGCACATGCACACTTGTCTCCACTGGACCCAACACCACCGTACTGTTTCGGCACTTGTCCAGGCTCACCGACCTGCAATGGAATCATCAAGCAGGACAATGAGCATGTGTGAAATGCAACACCCTGATTCCCCGCTACACACCCCATCAGACACTCACCTGAGGGGAGAGAGAAGGTAGATGAAGGCCTCACTGCAGCGGTGCAGTTTGATGTTGGCCCCGGCCAGCTTCTCCGAGTCCTTGGCCAGTGTTTGCCGGAAAACCTGAGACATTAGCACCAATTTGCTGCCTGGTGGTGCCACGTGGGTGTTTCGTGCAATCCTGGCTCTCTTCATTGCACCTTCAACTGGACCACAAAGTCAGGGCACACGGCTATAAGCAATGCTGTGAACAAACACTTACCAAGCTTCTAAAACTACAAAACTATGAAGAACTGCTATTTTCAGTACTAAATGCCATTTATGATTTGGAATCATAAGAATAACCCCAACACCTAAAACAGCATTTGAGAATTGAAAAAATTTACCGGCAAAAAAATAATAAGTACAACAAAATATGAAAAGTCATTGAAGAGGGAAACGGGCAAGGAGAAAAGGAAAGAAAAAAGGGTGTTCCTCAGATCTTAGAGATTAAAAAGTGGATATGGTGAAGGATGTCAACAGGGAAATAACTGAAGGAACAAAGATCAAACAGATGAAAGAAATACACAGAAAAGACAAGCAAGTTTGAAAATCACCATCACCAAAAACATCACTTGGTCATTTCACACCACAGCATTCTAAGGACAGTCCAATTGTCACCAGAAGGTTAACTAATTTTCTGAGAAGGCTAAGAAACCAGTCCTCATTGGTTACATAACATCTTTGTACTCCAACTGCTTGACATAGGTCTGCAAAGCACTGCAGTGGATAAGAGCTTCAATGGCACAGAGCTCACAGCAGTCCAGAGCATTTAAGTAACATGCAGCCTTGGGATGGGATACTGTGTCATAAAGGACTCCAGTCACCTGCATGTGCCAGGTGTTTGTTCACAGCAGTGCTGTTTTTGTTATTATTTATAACTTTATATGTTATATTAATAGCTGCTCATCATTAACTTACTGTCTTGTACTTATTTAACACTATGATCTCCACACAAAAAGCCAACAAGTAACAAATTCAAAACTGAATATGAACAGACTAGATACAGATTGACAATTAAAAATAAAAGATTGCATACTATTATCATAACTTCTCAAGTTACAAACTTGCAAAAAAGCTAAGAAGAGAATCTATAATAGAAGAAAACGTACAACTGTAACCTGAAGATTGTGTTGATTGTGAAGACAAGGGTTAAAGACAGACCTTGCATCCTTGGAACAATTACGAACAACAAGGAATCCAGTGGATTGGAAAAGATCGTAATGTTGGAGGATTTAAAGGTAACAAAGGAAAACGATCAGACAAAAGTAAGCTCAGAGCATCGCTTATATGATCTGCAGAAGTTGACAAATGTTTTGACTGCACCTAAGTAGAATACCTTGCTGAACCCAAGCCAACTTCTTGCCAGAGCGCAAGCAGGCAGAGACTCCAAATGGGTTGAGGCTCAACACCTGTCGCAGCCACACCTGAAGGTACTTCGCTGAGAAGGAACGGCTGAGCTTGGAGGAACCAGCCTGGGTTTGGAGGCGGGCACGCCCCAGTAGTTTCTGAAGCGAGTACACAGTCCTGCCCTTGCCATGAGATCCCTCCAAGAGGAAGCTGAGCCCATGCAGTGCTTCCATGGATAGCTGACTGTCCTGCACCACCTGTCCTGAAGAACTCAGCTGCCCTGGCTCCATCAGCAGTTCCAGAAGCTCGGACAGGTGGTTCTGGATAAAGGTTAAGTGTGCTTGGTCATCCCAGTTCTGCAGGTAAAAGAAGAAGAATATTCATTCAGAGGCTATTCAGACAGACCTTCCAACACAAAGTCTACTGGCTGTTAATGGCTGAGTTTCTTACCATTTAATTATTATAAAAACAAACTGTCAAGAACAACAAGATTATTTGCATGCTTGACATGGAGTTGCTATTGTCTTAAAATACATTGTTACAGTAAAAAGTCCGATACAATCGAACAGCTAAATCAAAGCTAAACAGTTCCACCTGACCCCAGGGATATTGCAAGTACCTTATTTTGAGAACTAGTCTTGGCTTCACGCTCAGAGGATGTGGACAGGGATGTGGATCGAGGACTAGGCCACTCTTCACCAATCAAGGAGGTCCGCAATGACACCCGATTCAAATGTTGCATGTGGAGGAAGAGAAGGAACTGCCGTGTGTCTACAGACAACTAATTAAGATTTCAATGAAGACAAGGGGACAGAGAGAAAAAGGTAAACGGAGAGAAGAATGCAAAGTAATGGGTATCAATCAGTGCTTCAAATGATGTCTGTCTTCTGTCCCATTTACAGTGTATCCAGCTGCACTCACCTTGCTGCGCAGACGTTCAAGTTCCTTAGGGGAGCTGCACTGGGATACACCTTCAGCCCACTCTAGCCTGTGTTCAGGGGTGTGGGGCATCAGTAGATCGAAGGTCTCGAAGTAGAGCCAGGCCAGGTCCTCCGACAGCTGCAGCTTGCCACATGCAATGTGTCGCCACATGGGCCAGCTCAGGTGGGGGAAGCAGCCCTCCCGCGTCCGCACATAGGTAGCCATCTTGCGCAGGTAGTGCAGACTGAACTTGGCCGGGGGGGCCACCTGAAGTGCCCCCAGCAAAAAGGGCTCCAGACGTGCCCAAACACTCACACTGCTTTGATCCATTACTACCAGAAAAATACAACCGGTTCGGTAAAGATGCTGCCGATTAAACATCATTGCTCCCCCTATTAAACTTTACACAGACAGCTTTTCATTAATTAAATGATGAAGCAGTTTTATCTGGAGTGAGGAAAGAAGATTCAGATCGCAACCCAACAAAAAAATCCAAAACTATTAGATACTTGCGCAGCTAAATGAATAAAGATGTAACTAAAGAAGGAGGTAAATACAAATGATGTTAACGTCCTTTAATGCACTGAATAAAATCGTATCGACACAATGTAAGTGATGAAAGCAGATAAGTTATAGGTTACGGAGGACTTCAGTATTTGTTTTTACTGATCCATCAGCAGGTCAAGAAAATTAGAAACGAAACAGTAAAGCAAACAACAACCAGCCAGAAAAAAGAAGTTGGGTAGTTTGTAAGGGACTTACGAATAATTTATAATGTAACTATTGTTTAATTGTTATAACAAAGGTAGCTAGTAACGGCCGTAAAGTTAATTAAGTAAGTCCTACAACCTGTTAATCGATAAGGTCCGCTCGCAATTTCAGTGACAAATATCAAATAGCCGACGCTTCGCCAAGTTCCCATGACAACGGCCGTTCAGGCCTGTGTAATAAGACTCAGATTTAGCTTCAGCATTATGTGGGCAACAAACTGCATTATAAGTACTGAAACGTTTACCTTGTAAGACTCCTCCACTTAAGCACGGATTCTGATGTCCCAGAATAAGTTAGTCGTCAGCCATTTGAATGGTGAATGAAAAAATCAGTCACGATACAGTTTTCTCTTGCAGCCTTCAGATAAACACATCGTCTTCCTATTTACCGCGCTTAACGCGAGCACGCGCTTCCTGCACGCGAAGGCGCGCTTTTTGACACACTGGCACGAGCTGCAAGTCCTTTCACGCTGAAGTTATTAGCTATATCTCTATCTCCCAAATCTAGAAGAAACTTAACATCTAAAATGTGTTTGTTTTGTCGTGCGCATCGACGTCAGACTTAGCTTATGGAAACTGAAAATACTACATAACGCTATAACCATATTGTTAAAAGTTTCTATTATTTAATAATTCTTCAAATGAGTAGGTAAAATTTTACGCATTAATTGCTTATTAATTTGCTACTTCGGAACGAAGTTAACCCATATAAAGAACGGTACTTGCTCTTTAACGTCCGATACACGAGTAGTGCGGAGGGAGGGTTTGAGAGAGGCGGGATCTTCCGGGCGGATTCTGGCGAGAAGAGGAAGGAGCTGCTGACAGGCAGGCAGAACCTGATACTGAGGGAAAGAGTTTAGTTCATATGTTAACAACAAAAACGTTACATATGGCTCCGAGAAGTCTTAATTTATGGAGTGTGTGCTGTTTGCTTCTGTGTTTTGTTGCAGCAGTGTTCGCAGGGTGAGTAATCTAACATAATACCGCAGTTTAAAGTGTTCAAAATAGGATTGCTTGCTGATACACATGTTGCATTGTGATTGGTCCACAACTGCCGAAGTACTTGGGGAGGTATCGATTAATTTATGATAGAACCAGGATATTTTATTTACACTTTTAACACGCATACGTAATCGTGAACCCGTATAACAATGTAAATGTGAACAATGTAGTTCCTTCAATTAGCCATTTGTTGTTTCGTGTTGTCATGCTGTTTTTCTTGCCAATTAAGGGAATTTCTAGTAGGCTTAAAATTCAAATGTACCGGCAATACGTCACAAATGATCAATTGTCAAGCATTGTTCGCTTTATAATAAATTTCAATGTGTTTAAATGTATATATTTTCTTAAAGAAGTAACCCGAGCGACATGCATAACTTAAACTTGATAAATTCTGAAAAGTGTGTCTGACCGTCTGTTTTCTGTTCTTGAAGGACTGGGTCAGTTGGTTGATTAATCAAATATTTCGTTTTCAAAGCAATTGAATATAAAACGTCACTGTTTTCACTGACATGAAGGTTTCACATGGTAAAATTATTATTGTTAATAATTTCATTCATTGGGCAGTAAATGGTTAGAACGCCAAGGGAAGTCAATCACGGATATTCTTACATCATACTTACGGAGTTTCATTATGCTTTAAATATTTTCAAATTTTTATATTACATTAACATACATTAGTGCATTCGATTCTTAGTGGTAACGATTTTAAGTCGTTTTAGCAAATATGTTTCGTAATCTCGCAACTTTTATAATGTAGACGCGATTTCTACAAGATTTTGGGGGTGCCCAAAACCGCGTCTATTAAGGACATCAAGAAAGCCTACAGAAAACTTGCTCTTCAGCTTCACCCAGATAGGAATCAAGGCGATCCAGAGGCTCAAGACAGGTTTTCAGACCTAGGGGCAGCATATGAGGTAAGAAGGCATGTAATATAATGAGATCTCCCAGAGGTTAGCACGTTATTGTTTCTTATATAAAAAATTACGAAAAAGGTCTCTGGTTTAGTAAAATATAGTTCAGTATCGTATGTGTGAACATTAACTGAGTTTTTATATTGTAAGAAATAGTTATCCAGAGCGAAACGGGAATTTCTGAGTAAGTTTTCAGCGAGTTGGCTGAGCATGTTGCTGTTGGAAACGATGTGGCATTTCTATTGGTCATGAAGACTGTGTGGCCATTCCTGATTGGTAGATTTCGGGGTGAAAGTTGAACCTATAGTGCTTGAGTAAATGTAAACCATGTATCAGACGCTCGCCTCCTGAAATCTTATTTGGGTAACGAGCACTAAACATTTTTCATAGCAGAAAATTAGAAAATAAATCTCGCGGTCGTCTTTTTCCAATATGTTGCGTTTGTGAAGTACATATGCAAACATTTTTTTTGTATTAGTGGTGTTTTACAGTATGTAACGGTCTTATGAAAGTGATGAAAATAAACGAAAAATAATTTGTCAGTGACTCGTGATGAAATCTGGCACGTTTTACTGTTGAGGGCCAACAGCGAAGTTTAATTTAAAACTTTGTAGTTTGCTATTAAACTATTAACTTTTTTTGTCTGACGCATCTAATTATGTGTATCTTTACTTACGTGTGGAATCCAGGTGCTCTCCGATGAGGAGAAAAGGAAACAATATGATAAGTTTGGAGAGGAGGGATTGAAAGAAGGCCATTCCAGTTCCCATGATGATATCTTCTCTAGGTATATCTTAACAGACAGTGGATATGATGGGAAATGTAGAGGCATGTCTTTTTAGACAGAAATAGCCAAGATTGTGTACAATCATATATTTTTTTTTGTTAAATAATTTTTCCAAAAAAGCTAATCTTTAGGGGGGTGGCATGGTGGTGCAGTGATTAGCACTGTTGCCTCACACCTCTGGGTCCCAGGTTTGAGTCTCCACCTGGATTACATGTGTGTGGAGTTTGCATGTTCTCCGCATGTTGTCCTGGAGTTTCCTCCGGGTACTCCGGTTTCCCCCCCACAGTCCAAAGACATGCTGAGGCTAACTGGACTTGCTAAATTGCCCGTAGGAATGTATGTGTGAGTGAATGGTGTGTGAGTGTGCTCTGTGATGGGCTGGCCCCCCATCCTGGGTTGTTCCCTGCCTCGTGCCCATTGCTGCCGGGATAGGCTCCGGACCCCCCACAACCCAGTAGGATACGCGGTTTGGAAAATGGATGGATGGATTTATCTTTAGGTTTTTGTGTTTAAATGCAGTAAATAGTAAATATAAATAATACACACACGCATTCTTAGAGTCACGTTTTCTTCATTCTTTTATTTTAGTTTCTTTGGCAACTTTGGGACATTTTTTGGTGGAAGCCCCCAGAATCAAGATCGCAATGTCCCTCGAGGGAGTGACATTGTGCTAGACCTGGACGTCACACTTGAAGAGGTCTATTCTGGAAATTTTGTGGAGGTAAATTCCACCTTGTCTTTTTATAAAGAGGATAACAATGTGTAATAATATTGTGGCCATCCTCATCTTCACGTGTCTTTTATATTGCCTTTTTCTTTTTTTTTTCCTTAGGTGGTGCGTAACAAGCCCGTTGCCAAAGAGGCCCCAGGGAAGAGAAAATGCAACTGTAGGCAGGAAATGAGAACAACGCAGCTGGGACCCGGGCGCTTCCAGATGACTCAGGAAGTCGTCTGTGACGAGTGTCCCAATGTCAAGTGAGTCTTTGTGTTAGGCTTACCCTTGCCAGAGAGTTCACCTCTCCCAATGAAGAATAGCTATTAATAAACATGTTCCTCCACAGGCTGGTAAATGAAGAGAGGACATTAGAGGTGGAGATTGAGCAGGGAGTAAGGGATGACATGGAGTATCCCTTCATTGGGGAGGGTAAGAGGCATTCATAGTTGTGCAGCATTAAGTAGCAGACATGGTAGATGACTCTTGATTAAAATCCTACTGACTACAATCCAAGTTGGTATACTATAGTACTCTTTAATGAAACCACAGTCTATATCTGATTTGCATAGACTATAAAGAGAAGTCAGAAATGCAGTACATTCTCAAACTATTCAGACCCCTTCACTTTTTCACATTTTTCATGTTGTACCCTTATGACAAAACAGGATTTTGTTATTCTTAGTTTTAGAATTTTTTGCAAATTAAGACTTCACATTTATGTAAGTATTCAGACCCTTTACTCAGCACTTGGTTGAAGCATCTTTTGCAACAATTACAGCCTTGAGTTTTCTTGGCTATGATTTGACAAGCTTTGCACACCTGGATTTGTCGATTTTTCTGCCATTCTTCTCTTCGGATTGTTTCAAATTCTGTGAGGTTCAATGGGGACTTGGCTGGGCTACACAAGGACATTCACAGATTTGTCCCTAAACCACTCCTGCTTGTCTTTGCTTTGTGCTTGGGCTCATTGTCTTGTTGGAAGGTAAACCTTCAGCGCTCTGGAGGAAGTTTTCATTAAGGATGGCTAGAAGAACAATGCTTCGGTTCTCAAATCTCTCCTCAGTGGCACCTGTTCAGTTTGGTGTTGACTTATTAGGAGGAAAAAGAATTTCCTTTGGTATTTGTAGTGGGTTTATTAATAGTGGGGATCACTTCATGAGATGATCAGGCCAAAATAAAACAACAACATCTCTAACTGGAACAAGAGATACTTCTTACATAACCCAAATAAAAGAAAACAAAAGTACACAACACTAACCTAACTCCAAACAGTGAGAAAACTTAACCAAAGCAAAATGGGGACTGTTAATTCCAAAATGAGGACTTGCTTAGAAGAGACAGATGTCAGCATCACGTCTGGTCTCAAAGAGGTTGGTGTAACATACTCTGGGAACTTGAGCTGCCTGCCCAAGTCAACCCGCAGTTCCCAGTCTGATGTCGAAAGTAGGCTGGCTGCTGGAATTGGCTGTGCTCGTGGCTTCTCTCCAGCTTTCACAAAAGGTACTGCCCGCTGGCTGCGGATGTTTGTTGGCCACTGAATTGGAGATGGTCTCGGCCACTGTCTTCAGTACCTGGTCGTGGCACCAGTGGTAGCATCCTACTGCTGGGCAGCTGCTAAGGATGTGTTCTAATGTGCCTCTCCCTGGGCATTGAGGACATGTTAGACAGTTACTCTTACCCCAGACGTGCAGGTTGGCTGGGCTTGGTACCACGTTGTACACAGCTTGAACCATGAACTTTATACGCCGTGGCTCTGCCTTCCAGATGTCATTCCAGGTCAGCTTCCTCTCAGTGCTCCTTCCCACCTTGTAGATGCTCCCTGCTGCCGCATGCCCGCATCCTGCTAGTCCTCACCTCCTCAACACTTGCCCACACCTGCTTGTCCGATGGCCACCATACCCAACAAAGCCCAGTGTCTTAGTCAATATTCAGCCAGCTCCAGCCCCTCTTGAGCTCTGAACTTCCTGCCAGTCCTCACCACAATGCCTCTTGATGCAACTTTGGAGTCACTAGATTCTCTAGGCAAGTGCCTCTCTTATTCGTACAACTCTGAATTCCTATTCTAGGCTGTTGAAAGAAAGCCAAAGTTTGTTGCTCTTGCCGTACAGTGCTGCACTAGTAAGACTGCGTGGCAGGCCCAGCCATCTTTGGAGGAAGGAGCTGATCTTTCACTCCAGGGACTCTACAGTAGACACCCTCGTACACCAACAGCGGCCAGAGGATGCGAGGCAGAATGCCATGTTGATATAACCATGCCTTGTACCTGCTGGGACGGCCAGACAACCAGGCTTCAAGCTTTTTGATAGTACTTTGGACTGATGCTGTGTCTCTGAGGCTCCAGTCGAATACTTTTCCTAGGCTTGTGACTGGTTTCGCAGTGATAGTTGGTATCATCACGCCGTCCACAAAGCAGCAAGACTTCTCCACCACTTTCCCTCTTTTCAGGACCATAGACCTAGATTTACTTGGTTTAAAACTCATCATAACCCAGCAGATGAGCTTTTCCAGGCCATGAAGGATCCACCGGCATCCAGGCACTGATGTAGTGGTAACCGTCAGTAGGTCTTTTCAGTAGGTCTGGGCTCTAGCTGGGCCATTCCAAACCCTTAATTTTCTTCTGTTGCATCTATTCTTTTGTTGATTTGGATGTATGCCAGGGGTCATTGTCATGTTGAAAGATGAAAGTCCTCTTCATCTGCAGCTTTCTTGCAGGCACCTAAAGGTTTTGGGTCAAAATTGGTATTTGGAACTGTTAATAATCCCCTCTACCTTGACCATAGTCCCCAGTTCCAGTTGAAGAAAACAAACCCCAAAGCATGGCACTGCCACCACGATGCTTCACCATTGGTATGGCGTTCTTTTGGTGACGCACGGTGTTTCTGCGGCAAACATTCTTTATGGAATTGTGGCCAAAAAATTCAACCTTGGTTTCATCAGACTAACACATTTTCCTGCATGCTTTTGGGAGACTTGATGTATGGCCTCAGTCCTGCAACACTACCCCCTAGTCCTATGGAGAATACGGGAGATTGTTGCCGCTTGTAGCATGCAACCAGTACTTGCCAGAAATTCCTGCAGCTCCTTCAGTGTTGCTGTAGGCCTCTTGGCAGCCTCCTTGGCCAGTTTCAGTTTTGGAGTGTCGTCCAGTTCTCAGTAATGTCACTTATCTCATATTTTCTTTACTTCTTGACACTCTTCACTGTGTTCCATGGTATATCTAATGTAGTGGATTTTTTTTTTGCATCCTTCTCCTGACTGATGCCTTTCAACAATGACATCCCATTGATGTTTTGTAAGCTCTCTGTGAACCATGGCTTTTGCTGTAGGATGCAGCTGAATAAAGGTCAAGAAAATCCTATCAGGACAGCTGAACTTTATTTAGGGTTAATCAATCACTTTAATTGATGGCAGGTGTGAACCCAAAATAACTGAGTGCTGTAATTAAATCAAAGGGTGCATTAGCAAAGTATTAGTTTAAGGCTGGGCAACCAGATTTACTGTGCATTTTTACTTTTTATATGGTTCCCCCTAACAGATTTGTTTGAATTTTAAGGGTGATACGTCACATTAAAGGTTTTAATTATGGTTGAGAGGGCAAAATAGTATCCTTATCAGTACTATTTTACTTACCTTGTCTGTTGTTGGGATTGTATTCACTTTATTTTTATTTTATTTTTATTATTCTTTATTTAAGGTACCAATACAAAAGGCAACAATTAAATCAATTTAATATAAATACTACTTACTACTTACTGATTACTACTTATTGTAAGGTAGTATCCACTGTTGCTGTATTCAGTTACAACTACATCACTGGTTTCTCTTTAACTGTATTTCTCAGGTGAACCACATATAGATGGAGAGCCAGGAGATTTACGTTTCCGTATTAAAGTTTTGAAGTAAGGCCGACGACATCTTTCAATACTTCATAAAAGTACCTTTGGAAATATAACAACATCTATTCTGGTAACTTTAGCCTCGTATGTTTTTGTTTTGAGAAAACAGTAGTTTTTTTGTGACTGTGTTTCAAGGCACCCAGTATTTGAGCGCAGGGGAGATGATCTCTATACTAATGTCACCATCTCCTTGGTGGAGGCGCTGGTGGGTTTTGAGATGGAGATCACTCACCTAGATGGACACAAGGTATGTACATCTATGTCCTGCTAAAAAAGTGGGTAGTGCTGTAGCCTCACCACACATTGGTGATTAGTACCTTGCCCTCACCCCGTGTTTGTGTGTGGAATTTGCATGTTTTGCCTGTGTTGCGCGGCTTTTCTTCGGGTTCTCCAGATTTCAAAGACATGCAGGCAAATTGATATATAAATTGAAATATGAGATTGTTTTGTTTGTTTGTTTGTTTGTTTGTTTGTAATACCTTTTAAAATATCTAATTTTACTTAAAATGTCTGATATCACAACATCCTTTAATGAAATTGTTTGTTACTCTGCACTGCTGGCGAACTGGTGTCAGGTTCACATCGTGAGAGATAAAATCACCAAGCCTGGGGCCAAGCTGTGGAAAAAGGGGGAGGGGCTTCCAAACTTTGACAACGTCAACATCCGAGGCTCACTCATTGTCACCTTTGATGTGGAATTCCCAAAGGATCAGCTGGATGAACAGCAAAGAGAAGGTACGAGAGGACGTGTGCTTGCTGTAGTGCACAGAGTGGGGCAGAGTGAGCGGTGCAACGTGAATGGGTGGTGAGAAGTAGAAACTGAATGGGAGAGGAGCTACTTGGGCAGGGGGAAGAAGAGCAACTCTGTGAAAACATTTAATTATTAGAAATATATACAGCAGTGCATGAGAAGGATGTTAAAAATTGGCAAAGTGTTTTGTTACAGAGCTGTGTGTGATTGTCTTTTTTTGTCCTACTGTTCCAGCAATGAAAGAGTTGTTGAAGCAGGAACCAATACAGAAGGTTTATAATGGACTACAAGGATACTGAAACACTAATGCACACGAGGACTTTCATTCATGTGGACAGGCACAGAGAATCGTATCGGGATGAATTCATTTTGTCTGGATATCACTCAGGATGTTTTTTTTTTAATGTTCATTTTGTCAGTAATCCTTGTGTATCCACCCCAACAACCTTTTTTAGGAAATGCAAAGTGATTGGAGGTAGCATCTTTTCCTCCAGTTCTGATAGATATTTATTTTAGTTTTTCAGTTGTGTCCCCCCCGATTTTTATTTTTTTTAATTTCATTTTTATCCTGTTCTAAATTGAAGATAATGATTATCTGACAGGTTGAAGTCTTCCTAAACGGAACTCCTGCTACCACTTGACTAGCCCTTTGTCAGCAGGACAGCCAGTCACAGCTGATGGGTTGCAATGCTAAGAAGGAATTGCTCCTCCATTGCTCAGAATTGTTGAGGCAGCACTTCCTTCGGAATCTTGCCAGGATGGAAATGCTCGCTCTTATTTTTCCCAACAAAGGTTTTCTTTTATGATTTTTCTTTTAGTTTGGGGAAAAAAATTATTCCAAGATTAAAAAAAATAAATACATTAATTGTCTTGTAGTGATTTTACAAGAGCATGTGGCCATTTTGTTTTTTTTATTTGTATTTCTTTGGGTACTTGGAACTTCTTCTTGCTTATCTGTGTTGTGCGATACTCTTTTCACTTTGTGGATATTCAGTGCGTAAGAGATCAGCAACCGCTTGCCTGACTTCAGTTGTTCTATTTGATACCTTCCACTTCCCCCTCTTGGTTCTCTTATCTCTACTCATGAACATCTGGACATTTTCTCTGGGCTGCATTAAGAATTGCGAGTCTGTTGTGAATAACAGACCATTTTTTTTCAGTGCCCTGGAGGAAGAAAATGTTTCATTTTCATTTGAAAATTGACAATTAAATGGTTTATTTCATCCAACGGCTTTCAGTGGTACTCTTGTGTTTTAAGCTTTACTTGTCTGGACGCTTCCCCTCTCCTACTGAAATACTTTTGTCATGTCACATTTCAAAGCACCATGCAAACTGCTAGCTTCAGAATGATGCCAAGGTACCTGAGCAAGCAGCTAAAAAGATAATTATTGCACTTTCAATATAACAGTTGCATTTGTTACATTTACTGTATCATAACCATTATTTTATTACCCCAATCATTGTGCCCTGTGATACCATCCATTATAGTTCAATATAAAGAAATTTTCAATTTCAGTGATTAAGAATGAATGAACAAGTAAAGAAGAATAATGATAAAGTACTGGACCACAGTAAATAAGTATATATAAGGATAAAGTACAAATAAAGTCCTGGTGTAATTTTAACAATGGAAAATGACTGTAATGGGGAGATAGATGTCGGTCACTGGTTTAACATTCTGATGGCTTTGGGCAAGGAACCCGTCTCTGACGATCTTCATGGCCGTTTGGGCAGTCCTTTGCAGTAGTCTGAGGTCCCACACTGTGATGCTTCCAGTCAGGATGCCCTCAATGGTGCAGTGGAAGTTCCCGAGGGCTTTGGTTCCCAACCTAAAGGTCTCCCCAGGAAGTACAACCTCTACTGAGTCTACATGAGGATACAGCTGGTGTTTAAAGACTGTGAGTGAGAATCTGTAATCTGGACATCCAGGAACCTGAAGCGACTAGAAGAAATATTCCATCAACATGGATCAGATCACTGGATTGGGAGTCCAGAGTTCTAACCGTTACACTATGGACATCAGGGCCTGTGAAAGCAGAGCCCGGCACATCTCACCAGCATCTTTGTTGTGTACCTGAAACCGGGATGGAGATTTAATTCAGATGATTTCATCCAGTGAATTGTAATAGGTTTATTACATAATTATGAACCTTACCATAAACAATGACTCCACTGGAAAAGCACACCAGTATCACAGCTATTGGACTTATGCGGTCCAGTTCTGCCAGTCTTCCTGTCTCACTTTCCTTCACTCTGCTCCAGTAATGTTACTTGCTTCAGCTTTACAGACAGTCTGAGCGTGGCATGCTGACAGTAATGTCTGACGTGGAGTTAACCCTGGCTGCACCGCGGCTGACCTCTGTAACTGGGCCAGGTGGTTTCACTTACACTAAAACCATCACCACTCCGATGAACCCGGAGGCACCGCTAATTGAAACACAGCGGCGTTTCCCTTAACCACGCTCCACATGTGTGACTCTGTCTGTCTGCTTTGGCGTGGGGTCTCACTGCATTTGATTGGATGCAAGTGTTTGTGTGTGAGTCCATGTCTGTTCTTGTTTTTCTGTGTTATAATGCACATCTCAGATGTATCTGTTCAGCTATATTTGTTTTCTTATGTATATGTGTAACTGGATGAAGCGATGCAAGTCTTTTGTGTATGTGCTTTCTACCGTTTTTTGTCTATGGGTGTTTGTGTGTGCGTGTGCGTGTAGCTAGAGCAGATGTGTTGTTGAGATTCTTCTCCCCACAGCACAAACCCACAAATCCTATTCCAGTGACTTGCCTTTTGTTTTCAGAAAATCTGGCAGGACTTAAGCCTGATCTCTCCCTTGATCTCTCTCTCCCCTTCTAACCTTCCTTTAATTCAAATATTATTATATTCCCATTTCAAAGCTCTTATTTCCCCCTCCTCTGGTCTTTGCCATCTGGATGCCTCCGCATGTATCTCCACACAGGGACCACAGATTAGACACTGCAGATCACGGGGACTTCCTCTGGCAGTACACCACACATCACTAATTGTTATCACTCTGGGGACAAAGTATAGGGCCCTCACCTCTCATTGCTGCCAACACTCACAATGAACAGCGTTTAGATGATTTCACCAAAGACTGTGACTTCAAGCGGCACATGATCAGGAATTGATGAATCATTTATGACTGAGACACTTTCATGGTTTTCAGTCATCTAGGGTCTACATGTGTTAGCAAGGCATATTTCTATAAAATATATATATATATTTTTTTTTGTTTGTTTGTTCATGCATACTAATTTGTATATCTTTATGTCTTTTATGTACTTCATGTTCAAATTATATTCAATTTTTTTATTTTACTGCCAAACTGAGGCAGCTATCATTGCTGGAGGCAATTGTTCTGTGAAACGTGAACATTACAGACAACTTAGCTGGTTGTGAAGTTCGTTACCTCCACTTGTAGTTACAGCGGTCGGCACACGAGGGCAGCGTTGCACCTATAATGGTTCTCTTTGCTGGTCTTATTGGGTGGCAGCCACCCACAAGTCTGGCTGGATTTTAGAACTTGATGCAGATAAGTACATGGATCACATTGGCTCTCAAAAAGTAACGGCTAAGTGTAGCCTGGGGGCTGAGCGAGTTACTGTGGCTTCAATGGCTAATTGCACAATCAAGGGCTACATCTTTGTAGCTGCCAGGACCGAGCAGGTAACTGTTTATTCACACTGACTTGGCAGTGTGCTCAACTAATGGGGCCTGACCTCAGAAACACAGCCATTTGAGACAGTAGTCTCCAGACCACAAATACACTGTTTGCCAGCTATGTAAGGTTTCCTGTAAATTCCCTCTGTTGAGTCATGCCTGTTGCATGAATAAAACTTTTTTCATAGGTGTTATTTTTTTAAATTAACTGTGAATAAATGAACTTAAGTTCCATCAAATTTCTTTTTTTAGCCCAAATCATCTTTTTTAACCAGACCTCATCTCCAGTCTTACCTGTCATGGCCGCACATTGAATTAATTACCATTTATGGTAATTAATGTGACACTAAAAAGCTGACGGACAGCTTACAGTTTTCTGGATAAAATAAAAATCATGCAAAACACACGTTTTCAACACTGCCATGTTTCTCTGCAGCGGCTCTAAAGGACGCTCATCGCGGGGGGGGTCTGTCTATATCACAGGACTGTATAAAAATCATTCATGGGAAGAACCTCAGCTATTTAACGGCGAAGACTTTGGCGGGTAAAGTGGGCTGGGTTTTCAATGCAATAACTAAAAGAAGAAGGGCTGTTTATTGAAACTTTCCATTTGATGTTTTGTCTTTGACATTTATTTCTCTTCAGTTTTTATAACCTGATGAATATTTTGTAATGGAACAGACCTGGAGCAAGACAGACCCCAAAAGTAACTGTAGGGGCCACAAGTCTTAAGAGAGGAAGGTTGAGATTTAAAGTATGTGCAAACTTAACAGTGGTCTGCTTAAGAATTGCTGTTTTAGTTGGCTGCTTACATGTTTTTCTGTCATGCAACTTATTTTAAATTATAAATATTTATATAGAGTTCATTTTGTTTTCCAGTCACCTACAGAGAATCTTGTTTCTCAGATTTGGACATCGGCGTCAGTAGTGTTTTCTTTTTCGTTTTGTTCTTCGATTTTTTAATTCTGGCGGTTTTATGTACCAAATTGATCAGTGAATGTGTTTCTTGCGTGATTTTATTCCAAGCTGGGACATCTTCCAGTGCCCCCCAATATGAAAAGATGTATTAATTTTAAAGGTATATGCACACATAAGTGTATATTACTGCATGCACGGGGAAGTGGTGGTGGTTTTCCGCGGGCAATTGTGAAAGCTGCCTTTGTGTGCAGGCTGAGCTTTCCCCCCGGCTGTCCCTCACTCACCGCAGCCCGGCTCTGTGGCGGCAGATCACAGTTAATAACTGTGCGGTCGGCTGTCAGGATTACTTAGCCTGACACTGGACAGACAGCACCCCTAAACAGAGCTTCCTCTGGCCCAAGGAGAGCTTGGGCCCAATACTAGGGGAACTGGCAAGGCAGAAAGGACTGGGGGGGGCAGGGGGGGGGGTTGTAGGAAGGAGAGATGGTTGAAAGAAAAAGAAATATGCAGAGGATGTACAGAACCCGCCGTTCCTCTCCCACCCTATTCTCAATCTGTGTTTTGCTGATATAAAGAAAATTCTTAGGAAAATGACGTTTACCAAAGAGATTTCATTTCCTGTGTTGCTTTTCCCACATTCTTAGGTATTAGCAATGAGTGATCGTATTCTCCTAAATGACAGAAGGAAGAGTGTGTTTATAACCATTGTGTTACCATGCAGACGTTGTGGTTAATTACCTCAGAGTCACATCTATAATCTTGCCGTATGATTGGGTGTCATTGTGGTGTCATTGTTGACAACAGTTTCAATTTTCAAAGGACAGAAATGTGGAACTGAAAATGAAATCATATTACAAAACCAAAGACAACTATTTTGACATGTGAGGTGTGCCGTTGGAGTAATAATTTAAAAGGTCTCTTTATTTTATACATTTATAGATGCACAGCTTTTTATAAATAATCTTATTTTGATTTTGTTTGTTTAATATCACTTGTACAGTATACATTACATAATTCTAAAGGCAACAATAATGATGATAAGAAAATACATAAAGCCTATAGTTTTCATGTTCTCCCTGCGTTCATCTGGGTTTCCTCTAGCATAAGTATGAGTCTATCTATTTGAAATGGAGCAAATACAGTACTTATACTATATATGGTCATTTGCTGTGCAAGTAAAATATACCCACACATTTTTTTATATATACATCCATATGTTACTTTATATGAATGTTTTGAAATGAATGTTTGTGAAGGTTATTTCATGTCAATATAATGAACGCTATTTTGACAAATTAATTTCTATTTACTTATGTAATATGATACATAAGAAGCTTGTCTTATTGCGAATATAGAGAAACTGGCTTCCAGACAAAATGCTTCTACAATCAATTGACCTTTAGTGGCTTTTAGGAGGGTTCCGGGTGTCTCTGTCACAACGTTAAAGCATCGTTTCCTGCACTTTTTTCAACTGTCCCTGGTCTAGAATGGCTGCTGGAGCAGACGGCCTTCCTCAGTCCCTTAAAGCACTTTCCAGAAAAACTCCTTGACGAAGAATTCCAATTAGTCAGCACGCCCCAAGCAGCGATCCCATGCGAAGCCACCCTGAAGCCTGATCTCCCCACGCGGCATGAAATAAAATGGTTTGGCCTTGGCCCTGACAGCCCCCCCCCACGCTGAAAAAAGCCAGGTGGGGCTCCTTCACCCTCTCCCCCTCCCCACTTGCTCTCTCACACAAATCTCACTCTTAACCTCTGTCTCATTCTATTTAATCCTGACACCATTATGGATTCTCTTTGTTGAAGAACATGAAAAATGATACCTTAAACCAGACATAGTTCATGCTGTAAAGCAACAAAAGTTGTGGAGAAGTTTTGGCTGTAAATATCGAATGGCAGGAAAAAAATAAAGGACAGATAAACTTATAATTCTAAATTTTATAAAAATTCAGGAACCCTCTTGGTAACACCCATGTATAATGCCCATGTATAATGTGTTATAATGCATTCATAAAGTATTATAAACATGGCTATGATATTTATGAAAAGCCATAGCACATTATAGCTATGTTTATTATGCATTATGAATGCTTTATGTAACTCTCATGTATAATGCACTATAAATAACTTCATAATGCATTATAATGGTTTATACTGGCCATTATAATGCATTATAGATGAGAGCTTCATTGAGCATTCATGATGCATAAGGATGGCTATAATGTGTTACACCTTATTATAAATAGTTATAGTCATGTGTATAATACTTTACCAATGCATTATAATGCATTATGAAGGTATCTACAGTATTATGGCTTTAAGTAAAGTGTTTCCAAACTCTTCATGTTTCATGGTGCTAAATGTGCAGTTAAAAAAAATGCATCATGCTTTGAAATGTTTTTGCATGAATTCCACAGACTGCAATCTCTCCAAAGGTTAATAGGGATGTACTATTATACATGTTATATGCATATGTATATGCACGTGTCCATTGGGAGGCGATGGAGAGGGGCAGGGGAATTGATCCCGCTATACTGGCAGTGCTCCAGGACCCTGGCTGATTTGCCCAGCAGGGTTTTATCTCTAGTTCCAGGCACTTCATCATGAGCCTTCAGCAGCGCAGGATGAAGGTCGCGTCTGGCAGGCAAATGTTTTCACACGTTGTCTCTTCTGTTTTCATCTTCCAGACGGTTGCAATAAAACTGGTGCTGCAGTTTGTCCCCCTCGAGTGATGGCTGCCCTGTCTGAATGTTAGTCCTCCCACTGCCCTGTCTGAGTATCAGTCCTCCCACTGCCCTATCTACATGTCAGTCCTCCCACGGCCCTGTCTGAATGTTAGTCCTCCCACTGCCCTGTCTGAATGTCAGTCCTCCCACTGCCCTGTCTGAGTATCAGTCCTCCCACTGCCCTATCTACATGTCAGTCCTCCCACTGCCCTGTCTGGATGTCAATCCTCCCACTGCCCTGTCTGAATGCCAGTCCTCCCACTGCCCTGTCTGAGTATCAGTCCTCCCACTGCCCTATCTACATGTCAGTCCTCCCACTGCCCTGTCTGGATGTCAATCCTCCCACTGCCCTGTCTGAATGTCAGTCCTCCCACTGCCCTGTCTGAGTATCAGTCCTCCCACTGCCCTATCTGAATGTCAGTCCTCCCACTGCCCTGTCTGAATGTCAGTGCTCCCACTGCCCTATAACTATAGGACTTTTTGCCACTGGTCAGATGACTACATTAACAGCTTTTTAGGAATTATTTAGCCACCACTATGTGCCAGAAGGCCAAGTCGGTCTCACCATTTCATTATATTTTTTAGACTGTATGTTGGTATTTATATTATCGCTGCACATCTGAGTCTGATCACTGAAGCACAATTCACTCTATTCAGGATCAAACTATCAACAAACATACAGTAGATGCCTTCTGTCCTGCTTATATGAAATCTTTATTTTCCATGAGAGAAAGATGATGAATATGTATCAATGTGCCATGGAAAGGTATAAATTACCAGCCTTAAAAAACTCACTTGCTTCACCTTCTACGTATTCCAGCTTTCTCTCTTTCCATTGCCAAACTGGACTCGTTATTCATACTAATTAGTATGCATATTTGCAGGGTACAGTATTACTTGTGTATTACTTATTATCATTTGGTTTTGCCAAATATTTATTCTGCATTTCCTGCTTTTCCTGTCCCTCATCCCCCCCCTGCCTATCACAAACTGGTGTTGATGACATCGTTTCCTATGTGGTCACCTTCCCTTACATTCAAAAACACCATTCAAACACCAAGGGAGGGGTGAAGTCTCATGCCATTTTGCCAAAGAGGAGAGCTGAGATGGATAGACACAGACAGAGAGAGAGAGGTGGCCAGAGAAATGCAGGGGATAGAAGTTTGCTGGTTTGGACTCTGATGAATATATCTGTGTGTGATTATTTTGACAGCACTTATAAACCCATAAGGCCTGGCCCCAGTTCCTGCTCTTGTTGATTTAAACCACTGAGAGCCATAAATAATGGCTGATTAAGTGGCTGCGCCGGGTCTCTCAGCCCAATTAACTGCTGCCTGGCCTGGGAGCTGCCTTCAATGTGTTCTGCATTAGAGGGGATGTGGGGAATAGCAACGACTGCAGGGGAAGTAGGAACGAACCCACAAACCTCTGAGATCTACCCTCCCCAACACCCCACTACACCCCACCCAGAATGGAGATGCAGCAGATTGCAACTCATTTAGCACCTAATGTAGATCTGGGACATTGGATTCGTTACCCATGTTCTAATGTGGTATCTCACTAGCATTTTATTCTTTTACATGCTGTGCCAGTTTACACACAATATAAAGTTAACGAGGTGGCCTGGTGGCTCATCTCCTTCTGGGTGTCCCAGAATTGCCCATAGTGTGTGTGCACTGTCATGGGCTGGCATCCTACCCAGGGTGTCCTGCTTTTTGCCCTCTGCTGCCTGGGACAGACTCCCAGGCATATGCTGGATAAGTGGATGGATGGATGGATGGATGGATGGATGGATGGATGGATGGATATAAAGTATGTGCTGTTTCTGTCATTGAAAAGACTTTCTGCAGGTGTTTACTTCTTACCTTAAAGGACTTAGATTAAAATGAGAAGTGAAACTGCACTTTTTTTCATAAATCTTTTGGAATTCCAAGTTTTCTTGTCTTTTTAAACTCCTGCGATTTTCTCTTGGTATATTATTATTAATTATAATATTATAATATGATAGTATTATATATAGTATATTATTGGTAATATATTATGAGAACATTTGCAGAAAATGAAAATAACATGTGCAAAGTGATTACAAGTCACACAAATGACATTTTCAGACATTTTCATTTAATAATGATCCACAGCACCGCTTTACCTGTCCCATCAAAGCACTGGGAGAATAACTAATGATGGAAGAGAAAACGATCATTCTGCACTCTGAAAGATCAACATTTGTCATCATTTGTCTTGAGTAAGAAATTACTCTTTCATTAGCATTTTTTCACTAATTATTTTACTAATTTTTTCACTAATTCAGTAGATAGCCATTATTATTGTGAAATGGTCACAAAGCAGCGAGGCCCTGCGGGGGACTGTACTCACCCTCTTTCGGTTCCCCATCTACACTACGCACCGATTCATGCCACCTGTGGAAACTCTCTGATGACACAGCAGTAGTGCATCGGTGGCTGCTGAGAGCATTAATCCAGGACCCTGGAGAGTGATTTCGTGAAGCGGTGCAAACTGAATTATGTGCAGCGCATTATCGGTAAGATGAAGGGTATGGTGGTGCATCAAACCCACACTGTTCCCTGTTCCTGTTGATGGCAAATACTCTAAAGTACCATGGGATGCGCTCAGACAGACATGTGTGCACGACCAACACAGACACCGTGTACCAGAACTGTCAAAGTCACCTTTACTTCCTGAGGAGACTGAGGTCCTTTGGCGTGCATAGGGCTCCCCCACCCGCCTTCTACCAGTTTCTAGTTACCAGTGCAGTCTTTTTTTGCAGTTTGTGTGCTGGGGCAATGGCTTCAGTGTATCAGCACCAGTGATGCCAAAAAAAACTCAACAAAGTGACCAACAAAGCTGGTTCAGTTCCAGGAGTCATTCTGGACCCATTGGAGACTGTAGTGTAACAGATGGCGCTCAGGAAACTGCTGCCTATACTGCCTGCACAATGAGTGCCACCCTCTGCAGAGGAGCACCTTCAGCTGCCGATTGGTACAGCTGCACTGCTTCAAGAAGCCCTATGTAACATCTCTCCTACCTTCAGCCATTACACTCTGCAGCAAGTCACCCTATGCCAGGGGGGACCAACGACCACTCAGGTACATTCACAGAACATTCATTTGCTCACAGCCACTACTGTATACAATACTCTTTATTTCTGTGCCATTACTACAGAACTCCGTGCAATACTTGCCCTGACATTCCTTTCATTGTTACTGTTTATTGTTGTCTATCATTTATTGTTAGTCTATCAATGTCCAAATGACTTTTTACTGTCTATTCAGCTACTGTAAACTTGCCGTTTCCTTTGGGATTAATAAAGTATCTATCTATCTATCTATCTATCCATCTATCTATCTATCTATCTATCTATCTATCTATCTATCTATCTATCTATCTGTTCAGCATAGATTTATTGACTTGTATAGATTTATTGTTTATTTAACAATGCATGTTGCATTTTCCTTCAACACATTATGAAAACTGGTAAAAAGATTTTTTTATGCTGCTACTCCCTGCAAATGCGCCATGGATCACCATGGATACGAGTCTTATATGTTCTGTTTATGTTCTTTTTTAATGCTCCCTTAGTTTTTATTTTCAATTGATCTATTTACGCTGTTGGTCTAGGAGGGATGGCATTTCCTTCTCGATTGTATGAAGTGCATGCTAAGATGAGAATAAAAGGAAATCTAATCTAATCTAAATCTAATCTAATCTAATGTATCATTCACTTTTTGGAAATTGCATCACTGTTCTGGTCAGCACTCCAGCAGTCGCTATAATAGCCTGTTAACGTGTCCAAGGTCAGCATGGTAATAACAAACACAGGATCAGAGTCATGGTGTGACCTCTGAACTTTGCTTTTTCACCGCAGAATAGATCAATGTCACAGTCCCTGGACATGAGTCAGTTTCAACATTGCACTGTGTGGAGACAATAAGCTACTCAGTCAATTGCTCTGTACACTTAAGGATTAAACCTCTTTTTACACGCAGAAATAACCCTCCCAGCTGTAGTAAGGCAAACATTTGTGCAACTTTGATCAAATGCTCTGGTACCTTTGGTGCAACATTAGGTAAATATTGGGAAAGCAAACATATTGGGCTGATTTTCGCATCAGACAGTTTAGTTTAAAAAGCGCGTTATTACCTGGATTTTCACTCCAACTAATTTCATGAAAACCTGTTTACAATTTGTCAGTGAAGATGCAAATGGGTGCAAGAAGATTTTATAGATTAGTAGCAGATCTTATCAAGTTAACTATGAACCACTGTTATATTCTCATAAGCCATGTTTTCTGTTGCTTAATCTTGCAAATTCTTTTCTTGGAAGTTTATCACTAATTTTTCTCATCTTAAGGCTTAAGGTTTTTTCCCCACACAGTTTATCATAAGAAGGAAGGATTTCCTCCCCTAAAATGAGTAATTAGGATTTTGCTCTCCAGAGGAAAAGAAAAATAGCTGTCAGTAAGTAGGATGTTATTAGGATGCTAAAGCTGAAACCCACATTGAAGATCCTAATGGAAAGGCACAAAGTAGCTGTTGAGGATGCTGAGTACAATGGATAATGATGACACAGAAGGACCATAAAAGATCAAAGTGGAAAGTTAAACAAAAGCTTGCGATAAGGGAGCCCATTAAGAGAGAATCTGGCAGTTTGTTAAAGAAAAACCATGAATATAATAAATAGCAATTAAATTGCATCATGGTTGATACTTCGTGGTTTTTGTGTGTCGGGGTCTATGTTTCCTTCATGGTCTCAGAAGCTGATGTCCCGAAACAGACATCATCAGCAGGGGCACGTCCCTACACTCCATACCCAAATCTACACCCTTTGTTTTAAATGCTCACTCTTGCATATACATGATATGTAGATAGGAAATACATAACCCAGTTTAAATCCTGGTAAGATGTTTCCCTGGCTCCTCAGCTACAGTTGATGCAAGGTTGCCTGGAACGACAAAAACGACTATACTTGTTCAAGTTATTAATTAAAACAATCAGGCACGTTTTACTTTCCAGGTATCTTCCGTTCAATTAAGTGATACAGGAAGAAGAAGAAACTGATTACCTGTTAAATGAATAAGCATGCATTGCCGATTGTTGAGACATACTGTAATGCTAACTTATGAGGTTGATTTCGTTTAAAAGCCTTCCAGAATTAACGTGGGAAGCTGTACCACCAACCTAGTAGAACTTCTTTCCATGAAAGTGGTAAGAAGTGCTAGGCAGAGATTCTTCATCTTACCGAAAGCTAAAAATCATCTACTGTAAAATTTCCGCATACGCACAAAATTTTGAAACACCTGTGTGATGACCTGAAATGGTTTAATTCAGGCTTCTCAGGTTATGTGCTGTTGACTGTGTACGCTTCTTTATGCTTGGTAGCCTGGTAGGTCTGCTGCATGCTATATGCTTGTATTGTGGCACGTAGGCTGAAATACACTTCACGGGGGTTCAAAACCGTAATTTTTCTACGGTTTTTGCCACGTGCCTCCTTGTATTATAGAATGGAAATAGCATTGTTTGAATAGTCGGAAGCATTCCTTTAAAAAAATGCGTTTTACTACCAGCAAGATCCGCGATTTTGTTTTCTATGTACGCTTAATTTAACTGAGTAAACGCAGATCTTTTGTTTGCTTATTTCTTAAGGAGTCGTTAAGTATAACTTAACCTAATTAATTAACTAGCAAATTAAGTGAGTCAGATTAAGTGTACCGGAATAAAAAATAAATTTGTTATCAAAGTGACTTTACCTAACAAAGAATTCAGAAATATTTATACGCAGCAAAATAAACTGGCCAGTAAGAACATTTGCAATAAATGAATAAATTATTCTTTACGTCATCTAGAAATGTATTGTTGTGGAACACTGTGTGGAAAACCAAATCTGAAATTTGGGGCCTCCCTTTTTGCTAAGCGGAGTCTACGTTAAGTGGATGAAGTCGATAAAGTTGAACATCTCGAAACTGTTGTTCTGTTTTGTTCTGCTCTGTGCTGCACCATGGTCCTGGCAGCACGTTATCTCATTTCTCTATATACTGTGTGTATGGTTGAAATGACAATAAAACCTACTTGACTTGACTTGACTTAAGCTTTGTGCTACATCAAATTAACACAAAATATTTATTTAAACTATCTATTGATGAACAGCAATATCATATGACCTCTCCGATTTAGTTTCGTAACCGAAGAGATTTCATTAGTCTATTAATTTCTAAGGATGTGTATGAGCACTGAAAATCTTTTAGGGTTCTGCGCTTGTTTTAATAGACACGCGCATAGCTTGTAGAAGGATGCCCTGGTCCTCTTTACACGGTCTTTTTGTTTTGTTACTAAGTGGGCAGATCAAATTCCTAAGCAGTTCTCCTCTCCTTTCAAACACGACCGAAGTTCCTCTTTATGCTGTTTATGTTATCATTTGTAAATCTTACCAGCAGTGGACGTTAAAACACACGAGGTAAGGCATATACAGACTAATGATGTATTTACAGATAATTCCAACTGTCAAATACTTCAACCTTATGACATTGCGCAGAGTACTGGCGCTGACTACTCTCTTTTTCTATTCCTGTTCCTCCGTAGCGCAGGTCAGGCGGATTTGATTTCAGGTGCAGCTCATTGAGAAGCAAGACGGCAGAGCTGCCAGACACACACAACAAGAAAAAGCAGAATAAATAAATGGACTGAAATAATAACCGCACGAAATGACTATCATTTCTAATAACCACATATTCGATATAAAATAAGTAATGTATGAAAATCTGTTCATTAGAATGGGCAGTAGTGAAACCAAATCGGATTTCAAAGCTGACATACCATCTGAAAATAGACCGATAAACTTGAAACAAATGTGAAACAAACAAACTCTCAGTTACTATAGTATGTGTGTACCTTACAATACCCCCCCCCACACACACACACACACACGCGCGTATACACTACATCCTAAGATAGATAGATAGATAGATAGATAGATAGATAGATAGATAGATAGATAGATAGATAGATAGATAGGCCTGAATTGTACTTTGACAAATACGACACACATGTGCATGCTACTTAAAATGATGAAAAATTGTATCAAATTTCTTCAATCTATTGCAATGCATATTGATTAGTGTAGTAGATTGCAGGCTAATATATTTAATTATAAGAAACAAATCAGGCCTGTAGTTACTGACGCATTTCCCATTAATACTATGGGGAAAATACATATGTTTGGCGTAAATTTAAAAAGTTTCCCAAAAAACTACATGATGTCGATTATTCGTATGTTAATGTTTACGACTTTTTTGATAGTTTACTATTACCCTGGTGACAATATGAAACGAAAAACATCTGAATATTAAACGGTTCTGAACTTTGGGTCCTGATCTTAATGGCGCTATAGGCCCATCCGAAGAATGTCCTCTAGGGGTTAAAACGTTTCCTTCAGTAACTGAGTTGCATCTTCTGCTCTATTGGAACACGATGGAAATACAGATCCGACCAGCCTACTTTCAAAACCAGACCGCAGTAAACGGCATTAATTTATTCGGACAATGACGCATAATATGACAATCATAGCCTTTCACTGTTTTGTCGTTTGTAACAGAATCCATAATATACATTATGTACCATACCAAAATTCATGTTGCAGAATAGTATTGATTTTAATTGTCTTATTTATGTTAGTACATTAATGTATTTATTTTAATCAATCACATTCATTATACTACGTCTCTTAAATACCATGGTGATAAGAGGTGTTAATATAGAAATAATTATCTTTTTTGGGGTCCTTTCTCTCATCAGTCGCTTTAGTCGAAATATCGCTTAAAAAGTTTATGCGTTTTGAATTAGGCACGTGGGAGAATCTACCCCTATTCGTTCTGGGACGCGTTTCCTGAAATCTTCGTAACACTAGATAGGCTACCTCGTTATCTCGTACTTGCGATCGTAAATTAGCGAGAGTTCCCAGAAAACCTTTGTAAATGAAGCTCATAATAAAGTTCGTAAATTAACGAGTGATCCGGCTCACTCCTTTTTTCTGCGTTGTTCTTTATTTGAACTTTTGCCTGCTATTCTGTCATTATTCTGACGCACAGGTCTCCCGAAACTGTTCACAAAAACACGATGACGCTCATTTTTGCACAACAAAAACAACAACAACAACAATGATGATAATAATAATGAAGAAGAAGAAGAAGAAGAAGAAGAAGAAGAAGAAGAAGATGGATTGTCGATCAGAATTCAGTTGAGAACGACAATTAAATTCTAACCAAATTCAGTAATTGATTCATAAATTCTAAATACTGCTCAACCCTGGTACATGATGAGCTGGGCGAGGTCCCCGAAGCCTTCTGAACGCTACGTCATTCCTGTGTTATACATTATACTTTAATGTTCCAAGGTGTTCCCGGAAAGGTCCTCACTTAATTAGTTCTGTAAGAGAGGTTGCTCTGAACTACTCCTAGCTATCACTTCGATATTGTTAGCTCATAGCGCTAGTGGCCCCCACTGTTCGCACCGCACGCGTCTGAAATGAACAAAATGCTTGTAAGCAGTATGCACTCCAATTAATTCATAGTTGTGATGGAGGGGTAGGGGGAGCGATGTAGGCTATATCGTAACATCACAATGGTCACACATGCAATACATCATAAAATGATGCAATTTAAGAAAGATTTTAGTTTTATTTTAAAATAATGAATAAAAGATTCAATCGTTTAAAATAAGACTAACATTGTTAAGGGTACAATTTCACGACTAAATATAACTTAACCAAAAAAAATCAAATGATTTATAAATATTAAAAAGATTTTGTCTGATGCACAACTACAATCTTCGTCAAATATATGTTTCGTCCTCGCGCTGTGCAAGCGCAGCGAATTGACCTCAGTGACGCGCGAATTCGTAAAAAAATGAGGAAGGTATTGTTAATGTATATGTATGTATGATAATGTATTTATTTAGTTATTGCGAGGGGGGGGGCACACGGTTTTGGGGAGCACGCCCCCCCCCCCATTTCCTACACTCCGGGAATACACACACCTCTCTAATGTGCCAGAAACACGGTATATCAAAGCTTTGGTTCATGAGACTGATTAGAGTCGACACTGTAGATTTACACAGAAGTCTAATATATTTCCCCCCAAAAGAATCCTGGAATAATCCTTAATAGTCAAAGTAGCAAAGAGATGTTCTCTTATTTTAAGACAGTAATGCAACTTTTCTTTTGGCTATTGTGCCATTGCTCGTCACAGAATCACTGACATACACAAACATTGGTGCATGCGGGTGTTATATATATAGAACAAATAAAAATAAAATATTGCGATACCACAGTCTGGGGAGGCAGTTTCATGCATCCAGTTGACGAAAATCATATTTATGGTTAGATGATTCAATTTCTTAACTTTGTATGAAATTTTTTGCTTCTCCCAAGTTCCGATTAATGCAATACTTTGAAGGTTTCCTGTAGTATTATATTTTCCTATAAAGAACAACACTATCTCTCACTTTATCTCAAGCAGTCTCTGCGTGGAGAGAATAATTGATTCTCGAACCATCGATGTCAACCAATCCGGGACCATCCCCATGCACGGCGCCTAGTTATGTCGCACTTAAGAAGCCATCTTTTAAGCATCCACTTAAGGGACAGTTCGGAGAACAAACATCGAACAATTTAAGTAAGGTATACCCTTCAAGTCTTCCTAACATGCTAGACACCATTACTGGAGAACTCACCCCTGATCAATCTAACTTACTATATATTCAGTCACATCCTTTAAAATGGGAAGGTGAATTACACTTTACTACCAGCAATGACAATGAGAATTGTGCAGCTCAACCAGAGATGCTGTTTCAGACAACACCATCCAAATAGCCAGGTCAGCCAATGCTGTTTTGCAGGTGGACATGTACCCCTTGGACCAGGGGTGTCAAACTCCAGTCCTGGGGGGGGGGAGCCCAGCACATTTTTGGGTTTCCCCTCATTTAACACACCTGATTCAACTCCTTGTGCTAATTACCACACAGCTCTTGAGCTGAATCATTTATGGTGGAACAGGGAAAGAGCTAAGTTACACTGGGCTCCAGCCCCCCAGGACTGGAATGTGACACTCCTGCCTTAGACCATCTCAGTAAAAAACAATTAATAGAGAAATATATGCTGCTCTTTGGTAAAATAATGAATCTTCTTGGTGTGGTGCAGGATGAACTGAAAAGGGAAATATACCAACATTTTACCCCTCAGTCCCTCTGTGCAGCTTCTGACGACTGTCCATTTCTGAACATCAGTGGATTCCTACAGTTCATAAGTGATGCACACAGCCTCAGCCTCTGCTGTGTCCAAATGTGTATCTGCAGTGACCAGATTACTATGCACCATGTATGCAACTACATACATTTTCCAAAGTAGTGGGTTCCTTGCATGACGTTAAAATTGGTTTTCATGCACATGGTACGATAGGTGGAGTGGATGGAACACTCATCCTCATTCATACTCCCAACTTCTCGAATCCCATCTGCACCTGTCAAAAAGGGTTCGTGGCAGTAGACCTAAAAGTGCAGGTGATGAGTAACCAACAAGGAGTTTTTACAGACATTGTCGCCAAGTGGCCTTTGAGGGCACATAATGCTTATATGTGTGTCAGATGGCAAAGGGTGGTGTGTTTGCTGGTGGCTGGTTATTGTGACACATCAGGCATCCTAATTAACAAATACCTACTGGCTCCAGGAGAGGACCAGCACCATGGCTGAGGAGAGGTACCAAAAATTACACTGTTGTAGAGCACACTCTGGACATGTGGAAAATGCAATTCCAATGCATTCCAGGTATTGTGTATTTTATTAGGGCCGAGTGATTTTGGAAAAATGCAATATTTAATGTTTTGGCTATATTTGTAAGTTGAAAATTAGGCTAATTATAACCAAACTGAACATCTGTCAATACAGTCTGTCAAATAAGTTGGTGTTACTGCGAGATATGCCGACATAACGGAATGTCAACAAATCACTTGGTTTTTTTCAATATCGTCTCTGTGGAATCCAAAATATTTACATACAGGCGAATACTGTCTTTTTCGTAACCATTTCGCTTGCTTTTTTCAATTTTATTATAGTTCTTACAAGCGCCCCACAGTGTCTATGAGTGCGTCATACAGCAAAGGATTGTGACATTTACATGTACATATTCACCAGAGGCTTTTGTCCAAAGCCAGGTACAAGCGAGGTCATTGTGACTGGCTTTGAGGGCGCATGGAGAGCTCATACAAAAGCAGCGGAGGTAAACTTTATCCAGGCACACTCTGTTTTCCTCCGACTGTCCCAAAAATTAAAAACTTAAATGAATTAGAAGATCGTAAATTAACCGTAGGTGTGAGTGAGGTTGTATGCACCTTGTATTATAAATTATTACTGGATTAATCGTTAAATTAATCGGGAACTTGCTTTGTTATTAATATAATCGACAGTGTCAACTCTTATATATTTGTCATTGCTATATTTATATATCGTATATAATTTAATTTCATTTAATCTTAATTAATAAGTTACTTGAAAAGTTCAGAAATGTCAATTTTGAATAATACACTGCGCATTCATTCTGTAAAAGTGTAATATCAGTTTTATTGTACTTTACATCACCATCCCATTAGAACTTACATATAATCAGTCTTTTTTGTTTGTTGGTTTTCGCCTTCACGTATATTTAGGTTCGAAATGGATCAATAAAATGGCAAAATCTGACATTGTCCATAAAATGACAGTGAGGTCCGACGTAGTCCTTACAATAATTTGAGCTCAAGAATACCTTTAAATTCAATACCGTTCAAATATGTGGCATTTTCGGTTCCCTGTTTTTTAATTGAGCTATTTCTTATGTCCTTCTTAGCCAGTCAGTTTTAGACAAACCACCTGGTTAGTATAAGCAGATATTAAACGCTATAACCCAACTGGGGGGGCTGTGCGTATAAGTCATGGGCACTTAATAAAACAGAGTGAAAATGGAAGTGCTTGGAGTAATGAACGGTGAGTCACGGACTTCAAATTTAGAAGGAGCTAAATGGTCTGGTCAAATGACATAACCATTCACGTATGAATTTTACTAATCTTAACTACTAGCGAAATACAGAGCGATCTAATAAACCAAATCTCTTACGTCTAGAAAAGGTTTTTGCAAGAGAATTAGTAACAATTAGAATGGTGCTATCAAGCTGCAATCCGAAGTTGAAATTGTTTGCCTGCAGTACACGGAAGTGTTTAGGTGAGCGTGCACAACCTCTGACGGCTGTCCTTGGGAGATACCATCAACCTAACAACTTCCCTTAGAGGTGTAATCAGGATCGGGCAGCGTGACTTATGCCCTCAGAATAAGTAACTCTAGTGGTCTATCGGTGACCAATAAAATGGCAATGACACTGTTCATAAAATCAGACGTCTATTGTTAATAGGTACAATAATTTAACTGAAGTAGCTCTCTAAAATAACCATCCTTTGCATTTCTATTTAAAGCAAAATATAAATAAATTATTGGCCTTCAGGAATCTAGAGACGATTAAAGAGTTCAGTTAATGTGTAATTGAACTTCAATGCCAGAATATCTGTGATGGCACAGTGTGAGAGAAATGCAGTGGGCAAAGGATGTTACATGGACCCAACACGGTCTGGTCACTGCACGTGATCACCTTCTCTCCTCTTCAGGCTGCACATTGGGCAACAGAGGTTAGGCATCAATTTTTTACTACAACAGGCAATATTGCACTGCCTATTTTCTATAATATATAGGCCTATCTATGAAATAATCGGGAAATATGGTATAGGACTATACTTTTCGAAATAAACGTTTGGATGCATTCAGAGTTTGTTTAGAATCAACTTCCAAACAATAGGGTAATGAGGTATATTTTACAATTATTCAGTCTTGGTTTTTAATGATGTGCTAGTGAATTGAGTGCGTAGGCTGTAGTATACATATATTGATTAAAAACCCTCGTATATAGATAGATAACTTAACGATTACGTAAGTACTCCACGAAACGAAACACGATTTTAAGAAATGTCGTAGATCATCGTAACACACCAGGAGAAATAGTAATACCAGCATAAAATATGATGGTTAATACTTGCCCACCGTGAATCAATCGCATGAGCGGGATTTATCACTAAGACGGCAACTGTTTTCAGTATTACAGAACAATAATGTGAATTTAACAGTCAAATACATTACTATAATACAATTATCACGGGTAGTGAAGTATTGCAATGTCTGATATACATAATGTAAATAAGAAATTCGGCCAAAAAAAGATTTCGCTTAAGTACATTAACCTGGAAACGATCCAGTTGCTATACCTTCCTCACTGCGTCGAATCCGGCAGTGTAAAGTAAACAGCTGGCAGCTGAATATAATATATGATAAAGATTTCGGGTATGTTATTAAGCGCACATTATTAAAATTCCAGTAGCAAGCAATACATTTAAAAGTTTTAATCTGAAAGTAGATATTGTAAATCACCTGACAAATATCTTATATTACGGTGAAATTATTATAAATTATACAGATCGATGGACATGTATTCTCTTTCGCAATAATAATAATAATAATAATAATAATAATAATATTAGGAAGAAGAAAAAGAAATCGCAATATTTGACACATAAAAGTTCATGTCTAACCGGGTTTATAGAAGAACGAAGAAAAGTACTATTTTTCAATAAATCTGCAATTTAGTGACATGAACTTGAACTCTGAAGAATCATAAGACTTAAACTATACCTCAGAATTTTGCGTATTTCATGACTATATACGCATGAACATGTTCATTATCATTAAATGCAAACCCGGAGTCAGCCAGTGTCTGCTGACTATAGCGCTTTCTTTCTTTTTTTCTTATTTCTTCAAACATTTTCAACTGTGAAAATGCGCACGATTAAAACAACAGTTGAAAGGTCAGAAAAAAATAAAAGTTTGAAATCTGTACGTTGATATTTTTACTGTTTAATAATTTAACCCACAATAAATTATAAATAAACCGAACAGTATTTTGGATGGTGATCAATGAAACCCAATAGGTTACGCCAGGGGCGTTTCTAGCTATTGAGAATAATCACGGGCTCAAGTCAAGTCAAGTTTAACCGGGGTTTAACTTTTTTTTGAAGGAAGACTGACATCGGGGGTGAAATACTCGGGGCAAGGCTTAAAATACTCGGGGTTAGGCTTAAAATATTCGGGGTTAGACTTAAAATACTCAGGGTCATAGCAACAAGTGATCGGACCTAACAACGCCCATGAGTTATGTCTAATTAAATCAATTACAAAGACAAAAGGTTAATTACGACAGATTATTAATTATATGTGTGAAATGATACGTTGGGATCACGTCTTTATTTATGACCTGAGTAAATATGTTACATAAAATTGCAAGATTTTCATAGGTTCGTTTTTTTAAATGAAATTGATTGTATCAGCCTATTAAAGAAGCCTATGATCTAACAGACATTGTCAATTAACAGTTAACGTGAAAATACATGTATGTATTCTGCACTGAAGTTTGTAATTCTTAATACCGAGATCATATTTAGTTAACAGTTATGTATTTTAAAATAGTATTGAGGATACATATATTCTTAATATCTTGAGAAGTGCGTTTTCTAAATACATCGAAAACGCTAAAATGATAAGAAAGAGTACTTTTGAATAAGACCCCAGACCATACAGCACGAGGCTTATTTAATTTCATAAAGTACTGCATTCTTCCTAGCTATTTTAGAAACATAATTGTTCAGTCTTCTGATTTTTTTTCTTATTGAACTTTACGAATGCCCTTTGCGAATAAATTCAGAATTTGTTCCGTTGTTGAAAATATTGCTAGCATAAATATGTATTTTTATGAAAGTATTTCATATAGATTTCAATTTTGGAAATTGGCCAAGTAATCGATAATCGCGACTATAACGCGCCTATAGGCGTTTAGCATAACTTAACTTATTTAATGAAAATGCATATTTATATAGCATTATCGTGAAACATGACACGATAAATTAAAAGAATCCCACTACTTTAAAGCGATTTTACATTCATATATTTAATCCAAAGCCGGTAACATTTGGACTTTACATTTATGTCACTTTCTTTTATGATCATTTCTATAAACCGACATATGACATATAATTACATGTAATAGGGATTATATCATCCAACCATCCGTGCTTCTTCTAACATCTTATAATGGTGAGATGCCCGGGGAAGCATGAGATCCATCCCAGGAAGAATGGGGTACATCCAGGGGGGAATGCGCGCATCAATATTAAATATGTAAATGCTGGAAATTAGCATTAATATATTGTATAATTGTATGATTCCCTTTCAAAAATAACTTAAAATACTGTTTCATGTAGATGTTTATCATATTGTGTGGATAAAGGCAAAAACGTGACATGGGGAGTTTCTAGCTATCGGAAAGATCAGGGGCTATGTGAAGTTGACCTGGGGCTTGACTTTTTCTTGAAGGAAGATTGGCATCGTGGCTAAAATATTCGGGGCTATGCTTAAAATAATCCGGACTATATCTCAGAGTGATCGGACCTAACGACGCCCATGAACGTGACATTTGTTTAATCTCCCAAATGCCATTCAAGACAGATACAAAATGCGGCGGAGCCTTTCTGCTCTGCGATTAAGAGAGCGGCCACTACGTCTGCTCTACTAAATCCTCGTTTCTGTTGATTTTAAGATTGAGCTGTTAGCTGAAAAAAACGTTTGAAGCTCTTTTGCTAAGAATGACATTGACATACTTCTGTCTCCAGAAAATGGTGTTTCCATATATGAGCTTACTTGACAGCCAGCATCACGGGCGTTTCGAATATGTGTGATCACCACTGGAGTGTGCTGTTTCTGCGTCAAGTGATAGATTTCTGTAAAGCAAAAACGTTTAGTGCGCACGACGCTTGGTTTTAAAGTCATGGATATACACATTTAACTGGACCAATGGTTTTACATTGTCCTGTGTAACTGGAGTGTTTTAGGGCGGCATCCTTCGCTCATCAAATATAGCATAGTTGGATGAAAAACAATCAATTTGTGGTTGATATGTTCCAGATGCATTCTTCTCAAATTATTTCATTGACATTTTACAGTTAAATGAGCTCTACGATTTTTGTCTGTGTAAGATCACCAGATCATTTCCAGTACAATCCAGTAAGTTAGGATGCCAGAAGAAAGTTTCAAAGACGTTAGTGATGCAGCAAGTACTGCTAGGTGACATAGAATACGTGGTAAGTTTTAAATATGGAGCTCCGCTGTAATTCCTGGTCTTTTACTGGTAGTAACCTGGGAATGCTTGCGGAGGGCGTTTCCTGAAACGTAAAGGTGCAGAACCACCGTTTTAACCGTGAGATGCTAACTTTGCATGCATTATGCTGCAACATATTTTATTTTTTTAATCAATATATTAAAAAGACCAAAAATATATCATACGCCGTCATCTGAAATGTCATTTTACCGATTTACTGAGCTTAATAAATAGTTTAGATCATAGAACTACGTGTCAGCTTTTTAAAATACTTTTGCTCTTTTTTTGCTAAACGACGTAAGCTTTCTGTATCCGTGAGGATTTATATTTTTGTTTCTCAATTAGTCTTAAAAATAATGACACCACAGAGACGTTCTGTAATTAAACAGAAAAATTTGTAAATATATTAGTTGAAAGGCTGCTACTAAACGGTAGGGTTCAGTTTCTTGATCTCACTCACACACACACACACCTAGGTTGAAATGGATTTTATTTTGTTATTGAAAAGTAAAATATATACATTAGTTGAGACTTTGCAAAAGAAGCGAATAAAACATTGGGTCGTTCAAGTATATTAGGTCGTAAGTATATTGTTAAAAATATACATGTCCCTAGCACCTTTTTCCTTTTTTTGTATCTGCCACGGGACATGCGTTTGTGTTTATTTGCATGGATTGTCAGCTGCCTCCGCACAGCTTACCTGCACAGCGCTGCGCGTTGCTGACTTCGCCGAGATGCGTGTCTTCCAGAAACAGACGTCTAAAATTTTCGCGCTTCTTTGAAACTACACGCCAGAAAATCAGTTATGTATAACTTAAATTTATTTATTAAAGATGATATATGTATATTCAACGTGCAGAGTAAAATATGTTTTGTCTCCATATTAGAATGTTATTAAAAAGAGATAATTAATTTCATGTTGATATAACCGTTTTGGAAACCGTCTGAAAAATTCTTTAGAAAATGTACATTCTTATCTCGTTTTTTACATGCCTTTTTTTTTTACCAAATGTAGCTACATGATATTCATGGCTGCAGACCTATTAGGTCAACTTAACGAATACAGAACGGAAAGGAAACTCTTAAAATTTCGTCAGGAACCACAACTGTATGAAGTTTTGATTTTTTATTTTTTTTTTAGATAAGGCGTGAATCACGTCTGGTGCTGAAAACTAGGATATCCTGAATATGTAATGAAGTGAGCATTGCATTGATCTATACAATATATGTCCTTGTATTTTTATGCTTTACATTGTACATTGAATTTCGAAGCTATATGTTCAACGACTACTATCGAAGCTATATGTTCAACTATCCCTACTAGTCCCGATTATAGCTTACCCAAGCCTATGCATCGCAATTGTAAATATACAGGCAAAACCAACTTCGGTGTTATGTACAACTATTTACTTTGTGTGCCATAGAAAAGTACTTTTAAAACCTCTCCACATATAAGTTTTCATATTTTGCTGGAATGCATGGCAGTTGTACTTTTCAGCTATTTCCATCAGTTCATAAGTAACGGCAAAACTATACAAAATCTAAACTATATAAACACAAAAAATGTACGTGGATGAATGTTTTATCGTGTACTGCATTTTATTTCAAAGTCGTATCATAAACACGACTTAACATTGTTCTTTCAATGACTAAAAAACTTAGTTCTTTGCGTTTGAGGTATTGACACCATCGCTTGCACCTCCATTCTCAGGTAATAAAGTTTTATTTATTTCACAATTTCTGTTTGGCCTATATTTTAAAATGATACGTTAACGCCACTTAAACAGCAATCCCAGTAAAACCAGGGCGCATAGGTTACGAGAACCTACAGAATATTACATTATAATTGTAATATATGGGAACTGAAGACTAAGTTGCACAGGCCACTTGCCCCTACCCAACAAAACAAAGCATTCTCGTCTTTTTAAGTTTGTCTGCGGTCAACGCTTACTTTTGTTGCGGTTGCGAATTAATATTTTTTTATATTCTTCCGAGCGATGGTAAGGTTAATTGAACTTAAGTACCCAAGTTGCGTGTGATCAGAAACGTTATTTTTCCCATTTAAATACGTTATTATATAGTACAGTTCAGAATCCAGACTTGCCTATCTGATCCTGTCGCGTGTCGAACCTTTCTTCAAATATTAAAAGTCCAGATACAAAAGAAAGCAAAATATAAATTTTAAATATCATTAAAAAAAGATATCTTGAAAGTGTCACCCTCTCTATCTTCCGTTAATTTAGCCCATGAGGGTAGTCAACTTTTGATTTCTTTAACTATGTATTTGACTAGCATTATTTCTGCATTTTGTTTGGTTAACTTGGGATTGCGCGAGGGTAATTTTGACGATTTTATCGCCCTCCTTTTGAACTATTTCACCAGTTTCTATGGACAAACACTCTTTTAGCTGTCCTGTCAAACGTACATATTTATTCGATGTTTTTCTCTATTCAGTACTGTACACCGATTGCCGAATTCATCATTAGGCAATCAGATAGCCTTCTTATATATAATGGTTTGGTTATATATTTAATGGTCTGGTTCTAAATAATATTAATTATTACAAATTTTGACAATTTTCAAAGAAAATTCTGCTATGTCTTAATTTAATTTTAAAAGTATTTTCTGCATATTCATTTACTTCCTCACACATGTATACAAATACCGGTATCACCCTAAACGAGGTTATTGATTTTTTTTCAGATGCTTAAATTTATAAATAAATTTATACTTAAATTTAAAACTGGGTTTTTTGCATTTTACTTTTATTTATAGTAGTAGGCAAAATAATGTTTCCAATTATCTGTAAAAAAAAAAAAAAAAAAGCAAAATACATATTACGGGAGATGTCTGGCGACTCAAGACTAGCATATATCAAGGACGTGGTTAACAGCTTTTGGCTATTGTGAGTGTAGGTAGGTTGTCTGTAATACCAGTATTCATATTCCTCCGCTGTTAGCCGAGTAGAACTTTTTTTGCTTAAAGTTAGCCTCATAAATTATTAAAAGGCCCTGACATCTGTCTATCAAGAGTGTGGTTTATTATTAACTAATTTCACCTGACGGTGCACTAGGTTTATTTACATAAGTCATCTAATAAAACAGTCGGATGAGCAAGAGAGAACCTCTGCATTTTTATTACTTATTAACGCAGACCTCGGATTTATCATGGATGTTTGTGGACTTAAATGTCAGCATATACAATAATCAGATCCAAAAACGTCATGCGATTACAGAAGTTGGCACGCTAACTGTAAGTATTCAAATTACTGATCAGCTTCTTGCTTTCCTGTTACTACAGCGTCGTTTTAACACTTGCGTACTTTCCGGGGTTATAACAGAAGTTGTACACAAATCGGACCTTGCGGAAGTGCTTAGTCTGCTGAAAGTGCTTCTTTTTTATCAGAATGTCCGCATATTCAATGATTTTATGAAAATAAATGGACACCATTTGCTAATTGTAAGGAATAATTTGCTTCGAGGCTTCTCACTCTCTCTCCTTCTCTTCTCGCGCAGTCCTTTCATCCCCTCCCCTTTGTCTCCTCCTCTGTTCCGTTTCTCATGATCTGGCTGTCAGTCAGCGCTCCCGTTGGCGGGGAAGAGATTGAGAGTTAAATATTCATTCTCCTGTCCGAACATTAGAGCTGGATGAAGAATTTGAACCAGTTATTTGCTCCTCCGAAGAGTATTCAGCTAACAATTCGTCGTCTCTGAATTTGCACGCCTCCAGCAAATGTGATCTGTTCTCTTTCCACCGGCTTGTGAAGGTAGAAGTCCACAAGTCCAGGAGGAGGACAGGAGAAGTGGAGGACATAACGCTTCCCGGTCACTTTAAAGGAAACACAACAAGAAAAATGAGTGTGAAAAGAAGCGAGCTGTACCCTTGTTAAATTGTGGCCTGAGGTGCACCGGCGTGAATTCCTATAAAATCCAGACGCACTACAAGCAGCGAGTCCCGGAATACTGGCCGGCTCCTCTCTCTCTCTCTCTCTCGCTCTCTCTCTCTCTCTCTCGCTCTCTCTCTCTCTCTCACACACACACACACACTCTCTCTCCCTCTCTCTTTCTCCCTCTCTCTCTTCATCTTTCCTATTCACTATTGCTACATCTGTCTTATCTTTCCCTCCTTTCTCGCACTCAATCATACACCCTCACACCCACGTCAGGCGCGCAGAGAAGTAGCTTTCAGCTCCAAGTCGAGCAGATTTCAGCCTGCCTGAAACAAACAGAACTTCAGCCCTGGATTCAATACTTTTAATCAATGGACAGAGCCTGCTTCCCAACCAGTCGAGGCACAGACACACCATAAGCAGTAAGTGCAACTTTAACCATCATTTCTTTTAACTTAACTCATATTTATTTTAATGCAACGTGAATGTTTTCTGTCTGGTTCTGAAGTAGATATTATCAATAATGAGTTCTTTGTTTTGTTACATTGTCCTCGTTATATCGCATGATCAGGAATCCAATTTTCAGATCATGCACCAGCTGTATCTATTAGTAAAAATCACGTATCGCACTCCTTGGGGGGGGCACCATGGACAGAACGAATTTTAGCAATGACAAAATGCAACACCAACGACCACAACGATAATATTTATTGTCAATAAAAATATGTAAATTTGATTTATAAATGCTAATATTAGTGCAGTTTCACTGTTATCTTCACGGAATACATCCGTTTGCTTACTTCCCAGCTTAGTGATAAGTAGTGGTTTCACAGAAGAACGGACTGAACGTTATTACCAAGCAACATCTTACACAGAAAACTTTGCTTATCTTGAAAACTAGTGGGTTTCATTTTTGATATTTATTTAAATTGTTGTCACACGGCCCATGTTAACTTTATCGCTGACTTGCATCTATACTAAAAATACAATTAAGACCGCCATATACTGTAAAGTTTCGGGCTTGCCAGGCAGTTCTTGACAGATCGGAAGCATCAACTGAGATCTCAGATGTTCTGTGGTTAATTTCTGGGGACATGTGATGTTTCACAGAAATACTGAGTCTTCGTTTAACAGACAAAACCGCGCGAGTTTGTGTATGTGTCTCTGCACGTCTATTCGCACGCCGAGAAAAACAAGACGAGGTGAATTATTCTTTTTTTACAATGCGAAATCCTACGTATGTCTGTGGTGCGTCTTTAGCTGTACGAGATCTAAGTTTTCTCGTTTCCTTTGAGTGAAAGTGAAAAATTGCATTTGTTTTGTGTTGTATAGAGACATTGAGACTTTTTTTCCTGAAACCTCACCGGGCAACACGTGTGTCCCAAACTCAGAATAAAATATAAAAGCTCATCGAGTTTTGTCACTAACCCGGATCGTTTGCAACATTTGTTAACAATAAACACGTCTTTATTTTTAAGGATAACTTTTGGTTAAATTGCTGTTGTTATACGGTTCATGTACTCTTCATTATTAATTACTAGTACCATCATGCTATAGAAGAAACTGTTATAATCACTTTTGAAAATAGAATAATTTGTAATGATTAAATGATTACCTTAGAAACAATTGTAGTGAATCAGCTGCATTTCATTGTATTTATTTACTATAAAATATTATATATGTATTAAGTTTTACCATTATTCTTAAACACAAACAGCCGAGTTAGTTAATAACAAATAATTCACACAATAATAATAAGCTCAGTGTTTAAGGCATAATTTAAGGCATAAAAAAGTTTATCTTAAGAAGTGTAGCTATATTATTTCCAAATGGTGTAAACCGAGGCGTTCTTGTGACCCGATTTCGAGTCCATTATTACAGACACCGTGTAGGGCCGCATGCTGGATTCTACCAGACTGAGTGAAATTTTTGTTTTGCGAGTTCTAAAGGTAGATTTTTTTCAACTTATTTTCAACGCACCATGGTTCGTTTCACTTACTGATATTGTCATAAGAACAACAAAACGGAAATTGTGCTTATTACACATTTTTATAAGCATGTCTTTGTGGTAACATGTTTAATACTCAACCGTCTCTTTCGACGTTAATGTCAACAATTTAAAATAGCTAGATATATTAATGGTATCCTTTTTCCTTTTTATACATTTATTTTATTTCTTATGCTCCGAATTTATTGTAAGCGAATGTTCCATTTTAACGTATCACACGACAGCATTAAGTTAAGCGGCATCTTGTAAATGATCAGAATGTTCGCGTTGACGTTCTGCATCTCCGTTAAGAACAGACTACCACAATCTTTCAGGCTAAATGAGTTTGTAAGTATATAAAAGAGAAAGTGCAAAACAAACAAAACAATTATGGTAACTTTTAAAACTTGCGATGATCAAATATTTGTAATTTAAAAAAATCTAAATTAAAATATATTCTTAATTGTTTAACGTGTTGTCTACCATTAATAGTTTTTTAAAATATATGAACCTTTTATAAAACATATTAATGTGTGCTTTAAATCTATTTTCCTGATGAAATTAGCTTTCTTCATGAGTGTATTGCTTACCGAATACCGGACAAAACGGATTATTGACAGATAGGTCAACAACGTGCCGTCAAAATGCAGGGAAAACTAAAATATACAGGCCTGTCACGATGAATACTAAGAAATACATTTGATTAAAAAGCAATACAGTTGTAATAACAAGTCTCATAAATATTGTGTGGGTTATATTTGAATATTTAAATACACCTGGGTTTTCTTTATTCTTTGTGAGAATTATACAAGTTCTAAATACCATAACTGTGTGAATAGATATTGTACGTTTTCACCTTGTCTTATTAACATTAATTTCCACACATTCTGTTCTGGCAGAAATGTGAAATATCTGTTTATATCAGTTAAAGTCGATAGAAAAATGTAATTTATCAGGCAGAAACATGCTTTCCTGTATGATATTGTCTTAAATAACAACTTAGAAGTAGAAATCATTTTTAGTTTCATACAGTGCAGTTGAATTTCAGGACTTATACTTTCAAGCCTGTAAATGTCATTTAAATGATTCTACAGTCTTCTTGAGAACCTGTTGTTTATTTGTTTCACAGAATGTCAACAGTATTCGTTTAACAATACGATCAAAGCGCACTTGATTTGAAACAAACATCACTCTGCTGCTGTCCGAGAACCTGTGCTGCCAAGTCAAATATAAAACAAATTTGTTTCAGCTTGAGAAGCAAAATTTTATATTTATGCCAGTTCTTGGCTGCTCTGCAGTTTATTTCAGTGTTGGCCTTGGTTCCATATTCCTTTTTTTTACAGGATTTTTGCAGATTTAAGTTTTTAACTCACAGACGGTTAACAAGAAAGATTAAACTAGAATGAAGAAATAAAAGATCACTTTTATTTTCCGGTGTCCAGCGTTTTGCGCTGCGTTTGAATTAAATCCCTGTGCATGCAGGGAAAGTTAAGAGCAATTGACCCAGGGTTAACCAGAAAGTTGCAAATGTTTCTACATCACTGTCTTCAATTATCTCAGAGCCAGATAATCTCTAGTAGTTAGACCAAGCTGTGGAAGGGGAAAATGCTGAGGAAATTCTCAAAGCCACTTGGGTTGTGTGCAGTCCGTTCTGTCCGCACGATTAAAAAGTCCCTCTAAAGTGTGTGTGACACACTGTCACAGAAAATGTCCAGGGAATGTCTTTTGGAAGATTGTAAGCAGAATTATTAAAAATATGATTTATGTATAATCCTTATAAATAACCCTCTTTTTTACACACGCTTTTCTTTATTGCCTCCTGTAGATCTTATTGTAATATGCATTCCTACGTACCTTTGCCATTCTGCTACACTTTTCGAGAGGGATCAGCAATTTGAGCTCCCCTGAACACCCCCCTCCCCACACACCCCCCTGCTTGCCGTATTTCCTCACACCCACTGTATCCGCTTCCTCCCGGCCCCCTGTGCGATTTGACCTATCTCACCACAGATATCAGGGGTGTGTCAGGGCTATTAAACAGCAGATGAGATAGAACACACAACAGGGCACAGTTTAGAGCACAGGGAAGCAGCGCCTCAGTATTTGGGTCGTTTCAGGAAATCTCGTCCGATCTATTCCGGGTGAATATTTACCATTAAAGTTTAGGAATAATCCTAACAGTTTCATTCTCTTTTCAGTGTGGTCAGTGTTCTGCTTACTAAGTGTTCCATTGGATCTGTGTGTTACACTCTATTACAGATGATTTTGATTAAAAGCACCGCAGCACAGGAACTGAATCAGGGTCACTTAGTCTTCTCAGCATTGTGTTATGGCTGCATATTAGAAAACTACTTGGAGGGACTGTGCCTGTGCAGTCTATGTGACCAGCCCAGTAAATACAGACTCGGTGCACTGGGGCTGCAGGGCCCTGTGCGTCTTGTGGTAGGTTTGCCCTAAGCAGTTTGGATTCTCACCCCAGCATAATGTGTCTGTCACCAGCCGCCACAGGGTGCCCCCTGCTTTCCCGGGGCCCCCGTGCCAGGGCATCGCCCGCTATACGCCATTCATCAATTGGCATCTTTGGGCAGGATAAGCAAAAAGATACTAAAAAGGACATATTATATTATTTATGAATTGATATAATTGTTATGTGATTTTGAATGTGAATATAATAAAGACTGTCGAAGATCAGTTCAAAATGACTTAAAAATTAATCATTAAAGGTCAAAATATGTAATATATACAAAATGTATATAAAATTATGAAGCTTTGTAAAATAGTATAATTTATTCTTGTATAATATTTTATTAGCTTGCAGATAATCTAACATTTATCTAAAATAAAGTTTTTTAATAACAACATGAATCCGTTTTTTTCATGCATTTTAATTGCTTTGTTCACTGTGCTATCGGCTTTCCAAATTTGCTAGATGGAATGTTATACAAAATCTAAATTCATAAGTATGATATAATATACAGCGTATGTATTCTCATAACCTAAATCCATGACTCAAATAAATACAGAAGACCTGAATAAACATCATATTAGAAAGAAAGAGTGTTACCGTGTAATGTCTGTGCTCTGCTAAATGTGCATTTCAGGGGAACCTTCAAAGTTAATTCAGATCAACACTGTGGCTGTCAAAGAATTCAGAGCTGTGTGAACAGCAAAACAGGTGAAAGTTTGCACCAAATATAATTTTACAAAATTAAACACTAAACCGTAGAGCTGTTATAATAATCCCTCTTGAACTTTAAGGTTCTGTAACTAATTATGGGTTTGCCAACTGTGGCAACAGTAAAATGAACTGGAATGCAAAAGCCATGCTAATTGTTCTGTGTTCAAGTGTCCAAAATAAGTGTGTAGCGCACTTCACTGCACAGCCTTGGAAACCCAGGGTGACCTTGCATTTAGGTGCGGCTTTGATGAGATACTGGCCCGTAAAAGTGAGGAGCGGATTGCTAAGTTATTTAAAATGGTAATAATTGGAGAGACAAGATAGGGGAGACAACAGCCTAGAATTTTGTTTGCTGTTGCTTTGGTTTCTAAGATGAAGTCACTTTGATCTATAGTACTCAAAGCTCGACGATTGCTATTTGCAGTGTAATTAGAACAAGTTTTGCAATTACAAGGAGGTGTTTGCTTTTGTGCTTAGAGGGGATCTCCTCATCACCCCTGACTTGGGGTAGAGGTGATCTGTTGTGAACTTGCAGTATTGATACCTGGAACAGTGTCACTGTCAATACGAATGAACAAATGCCACTCTGATTTTCGGTTTTGTTTTACTTTGTGTTTTTTTTTATCTTTATATTTATATTTTACTAAATATCTTTTTCTGTAGATGTCGATGTTATTTGTAGGTGATAAATGGTAGCTTTAAATGAGGCCTTTTCAGGAAAATAAAATCTTTTTGCATATGTGACATAAATGTATATTTGTGCTTTAACAGCAAACAATCACATCGAGAGCTGAGCTGCTTTCGTCTTGAAGGCTTTAATTCAGCTGCTCCCAGCACAGGACACAGCTTTTTTGTGCTCCTTGCTTCGCTGTGTTAAGACTGTGCCACACAGGATCTGGCCCTAGATGTGTCGACGCCAAAGCCACCATTGCCGCACTGTGCATGGTGCCTCTCTGCAATTCGCTTGGGTTCCTGCGGCGCTGTCACTCACTGAGATTGGCTCTCTTGTGTGAGGCTTTGAGTTCACCCTGTCCTGTTAGTCAGTGTGTGGTCCCTGTCAGAGGGGTGAGCCTGTGTTCTGTGCCAACAGTGGTTTCTGTGGTTGCGTGTGAACTCGCACGTGTGTGTGTGTGCGTGCGTGCGTGTGTGTGGAGAGACACACCGAGTGGACAGAACATAATAAAGAATAATAAAGACCCACTGTGAACTATTTATCTTTTATGATCAGATTTCGATGATTATAAAAGAGCCGAACATCCTCGGCAGAACATCTGTCACCCCATCTTCACGCCACAAGAGTCACCCAATTATTGACACCCCCCGACACACCAATATCCATGTCTCACTTTTCTGAACTAAAATAAAAATGAATTTAGTGCAGTCCCATGCACATGTACATAAATGCATATAAAGTTTCTTTCATGCGCAGATACAAAGGCACAGTAAAAGAGTGTGTGCAGAGAAAGCTGCAGATCTTGTAAAAATGATGATAATTACATATAATTGATTCCATTTGCTGCTATAGTTATGACGTATGATAGAGAGCATGGTTTTTGCCAAGGGTCATATTCATTAGTAGACATTAGCGTGAGTCTGTTGCATGTTTGCGATAACCTAATATGCCTTGATAAGAAACCACCAACATTACAGCTGTACTATTTAATGTCTCAAATTCTAACAAGGGTTAATTGCTTAATTAATGACTTAATTGCTTAAGTCAATTAAGCAACTGCGTAAAAATAGAAAGGCCATAGCTGACCTCTGGGAATCAGATCTTAGAGATCTGGTTCATTGCACCATAACAGATCCGTGTTATCATAATGCCACATGTGTTTAATTTGCGTTTGTGGCCGTGCTGAAATGACCACACTCACCTGCATTCACGGTTTTTCATTCCCACTTATACTCATTTTACACTTATTATCGTTTCTTTGTTAACCTTGATGCATTTGTCCTCTATCTCATATCACTTCTCTGTTTTTCATCACCACCTTTCTTTCTGCAGTCTCTCCCCTCTGCCTCTCTGCCTGTGCGCGCCTGTAAGTACGTTCTCATCAGTCGTGTGTTGTCAACAACCCTCAGTGTCCTGTGTGTAGCACAGGTGACTCAGACTGAGGCCTCACTGCCAGTGACACAAAAAGCAGGCACAGTCAGTCACATCACAGCTCATGATTGTGAGCAAAGAGTTTTTAAGTATCATTCCTTTTAACGAATGATAAATAATTTGTTTGTCGCACAATACTTGCAGTTGTGACCTTCATAGTGCTTATCTGGTACTTAATAACAATAACAACAAATTTATGGTACAATATAAGTGACAAGCAATATTGCATCTAAAGGAATCCCACTGTATTTGTATTCATTTTATTGCAGGATGTACATATACTAAAGAAATGTATATATTGTTATAGTTGCAGGGATGAATTTGGAGTTGATTTTCAAACAGGAGGCTATTTCAAAATTTTGAAATAATTTAATGTCCAATATTAATATACATTTCTTCAGTGAAAAAAAAAAACGGATGGATGCTGCAAGGTGTGTTAATATTTAACCTCAGCTTCTCCCTTAAAATAGCTGGAGTATTATTCATGAAAATGAGGAGCACGTAGTGAACTGGATTTACATAAAGAAAGTGAGAGAAGAATGAACGGATTGTTGTCCTGTAACAAGATTCAGTTACTCTGCAGTCGGGAGTCATCACAGTGAACTCTTAAGTGATTCCATTGTGGTTGCACCTTCAGTTAAAGGTTTCAGTAATTATTATAATAGCACCTGAGAGTGATGCTGTGAGCTGATGCCTCAGAATCCACTTTAAATTCATCATGAAGAATGTGATCCGACAGCATCAGTCATGTAAACATATGCAGTCTATAAAAATATATGGAAATCTTACAGCATCGGAATGTTTGTAAACATGTGTAAAAGCCCTAAAATATGCATTTATGCAATTGAAATGTGATGAAATTATCAGGAAAAGATTATATGCAACCCTGTTCTCAATTCTCCTAATATTGCGTAGAAGACAGAGGTAAAAAAAGTGGCATACTTGACAGGCGCAGTTCCCCGAGGGTGCAGTGATTCTCCGGCGGAGTTCGCATATTTTCATCAGTTCTGTATAATCTCAAAGCTCATCTTGTCTGTAAAATGTTTTACTTATTTTTCGATGAACAGTGAGATGCAGGAGTGGCATTGATTGAGATCAGCATTATTGGAATTCTAGATCTGTTCAAGTTATGACCTGTGTAATTGGAGATCAGAGGGGAAAAGCCAAACGAAGGCCCTGCCCTGTGGAGGACAGAGCCCAGGATGGAAAATGAGGATCCCAGCACTTAGACTGGAAGCAGCACCCTGTCTTTTGATTAGTTTTTATGTACCAGATTGTTTAACTGCTAACTGGATAATGATTTTCCTGGCTGCATTCTCTGCAAGTCAGTGAATGCTGAAAGTTCGCCTTGCACTGTACTTTCTACAAGGCACGGCTAGATTCAGGCCTGTCACCTTCCTTGCCACAGACCCATTTGTTACTATTAATTACTATTCCACAGCTGGATTTTGGCCCTGGGTGCAAAAGATATAACTGACAGGTACAAAGGAGGAATGATACAAGACAAAAACAAATAGGAAGATAGGTGATGCTAGACAAAGGGGGTATTAGGTAGTGATTGAGAGATTAAGAAAAGAGGAACTGAAGCTTGTTTCTGGGTGAATGAGAGGGAGATGTAAGCTGTGAGGAGGCAGCCTGCTCTGGGACTCATTGCTTTCTATTAACGGCTGTATTACAGTAGTGGGAGGGGGCAGAGAGAGCACCCAGTCGGCTAATCCGTCGCCTGCCATTCCTTAATGCCGTGCAAAACTGTTTATTAGAAGCAGACGCATTTGTCTCTCATGAGCGGGTGGGGGAGCAGGCGCTGCTACTCAGAGTTGTTAAGATTTATTAGCATTAAATATATTTGCACGCTACGCTGTGCTCCGAGTCACCATTAAGTTCGGGTTCAGCTGGAATGATGTGCAGGAAGCACAAGAGAATGTCCTACAGCGCTGAGTGGGCCACACACCGAAAGTGGTTTCTTGACTATTGAGCAATCCCACAATTTACCTGCGGGGGCAGCACTGGGCATATCATACTAATGATTCAGCTGCAAATACCTATTAAATGCATGGATATTCAGACCATTTCTACAGGTTCTATTCCCGTTTATTCCCATTTAGATTTAGTTAAGGGAGCAGCGCCTCTTACCTCACTGGTGTGATGCTGTGATGTCAGCATTACACAGTTTCAGTGCTGTGCCCTATTGTCAGTCGCTCCTGCTCCCATTGAAGACAATCAGTAACTTCCTGAGCTCAAGGACCTTTACTCCAAAAGACTTACTTCATCGCCCCTCATTTGTGGTCTGCAGTTGCCCATGGGATCCCCCCATTCCAGTAAAGTGTACGAAGTGGTAAAGAACTAAAGGATGTGGCTCGGCACAGTCAAGGGAGGGATTTGTAGCAGAGCGAATGTTCTGTTTGTGCTGGAAGGGCGTATTTAATGCCAGCTATTAATTTTGTATATGATATGTGATCAAGTGGCCCTATTGCACAAGAATGGACTGCTAGCTTCGTACTGTGCTTCCAGTTTAACTGTATCTGAAGGACAGCTTGTATTCTCTTTCACCCCACCCACCCCCTCCCCCCCAAGCACCTTCACGGCAAAAATATCTGCAGCTCAATGCCTCTTTAAATTCTTCATTTCCAAGAATTTGACATAATAGTTTCTTTTCCTTGTGCTGCTAATGTGTTAATTAATATCAGCAAGGCTGAAAGCACTATGCTTTTATTTGGATTGTTTATAGCTGCTGCATTTGTCTCCTTTATGTTGGAAATAAAAGGCAGTGCCCTCAGTGTTTGCTGGGGGGGGTGATAATTGTGGCTGTGCACCCCTTTGGTCCTTGACCCAGCACACAACAGACACTGAAGACACTTCTGCTCCTCCTCTTCTCGGCCACCTTTGGAGATTTCTTATTGGTATAGGTTTAGTTTTGATTGCTTCTGTTTTTTTCACACGCCTCTTCTTTCTGTGTGGGATGCATCCTGTGAGCGTCTTCATGCTTTATTTTCCCAGAGAATGTTAGGTGGGATGAGGTGACCTTTTCCTCTTGGAGTGTTATGTAGCTCCGCAGCTTCGGATGCTGTGCTTGCAATTGGAAGGTCATTGGTTCGAATCCCTGGGTGGCCCAATGACTTCACTGTTTAGCCCCTGAGCAGGACTTTTAACCTTTAGTGACTCTGCTTTCTCCAAAAAATTATGTTTCTTTGGACAAAAGCAAGTGTTAGATAAATGCAGCTAACTGGTCCAGTGTCACTGATACTGCCTGTGGGAGATATTTGACTGAAAAGCATAAACCCCCTAATTAAGTTTTGCAAAAGTCTGCTCTCTCTACCTATCGACATACACTAGGACATCTCATCCTATTCACTTGAGTGTATGATTGAGGACTGAGCTGGACGGGGGGTGGGGGGTTGCACCTTCTGTATGAAGTCTCCCCCCTTTCCGCTCCCCTCCCAGCCCCCGACCTGTTTACATTCCCTGTTCATGCTGGCGTAGATATATGATTTCCAGCTAAGGCGTTCTGTTTGTTGATTAGCGAGATAAGTGACCGCCTGCTCAGGGTCAGCCCGGCTCCTCAGCACAATCGCTTTTGATTTCTACGATGTGCCGCTGTGTTTGGAGTGTGTGTTGTGTCTCCATCATATCTGGGAGTTTGGATTGTGTAAAGAAAAAAAAGTAGGTTCTATGGACTGACTGGCAGCAGCTGCATTGGGGAGACCTCCTGGAAAGGCTCCTGTACCCTTGTGCTTAAGCCCTTGCTGTCAGCCTCCTGTGTCCTGTGTTCTTTCGATTGCTTAAATAAGAGATTCATGAAACCGAAACCATATATTCACAAACATCTCCCAGAATTCATTTGACCTGCATGTTTGTTATTGTACTGCAGTTCACTTTGCCTTCGTGAGAATCCCACAATCCTCATCTCCCACTTCCTTTGCCTCCCTGTCACAGGCCTATACCCTCTGGTGGGAGCTCCCCCTGGTGGTTGGAGGGGGATGGAGCGAGGTAGCGAGAGCCCCCGGCTACGGGAGAGTCCTGAGAGGCGCGGTGGTAGCCCAGACCTCAGCGGGCCCCCACCTGGCAAGATGGGTCGACTGGAGCTCAACGGAAGTCCCCCAGGTCCACGGAGTCGCCACAATGGAGCCCCGCTAAAGTCTCTGGGAGGTATAATCCCACATATTTATAGTGAAAGTCAGAACAAGACAGAAGAAAATACTTCAGGAACAACTGTTTTTTAACAGTGTGTCTCAGGTTCAATGCATTAAAGTATGACTGAGGTACTGCTATATTTTACAATAAAGAAAATAATAGTACACTTTCATACATACTGTAATAATGTGTACTATCCAGTATGTATGTTGGCATTTTGTTTTGCTGTTGGTCATGTGTTAGACGTAGGACTAAGGGAAAGGTTGATGTGACCAAATGACCAGTTATTTGGCCACATATCTGCACATCATCAGAAGATCAATCACTGATTGTCTCCATGCCTGCCATCAATCGCTGTATAGATACAGCAATGGCACAGTGCAGTGAATGAATTCTCAGTATTAATTGAAAATGTTACTATTGGCCTGCAAGGATGGATTCTGCCATCAACAGTAAGCACCATTATTAAACTTCTTGTTTGCTCAGCCCAGACAGCCTTATTGATCTCTTATATTTAAAAGTGAATGAGTGGTTTTGAAGATGGATTGATGGATGCCAAATGATGACGTGAAAGCCTTCAGGAGGCCTTGCAGGGGGAAGAGCTGCCCTGAGAGACAAACCATTGCTGCTTTTCTTAGCATAGTCAAGAGACTGAACAAACCGAAGAATTTATTAGCTCTTTTCCAATCATGAGGTTATCTCTGGGGTATCTGGTTTGCCCTCCAAAAAAATCCTTCATTGAATTGGAGTTGGGTTATTTCCTGCCTTGGATCTGATGCCTCAAGGATAGGCTGTGGACCCCCGCAAACCTGCATGGGACAAGTGGGTGTGGAAAACGTGAATGAACAAATGAATGAATGAATGTGTGCATTTGTGTAGTCAGTGAGCGTGTGTACATTTGTGTATAAAGTTATTTTGCATGGTGGGCTCACAAATGATAATGTGGTATATTGCAGTGTTTCTCAACCCTGTCCTCTGGGACCCCCAGACAGTTCACTCCCAGTTCACTCCCAACTCCCTCCCAGCTCCCTGCCAGACAGTCCACATTTTTGCAAAAACATGGGCTGTCTGGGGGTCCCCTAGGACCAGTTTGAGAAACACTAATTTAGTACACAGTGTGATGGTGCTTCAGGACACTAAGGCATGATGGAGAAGAAGGATCATTCTGTTCATGAGTAGATGCTTCACGTGTCACCCCAATGTCACAGCCCATCTGCTGGGTATTTAAAGAAGGGAGTATGGGGAGAGGAAAGTAAGTGTGAGAAAGAGCTCCCTCTGTGTGACTGTGCTTCAGCATGAGGGAGAGCTTCCTCTGTGTGACTGTGCTTCAGCATGAGAAAGAGCTCCCTCTGTGTGAAGGTGCTTCAGCATGAGGGAGAGCTATCTCTGTATGAAGGTGCTTCAGCATGAGGGAGAGCTGTCTCTGTGTGAAGGTGCTTCAGCATGAGGGAGATCTCCCTCTGTGTGACTGTGCTTCAGCATGAGGGAGAGCTATCTCTGTGTGACTGTGCTTCAGCATGAGAGAGAGTTATCTTTGTGTGAAGGTGCTTCAGCATGAGGGAGAGCTATCTCTGTGTGACTGTGCTTCAGCATGAGGGAGAGCTATCTCTGTGTGAAGGTGCTTCAGCATGAGGGAGAGCTATCTCTGTGTGAAGGTGCTTCAGCATGAGGGAGAGCTATCTCTGTGTGACTGTGCTTCAGCATGAGAGAGAGTTATCTTTGTGTGAAGGTGCTTCAGCATGAGGGAGAGCTATCTCTGTGTGACTGTGCTTCAGCATGAGGGAGAGCTATCTCTGTGTGAAGGTGCTTCAGCATGAGGGAGAGCTATCTCTGTGTGACTGTGCTTCAGCATGAGAGAGAGTTATCTTTGTGTGAAGGTGCTTCAGCATGAGGGAGAGCTATCTCTGTGTGACTGTGCTTCAGCATGAGAGAGAGTTATCTCTGTGTGAAGGTGCTTCAGCATGAGGGAGAGCTCCCTCTGTGTGACTGTGTTTCAGCATGAGGGAGAGCTCCCTCTGTGTGACTGTGCTTCAGCATGAGGAAGAGCTCCCTCTGTGTGACTGTGCTTCAGCATGAGGGAGAGCTATCTCTGTGTGACTGTGCTTCAGCATAAGAGAGAGTTATGTCCGTGTGAAGGTGCTTCAGCATGAGGGAGAGCTCCCTCTGTGTGACTGTGCTTCAGCATGAGGGAGAGCTTCCTCTGTGTGACTGTGCTTCAGCATGAGGGAGAGCTCCCTCTGTGTGACTGTGTTTCAGCATGAGGGAGAGCTATCTCTGTGTGACTGTGCTTCAGCATGAGAGAGAGATATGTCCGTGTGAAGGTGCTTCAGCATGAGGGAGAGCTCCCTCTGTGTGACTGTGCTTTAGTATGAGGGAGAGCTATCTCTGTGTGACTGTGCTTCAGCATGAGGGAGAGCTCCCTCTGTGTAACTGTGCTTCAGCATGAGGAAGAGCTCCCTCTGTGTGACTGTGCTTCAGCATGAGAGAGAGTTATCTCTGTGTGAAGCTGCTTCAGCATGAGGAAGAGCTCCCTCTGTGTGAATGTGCTTCAGTATGAGAGAGAGTTATCTCTGTGTGAAGGTGCTTCAGCATGAGGAAGAGCTCCCTCTGTGTGACTGTGCTTCAGTATGAGAGAGAGTTATCTCTGTGTGAAGGTGTTTCAGCATGAGGAAGAGCTCCCTCTGTGTGACTGTGCTTCAGTATGAGAGAGAGTTATCTCTGTGTGAAGGTGCTTCTGCATGAGGAAGAGCTCCCTCTGTGTGACTGTGCTTCAGTATGAGGGAGAGCTCCCTCTGTGTGACTGTGCTTCAGTATGAGGGAGAGCTATCTCTGTGTGACTGTGCTTCAGCCTGAGCCACATATCAGCAGTTGGGAGTGAGCCACACACACATTATTCACTCAGGGGCACACATGCATGGATTCACACTGCTCTCAGTTGCTGGAACTCATTCCCATCAGTTAATGCAGGCACACATACTAATTCAGCCACACACGTGGACACACCCCCAAAGACATACATAAAGCCTTCCTTTCACATGCACACAAACAAAAATACAAAGACACCAAACTGCCTGAGCTCAGCCATGCTGCCTGAGCCTCATGATGAAAACGAGGGGTACGTTTTAAACTCTGGGACTTGATTTATTTTAGAGGCTGTCAAACATTTTATTGATTCCCCCAGTGCTGCTACTCCTTGCGGAATACCCGAGCGGAGTGCTGAACATGGCTTTGGTTTTGGAACCAGAGCGTTTTGACGTCATGCACGATAGCTGTAAAGACCTCAGTCTCTTCAGCAATTTAGCGCTCTCCCTTGTGCCTCTCCACTGTGTGTGGCTGGCCCAGGGTTTCTGCTGTTGCACTGATAGTGCTTGGAGTTCCACTGCTCCTAGACTAATAAGGAACCTAAATCAAAGAGAGAGGACACTAGGGCTAAACCAGGAAGGAAGCAATCAAGGAAAGCCGAATAGAGGGCGGTGAGATCTGATTATAGGAGGGAGATCAGCCAACTGAGATGACCAGCATCAAAGTCTTCATTCGAGTTTAAAGGGGTCTGAAGGGGATGGACAGTGCATGAAAAAAGGTGGATAAAAAAGAGGCATAAGAGAGGAAAGTAGGTCTTAAAGAAGGCACAGGGGTGTGAGAGGAATGCAGTGGGATCGTACAGAGCGAAAGATACAATCTGAGCAAAGGGGAGCGGGGAGAGGTGTGAAGAAACAGAGGAGAGGGGTCACTGCCCAGTGCTGCTCCGCGTTGACAGTTATATTTCTCAGTTGGGGGAAATTCACTTACTTGAATTGGCACAAGCTTCCAGTCTGTAATTCACTCCATAAGAGCTCTCCGAACTGGGAGCAGGCATGATTAATGGGTAGGAAATAGGAATATAGGAATTGACTGATTAAAACAAGGGACAGCTGAGTGGTGGGAGGGGCTCTCCGTTTCCTGGCGGCCATGTTATTACTACCAGGGCTTTGGCTGGGGTACTTCTCCCCGTGTTCATTTGGCAAACTAATTAATTATGTGTCAACAGTAAGTCCAAGAACAAAGTCCCATTCTTATTGTAAATGAGGTTTTTTGAAGGGAGGAGAGTGCAAGGGGACACCTTATATAGGATGGGGGCAAAACGGGGGTACCACTGTTATGGGTTCCCCCCAGAAACCCATAGGAGAGAGGAGAAGTGTTTTTGGAGTGAATTGCCACGAAGAGAAGGAACAGGCAGGCTGGGGTGCCGACGCAGAGTGTGGGCGGCTTGGCTTTGCCTTCACCCCTCTCCAGGCTGCTGCCCTTTACTGCCGACAATTTATGCTCCTGCAAAATCACAACCATAGCAGCATAATTTGCAACATCACAGATTAAGTTCTGCATGCACACTTGTCAATTTAGAAACCGAAATGCCAATCTGTTTTGTGGATGAAGGCAAGCATGCAGAATACATTTTCTAGCAAATAAACAAGCGTGTTGCAACATTTTAGTCTGGTGGAAGAATGACAAAAATTTACATGTCAATAAATATTCAGTCGGAATAAAGCGGTCTTAATAATTGCTTCATACTGTATGCATTACTAATCGATATCACTGTGTTAAGGCAGCTTTCATAGCCAGACCTCCATATAGAATTGGAGAAATTATATTAATGAGCCTGTTAGTTTTGAGGTCTAGTGCAGCTTAACTGGGTTCAGACTGGGAATGTCAGGGTGCTTTTCCATCAGCACTTCAGAGCTTAACTTTACAGCTTTTACCTGAAACCCAGAATCTGCTGGCAGGTTCGTACCCAGTGCCATCGCTGTCATGGATGTAAAAACAATGATATAGGTGCTTAATCATAATCTATCTATCCATAATCCGTAATCTACTTTCCATAACCAAATATTCATTAGAGGCTTGCGATGTCCCAGAGCTTATCCCAGGAATCATAGCGCACTGGGCAGGGAACAATGAATAATCACAAGAATGATCATTTTATATGCATTAAGTCATGTAAACCATTCATTCATAATAATAATAATAAAATAAAAAAAAATTATTAAAATATGTCTCACTTATTCAAAAATTATGTTTTAATCAGTTATATCTTATATGCACATAATTTACGGTGAATCTCGCCAGAATATGTTTGAAAAATATGTTAAGATATGAATGATTACGCATATGTAGGAATGGGATGCGGTCAGCACCCAGTTTGGGAGGGAGGCTGATCGGCTTTACTCACACTGATTAAGTCCACCTGCCTCTTGTCTTGGCAAGTGTGAAAAATTTGTCTTGCTCTCTTTGTCCATCTAACCATTGATTACCTAAATATATGTAATACCAGGTTTTAGCTTCCTTCCTGGCTTTTTTAAGATAGAGCATTGATTCATTTAGATCAGTGTTTCCCATCCCGGTCCTCGGAGGCCCACAGACCAATTCCATTTATGTTCCTACCCAGCTCCTGGTAGCAGAACCGTTGACTTCTCCATGGACCGGATTAGGAAACACGGTTTTAGATAGAAGAGTTATGTGCATTTTGGTCTGATCCCAAACTCTCAGTGTCTGTCTGTGGAAAGAGAAATCTTATTAAATGTCCTCCTCACCTAGATAGTCACCATATTCTGCAGTTATGTGCGTCCACCTCAATCCTAAACCCTTTGGCCAGAGCTCAGCAGTCCTCTGCGCAAATACCAGTTTTCCACATGAAAACACTGGTATAAGACATCATTATTTAACAGATTAGCGGTGAGATTTCCCTGCATGATAACTGTAACGAACTGGATTAAATTAAGCTTTACTATAGTATTCAGGTGATTTGCACTGTTGTGATGTTCATGCTTTTCAGTGTGACGTGTATACTTCTGTTCCTCTATAATATACAGTGTTGGTAATACTGGTATTTGGGTACATGATGGCTGTTGTGATGTTCATGCTTTTCAGTGTGACGTGTATACTTCTGTTCCTCTATGATATACAGTGTTGGTAATACTGGTATTTGGGTACATGATGGCTGTTGATATGGACTGTAACCAGAAAGGTTACCAGGTCAAGACCTGTTGTACACATTAGTAGGTGTTTAATCTGCATTTTTCCAGTTATACATTATAAGGACAAAAGTATTGAGAAACATTTCTTAATCGCCGAATTTGGGTGTTTCATTCAGACACATTGCCAAAGGTGTATAAAATCAAGCACCTAGCCATGCAGTGAGGTCTGCAAAAATTTGTGAAACAATGGATCGTTCTGAAGAGCTCAGTGAATTCAACCTTTGCAAAAAGTCAGTTCATGAAATTTCTTCCCTACTAGATATTCCATTGTCAACTGTAGGTGGTATAATTACAAAGTGGAAGCATTTAGGAACAACAGAAGCTCAGTCACAAAGTGTCAGACCACATAAAGTAACACAGCGGGGTCACCGAGTGCTGAGGCTCATAGTGCGTAAAAGTCGTCAACACTCTGTTGACTCAATAACTGCAGAGTTCCAAACTTCCTCTGGCTTTAACTCCAGCACAAAACCTGCACTGGGAGTTTCATGGAATGGGCTTCCAAGGCTGAGCAGCTGCATGAAAACCTCACATCACCAAGCGCAAAGTTGAGCATCAGACTAGGATCTGAAGTAGTGGAAATGTGTTCTGTGGAGTGATGAATCCTGCTTCTATCTGGCAGTCTGATGGACGAGTCTGGGTTTGGCCAGGAGAAGATTACCTGCCTGACTGCATTGTGCCAACTGTAAAGTTTGGTGGAGGAGGGATAATGGTATGGGGCTGTTTTTCAGCGGCTGGGCTAGGCCCCTTAGTTCCAGTGAAGGGAACTCTTAATGCTTCAGCATACCAAAACGTTTTGGACAATTCTAGGCTTCCAATTTTGTGGGAACAGTTTAGGGAAGGTCTTTTCTGTTCCACCATGACTGTGTCCCAGTGCACAAAGCAAGGTCCATAAAGACATGGTTGGGTGAGTTTGGTGCGGAAGAATTTGACTGGCCCGCACAGAGCCCTGACCTCAACCCCATCAAATAACTTAGAACTAAAATGGAGATCGCGAGTCAACCTTTTATGTCCAACATCAATGTCTGACCTCACAAGTGCTCCTCTGAATGAACTGGCTATTCCCACAGACACAATCTCAGAAAAATGGCAGCTGTTATAGCTGCAAAGGGGGGTCAACTCCATATTGATGCCTTTGGATTTAGAATGGGATGTCATTGAGGTTCCTGTAGGTGTAATGGCCAGGTGTCCCAATGCTTCTGTCCATATCTTGTATATGTAGCTATGATAGGCACTGTTGTTTAACACCTGTGGCGCTGGCACTACATGTCCGGAGTTCGCATGTTTTCCTGTGTCATCATGGAGTTTCATCTGGCTTCCCCCCTAGTTGCCCATAGGTGTGAATGACTCCCTTGGTCCGTGACCCTGCATTGGATGAGCAGATATAGAAAATGAATGAGTGGATATGTGTGAGCAAATTGGGGCTAAGTATGTCGTAGGTTCAAATCCTGTAGTCAGAGTGATCCTACCATTGGGCCCTTGAACAAGGCTCTTAACCCCAACTGCTCCAGAGACTGGCTGACTCTACTTTCTCATCTATACAAGTTTTATGAGGTGGCCTCCTGGGATGCATTTCCAGCTGTCCTGAAGGAGTTCCCAAATATGCAGAGCACTCATTAGCCGCTCTTCCTTCACCCTCTGGTTATACTCACTCGTGGGAGTTTTACTTACACAAAAATGTTCTGATGGCAGAAGGAACAATGGTTGGTTCAGAGACATAATCAATCAGATTGCAGGGGAGGTGGGTCGAAGCAACTAAAGGAGACAGAACCAAGACATCTGATTGGTTGGTCCAAGCTAGTTGCTTTGACCCACATCCTCTGTAATCTGATTGGTTATCTCTCTGAACCAATCATTTTTCCTTCTGCCCCCCAGGACATTTTTGTAAAACTTCCACGAGCATCAGGCTCCTCGTAAATAATTTCTGCTGTGTTTGGCCAGTTCAGGTGAAGTGACACTATCACTCTTCTTCGTAGGTGGCTTGGTGCGTCCAGACTTTTGACTGGTACCATATATGGTGATAAAGAGGTTTAAAAAACATCAAACAATATGACTTTAAGGTGATATAATTTTAGTATACAGTATATTATACATATGACAATTTTTGCATACAGAATAAAGGGCCAATTTACGACCAAATTGACTTATGACCAGTAACTCGGGAACCAATCACGGTCGTAAGTCAACAGTGACCCCACACACCACATATATATATAGTACCAGTGCATGCACACACACACATAAATATATATAAAAACTGATCGAAATGTTTCATGTTGTGCTTTGCTTATTCATCTTAAGGCTATATTGTCCCTGCATATAAATATTTAGCCTTATTAATATTGCAAGCTGTGTGAGTGACTTGTTAAAAGGTGGTGAAAGCTTTAGCTAAGTAAATAAAATAAATTTATTACAATAAATCATTCTAAGTATCATGAGTTATGTATTAACGATGGTCTTTGTCTTCAAGCTCTGCTTATATTTACTTGAAAGCTGCAATGTCTGTCAGTGGTCCCTGTGACCTGTTTAAGCTGATGTCTGTGTTATGATGTGAGCTACACTTCATCATGAAATCATAAATAATGTATCCAAGTAAAAGTCACCAAAAAAATGGAAGCACAGCAATTTATTATCCATTTCTTACAGACCTCAGTCTGTTTTTATTCAAATCACTCCAGGTACCTAAGCTTAACCTGTGTTCCCAGCTTTCGCATGGGACTTTATCACATGCATCAGTGGGATCCGGGATGGGCAGCACTGGCATACGCTGATACCCCTTTGACGTACACAGAGCTCTGGGGTTCTGCATTGATCAACACAGGCAATTGAACTGAACTGAATGCTGAGCACGCCTGTCCTCTCTCTCTCTCTCTCTCTCTCTCTCTCTCTCTCTCTCTCTCTCTCTCTCTCTCTCTCTCTCTCTCTCTCTCTCTCCACCCCTGCAGGTCTGATGATCCCCGTCTTCTGCGTGGTGGAGCAGATGGATGGTGCTGTGCCCTCAGAGGGAGAGGGCCGCGAGGAGCATGCAGAGTTCGTCTTGGTGCGCAAGGACATCCTCTTCACCCAGCTGGTGGAGACGGCCCTGCTGGCCCTGGGCTACTCCCACAGCTCAGCAGCCCAGGCTCAGGGTAGGTCTGGCTGGAGGGGGTCGCTGTAATGCGGGGAATGCCTACATGAGGTAGGCCGCAGTGTATTAAATATAACAGCGCCCCCTGATGACTGTTCTGCGCACCGTGCCCAGTACTCAGCTGTTTGAACAAAAGTAAAATCACAAATTTTATAAAAAAAAAACACTATTTAAATCACTAATTTGAGTAGCGCAGTAAGTGAAACTCAGAACCACTACAAAGAATGGACTGCTGATCTAATAGTAAAGCTTGACTTTGTCACAGAGAGCCAGGAAATGCATGAAAAAAGCATCTAGAACAGAGAGTGTCTGTTTAACTAATCAAAATGGACTTGGGATGACATGGAAGAAGAAAGCAAGAAAGTCTTCTTTAGTGTAAAAGATCAAAGGCCTGAATTTGGGTACTTCTCCTTCTGAGACAGAATGAGTGCGGAGGATGAGCGCAGTAACTTTCGCTGTTGATACAGTAACTGGACGTGGGCACTGCATAACTCTTGTGTGACGTCAGCCTTGAGTTTGCGAAAGATAATCAACGCGGTGCGAAACAGGCATGTGTTTGCCCTAAAATGTACCGTCCAATTAAGGCTGTATTGTCTTTTTTTAATTTACTCCTTTGAGCCATACCTTTGTGGTGAATAAGACTGAAATCGCAAAATTACAGCTGTGAAACTAAGAGACAGATACAGTAGATTAACTACACGCTCTGTAATTGCTGTTTTTATGCTCATCTTCAACTGTGAAGACAAAGAAGTTAAGTTTCGCACGAGCGCCGCTCTATTCATGCCGCTCAGTGTGTGAGAGGACCCAGAGGAGAAGGAAACCGTGGGAGGGCACAGCTCTGCAGCGCCGCTCGCGCAGGAAGCGTGCGCTCACTCCTCGGAGCCCACCTCTGCTCCTCACTGCGTGATTAAGGTCATTAATGAGTCAGGCTATTTGGGGCGCCAGGTGTAAATTTGTTCCTAATTGAAAGGCAAACATGAAACCCACTGGGCCATAATTGTGATATGAATTGCACACCCATGCAGTACAGCTGTGTGCATCAGCATCAAGCACAATACAATTAGGAAGAGAGAATCCAAAACTGGCTGAGCAAATTAGCTTTTTGAAAAACAAATCACCAATACTACATACAAAATTCCACTAGTTAAAAGGGTCAAATATAGCTTATATATTTATATATTTTCATTTAGGCGTTTAGCTAGTTATGGGTAATATTAAATGACATGAATGGGCATTTAAATTAGTCAATTAGCAAAAAGAAAGGACTTCTCACACTTTTCAACAAAATAGTTATAGATGGTCGCATCACCAGTCTCTCATCAGTCTTAACAGGCAGGCGACATTGTATAATTAAAGGATGAGGTAAGGGACTGATAGATGGCGGCTGTAAATTGAAAAGGTAGGCGTCTGCGCTGAGAGTCACAGGAGGTCTGGCCTGCCCTCTCGGTAACAACTGTAAGAAGGCTGTCTAAACAGCGAAACAAAACCGGACAATAAGCAAAACATCACAGAATAAGAAAAAAGCGTATAGAGGGGGAAAAGCAGAAATACCCAGCCAGTTATAAAGTTCAGCCAAAGAAAAACAAGAGCGTGCAGCATGAAACAAAGAGGCACAAAGAGAATCAATGAGTTTGGTCCACATTCCTGTACTGTCCCGTAAACACACACATAAAACTGGCCGGCTACACCCTCCCCCCCCCCCCCCCCCCCCCCCGTTCCTCTCAAATGAATACTTTTTGTTTTTTAAAATAAGCGTTTATGTTAAATGAATAATTTCTGGCTTAAATTATACATTTTTCCTCTGCGGTTTACAACCAAAATTATACAGAGTCACTGCTATTTTCTCCCTGTTTGAATTGTGTCCTGCATAACTCTGTCCCAGCCGTATTTTTAAACTCTTCCCAGAGTGCCTTGGTCTTTCTTTAATTAACCCAGCCAGTAATTAACTGGGAGATATTGTTTATTTCAATTATAAGGGTTTGAAGGCTTCTAAAGCAGCGTACGGACAGATCTGTATTTTTAGGCTTCAGACAATTATTTGGAGTATGTCCAGATGAAAGCCTGAAAGTGTGTTTTGAATAAACGACAATTAAGAATTTAGCCGTTTGCTTTACATTTAAGGGGCGTTTCATCCAAAACTGATAAATGCTTTTTATCTTCACATCCAAAGAAGGTAAACTTACATGCACCTTAAACATTTTGTTTTCCAAAATTTCCAAATATGCCTTTGCTTATCACTAAGAGATATTCCCTATCTATCAGTTTTAATCTTTCAAAATCAAATATAAGCACATTGGGAATTGTCTATATTTTAACCCTGATTTTGACTTTTGTGAGCTGCACCAGTGATTGACTTGATCAGTCTGTCTGTGAAAGATTCCAGTGGCATGATAGTTAATACAAAAGACAGCATCTGCCTGTTTCTTTTCTGCTTTCTAACCCCCCCTTTCCCTTGAAAACTTGGTATTATGAAAACACATAAAATAATTCCAATAAATTCCATGAAGCAGGAATGCAATGATTCACACAGGAAAGGAGAAGAATAGAATTAATTTTTTTTCCTTACGAAAACAAAAGAGACCCTATTTGGTGTAGATTTTCACTGCAGTAAACCTGATACCCTTATAACTAGTCACAACCCACCAGTGATGCACATGTTTGTTTAAATTTTGCTCAAACATTAAGCAACAAGGAATCCGATGATGACAGAGCAGGCTTACATGAAACATGTTTCTAATACTCTCTGTCTTTATATAATGAATCTTGTGCTGTACAGATTTTTTCCTTGCCTGGAAATTGATTCTGTACTTGCCGCAGCTGATATTCTGCATCTGACTGCAGTGTCAGATACTCTCCAGGTGCTATTTTAAGAGTACCAAGAATCCCTATGGTAAAGCTTATAGCCACTCCTCTGATGAGAATTTAGAAATTGTGATTTTAAGAAAAGCATTGAATTCAAAAATGGTTTTAATCATTATTGAAGAGTGGATCGTCAGTGACTATTTCTTGATGATATGCTGTGACATGCCCCTTTAACCGCTCTCTAAAAGCATTTCGATAAATATGCATTGCGCGTTGGAGTATACGCATGTATAAGTGCAGAGGTGTGGCTGCAGTCATAGGCTTCAGACGCACTTGCATACTTGCAGGGCAGGGTGGGTTGGGAAGAGGGCGGCCAAATTTAGGCCGGTTACATGCGTGCGGCACCGGCAGCGGGCTGCGTTTTTTTGGGATTGTGCGTGAGGATGGGAATTAATGGGCCAAACTAAGCCACCATCTGACCGCATGAGAAAAAAAAACATGGGAGACAGCATTCTGCTGGGGAAATAAAAAAGTAGCAACTGGTGTGGGCTGTTTAAAGTGTCGTTTAAATAACAATGAATCATTAATTAGAGGGGGCCGCGACACATCGGAAGGCGTGGCTCGGTCCGCTTATCACACACTCTCAGAGGACTGGGGACAAATTTACCTGGCTGCAGGTCATGGTACTTCTAGCATTTGAAGGAGAAATTAAGGCTGGTACAGGTGGAGTGCTACAGGAATGGCCTGATCAGGGGAAGAGCAGAGCTGTCCTTCATGGACCCTAAGGCCTCCTGGCGGGGGGGGGGGGGGGGGGGGTGAGCATTTCCATTACTCAAGGAGACGATGAGAAAAGCAGGCTTGATGTAGGGCATCAAAGCTCAGTGTGCACTGTAAACACTCCACGGAGGGCAGGCAAACAGGCAGACGCAAATTGTCTTCATCTGTCCACTTAGCTTCCCTTCTGTGATTCACTACCAGGGGAATATATCTCTGCAAAGTCACTTAGAATAATCCAGCGAAAACACGGAATGACGGGGCCCGTGACCCCGGGTCTGCCGCTGATGCAGCGCACTATGGCTCTGTCGTTTGTAATTCTCTCGCTCTCCTTGTGAAGGTAAGTAATACAGATCTGAAATTGGCTTGCTTTATATTATACAGAAACAACAGTCCAGAAAATCATCTTAGTGTCCATGGAGGCAAACAGTTAACGATACTGGAGGAATTGGGGAAACCCCCCCCCGGGTGCTTGGGCTGGTCACTGGAGCCACCACTGTCGGTGCAGACTCCCTTGGTGTTCTTTGCATGCTGGACGGCACCCACCAGTGACTTGCTGCTGTCCGGCTGCCAGTGTGATTCTGCTGCTCTGCAGGCTCAAACCCCAGACGAGTGTCCAGAGCCCCAGCGCTGCGAGCTCCCTGCGGAGGCAGGGGACCAGCCCCATCCCGGCTGCGTTTGATTTAGCAAACGGTAATGCGATTAGCGTTGTTTAGCTTCACAGTTCCAGCCACAGTCTTGGAGAAGGCAGGGAATGCAGTGGAGTACACATGCGAGGATGCTTGTCAGATACGTCGTTTGTGCTGCGAGTGGAGGATGCCAGCCTGACGATCTGAAGGGACCGATGTACTTACAGTTTATATCATAGTAAGGCTAGCAGACTGAAATATAGATCAAGGGTCCATTATCAACACTGTCCACTTGGTCAGTATTTCCTATTCCGGTCCTCGGGGACCCACAGACAGTTCATGTTCTTGCTCCCTCCCAGCTCCAAGGAGCAAAAGTGTGTATTGTGTGGCAGGGAGCTCAAAGGGAGCAAAAAGGTGGACTCTCTGTGGATCCCCAAGGACCGGATTGGGAAACACGGCACTAGGTCTTGAAGGTGTTCTTGTCTAGTGGCCTCTAGTGCCTGGTATTGTGCTCCCATGGTGGCATGAATTGTGGGTTTGCTGACTTGCTAAGTCAGTAGCATTTCCTGCAGACCCCATTCCATCGATTCCTACTGGTTCCTCAATGACCACAGTATAGGAAGTGGTCTTGCTATACCAACACGCCCTGGAGACCTACTGAGAATGTGGACAACACTGGTCATTTACATGCCCTGACAGCAGGAGTACTCAGAATAGAGGACTGTGGGATCCATTTCCTGTGGACCCAACCCACAGAAGCACGTTGTGACAAAAAAACAGTGGAGATTTCTGTGAAAACAACTTGGCATATTAGAATTAAGTCTCCTCCTTTTAGCGTTAGATAGCCTTACAGTAGTGAAGCTTAATATGCCGGTAACAATCATTTTAAGTAGAGGATTTATAGAGGTGGCTTTGAGTTCAATTGTAAATTATTACAAATATGGTAAATTATGGGCTATAACTGAGTTCTATGTAAATAATATGCATGATATATTTTCTTATTGCATGGTTATATCTATAGTATACTGTGTTATATATTTTTATACACCTGAAGAAAATATTACAGTTAGACAGTTCAACACTTCAGTCAAGAGCAGGGCAGCAGAACCTCCCAGGGACGTAGATCCTGCTCCTGTTTTACCCACAACCACCTGGGCCGAAAGGGCATCTCCGGTTTTTAGCATGTGACTCTCCCCTGACATGCTGAGTAAAGGTGTATTTGCCTTTCGCTGCCCTCAGCCTGGAGAGATTCAATCTCTCATGTGGAGATGCTTGATGTTCTATCCTCCTAACATCTAGGGGTTTTTTACCTAGATTAAATGTTGGGACGACCACAGTCCACACGTGTGATGTCATCCTATAGCCCTAACTGTCTTCATTCACAGAAAGACAAGCCCTAATATAGGGCATGTACAGTATATGAGGTATGAACAGAAACAGTCCTCTTCAAATTGCGGGGAGCTATATGTGCAGGACCACAAATGTTAAGCAGAGTTCCTGACCTGCAATATGAAGGTGATGCTTGTGGTTGGGAGAAATTCATGGTTTCCAGTTTATTCGTGACAAATTAAGCTGATCGTATCATGAACGTAGGATGGATGAAGGAGGCTGTTGCTGGTGCAGAAACCTAATGAAGTCATAGGTTGAGCTCATTTGATGAGGTCACATCCTGTGTGTGTGTGTGTGTGTGTGTGTGTGTGTGTGCGTGTGTGCGTGTGTGTGTGTTATGGATTAGGTTTATCAGCTCCCCACAAAGATCTGTGAATGCAATCAAAAAACTAAAAATACCAAAAGTCTCATATTTAGTTTGGTTACTTATGGTTAAGGTTAGGGCTGGGTTGGGGTTAGGGTTAGGGTTATGCTATTATAGAAATGAACGGTCCACACAATAATATGAATTTTCGTTTGTGTCTGTGTCTCTCTCTATCAGGAATCATCAAAGTTGGCCGCTGGAACCCGCTTCCTATCCACTACCTGACCGACGCCCCAGAGGCCACAGTGGCAGACATGCTGTTGGACGTCTACCACATGGTTACCCTCCGGATCCAGCTGCAGAGGTCAGTAAGCCGAAGCAAGCTAGCAGGGGCTACTGTGGGGGTGCGCGTGGGTTCAGGGGGACCGGAGGCGCCGTTAAGAGTGTGAATTGGATTCAGCTGGATACGGAAAATTACTACCACTCAACATATCCTTCAACCACTTTCCCCCAGAAGTGGTTTTCACTTCCAGTTGATTTACAAAACGCTTATTCCATGTTATGTCGCTTGACACAATGTAATGCCCAATTAACTCATTTGGAGGCGGCCGCAGTGTCGGACCAGACTGGCTGCTGACGTTCCCCGTCGGGTCCCGCATCCAGCGGGCAGCAAATGAAGGTTTTCATGCTTGCAGCTTTGCCAAGCTGGAGGACCTGCCCTGGGAACAGTGGAACCACGCCACCGTACGCAACGCCCTCAAAGAGCTGCTCAAGGAGATGAACCAGAACACACTGGCCAAGGAGTGCCCACTCTCCCAGGTACAGCCTGTCCCATCCCTCCCTCAGTCCTCACTTCCCTTTATGCAGCGCCCCCATATCTACAGATGCATAAGCTGGCTCCCATTTCAGGGGCTGCAGCAGGACGAGGCTGTCCCATTTCGAAGGCTCCTTCAAATTGCATCCTTCTTTTCCTGAGCTGGGAAGGATCCAACCAATTGATCCTTTGCAGCCTAACCTAATATTCATTGGTTAAAAGCAGGGACACAAGCCCCTAGTGAATGTCCCTGGAGGAGCCTCTGCTGTCGCACTCCTAAGCAACGTATCCTGGATTGATTACGTGATACACATGGCTGTATAAATACGTCAAAAACTATAAATCGCCCTGCATACACACACTGAGGCGAATAGGCATTCCGTACTGTCAAGCCAGCCACCTCCATAGTGGACTTATTGATTACCATTTTCCACTGTGAATTTTATATTAGGAAATCAGAGGAAAGTGTAAGAGGCGCCAGGCTAATGCATTTGCCCACATGCAAAGTGAGCAGTGCTGGGGCTGCGAGTGAGTGACTTATGCCACACCATATGGGAAGTGTGCCTTACGATGCCTCTGAGGTTAATATATTACCAGCCTGCTGAAGGGGAAGGCCAAAACATCTCGGCATTCCTCACCACGGGGGCACTAATACCGGGGTGCGCATAAGGGCCGTGCTGCGTCTCTCTCTCACACACACACACACACACACACACACACACACACACAAAGCGTACACTACAGTCACAGGCACTACACAAAATACATTCTGCGAATATTCAAACATACATCCTCCACATAAATAATTACCTTAAAGTTAAGGCCTGAACAACCAACATGATAATGAACTCAAACTGAAGCAAATGGGGGGAAATGAGGCCAGTGGCAAACGCCCCCCTTCTCCCTGCAGTCAGTGACGCATTCCTGAAGGAGCCGCCCTCATGTCCTCGCTGTGCCACAACACTCACCATGTATCATATGTTTGTTTTCCAGCTTTTCATGCTCTCACTTTTCTGCTTGATGCCGTTGTATTAGTACCATTTGATACATTCTACACGTTCTTGCACTGTACATGGTTTAAGCTGAATGATCGTTGCATCATCAGCATGTGTATGCGTGTGGTTTTGTGTGCTGTGCCGTGTTTGTGTCAGTGCCTCCTTGTGTGTGTGTGTGTGTGTGTGTGTGTGTGTGTGTGTGTGCGTGTGTATCTGTGAGCGTGTGCCCCGTCCCATGCAGCCCTCTGCGGGGGTCAATCGTAAAAACGGCATCCCTCATTTTTAAACTTCATGTTTGCGTGTCTTGCCGCATGTCTGCCTTCCCGCTTTGGTTTGCTGTTAGCTGCTGTCTCGTCATGTAGAGCAGAGCCTCAGCGTGGGGACAGAATGTGGGCATGTGGGGCGGCAGGGTGCAGTTTAAGGACGGGCTCTGCCCACGCCTCCATTTCCTCCCTGCTGGCTCTCTTTGGGTCCTTACAGCCGCCCCCAACCCCCTCATTGGCCTCTCACACCCTGTTTCTGCTTTTTCCCTCAGAGCATGATCTCCTCCCTAGTAAACAGCTCATACTATGCCAACGTCTCCAGCACCAAGTGTCAAGAGTTTGGTCGCTGGTACAAGAAGTACAAGAAGATTAAAGGTGAGCCGGAGGGCAGCAGAGTGCAGCTGCCATTCACCGTCTTGCCTGCACGCAGAAAGCCAAGGAGGGTTACTGACGGTGACTGACGGCTACTGACGGTGGCCGACGGCTACTGATGGTAACCGACGGCTACTGACAGTGACCGACTGCTTGAATCATGGCCAGACGGCTACTGACAGTGACCGATGGCTACTGACAGTGACTGACGGCTACTGACGGTGACCGACTGCTTGAATCATAGCCAGACAGCTACTGACGGTGACCGATGGCTACTGATGGTGACTGACGGACACTGAGGATGACCGACGGCTACTGACGGTGACTGACGGCTACTGACGGTGACCGACTGCGTGAATCATGGCCAGACAGCTACTGACGGTGACCGATGGCTATTTACGGTGACTGACGGCTACTGATGGTGACTGACGGCTACTGACGGTGACCGACTGCGTGAATCATGGCCACACGGCTACTGACGGTGACCGATGGCTACTGACAGTGACTGACGGCTACTGACGGTGACCGACTGCATGAATCGTGGCCACACGGCTACTGACGGTGACCGACTGCATGAATCGTGGCCACACGGCTACTGACGGTGACCGACTTGCGTGAATCGTGGCCACACGGCTACTGACGGTGACCGACTGCGTGAATCGTGGCCACACGGCTACTGACGGTGACCGACTTGCGTGAATCGTGGCCACACGGCTACTGACGGTGACCGACTGCGTGAATCGTGGCCACACGGCTACTGACGGTGACCGACTGCGTGAATCGTGGCCACACGGCTTTGCTCCTCATTTAACTGCTAAGCCATCCAAGTGCCTGCAAGGGCCGCTAATGCGCAATAATGAGTGAGAGTGATTCCATCTCCTGAGTTAACCCCTCAGTGGTGTTAAGAACTTGTGGATATCTGGGATGACAGACAGGGTTCCACAATGCATGGCTCACATTATCTCCTAATGTCTCCCTTAATATAGCAGTGGGATATAAACACTCCTTTGTCCAAATCAAAACCAGTGCCTCTTCCACTCTAAACTCTGGGGTCTTCTTACAAATCCCCATATATAGTCTACCCCCTCTTCTGGTTTTTAGCCTTTTAACTTCAAAATGGACCCTTTTTTTCCCTTGGTCCCCTCAAAACAGCATAAATATGCCTCACGGCAGATCAAAGTTGACACCAAACCCCAAACAGAGAAAAAAAAAAAAAGTCAAGTTAGACAGAGTAAAAAAAATTCTGGTGACGTGCTGACAGAGTGAAGCGCGTCGGGTTACACAGCGCCGCTAGTGTTAGTTCTGGTCTCCGCTTCTCTGTGAAAAACAGCCGCTGTCAGCCTCCAGATGTGAGGGCGGGAGGACACAGGCAGTCTGCCGAGTACATTGGCTCTGCCACCTGTCAGTCTTAGTGCTGTCACTATTTCCCCATCATCCACCTGATGGGAAACTAGCTTCTCTCACAACACTCTCAAATCCTATGTCTAACTTAGTTAGTCTAACAGACTAACTGAGGATTTAAGCTTCCTGGCACTTTTTAGATGATCTTTCCGATTTTCTTGCAGGGGAATACTTGGATAAGATGTGGCCAAGTCGGGAAAACTTGGAAATCAAAGGTGGGTTACCTGGTCTGAATATGACTGATAATTTCCGTGTGCCTACATATTGTAAATATGGATAAAGGTGATGACCATGACTTAGAGATGGATAGTCAGAGTCATTCAGTTTCTTCACACACAGGCTTTTTTATACCTCTGCGTCACGTGACTTTATAGTTCATTCACTCTCATGTCGCCTGCCACCTCCGTGCCCACAGTGGAGAGAGACAGCCTGGCGGACTTCTGTGTCCTCGGGCAGCGCCCCCCACCTCACCTGGCTGGCCTGTCCCAGCTGGGCTCCCTGGGGGGCAGTGGCTCCCTGGTGAAGACTGGATCGGGTGATCCCCAGCCCCCTACCCAACAGCAGCAGCCATCTCAGCAGCCCCAGCAGCCGTCGGCCCACGGCCAGCTCCACCACAGCCCCCCCCTGCATGGCCAGGTGCCCCCGCCAGCCGCACTGCAGCCGCTGCTCACCCCCGGGGGGCTGCTGTCCCCCCAACTCAGCCCTCAGCTGGTGCGCCAACAGCTGGCCATGGCCCACCTCATCAATCAGCAGCTGGCCGTCAGCCGGCTGCTCGCCCACCAGCACCCACAAGCCCTCAACCAGCAGTTCCTCAACCACCCGCCCATCCCGCGGCCCGGAAAGCCCGGCGAGCCCGGGGGAAACCCCTCCTCCGTGGAGGTCTCGCCCGACATCTACCAGCAGGTCCGCGACGAGCTGAAGAGGGCCAGCGTCTCGCAGGCCGTGTTTGCGCGCGTGGCCTTCAACCGGACACAGGTACCACTCAGACGTCCCACTCGCAGCCGTTATCCTCTCCCTGGGACCTGATGTGACACTGTGTCAGTGTGCAGGCAGCTCAGCAGTATAAGAATAATAATAATTATTATTATTATTATTAGCATTATTATTATTATTACTAGACCTGTTCCAGCAGACTGATTAAAGTCACACATGCGTTTCTTTGCTATAATTGTCTTGCTGCCTTTGCGTTTCTCCATTATGAACAGCAGTGGATTCACAGCCAGCTATACGGCCAATGGACTAAGTTTACAGACAATCAGTAAATTGATTGCTTGCTATAAGAGCTGTTATGTTGTTGTTTTGATCAGTTGGGTTTTGAGAAATAAGTAATGAGAAAGTTTAAGAAAAGAATGTATGTTCTTTCAAGGAGGTGCATGTCACACAGTCAAACTGAGTGTAAGTCACCTGTTTACCTACTAGAATGCACACATTACCTGGGCAGTGACCCAAGCACACACCGGTGTCAGAGATCCACGTCTACTATGTTGTTATTATGAAGCTGCTCTTTCAGTGAATATTATGCACGCAGTGTAATTTTCTTAAGTTTCACTGTTGGCTTCTTGCTCCATCTCTGGTATGAAAGCATGTGACCCATCATTACATACTTAACGTCCTTCGTAGTTGGGCTCGGTTTGTATGTGTGTTGAGTGACACTGCGGAGTGCCGGAGCTGGGTCTGCTCTGTCTGTTCACGTCCACCCCCCCTGCCCCATAGGGGCTGCTGTCGGAGATCCTGCGCAAAGAGGAGGACCCACGTTCCGCCTCTCAGTCTCTGCTGGTCAACCTGAAGGCCATGCAGAACTTCCTGAACCTGCCCGAGGGGGAGCGCGATCGCATTTACCAGGAGGAGCGCGAGCGTAGCATGAATCCGCCCGTCGGCCTGCCGCCCACCCCTGTCTCCAGCGCAGGAGGGCCTCGCTTGGCACAGGTACTCGCATACCAAAACACGAGCCCCCCCCCCCCCCCCCCACAAGGCACAGCCTGTTTATTAGATTAGCTCTGAATGTTTGCTTTCCTCTTTTTTGTCTAGACACCGTTTGATGTTGCGTCAGGTTTTATCTGTGAGATTTATCAATTGTGCACATTTTCTTCTTTGTTTGGGTGTTTGTTTACATTTACGTTTTGTAAGATTCGTTTGCACTGCTCTCTGTTCATTTTCTGCATCAGACTGTTTCCAAGTCTACTGTTTCATTCTGTGCGTAATCCTTGCCTGTGTTTTTTTTAAGTGCCTGTGTGACATTCAGCTCAAGGCCAGCAGTCTGTATGTGACAAACAACTAATGTTTTTCCAAGCTGTCCGAATTCTCTAATAATGACGCAATAATTTGAACAAAAATAGTCACTGAGTATAAATATAAAATGGGGAGTTACTGTTTGACTTTTTTTTTGTTTAGAGAATCTAAAAAGAGTTTATAGAACAAAGGAAATTGGAAAACTTTCCAAAAAGCTGAACAGATTTGGAGATTCTGTGTGAGGAAAAAAACACAGAGGAACTACTGAAGCACCTGCAACAATTTGGAAAAAACAGCCGAGTTGTTTGCCGCATCGTGCAGTTAGAGGCAGCAGAGGTGGGCACGTTGCGGCCCTGTGGAGTCGACTCTGTGTTTGTGATCAGGTCACTCATTCAGATCCCATGGCTGACAGAGTGATGTCACCAGTGGGACCTCGGTCAGGGCCCTTACCCTCTGAATTCTCCATGGACATTGGCAGACCCTGCTCCCACGTCACTGCGTTGGACATATATGTCTGCTAAATCAATAAAGGCTAGAAGGGCAATGACCTATTTGTTTACAACATGGCTGGAACAGACAGTAGTTAATCTGTAGTTTGCGATTCTCATAAAATTACTGTTTGAAGAGCATATGGGATCAAAACCATCTAACTCACCTTTCAGATGTTTACAAATATCTAACCAAATGCTGCATTTTAATTATACATTAGTCTGTTTCCAAATTATGATTAGCATTTCAAAAAGGAAAAAAGGCTGTTTTTTGAACACAGCCCCAAGAGTTGTGTGTTTTTAAAACTGATATTTTTCCTGTCGTCAATCACATGCACAAATTGATGTTAAAAATGTGCATCATAATGCAGAACAATGAAATGGTTACTTAGCTTGCGTTTTCTTTAACACAATAATAAAAAGATGTCGGAACATGGTTTTTACCTTCCTTCCAGGTCTACTCTTCGTGTTGCCCTTCTTAATTACAAAAGGCAGAATTGTGTGAGGACTTTACTGTGAAAGACACGCTAAGATTTTATTGTGATCTGTGATTTAGGGTTACTTTGTGTTATTGTGATCTGTGATTTAGGGTTACTTTGTGTTATTGTGATCTGTGATTTAGGGTTACTTTGTGTTATTGTGATCTGTGATTTAGGGTTACTTTGTGTTATTGTGATCTGTGATTTAGGGTTACTTTGTGTTATTGTGATCTGTGATTTAGGGTTACTTTGTGTTATTGTGATCTGTGATTTAGGGTTACTTTGTGTTATTGTGATCTGTGATTTAGGGTTACTTTGTGTTATTGTGATCTGTGATTTAGGGTTACTTTGTGTTATTGTGAGGTACATGCAGAATTTGTGGCTATTAATTTCAACGTGTCTTAGGGTCTTCACTCCCAAGGTCTGTCTTTGAATGTCCCACAGGCAAAGGTTCTGGTTCCCAGTCCCGACTTGCCGTTGAAGATGGACTCCCACATCAACATCACGTCATCTGTCTATGATGAGATCCAGCAGGAGATGAAGAGGGCAAAGGTCTCCCAGGCACTCTTCGCCAAGGTGGCTGCCAATAAGAGCCAGGTATGTTTCGGGAGGCTAACACAGACAGTGGCATGTCAGTGCCGCAGCATCTCAGACAACCTGACCAGGACTCATGTCATCATACAGTTCCAGTAAACAAGGACTATTGTCCTAAGTATGGATTTTGTGAAACGTACTGCATGTTTCTCAAACCATTCGAAACAGTGGAATAGTAAATAGTTGGTACCCATGGACTGCTGCATTGATCCAGAGTAATAATTAATTAAATTCAGTAACTGAGAGTTTGAGAAACATAAACCGGAACTCTCTTGGACATGATTACACAGCATGCACTTCAGATACTGAGCATTTGATAATAAGAAAGCTTTTCTCTTAAAGATTCTGGTTCTGGATTGTTAAATTTCCATTTGGAAACGAAGCCTCACAAGTTTCCTATGGACATCAGTAAGCTAGAACCTTCACCTTAAACCCAGCTGATCAGTATCCCATTAATGCAACAGAGTTTCAGGCGATTTAGGCTACAGTGATTTTGTGTCCTTCCACTGGATTAATGCCTTTCTCTATAACACTAACAGAGATTTATAGCTAGGTTATTGATTTTTTTATATATATATATATTGTGACAAAAACTGCTGATTTATAAAAAAAAAACAAGTTTATTCAATTAAGCTACATGGAATTGAAATAATTAAAATGTGAAATATAAGTTTAGCCTAATCGTATAACGCTGTTCAAATAGAAATCCAAAGTCTTAGTCATATGGATGTTTGAGATTATAATAATCAATAAACGAGAATTTATTTAAGGTAAAATCCTCGCGATATGAAAGTAAGCAAACTTGTTTGAGCCTGAGTGTGCTGTATTCTGCAGATTGCAAGCTAGTTTGATCCTGAGTGTGCTGTATTCTGCAGATTGCAAGCTAGTTTGATCCTGAGTGTGCTGTATTCTGCAGATTGCAAGCTAGTTTGATCCTGAGTGTGCTGTATTCTGCAGATTGCAAGCTAGTTTGATCCTGACTGTGCTGCATTCTGCAGATTGCAGGCTAGTTTGATCCTGAGTGTGCTGCATTCTGCAGATTGCAGGCTAGTTTGATCCTGAGTGTGCTGCATTCTGCAGATTGCAGGCTAGTTTGAGCCTGAGTGTGCTGCATTCTGCAGATTGCAGGCTAGTTTGAGCCTGAGTGTGCTGCATTCTGCAGATTGCAGGCTAGTTTGATCCTGACTGTGCTGTATTCTGCAGATTGCAGGCTAGCTTGATCCTGAGTGTGCTGCATTCTGCAGATTGCAGGCTAGTTTGAGCCTGAGTGTGCTGCATTCTGCAGATTGCAGGCTAGTTTGATCCTGACTGTGCTGTATTCTGCAGATTGCAGGCTAGTTTGATCCTGAGTGTGCTGCATTCTGCAGATTGCAGGCTAGTTTGAGCCTGAGTGTGCTGCATTCTGCAGATTGCAGACTTGCTTGAGCCTTGAACAGGATGCTGCCTCCTCATAGCTTTTAGTGACAAAGTCTCTATTAATTGAAATGTGGTGAAGAACATGTTAGATGCAAGATGGCAGTCATGGAGAACAGATGTTTTGCAATCCATGGCCCTTGCAACCTCGGTCTTCTGAGTCTTCTGGAGGTCCATCCATGCCCATCCTTTCTCTTCCCCTATCCTTCATTTTGATTGTGCTTGATTATTTTTTTCTACTGAATACTTTGAGATGCGCCGAGCTGTAATAAAACATGGGGAATTGGCTTCGAGTTAAAGGCTACAGGGCATCTTTGTTTAGGCTTATATTCCTTCCAGTCTTCAGGCAGCATGAGCACATTATTGGGGGGGGGGGGGGGCTCGCCCTCCCTAGACTGCGGTATCTGATGGTCAGGCTGCTGCACGGAGTGCAGTCCAACGTGCCATCGTGTCTCCGCAGCAGATAAACAATACAGGCAGCCCGGGCACAACAAGAGATAAAAAGGCGGGCGGCCTGCATGCCAGCGGAGAGAGCTGTTTTACTCCGCAGATCATCATCAAAGCCCTCGCAAATGCGTTCCATACCCACGGAGCAAGCTCTGTTTATATCACGTCAAGAGATCACTTTGTGCAGCATGAGTCATCGTGGAGATCTTTATCAGAGACTTTTATTTTATTACCCACACTGCCGTGATTGTTATGATTAATATGTACACATCTCTGTCCCCTTCACAAGGCCTGACTTTCAGATGGATTCACAAAAGTGACAATTTCTCCATATGTTTTTCTTTGTTCCTCTGTAAGATAGTGGTAATTTGAGTCTGTGAACAGCTCTGCGGATGCGTAGTCTTGGTGTGTGTAAACTAGGGTTATTGTGAACAGATTTTCTGAGTGGGGAGAATCAGGTCTGAATGGCATGGCCATGCCTGATTCGGGGGGTGGTGCTTCTCGGGTTGATTATGGGGCAGTTGGCTATGGACATGGCAGAGGATGAACATTTTTACGAGTTATTTGAGGAACGATTGCTGCCCACTGGATATATAGAAAAACATTATTAGATCACCTGTGACGGCTGTACTTGTGCTGGCACTGCCCCTGTGAAAGGCTGTGCACTGCGCACCATTAAGCAGGTTAAGATAACATGCGTGTGGTTCATAGACGCAGGGACGGATTACAGACCGGGCCAGCGGGGCCGCTGCCCAGGGGCCCTTGGGATGCAGGGGGCCCGTGGGGCCCCTAGCCCAAAACAATTTGCAACGCTTATCAACAATGTATTTTCATTTGTCTATTTTAGAGGGCCTACATTCTTTGACCCTCTGCCTACAAGGGCCCCAGACCCTATAGAGAGGGCGTTTGGCTGCCAAGGGCCCTTGAATTGTGGTGGTTGTGGTGGTGGTGCTGGTGGTGGTGGTGGTGGTGGTGGTGGTGGGGGGGGGGGGGCCCTCGCGAACGTTTTGCCCAGGGGCCCACACAACCCATAGTCCGTCCCTGCATAGTCGTATTCCTGGGGACACCTGCGCCTTGTGTGAGAGGCAGGCAGACAGACAGACAGACCGACAGACAGACAGACCGACAGACAGACAGTCAGATAGACTAACTGCTGTCACCAGTGAGAGCCAGATTGGGGTTTGGTCACAGAGAGGGTCACGCTTCAGCACCCCCATCTGCTGCCCCCCCGTAGGAGGATGTGGTGTGGGGAAGCTGGGGCAGAGGGGAGGGAGAGTGATGATCAAGTTATTAGCATCTCGCTAGAGGAGGCTGGGCACACACGGCAGCTGGTGTCAGAACGGAACCCAGTCTTCCAGAGATAATCAGATCTCTCTGCCTGCTCCCCAGCCTTCCTGTGCTCCCCCCCGTCTCTCGTCTCTTTGCTCCCCCATTCACTCTTAGCTTATACACCCTGCTCTTACTCTGCATTACACCCCCTTAACAGCCTGGCAGTTAAATGTCCGACTGGGTTCACAGTGGATTTGAGCCATCCTCCGAATGTTTGCAGGGCTGGCTGTGCGAGCTGCTGCGCTGGAAGGAGAGCCCGAGTCCGGATAACCGCACCCTCTGGGAGAACCTGTGCACCATCCGCCGCTTCCTGAACCTGCCGCAGGCCGAGCGGGATCTAGTCTATGAGGAGGAGTCCCGGCACCACCACAACGAGCGGCTACACACTGTGCTGCACCTGCCCTCTGACCCCCAGGTGAGTCGTCCCCTGCAGGTTGGGTGTCGCATGTCCCTGCTGCTAAAGTACACATCTGCGGTGCAAAATTCCACCTTGCTAAGACTGATAGCCCTGCCCACTGCCCCAAACGGCCCCGCCCACTGCCTCAAACAGCTCCGCCCACTGCCTTACATGGCTCGGCCCACTGCCCCAAACAGCCCCCCCCCCCCCCCCCCGATCCAGCATTACTGATTAAATTGACTTTCCATGCCGCCTGCCAGAATCATTCCAACAGCGCGCTGCCAACACACAAACATACACAATGCGCCGTATCCGGATCAGTTCTGCGGCCATGAGCTGCATCTCCGACTTCCGCCGTCGCTGCCATTGATGCCCTTTTCTGCACATCGGTCTATGTCCAGTTCAGCTAATGCTGTTAATCTGCGATAGACCAGCATCCCATCCGAGGTGTTACCTGCCTTGTGCCCTCCGCTGCCTGGAACAGGCACCAGGCTCCCCTCGACCCTGTTCTGAATAAGCTGCTGAAGGATATACTCAAATCTACAAGCATCATTCCATTAGCAGCATATATCATATACCCACATGCAATTAATGAGTTTTCTCAGTACCGCTGATTTAAAAGCATATTCTAGTTCTGTGTCGAACTGTAGGGTGTAAAATATTTTGTCTTTTATCTCAAGTGGTCGCATTTAAATTAATGGTAATTCAACTCCTTCTCCACCATCAGCATGCTGAAAGTGTGTAGCTGATGTGTAGCTTTGTACTTGGGGAGGAAATACCCCATTAGAGATGTGAGACACACCCTGACCTTGCGCCCCTGCAGCTCCCCGCGCTCCCCTGATATTCCTGCAGTTCTCGGGGGCCGTGCCAGCTCTCGCGGTGCAGCGTGTGGCTCAGCCAAGCTGCTCTCACTCATCTGGATAATATGGGCTGCAGGTTCTTGCAGCATACCTCAGGGAAGCCCTGAAATCTCCTCAGCCTGCAGAGGGGTCAGTAAGGAGGACCTGCCGTTCGTCTAATGGTGTCTCAGCTGAGCTGAGCGTAGGATATTATAATCAACTAATACAGCCGCTGTAGCAGGAAAAACGACGGTCTGATTTGTAATTGATTCCCCTTGGTGAATAGCAGACTGGTGACCCCTCCTGCTTTGATTGCAGGATCGCTAACCTTTATGCGACATGCTATTATGACAATCTGAAGACACGAGTGCTGTGATTTTTAGCTCATGGTGATTTGGCATAGTTGCACGTTTGAATATGTGTCACTTAGTGACTGATCTTGGGTGCCAGGGAGGATATTCCAGATCGCACCGGGAATCTCCGTGTGACGTCCTTTAGCGTTAGACGGGAGTGTTGGGTTCCTTAGGGTGCATGTTTAGGCGAGCTTGGCATTGCAGCGTGAGATCAGCATGAGTCAGCTTGCTCCCTTGCCCTTTGCCCTCCTATCATCTGTAATCCCAAGAACCTTTCAGGATGGAACGCTGAGGCGGCACTGATCCAGAAACAGCAGCGTTGTATGAGGTAGTAATTTGCATTGTTTGCTGCATTGGTCTTACAGAAACAGGCAGAAGTGCATCCCGTGCAGAGGGTGAATATGAACATATGAGCATTGACATCCAATGGATGAGAGTCTGTTTAATGGGCAGTCGATATGACCACAGGGGGACAGTATCCTCAAAGCCCCCCCCCGGATTTGCCCTGTGCCTCCCTGTGTGGCCGAGCGAGACGCGCTGTCCAGAGGGGCACCGAGCAATTGGTTGGGGGAAGCCAGCTGAGCCAGCTCCCCCAGGACAGCTGCCAGATCGCCTTCTCTGCCTCCTGCGATCTGCCTTTCTCCTTTACTTGTTTTTAATAAATGAGCATCTTAGGAAGGAAACTGTGGTCGTACTATTAACACATTCCTGTGTTGCTCTCACACAGAGGCAGCGCTGAAAGAGGCTGGGACATAAAGGGGCTAAAAATAACATCCCACTGAGGCAGCTCGGCCCAGATTGGGCCGGGAGGGACTTGGCAGTGCAGAGGGGTCATAGCGGGCGAGGGGGAAACAGGGGTGGCCGGGGGGGGGGCGGCGCTTTGTGCGCACGGTCAGTCGCCAGTGACTGGGGGATGCTGTGTGAAGGTGTGGCCGGGTCCCACACCCGCGGCCCATTTGGGTGGCCGTTCCCGGTGTGGCTGCTTAGCTATTGTTGGGGTTTTCGCTTTGCTAACGAGAACCCCTCCTTAGATCAGCCCCCACAGCACCCCCACACCCTCTCGGCTCCAGCCAGCCTGCCACCACAGGCCACACATGGCTCCCAGCTGCAACAGCGATCAGTCTCACCCGTGCCGCACACGCACACACACACACACACACAAGCACATGAGCACCGTAACACACACGGGTTGACGCAACCCCGAACGTACGAGCACAGGCCTGAATGAACCAAATGACATGGTCACACTGTCAGCATCCTACACATAGCTCCGAAAAGGTGCCTGTGGGGTAGTATCTATAGCACGTCTTAATACTGCTGCAGTATCCCAGCATGTTAAGCCCAGCTGGTGCCTGTACATTCACAACCAGCAGTGTGTCTGTTAATAGCTCCTCAGGTAGGTCGGTAATCTGTATTTACTCCTGTCTGTCACTAGTTTTGAACCTCAGATCAGAACTTGTAGAAAATTCAGTGGTACTTCTCCGATATTAATACAAGTTTCACAGAGGAGCTGGGGGGGGGGGGCATGGACTTCTTTATAATATATAATTCTCTACTGATATTTACATTAATGAGGTGACAGCCCTACCCTTGGCTAAATTTGAGGACGTAGGTATCATTAATAATTCCTGCTTCAATTTTTGCTGGATGGGATCTGCCAGCTGTAGAACTGGAGTTGTTCACTCTACCTGCTCTGTCTAAATGGGGGCCTTCCATTCCTTTCTATGGGAAAAACCCCTAATTCCAATCACAACCTCTACCCAGCCCTAACCTTAACCATAAGTAACCGAACAAAAAATAAGACTTTTGTCCTTTTTTGATTGCAGTCAAAATTTGAGGTTGTCCAAATGGAGACCTGAAAAATGTCCCCAAAAGTTAGAAAGTTTCAGGTTTTGCCAATATTTTGGACCCCAAATTGTGATCTATGCAAACCCACACCCAGCCACCCACACACACTGTGACTCACATAGCAACATGGAAAAACAGCTAGCTTCAATTTACACTGGAGGTGAAGTCACATAGACCACTAAAAAGTGTATTTCATATCATTACATATTTATCTGTGATTTAATGCTTTTGCGATGGTGTCTCTCTCTCCTCTCTGTCAGAACGTTTTCACACCCACCAGGACTATTCCTCAGTAAGAAGTGCTTAAGCCATTTATATTTTATAATACTTTCATATTTTTTAAAAAACAATTTTTTACTTGATTGTATAAATAGCCTTTTAATGTGGCAAACTCAAAATAACCTTAATAAGGATTAAAATAGTTTATAGAAATGTGTAACTTACTTTATTATGAGTTGTTTTTCCAAAATGTACACTGTGGTTAAAATGCAGTGTGGCGTGAATGACTGACAACAATGCAAGAGCCAGTATCCTTACATAGCGATACATTTAATGGCTGTTGCATGACAACATAATTTGGAAATAGCTTTTTTTTAGACATATATGTTATATAATCCTGTTGCTAAGGAATAGGTCCAGCTTTTCTGGTTTCCGACACACTGTAGAAATTCTACAGGACAAGTTACCTTTGGGAGTAAAACCGAATCACTGGTCAGGCCTGGTTACTCGCTGACTGAGAGCAGGCCTGTCTGTCTGCGCCCATTGGAGTATCGATCCAAGAATCTCCTCATGTTCCGTGAGGAATCCCAGAGCCTGATCTGCTGTAGTAGTGCTGGGGCAGGTCCCTTCCGGGACAGAATCCAGAGTGTCAGGAGTGCTGAGCACACGTGTGTGTGCGAGGAGTTTATTTCCACACGTGTTTATATCTGTTCAATGATGTTTCCGTGTATCATCTGTTTTTTTCATGCTGCGGGTGCACGCATACATAAGCATCTGTGATTCTGCGCGCCCCCCCCCCCCACTACAAAGGGTATCAGCTTCAAATGAAATGATAGATGTCCGACTTAGCAAGACTAAGAAGATGCACTTTATTTTTTTTAATGTGTCACATCTCAATACTCAACACGACCTCTGCAATCTACTGCTTCTTTCATAAAGACATTATACAGATAATAAATGGGGCAGGGAAGTGTGTGTGCAAGAGAGAGAGGGGGAGATATATCAAGCCTACACATGGCTCACTCACGCCAGCACCAACAGCTGCCGTAGGAGAAATAAAAAATATTTCATGGTCTGGCCTGACCTCAGTATTATTTGAAAAATACCCTGTCATTATTGAAGTGAAAAGAAGAATTACTATTATCCTTATGTGGGACCTTTAATTTTAATGTACCACAGATTTATAGTCTAGCATACCAGAGTTGAGGCCCCCCCCACTCCACCCTTATAATAAACACAGCGGGGGCAAGACGACAGTCTTTGAGATGCACCTTCCAGCTCCCTGCCTCCCTGCCCCTTTATTATTAGCAAAGAGACGGCTGTTTCATGTAGCCACCCAAGTAAATAATATGCAGGCCCCGTTTGGTTGGATTCGCTGGTTTTCAGGAAGCATCCCTGGTGACAGAACTGCTTCTTGACATCACCTTGTACGTGTCCCATGCCAAATTAAGCTACGTTTATATTTTGACATGTTAAATTCCTCTTGTAAACTGTTTGAGAGAACAGTAGTTGATCTCAGTGTAATCCGTAGCCCAATATCTCAAACTCCAGACTTCTTACACACACACACCACAGGGTCCTGCCATGCTGTATATAAATTCATATATAAACGCAGAATCAATGTCTGACAACAGCGCACTGGCTATAGTAATTTTCCCAGTACCGTGCTGTGCATGAACGAGGCCGGTCCAGCCAAGACTTATTTTGTTCCAGTTGTTTCTCCACCAATTCAATTAATCTGGGCTGAGGCCTTGAACATAAGGTGATGATGTAATATATAAAGCTGCAATCTAGGTAACAGGGCAGAAGCAATAGTACCGTCATGACTGTAATGTGTATAGCCCTATTATCATATAGAGGAGTATACATTTTTCAGAATAAAAACATGCTCTTTTGTGAATGCAGTGAAATCTAGTAAAAATCAAAACATAACATCTATACAGCAGCAGGTAAAACCAACAAGCAAGCAATACAACTAACATCAGATTAAAAAAAAACTTGTGGATCTATATATATATATATATATATATATATATATATATATATATATATAGAGAGAGAGAGAGAGAGAGAGAGAGAGCGAGAGAGAGAGAGAGAGAGAGAGAGACTATAGATGTGCAGAATATTAACAAACATGAAATCCTTTTCATTTCAGACTCAAAGTCCCACTGGCCAAAACTCAGCTGAAACAGACATAAATTATTAGGTCTAAGTACTTAAAATACTGCCATTAAACTTTTTTTTTCTATATTTACTGAAAACCGCTTTTCCAGTGAGGAATATTTATAAATAACTCTAGAAAAAAAGTTTTTTTCTGCAAAGCTCTCATGAACTATGTAACTTCACAATGTTTAAATAATCATAGAATTTAAAACCAAATTACCCCAGTGAAAGCAGTTCTCTTCTGAAATGGTTCCTGATGGCGTTTTGGTTTCCAGTAGGGCTGAAACATTCAGCTTGTCTTATTTCAGCATGCAAAAAAATGGAAATGGATTCACACCAAAAAGCAGAACTAGTATATTCCAGTATTGAGAAACAAGTCTTTTATCTATACTCTCACCTGTACGTAATTTGTTTTGGACGTGTTTCCAAATCCTACACCCATATAGAATTTAGCTACAAGATTAATACAATAGGGGCTGGTCATTCAGCTGTCCGTTTTAGGTGGTTCACTTTCTGGCAACTGGCCGTTCCTTAATGAACTGAAAATAGCAACAAACTGACTGAAATGTAGAAGGATATGAAATAGACTTTACTTTGATACAAAGTTTCTTAGACTGATAACTGAATTACTAGAGCTAATCAGAGGTCGAGATTTCAGGTCCAGAAAGTACAAATCCAGACCAGGATTTTGTTTCAACCAACCAGTTGAGCATAAAGAGTCACAGTCACAGAGTACTCAACTGGTTGGTTGAAACAAAATTCTGGTCTGGATTTGTACTTTCTGGACCTGAAATCGCCACCTCTGGAGCTAGTTAATCCTTGAATAAAAAATAAGTATGATTATTACATGAAGCGTATCCTGACAAAACCTGGGAAACACTGTCTTTAGGAATCAGAGCGCATACTGAAAAACCTTTGGCAGATTTCACTTAAGCAGCTCCATAAGACGCCCTAAAAGCAATGATCAAATCCAAACTCATGCACTTACACACAAACACTGTGAAGTTGTGGCTGCTTAAAACTAACCATTCCATTTAAACCTGCATTTCATACATGATTATGCCTCTCAAACACCATTAATAAATTCCTAAAACTGTTTAGCGAAGGATTAGAAATGAACTCATGTTATAGTATAGTTTTGCATTTCTTGTTTCCATAACTGTTTTTTTTTTTACTAATTATTATTATCATTGTAATTTGTCAGCAGATACTGCACAGACAGCCCTCCCAGGTATTGAAGGACCCTTCTCCCATTCGTGAGGATCCTCTGCCCATCCCTCTGCCCAGTATGGGGGGAGAAGAAGGGGTCCAGACGGGGGGAGGTGTAAGCAAGAAGCCACGCTCACGTACAAAGATCTCCCTAGAAGCCCTTGCTATCCTGCAGAGCTTCATCCAGGATGTGGGTCTGTACCCCGATCAGGAAGCCATCCACACACTGTCTGCCCAGCTTGACCTGCCCAAGCACACCATCATCAAGTTCTTCCAGAACCAGCGCTACCACGTGAAGCACCATGGCAAGCTGAAGGAGCATGCTGAGGGAGGAGGCGTGGATGTGTCGGAGTACCGTGACGACGAGCTCCTCTCTGGCTCCGAAGACGCGGAGTCCAGCGAGGACAGCAACGAGGAGCTCTATGGCGGAGAGGGTGGAGCCGTCAGCACCAGGCCAGAAGAGGGGAAAGACAAAGGCCAGGCCACGGCCATACGGCCCAGTAACACCTCGTCTAGCCCACGGGACACCGGCGAGCATCAGAGATAATGCAGCAGAAATTTACCAAGGGACAGGGAACTGCAAGACAGAACAGGGTTTCCATGTTGAGCGTGACAGTGGTGGTGGGTGCAGAGACCAGTGAGATGGGTGACATGCAGACATGGGGAGAGGCTCACAGAGTGACCATTGCAGAGGAAGAGTGATACCTCAGAAGATAAACAGTGGAGTCGTGTGCGATGGAGAAAGCTGGGTAGGCGAATGGCTGAATTACCATGCATTTGGAGTGGGAGCGTAGTAAAAACGTGCTGAATTCCTGAACAAGTTACCAGTAGCCGTTTCTGATCTTCTGATCCTTTTGCTATGTTCACCAAGACAGCCATTACCCCAACTGTTTAGGCCAAACACTCAGTGTTTGACTGGAACAGGATATTCAGGTAGACCTGCTCAAGATAATGCTGAACAGTCCCCCCTTTTCAGGCATCTGCCGCAGTTTTCTGTAGGCCATAACATTTAGAGGTATCTTAAGGTTGCACACCTTCAGAATTAAAAAAAAAAATACAAAAAACACAAGCAAAACATTTCAGTAAGTTGCACCTGCTTATTTAACTCCAGTGATTTCAACACCATAGAGGGACATGTTGATGGGTCATTCTGGATAAAGTCAAGAGTTAGATAACACAGTTTTTCCAAAGCCTGCAATCAAGCCTGACAGTGTTTGGAAAATTTAAATACTCTACCTTCAAGTCTACTCTGTACACCATCCAGTCGCCCATCATTCTCTAATCCATTGTTTCCCAGCCTCGTCCTCAGGTACTCCCAAACAGTCCACATTTTTGCTCCCTTCCAGTTCCCAGGAGTCCCTGAGGGCCAGGTTGGGAAACGCTGCCCAATACTGTATGCATAGGAAGAGGAGTAACCTGAAGCACGTACATTCAGATAGGCTTCTAACCCATCCTTACATCCTGCACTTTATAACGATCCATTTCAGTGACAAACTTCATGCTTCACTCCCACCTGTCCCCCAAACAGGCTTCTGTCTTTCTCAGCTCCAAATGTCCTGTGTGAAAACCTGCTGTGTCCTGCTGTATTTCCAGTATCTCCTTCAGACCCTGGGATTCATTTCTCTTTGCTCACCATTGCAAAGAGCTACTAAGAGACAAACCAAGGGGAGATGCTTCACAAGGATGTGTATGGAGAAAACATGAGTTTGCTGGGGAGATATTTCAGTAATATCTACTTAAGGAGACGTGGTTCTTCACACGTGACCAAGTACTTCTTCCTCTAGATTGTCTCTGCAGCCCTCTCCGTGTTGCCCAGGACAGTTTTCTCTTTGCCGCCAAATCAACTCAAGAGTTTACAGCAGAAAGAGGCATTTAACGTGAACGCTGAGGACACAGGACCCAGTGAGCAAACAGCCTGGCCAATTATGTGCTGGTTCTCTTGCCGTTCCTCTCCCTGTCGCTGTTCTATTTCACTCCAGCTTGATCCCACGCTATCCAATTTTACCACACCTACCCACACTTAACTCCACATCCCTATTTATTACTATCTTTATCCATGATTATAATTGTTATTGTTATTATTATTGTTATTACAGTTGCTGTTGTTGTGTTATTTCTATTTTTGTCTACTATTGGTTTTCAGTGTGTGGTAGTTGTCCTGGAAATGAGAGATATTTAAAGGGAAAAATCTAAATATAACAGGAAAAAGAGGTAGTTACTGAGGATATTAAATAACCCCTGTAATGCTGTATATTACCAGTTCTATCTATATACTTTTCCAAAGAGAATACAAATGAACAGAATTAAATCCAAAAGAATTTAAATAAGAAATAAAAGATACATCGGCTGCAGATGTTGACAATCTTTTTTGAGCCAATCACAGATGATAGGCTCTCACTCTATAAATATATTTATATTATAAGTATAACTGTGTGTATGAATCAATGTTAGACTTGCCTACATGAGTGAAAGAAAGGGTCTTTCAGATCCTGCTCTGATTGGTTATCCAGAGTCAGCTGCTACCTTTTAATGCCATCATCTGTCAGGACACGTGTGTCAGTTATCAGAATTATGGAAAAACACTAAATCATATGTCTTTCATTTTTTAAAGTTCACAGCCTGACATACATGACATACCAAGACATTGCTTTTAAATCAGGGAAACTGTGAAAATACATAATCACAATTTGGCACACTAATATGCTGCCTACATAATAATATTTATCCCTAAGATTACAATCGTTTCTTATTTATAAAGTCATGAAAAAATGGATTTTAAAAGTGGTAATTACATTGCGATTCCTCTCTTTGACTCTGGGTTTAGGTCGTCATCTTATCGAATGAGAGCTTTTACTAAATAGGGCCACTGCCTTCTCGTGCTGTCATTGAGCACTGCGGTGCAGTGACTTAATAAATCACAGTGTAAATGTGAATGGAGAGGAAACAAACCCAGTTTCAGAGTGAAACCATATGCAGAACTTCAGTATTAGTGGTTCTCAAACTAGGTCACAACCTCATGTTAAGGTATGGATCTTATTAATAACAATACTAATGCTGCAAACCTCGACATTTATCGTCCATTTCTGAAATATGCATTGAGTGCTTTTTATTTGACTACGATATTGCCAGGAAACACATGCAACGGTGTCATTTTTATTTTCTTTTTTTGAAACTAAAATAACCATAATTTGATAAGATAATAAAAAAGAAACCAAAAATGTGACTGCATATCCTAAAATGACTGCATCTCGTAATGGTGTATTACTCTGCCTTTGTGATTTGGTGACCTTGTGAGGAAGCCAACAGTGCAGTTCAATAACGCTAAAGATTGACTTCCCAGACAACTGTGGCTGACCTACGAGAAATCAGCAATGCCTTGTCTGCCATGTCACACTGGGCGAAAATAAACCTCTCATAATTTACATATAATTGGATGGGTTGGTGACATCCTTTATGTCATGTTCTTAAAAAAGGGACACGTTCCATTCACTACCAGTGTCTAACAACAGCACAGCAGATTATGCAGGAAATATGACAAATTATGCGTAAAACTACAATTTAAATGTATTTCATATATTTTTAAATATATGAGTCACTAATGTGTCCCTTGATGGTTTACTGCTGGTTTAAAATAAGAATTCTGCAGCTTATTTGAAAAAGTAGCCAGCTGTGCTAGATATCAGTTAATCAGTGAAATGTCTATGGGGGGCGGGGGGGGGTTGGAGTCATAAATACAGCCACGGAAAAAATTAAGAGACCACAGCACAGTTTTTTGTTTCATTCATTTTTGAATTCATGGGTGTGCATCTCTGAATATTTTTATTTAAGTTTTTTGCAAACTGCAGTCTGGTTCTTCCTTGCTTCTCATTAATGAAGGGCTTCTTCCTTCCTTTATGGGACCTCAGTCCTGCTTCTAGGAGCCTGATGCAAACTATCCTAGCAGTGCACCTCACACCTGCACTTAATGTTTCCTGTTCCGTTTGAAGGTCACTTCATGTCATCCATGATTCATGAGAAACTGTCGGATAAGTTAACGGTCACCTCTGGCATTAGAAAGTCACTTCTGCCCTTTACCTGACTGGTGTCTGGTCATTCCCAGTGTCTCCTCAAATTGTTCTTGGGTACTACTGTGTTAGACATTTTGAACCTGGAAGCAACCTGCTGCTCAGCATAGCCTTCTGCCAGCAGAAGAACGATGTATGCAACCAGTATGCAAATTATTTAAAAAATATAGAGTGGTTTTTTAATTTTTTCCATGGCTGTATATCACTTTTTGTCATTGGGCTTTCAGGGACATTGATCTAGGCTTATCTGGATCCATTCAGCACAATCACTGCTCACTGCATCAGTACTACTACGACAAGTAATCACTTAATTACGGTTCATTGTTTTCCAAAAACGGTTCAGCATCTATAGACAACCGTACATCTCCACTACGACTGAAGTACTTTTGACAAACATGGTGCTGAGGGGGTTATTTGCGCTTGGTTGTCTTGAAAAGAAAAAACTCAAAATGTTACCAGGTTGAGGACTAGGCTCAGCCTTAGTATGGAGGTCCATCCGTTTCAATGAGAGGCCTTACAAAAGCCACACACGTCTGGCTACTAATAAAACACGCATGGAAAATGACAGTCATTTATATAGAAATTCTGATGTTGTTGTTCCAAAAGCATCTAGCTGTGATCTAAATAGAATGAGAATTGACGTAGATTGCAAGCCTCTCTCGTTGCTATTCATTAGCCGTCCCTTCTCTGAAGTCTCATGCTAGACTTCACGGGCTGTTTAGTATTGACCTTGTAGGGTTCTTTGCTTTATTTTTTTCACATTTCGCCTTCTGACTATTTCAGTACCTTTTCCCGAATCAAACTGCCTTTTTATTTATGATCTTGACCCGTGTTTCCTATAGCAGTAGGGGTACCAGAGAGCACTGCAAGTCAGGCTCCTGCCGCACGCCAGTTTCTCCGTGTGGTTTGTGAGAGACGTGTGCGGCCGCTGGGCTCCGTACTGCGGTTTTACCTGTCAGTCACCCGGCACTTAGACCAGTACAGTCCAGACAGGCTATTAGTATCCCAGCAACTCCTCACACCCCCCATGGTCCCACATGCAGAGCAGACAAACAGTGCTGATGAATGTCACCTCACCCCAATTCTGCCCAAATTGCAGTAAAGTAAAATGGTGCGAGCAGGGGGGGGGGGCGGGGGAATACTGAGCAGGCAAATACACCAGCTCTTATGGAAGACTGGCTGTGGAGCTATGGAGGGTGCCTAACCTGCTGTAAGCTATCCCATGCTGCCCCGGGCTCTCTGCCAGTCCTCCGCTTCGCTACAGGAGGAGGGGCAGAGCAGCAGGACACCAACACTGCAGCACCTTCCCGACGAACGCAGTGTCAGGGTCACGTCCAATTACGCTCTCTGTCTCCATCATCTCCAGCTCCTAAAGGAAGGAATTTGCTTCCTTTATGATGTGGAGAGATGTAATTGGAGCGGCCCGCCGTCCTGCAGTTCTAGATTTGCTTTGAGTCATGTGGGAATGAAATGCGAGGGATTAGAGCCTCAGAGCATTGGTACATATGGGCACAGGTTGTTCCACAATTTGTTTGGTCTCGACCCAAAAACGTGTAAACATGGGAAAATGCCTAAATCTATGTCATTATGGTCTACGTCATTATGGTCTACGTCATTGTGCAGCCTGGAAGTAAATATGCTGTATAAACAAAAGATGACTAACGGAATACACCATAAATAGGGAATTATATTGGATGTATGTTGTGTACCTGACATAATTAATACTGAAACAGAACAGAGAGAACCTCCATATATGCCTGTACAACATACCAGTCAGATGATTGAAAAATTGAGCCTTTCTAACCAGTCAACAGCAGCTTATTTTAATAATATTCTGGGAAGCAGTACTGAGAGACCCAATTCAAATTGACCGTTTCATCTCTTGTAGCCACTTAGCGGTGTTGTGTTATCTGGGGTTTTCATTCATTGTATTGCTTCACAAATAAAGCACAACAGCCTGCTTCTGTACAACAGTTTACCATGATTGCTTCCATCAGGATCAGTTCTATCACCATCATTGTCATCAAAGTTTTCACAAGTATGATTATTGACAATGTGAATAAACGTTATTTTATGTGGATCAGTCCTTTTGTTATCTATGGAAATCAAACTCATCTTTGTTATCACTAAGTGATGATTAATTTTTAACTTATTTGCATTGTTAGGCTCTTAGAGTTTGTTCTTTTAAATTTTGTTGTTTAATTAAAATGCATTCAATGAAAACCATTCAATGGTATTGGTCTATATCTTATATATTATGTGTTAATGTATGTTGTGTGTGTAACAAGTGGAGTTACTCAGTGGTGCTATTTAATTTGTGAAAAGCTAATAATTATATCAGTTTACTCGAAAATTTCTGACACTGCACATATTTTTTTGTTTTTTTCCTTCCAAGGAATAAATAAAACAAGCTATTACTGATGGTACAGTAGCATTTCGCTTGATGCCTTAAACGTAAAGCCACCTCAGCAGGTCTTTCAAGGCTAAACTTAATCAGTGGATATATTTTTAATAAATATTCAGGAAAGTAAATCAGCCAGAGATTACTGCAGCATAAATCAGCCAGCAGGACATTAAAAACCACCCCCCCGCCCCCCATACCACATCGAGCTGTATAAGGAAGCAAATGAGATTTGTAATGAGCGAAAAGGATAGAGGACTCCTCTGCAGGATACAAGGAGCCCTGGTTTGTCTATTTCTTTTCTGCTTAGTTCAGGTCATAATGCTGTTCAGGCTCCTGGATAGGATGGAGATGGGGGATGCAAAGCAGGCTTATTTCGGAAAGATTTATTTATGAGGCCAGTTAACTTTGTGCAATTTCATGTCCTATTTGCTTGCCAGGGCAGCTGATAATAATTTTAAGCTATTTATTATTTCACTAAGTGTGAAAAAAAATACTTTTTAACCATGTTAATCCCGTTAGTGAATTTTCGTGGCACATGCTGTCTGTTTTCAGCGGGGGGGGGGGACACGGAATTTATTGACCTACTGGAGGTTCATCAAATGTAATCATTCCTGGTCGCTGCCCCACAGCCGAGTTACTTTTCTATCAAAACCCTGGAGTCCCGCTATTGGCCAGCGTCCATCACTCTCCGCCTTTCTCGCCATTGGTGCAGATAGCAACATCTTCTGGTTTTAATTCTGCATGAGCCCCAAATCTCCTAATTGAACTCATTATTCGCCCAATTGGCTCACTTTAACCCTTTCCTGCGGGTCAGGGACTGTTTGTGATTAAAGAAAGAAATTTCTAGAAACAAAACATTTAAGCATGAGAGATTAAGACTGTTGGCCCTGCAGGATTCCAGTGGTATTCATTTATTCTGTGATAAGAGCCAATTCACACTCTAGTCCAGTTTACTAGGACCACCCAGACAGGGAAACTGGATTTCATTTGACAGCTAAAAGGTTCATTTAACATTGTTGACATTGTCACAATCCTGTGCAGGTTCTTTCCTATGCGGCTCATGCTGGGGACAAAAGTATGAGTAAGGTTCTTGACTAAGCTCATTAGCTCCACTGTCATGCTTGAATGTGATTTGAAGAACCTCAATAGTTATAGTGCAGTTTTGTACTCTCTAGTAGTGTCATGCAAGGATATTCATGACAGGAAAAAATGAAAACTGCAATTAGCTGATGAGCGTCATAAATTTATAGCTGGGAGACTGTGGTTAACCTGGCCTTAAATGTGCAATAAATGACTCACCCATATAACTCAAATTTGCATAGCTGTTTCTGACATCTCCAAGAGATTTGTGAAGCCATCCTTGCAATAATATTATATGTGCTGCAGCAAATCTTTAGTACCTTAGCATCCAGAAAATAGAGCCTGGAGCCCATGCCAAGAAGGTAGGGACACCCTTGTTGGGATGCCAGTCTATTACAAGCCACAAACACACATCATTGTGTTTCAGACTTAGAAGACAATTTGCCTGACTAACACGGTTTTTGAACCATGTTGACCCACCAAAATGACGCACAGACACTGGAAGAACATGCAAATGCCACACAAACGACTGACTGGGAGACTGACGCCTTGCAAGGCTCCAGTGCTACCTTCTGAGTCAGCATGCTACACTAGCCCTGTCATGCCGATAATATTTCTCATTTTTATCTTTAATACACCGTTTAGCTGATGTCAGCCACCTTTCTGCCCATTATCTGTTTCCTTCTTAAGGCCTTCTTAAAGCTTAAAGACAATGTTTGTTTTGGCAGCAACTCAAATAAAATATAATATCCTCATCATACACCACATGTGCATATATTAAGGCTTTCATGAACATTTGAACATGGTATTAATAATTTATGCATAGGCTTAGTAAAATATATTTTATGTTTTTTTTCATATATCTAATAATCACCTCTCGTAAACTGTCGATGGTCTTGTAAAAATGCATTGCTTTTTTCAAGTTGAACACGTTTTCTGACTAAAATTTCATAGTATCTGCCAAGAATTTCAATTTGTATTTATATTTGTCTTCAGTCCAGGACACATATGTGCAAACTCAGTACCTCAGAGTAACACACTGTACTTCATGGTCACTGGATACCTTAAAAACCGTATGTGCACACACAGTGCCTCAGAGTAACACACTGTACTTCATGGTCACTGGATACCTTAAAAACTGTATATGCACACAGAGTGCCTCAGAGTAACACACTGTACTTCATGGTCACTGGATACCTTAAAAACCGTATATGCACACACAGTGCCTCAGAGTAACACACTGTACTTCATGTACTTACACCCTAAAACATGCATGTATATACACATTATCTCAGAGTAACACACTATACTTCACAGTCAATGGATACCCAAAAAACTGAATGTGTACACACACAATACCTCAGAGTAACACACCATACTTTATGGTTACCAGATACCCTAAAAACCTGCATGTGTACAATCAGTGCATCAGAGTAACACACTATACTTCACAGTGAATGGATACCCAAAAAACTGCATGTATACACACAGAACCTCAGAGTAACAGACTGTATTTCATGGCCACTGGATACCATAAAACCTCCTTGTGACACACAGTGCCTTAGAGTATCACACCGTAATTCATGGTCACTGGATACCCTAAAACCTGTTTGTATACACACAGTGCCTCAGAGTTACACAGCGTATTTCATGGTCACTGGATACACTAAAACCTGTTTGTGTACACACAGTGCCTCAGAGTTATATACCAAACTTCATGGTCACTGGATACTCTGAAAAACTTGATTGTCTACACACAGTGCCTCAGAGTTACGCGTCGTATTTCATGGTCACTGGATACCCTAAAACCTGTTTGTGTACATACTGAATTTCATGGTCACTGGATACCTGAAAAATCTGCCAGTAGAAGTTTTAGATACTGACAATGGAGCTGCAGGCCATGTATTTATGTTCTTGCATCAACAACTTCATTTGAACTGAGCAAACATAAACAGTAAATAAAAGTTCACCTTAATGTGATTATGTCCATTTTTCTTCTGTCGAACACACAGCCATTGTAAACTAAAACTAGATATTAGAACTCAACCCAATAGTTGAGTTTCAAGTATTCTGGAAAATACAGAAAAAGATTTTTGTAATTTTTTTAGATACCACAATAGTGTGCTGTTACACCTAAATAATACATTCTATTTCACACAGTTTTAATGGCTGAAACTACAGGTATAAGCATTTGATACTGGACCTCCGAGGTTGGTATGATACGGTACAGCGAGCAGGGGCTATGACTGACTTACTGTATGTACGGGCAGCTTGACTGTACCCTAGTGAGCTGATCTATGGAGGAGAAATGCATGTACATTTCATATATGGAAATGAAAGTGATCATAAAATGGTAAATGGCTCAGTAAATAATTGATTGATAAAAAATGCTGAGAGTGGTGATGGATAGGAGCCTCTGTTGAGCTGTATTAGGACTGGATGTTGACTGCAAAAATAAATTGAAAAGGCAGCTTGAGATGCTACAGCGAACGCAGATTAACTTAATTTAAAAATGTAATTTTCATGGTGAGCATAAGCCCAGAAACATTATGAATAATTAAATAAACACAGAATGTGCATTTGAAACCTAATATATTATAAAGAAACAGGCACTGGTCTTTTCACTATTCGTGGTTTATGTGATGATGCAAGACACTGAGCACAACATTGCAGTATCGGTGAAAATATATTTACACCATTTACTAATCATCTGTGTTGGGGTTTGGCCTTGGGCACTTTGGAATATTTAACTACCTGACAGAAATATTTAGTCGATTTATTGCTACATTGCCTTTGAGGTCACCAGATGCATGCAGGTTTATATGATGCTTATTTTATATTGACATTAATGACGCAATCTTTTTTGTCAATAAATAATAGGTGCTTTTTAGGGATGCTTTTCTAAGTGGTTTCAATTTTTTTTGTTTCGTGCTAACATGGGTGCTTTCCATTTGAAAAAATGTAGCCCAAGAAATAACATCTTTACCACAGTCAATTGAATCAGCTTTGCATGGTTTTCATAGGTTTTCATGTCCTTCTTCATATTCATGTAGCGAATACACAGTCTTACACAGTGAGCCTCATTCACGTCCAGTGGAATATCTCTGAAATGCACCAGATTTATAATCTCAAAGCTCACCTGGAGGTACACAGGTGTTCAAAGCACCAAATGATAAAATATCTTATTAAAAGCATATCCTTTTCGATAGATGTTTTTTCTCTTTACCATCACTTCAAGCAGCATTTAAATATGGCACCTTCAATAAGCCTTGGATTTGGGGCTGTAGGCTGTTTGGGGGTGCAGGAATTTGGATGCCACATTTAGCCACCTTGACCAACCCAGGGCTAGTTCCTATGACACTTCGGTAACATTCCAAGCTCACTTCAGTCCTATAGGCTGCCAGGTCACTCTGAGCATTTCTGCACAGAGATGAGAGAGAAGAAACAGACTCACCCATCAAGGGAACACTGGCCCTACACAGTCAGCAGGCTCGAACCCAAGCCCAGAATAAAGGGCCAGCGCACCACAGGCAGGCGGGTGAATAGAAATGATATTTAATATGTTTTTTTATTGATTGAGCTTTGTTAAATTAAAAGACAGAAATTATTAGAATTGTTCTTTTTCAGAGGTGGAGATTTCAGGTCCAGAAAGTACAAATCCAGACCAGGATTTTGTTTCAACCAACCAGCTGTGTACTCTGTGACTTGTGACTCTTTATGCTCAACTGGTTGGTTGAAACAAAATCCTGGTCTGGATTTTTTACTTTCTGGACCTGAAATCTTCAGCTCTGTTCTTTTTAGGCTTGGTTGGATTTAAATTAGGCTTGTCCCAATAGCTCAGATGTTTCTTATTTGTTCAATGGTAGTTTAAAGTAGACTGTAAAAAGTAGAGTGGAGTACAATGAACTAAGAGCAGCCCCATCTGCCACAGGCAATGAGATGGGTGGGTTTCACGAGCCGTCCTTCAGCTGCCACAGTGTTTGTGTCCACATGGCAATGGGAACTTTAGCTGCATGGCCAGAGGAAGTAACTCGGCTATTACTGAGATCTTATATCATAGCATATCAGCAGGGGTCTTAGACAAACTTCATGGTTTAGTCAGTACAGCCAACAGTAAATAACACCCAGTGAAGGCAATCGCAGACAGGTCATGCAATTGACCAAAAAGAAAAAAAGGAATGAAACAATAGTACAATTTAGGAGAGTCCCGAGGGTAACAATAGATAGCCAGTGAGTCCTGTTGGAAAACAACTCTGCGAGCTGTAAACACAGAGCCACATGCAGAAAGGAGCCCAGAGCCCCACAGACAGATGAACTCAGAGCATTCACACGCTTGCACGCAGCGGCCCCGAGACAGTGGCTCCCCAGCGCATCTCGGCCTCTCCCAATGTACAATGATGCCTTTTTATTGTGTCCACAAAACCGTGGCCATATGGGCTCCCAGAGTTTCCTGACATGCAGTCATTTGCGGTCTGTTAATTATAAACAGAAACTGGGGAATCAAGCAGGAGGGCGGTGTCACAACGACACTGTGACTCGTTCTCAGCCAGCCGAGGCCCAGACCTTTGCGTAGGGCTGCCTATGGCTGAGAAAAGTATAAGTGATCAGCTTGGCCCATCGGGGCCGACGTCCCACTCGCCACTCATGAAGGATGAAATCTGATCCATTTAGTAGCGAAGCTCACCGGGCAAAATTCCATTGTGCCGTTTATCTTGGTTTCGTTAGCTGGTCAGCATGGAACGTGTCACCTGTAAAGGTGCAAAAAATATCCACTTTCCACTTAATGCTCCCGTGAGTAACAGCTGTATGGTGGCATGTTGACGTTGCACTGGCCAGTATTGCAAGAAGCCCCCCCCCTCCCCCCATCTGCGCTGGACACGCAGTATATAAGAGGATGTGTCTATTTGTGACTATTTTCCATGAAAGCAAGGCGGGGTTCAGCAGGCTGCCCTCTACAAGCTGCATTAGTCCTCATATTAATACAGCTTTACTGTATTGAACAAAAGTGATTTATAGCCTTACGTCATAATAAGTAACATCCAATGATACTTATGTCCGAGGTCCCATAAGAGCCGTAATAAAATTTATCAAGAGTTGTCTGAAGCAGATATAAGATGTTAGCGGATATGTAACCCCACTGCAGCATGCACCATAAACCGATTGCACTGCCGTTATAGAGATTAAGTTAAATGTTTGTAATATTTGTTCTCATTGTTTATATCTTGAACAGTATATTTGACCTCTCCCCTATAATTATCGAGCTTTTGAATTATGTCCTCAAGTCCGAAATGTAAACTGAACGTAAATCGATGCAGACCTGTACTTTCAATTTACCTGCACCCCCATATTTGGAAAATGAAATATTTTAATAGCCTATGAAAGACTGACCATATTTCAATCATTCCACAAGTTTCTAGACTATATTGCCATTAAAATATAACTAATATTTATCTCCTGTTGCCAAATAAGGAATTGGGGCACTGTTACACTTGCCAGCCATCTATCTATCGAACTGTCTCTAAGCCATGAATTGTGGTAACTTCTAAGTACCCTTGCTGTGGAAATTCTCCCTCTAAAGTTCCCTAGGAATACTGGGTGGTTCCATTATAAATGTCTTGCATATTTTCATTGAATAAGCAAAAACTAAAATTAAAAAAGCACAAAAGATATAAAGTTTGATGTTCGAATTTGAAATGTTTAGAAAGAATCATTCAAAGACAAATTCTGGTTTTAATATACGTTTTATTATTAATTTGTGACATTCCAGAACAATAACAATAATAAAAGTTCATCTCTTGGAAGTATTTAGACTGATTGCAAAATGACCAGCTTTATGTGTTCTGGATGTAGTCTGCAACAAATGCATGCTCCTGGCTTAATAATCTTAGAATGCTGGGTGTGTTCGCCTATGAGTGTGATTACTTGCATTTTGGAATGTGCAATGCCCCAGTACAATGTGTAATTCTGTCACTCTTAAACGCTACCTTCCCGGAAAAGAGATCGTTCATTGACCATCTGGCCCTTTTTATGAGGATGAACGATGCCAGAATGAGTCTGAGCTACTAGTCATCGCAATTCTATGAAGCACTGAAGTATGGAGCTGCGATGTACCTTCCTGCATTCAGGTAATTTGAAGGGAAGTCCCATTCTTACACAAAATCCCATATTTATAAAACAAGCTAATAAAAAAACAATAAAAGCAAGGAAGTGCCCTGCCTGCAGGACCTAAATCAAGTGGAAGAACGCAGAGATCACAAGTTCACTGACGGCCAACAGAGTTAAGATTCTGCTTTAAGTCTATAGGAAACACGGATGTGGTAAAATCAGAGTAAATGGCAAATGTTTGGGCTCGTACTTATAGCGGAACTATTAGGATTTCTGGATAAGTATAAAAACAGACGTTCCCCTATAATATTTCTTATTCCGATTAGGACATTCAATTCGGAATATAAATCAGCACGGAAAATTTTATTAGCTAGCTTGATGGATGTCTATAGCCTAGATGTTGGCGTTGTGAAATCTTGGTTAGAGAAATGAGACAATGAATCAATGAACAACAGATCCCTCAAATGGTCCCCAGACACTGATGCTGCCATATAAAGACTGCCATATAAAGACTGCCATATAAAGACTGCCTGTTGACTTGTCCCTTAAGACAAGCTGAGAAATGCGATGAGGAAGAATGAAGGAAGATATGACTCAGTGTGCACGCAGACCCTCCAAAGCCGACATTCCTTAGTCATACTATTTTTTGTATATTTAATTCATATTTTACAGATCTCATTGCATGTTTATTTTGAAACGGTATATAACAAATACATGACAACATTTTTTTTATTTTATTTTATAATTATGATTTAAAGTTCATTTCCAGTATCAATGGAAAGTTCAAAGTTCTAAAAAAGAAATTTGTTAAACCTATTAACTGGATTTCATTGACATTAGTCATATAATGTTCTCCAAACAATGGAAAGTAACATACAAAATTCAGGGGTATTTAAATATCATACACAACATCTTCCGAACAAGTTCAGCATAGTACATCAGTTTAAATGTAACAAATGTGGCTTTTCCCACAAGGCATTTAGAGTATTATTCCAAAACTTATAAATCTGGGGTGGGGGGGGGGGGTAAATGTTTGCTCTACAGGTGGTTTGACGGAGTTCTGGTGGGTGGTAGAGTTGAGGGGAAACCCAAAGGGTTAGAAACAAGCCTGACCTCCATTATGTTTATGATACTTGGAAGCCTACTGAAGACTACACTGCAGAAGTGTGGGGGAATTCAGATCAACCACAGAAAGCTCAAGGAGGGGTTAGAACCGGGAAAGAGGGTGATTGATAAGAGGCCATGTCACGAGCTCCCTGGGGAGTAGGAAGACGAGGGCAGGCCAGGTCCTGGCAGCAGGCCAACACTGTTGCTTGTGTCACTGAGCGATGTCTGGCATGAGAAAATCCAAACTGACATTTACTTTCTTTCAGGACACAAGCTGCTACTGATGCTGAATCATGGTGGCCTGCATTATAATACAAGTTCCCCTCTCTTCTTCCTGCTGCTTCTCCCGCTGTCCGTCTAACCCATAATCTGAAAGTCAGCTGCCGAGATGTGCGGCATCTGGCTGGGGCACACCTCCCACCCTGATCACACACACCACACGGTCCCCAATTTACATTCTGGGACAGGAGTGCGGGGGGTAATTAGACGGGGCACTGGGGGAAGCCACAGGGGCAGGGAGGGGTCATAAACTTTACCACACCTCGTTTCACAGAAGCACGCAGTTTGGGCAAATCCAGCTAGGGCTCCCACCCATTCATCTACAGAATGAACTATGACACACTCAAAAACGCGCCTCCCTACTGTACACTGGGGCCCTACATCTGTGTATTAATTGCCAAAGTGACATTTATGTGCCTTATATTACATACTCTTCAGTTATAGGAAAAATGCACCGAAAGCAACAAATGCTGCAAATTAAAAAGCGGTCAGCAGCGAGGTGCAGGAAGCATAAGACTGACATTGTGAGATTGACACTGTCTGCACAGGGACCCTCGAGCAGCTGCAGGCCGCAGTATTAGAACTGATGGTAGCATGATTAGAGGCCATTAGAGGAGGGAGGGGGGGTGAAGAGGGGCGCAGGTGCACCGTCAGCCGCTATTACCCACAATGCCAAGGGGCACTCTCTGTGGAGTGGGCGCTTACACCTGTGACCCCCTGCCAGCACACTCCCACAGTCCCCAGTTCCGTCACGTTATAAACACACACTGATAAACACGCTAATATACAGACACATGAGAAATAACAGTACATATTCCATTTCCCTCCATTGTAGTCTTTTCAGGTCAACAAGCATATTTCATGATTTCCAACCTGTTACTTTAATCCTCACTAAAATGGAGATTTCTACATTTTGAATGAGTGCAGCAGATTTTGTCATTAACGTCACATACTCCCCAGCAAAGTATCCATTTCACGATGTTTAACTGGGCTTATTTTACACCGTGACAGTATCAGGTTTGTTGCACTAGATGCCCTCCCAATTTCCCAGAATCCTTTGGGGAGCAGCAGAACTGCTGTTGGCTTCTCATGTCATGCTGTTACGTCTCCAAACTGATGCACTTTATAAAAACAGCACATGTGGGAAAACGGCCACACAGAACTGAGAGCCGACATAGATTTGAAGGGAACCACATCACTGCTTTAAAACAAACATTTAATTACATCAACTTGACTCAATTAAAAGTGCCTGGCTTTGAAGAGTACCTCTAAATAGTCACAGATTAAAACAGAGACAGTCTAACATACACAAAAATACATTAATAGTACCATCCTTAAGAAAACCAAATAAAGTCTTGTGCGATTGAAGCAATTTAGTGACTGGCCAGATATATTATTAACACTAAGATGCAATGATTCTATGAGATCCTTTGGCTGGAATTTTAATCCACCTACTAATCCTTAATAATCCCCTTGATATAACATACATACAATTACGTTCTAGGCATAAAGTAAATTAAAAAGGAAGGTGTACTTAAATAAATATTCTTTGTTACTCATTACTCATAAGATCCAATACCTGAAACACATTAACAATTGTTATAAAACATCCATCCATCCATCCATTTTCCAAACCGCTTATCCTAACATTTACCACAAAACTTTTGTTTTCATGTTTTACTTTAATCTTTGTTCATAAATTTTAATTTTATATTCAATTTTATAACTTTAATTGATCCACTGAGACATAACAAACAAATTACTGAAAAAAAATATGTTCCTTCAATAAGTACTTTGTCTAACACATCTGTTTTTGTTATGGACATCGGACCAAACATTCATAATAATTCATTCTATTTGTGGGTGTAAATATACACATATATGTGTATTAATTAAAGTCAAGACAATCAATAAGTTTCTGACATGACGTTTTCTCTTCATCCAATATCAGAACTTGTAATGTACAACTGGGAACCAGGCAGAACCAGGCTCAGCATAGAAGGTGGAGTTCTGAGAAGGATCATAGAGCTGTCACCCTTAATCATGTCTGTCTCTCCTCCTTCGATGTCAGCACTGAACTGCTTCCACGGAGTAGGAGCAGAATCCCCGAAGAGGAACCCCACCCTTCCAGCAAGCCACCCCCCCCCCAGGCATAGCTGTAATGGCACATGAATGTCAATGGCGGACCCTGGGCACACACAGGCACACACAGACACACACAGGCACACACAGACACACACAGGCACACACAGACACACACAGACACACACAGGCACACACAGACATACACAGACACACACAGGCACACACAGACACACACAGACACACACAGGCACACACAGACACACACAGGCACACACAGGCACACACAGACACACACAGACACACACAGGCACACACAGACATACACAGACACACACAGGCACACACAGACACACACAGACACACACAGGCACACACAGACATACACAGACACACACAGGCACACACAGACACACACAGGCACACACAGGCACACACAGGCACACACAGACACACACAGACACACACAGGCACACACAGACATACACAGACACACACAGGCACACACAGACACACACAGACACACACAGGCACACACAGACACACACAGGCACACACAGGCACACACAGACACACACAGACACACACAGACACACACAGACACACACAGGCACACACAGACACACACAGGCACACACAGACATACACAGACACACACAGGCACACACAGACACACACAGACACACACAGGCACACACAGACATACACAGACACACACAGGCACACACAGACACACACAGGCACACACAGGCACACACAGGCACACACAGACACACACAGACACACACAGGCACACACAGACATACACAGACACACACAGGCACACACAGACACACACAGACACACACAGGCACACACAGACACACACAGGCACACACAGGCACACACAGACACACACAGACACACACAGGCACACACAGACACACACAGGCACACACAGGCACACACAGACACACACAGACACACACAGGCACACACAGACACACACAGGCACACACAGACACACACAGACACACACAGACACACACAGACACACACAGACACACACAGGCACACACAGGCACACACAGACACACACAGACACACACAGGCACACACAGGCACACACAGGCACACACAGACACACACAGACACACACACTAGGCTGGCAACATCACTAAATGCACTGTAATTCAAAGAAATAAGTCTTACATTCCGTATATTTTTACTGGGCTCATACTCCTGAGTTGCCAGTTTGCTTTTTCTTCATGCCTCCCTCTCTCCCTCCCTCCCTTATCATCCTCCCCCATCTCCTCTTCTTTTTCTCTATTTTTGACAAGTTACACTGTGCTGTTACATCAATAATTATTCTCAGGGCGCTGGGTTAAATCCCCATCACCCATTAACGCCCAACAAGGTGTGGACGAGCCCACCCCCCATTCTCTGTGATTCTGTTTATTTTAATGGGAAGGTCATGGTTACTGATTGTCTGTCATCTTTGGACTAGATCTGACCCCACTGAACCTCTATAGACCAGTGTCCTTTCCCTCAAAACAGAAACATATCTCCCTACGATATACTAGTGCCCTACTGTGTATTAATTTCCAACTAAGATAAACGCAGGCTTTTAAATATTGACTAAGTGAAAATAGCTAAGATTAAATAATCAGTCATTTGAGGTGGGCAAAAGGTTGTCAGGGAATCGGAGCATTTGGATGTTAAGCTGACCTGCAGAGCATTTTCTCGGTAATCAGGGGGGAGGCTGGACCCCCTGTTAGCATCCAGTCCGTGCCTTGTGCTGTGTCTGTGGCATTTTGTGAAGCACCTCTGATATGTAAATTAAAAATATTAAACGTTTTTCAATGTTAGGAGATCCCGTCCTGCAGACTTCCAGCTTGCTGAGAGACATCACCTGTGAACATACTGTGTCGTTCTGCCAAGCAGATTGAAGAGATTCAGGAGGTCGAGCCGCAGAGACTGAGATGGCGTGCAGTAGATGTCAATATTACGTCACAGGAGGGAAGGGTAAACTGCCCCATTATGGCCTTTTATGGCTGCTGCCTAAGTACTGCACCTCCCAGAAACCTCTCTGGCAGCTCAGGTTGCCATCTGATAGTGGGGATGTACGAGGAGCTGGTGTGTGGGTCAGCTGATGATTGGCCTGTTGGGCCCCTGAGTAAGGCCTTCAACCCTCCAGGGATTATCTGCCCATACTTAAAAAACAAAAAAATCAGCTTGATAGTGACCGTCCTGGCCAATCACATGCTCTGCTGGGGGTCTGTAGACAGTCAAGTGTGATGCAACTGAAAGCCTGGAAAAGGCTAAACCAATGTGACTGACTCGAGGCTTTGCCAGCTGTTGAGTGAGCATGATCACGCGGTTGGAAGTGGGATGAAGATTGCGACAAAGAATAAAAAGATACAAAAACAAAGTCATCGTAAGGAAGACAATAACAAATTCAGTCATTCCACTAGCAGCACTGCCATTTCAGCAGAGTATCCTGTGAGCCAGAACTGCTCCTGCCCAATGAGAGTCAGCACAGTCCTCCTCCAAAGCTAATTAGCTTGTCCAGTATTGCAGGCTCTAATGCGATCAGCACATGTCAGCATTGCATTGGCCCCCGCTTTATTGCAGCCTGTCAGGACTTCCCCACCACACTTCTCCCACACGCAGCCCAGATGACATCAGCACCCTCTTTGAATGACCCCGCTCTGCTCTGCATCGTTTCTACTACTCTTCTCACATGACATCAGCCTTGTCTGTGGAGGCCCGCTCTGCAATCTGACAGTCATGCCATGCGCTCGCATCTCTGCTTCCCAAAAGAGCCCGGTCACCACATTTAGTCCCAGCCACATTCTTCTATAGCCAAGACACAGATAAATTTTACATTACGTTTAGTGCATCACATTTATGCTATTTGCTTATTAGGTGTGTGTGTGTGTGTGTGTGTGTGTGTGTGTGTGTGTGTGTGTGTGGTCCAGGTACCAAATGTCCCCACAACGTGATGAATACCTGTTTTCTTTACCTTATCATGCACACACACACACACACACACAGTAGTGTAATCATATCTTTTTGGGGACTGCTCATTCATTTCTATCGGAAAAATGCTAATGCTAACTCTGACAACCTTAACCCCCACCCAGCCCTAACCATAACCATAAGTAACCAAACGAAATACAAGAGTTTTTTGGGGAAACTCTATTTTATAAAAATCAGTGACTGCAATGAAAAAACTCAAAATGCAAAAACTCTTTTTTTTTGTTTGGTTACTTTTGATTGTACTTTGATTCCATGTAAAGAAATGCGCTCCCATAATGCACAGTGCAGTATGTGCATAGCTTTGACCTAAAATGATGTAACCTGCAGAATAACTCAAATCCAAACATACCACCGAATCAACCAACCTGCAGTAATGCAAAATAAAACCACAAGCAAATCCAGTACAATTCCTGGTTTTATAGTTAAAATGTCAGCCTGTGCTTCTGCCGATGAGTAATCTGTGAAATCACACACACACATGCTCAAACTAGCGCGCAGACACACAGGTTATCCAATATTAATGTGTGAGCTGTCACCTAATGGGCTGTTTCCGCCAGTGCTGGCACCCCAGGCCACTTAACAGCTGACAGAGCAGCTCTGCTTCCTGCAGGCCAGCACAGCCAGCTCTGAAACGGGGGAGGGGGCTGCTGGGGCACACAGAGCAAGGGGGAGGGACAGGGGCAACAGGGGGCTCCACACTGACCTGACCAGGGACGGATTATGGGCTGTGTGGCCCCTGGGCAAAACGTTCGCGAGGGCCCCCCCCCCCCCCCCCCACCACCACCACCACCACCACCACCACCACCACCACCACCACCAGCACCACCACCACAATTCAAGGGCCCTTGGCAGTCAAACGCCCTCCCTATAGGGTCAGGGGCCCTTGTAGGCAGAGGATCAAAGAATGTAGGCCCTCTAAAATAGACAAACGAAAATACATTGTTGATAAGCGTTGCAAATTGTTTTGGGCTAGGGGCCCCACGGGCCCCCTGCGCCCCAAGGGCCCCTGGGTAGCGGCCCCGCTGGCCCGGTCCGTAATCTGTCCCTGGACCTGACACTCTTCCCAGCAAATTCTGTGCTGGATTAAATAACATCGTGCTTTCCTGTCCTGAGGGCGCTGTCCTGTAAAGGGGAACATGACAGATAAGCTGGGTCTCTCTGCTGTATTCATGTTGTTAAGACATTGACATCAAATATTCTTTAGTGATTAGAGCCCTTTAGAAGCCTAGAGAATCTTTAATTCAGCTAATATCAGTCTTTTTATGAATCCTCTTAAGGTTCAGAAACAAGTTCTACTTCATTCAGTGTGTAAAATGCTGAACAATCTCTTCCTATTATTTCTATATAACATGAATGAATATGCTAAGTATGCTGTCAATCATTTTTAATGATGACTTTGATGCAATGCAGCCGGCTGGTCATCTCCAGTCCGTTATGCCCCGCCAAGCCCTTCAACAGCCCATAGCACGTCGTCACAGCGATTCTGTGCATCTCTTTGCCTCATAATCCTCCCTGGTCCAGATTAATAAATGACAGTGGGAGGTTAACTCCCATGCACTCCTGTGGTATTAAGAGCCAGTGCCCTTTGCCCTGCCTCCATTAGGACAGACAGTGCCATGTGGATAATCATTCCCACCATTAATTTTCCACACCTAGTTAAGGAGACACGAAAACAGAATGAAGGCCGATTGGCCCGTGGTGATGGGGCAGGATTAGCCGCGGCGGCTGTCGGCGATGGTGGAAATCTGCTAATTAAGACAGTAATCATTAATTTCTTTCCCAGAAGCCTATAAAAAGGTTAATGGTTGGGTCGTGATCTCGTCTGCGATAAGTGATGAATGCAGGGACACGCTCGGCATCGCTGCCCTTTGCCTGAGTCTCTGCTCTCAAGGACACATACGTTTGGCAGCTCTTGGAGATGTGAATGTCTTGGGATATATCAGACAAGGACCGATCATCCCGATAACATCGTCTCCACTCGCATACCTGACCGCCTACATTACAGGCACACAGATAAATAGATTGGGAAAAGGGCTGCAAGTACATGGTGTAGCACACATATTCCAAGAATTGCTAATTCTGTTAACAATTATTCCCAAAAATACAAACAGTCCAACTATCTAAAAAGTGTCCCGTCGTCTTATGTATTTTTTGATCACCTTTCTTTGCTGATCTGGGTTTGCCCATGTGTGCATGCGGTCAGAGGGAGTAGGGGGTGTATTAGCTCACCTGTACAGCTCCACCACCCCCGCGCCATGCTCAATTAGCAGCCAGCAAGCGCGTGCAGATCTGCCTCACCTCACCACTCCGCGCAGACAGGGACGTGCTCCATGATGGCCCCGGTGATAGCATTGAGTCTCAGGATCCCAGCGAGCCGTGCGCAGTCTGTCTGCCGATGAGCACGCAGATAGCATTCACAGCTGCATGGGGCTCTTTCATCTGCAGGGACCTGTACCTTACACAGCAGGCATTGTGGGAGCCGCCAGCCACCCACAGGCTGGAGCAAACACACTCCCCTCCTGTCTGCATCTGCCTTGGTGCCAACGACAGATCTGGCCAATGGAAGGGAGGGGGCTCATGGACTAATATCCCAGATATGGTAGATAGGCAGCCCAGCAGCACAGGTGGCAGATTCAGCAACCCTACCTGCCTTGGGTGACAGACACCAAAGCTGCGACTATACTGTCCTACAGAGAGAGCAGTCTCATAGAAAGACCAAGACGCAGATGTAGAAGTGTGCAGGGCTTGATTGCAACTCCACACCTTGGGGGTTACAGTTCACACAGGACTGTAATCAGTTCTCCTACAGGCTGCATTAGGCATTGCAGCGAACGTGCAGAAATTTGAACTTAAGAGCTCAACATAAATACTCCTACCTTAACTCTTTCTAATTTGTTTGAAATCAAATGACCGGCTAGCTGAAGTTTAACCTTAGCTAGTAGTGACATTGTTGCTGGATAGCCTCAATACTGCATTCATGTGTGGACAGCGCTGCTTAGCAGAATTGCGACTGCATGGGATCCATGCATGGGATGCTGGAATTAGTCATTAGATGCCTTTCTTGCAGCTTCTTGTTAAGCATACTGGTGGGTTTTTAAGTTACAAAAATGAGTGGCAATGTGGCCTCACACCTCCAGGTTCAGGAGTTCAAATCCCGCCTCTGCACTCTGTGTTAGACCTGAGTGGGGCCTTGTTTCGGATATCTGCCTTTTTGGACTAGTGTGGTACATCCCCAGGGGGAGTGCTCTTCCAGTGGGCTGCTTATGCCATAACACTGGAACATCTTCATCACTGTGCCCTCTGAGAGATACCCGGCCCCTGGCCACAAACAGCAGTGGGAAGGGGGGATGGACAAAGTCACGGTATGAAGAACCCAAAGCACAGCGTAAGCAGCAAGGACATCATCTTATCAAAAATATCAGACAAACACAAAATATCACATGATGTTCTGTATCTGCATGGGGTTCTGTATCTGTATGGGGTTCTTTATCTGCATGGGGTTCTGCATGTATATGGTGCTCTGCACCTACATGATGTTCTGTATCTGCATGGGGTTCTGTATCTGTATGGGGTTCTGCATGTATATGGTGCTCTGCACCTACATGATGTTCTTTATCTACATGGTGTTCTGTACTTATATAGTGTTCTATATCTACACGGTGTTCTGTATCGACATGGTGCTCTGCAACTACATGGTGTTCTATATCTACGTGGTAGTCTGTATCAACATGGTGCTCTGTCTCTGCATGGTGTTCTATATTTTCATGGTGTCCCATATATAAATGATGTTCTATATCTACATAGTGTTCTGTACCCACATAGTGTTCTGTATCTTCGTGGTGCTCTGTGACTACATTGTGTTCTGTATCTGCATAGTGTTTTGTGCCTACATAGTGTTCTGTACCTAATGCACTTATGCTGTTGTTACTAGTAGGTCACTGTCTGTATCAGCTTTCTTAAAACACTCATTAATAAGCCATTCCCTGTGACAGATACAGGGCCCGGCTTGTCTGGCCGGTCCTTCAGCACCCCCGGCTCCCTCCACAGTGCCCCTCTGGCCTGGCTCAGCTGCCCTTCCTTTCTGTCCTGCCTCATGATGCCTTCTCTCCTGGGCAGCCCCTCTCTCCCCAAACGGCAAGAGCCCCAATCTGTAATTTGTCTAATCGCCGCGTTTGAAGCCTATCTGGCGCATAAACACACAAAGGAAGTCTTTAGACCTGTAATCACTGCCTCCTTGGTAGGGCTAGCCTGCTCCAGCCCCAGACAACTGCAAACAATTAGGGAAATTAGTGGCTCCACCATTGCCATCAAGAGGGCTGCTTGTTTATAATTTAATCGAACAAAATGTCAAAACAGTCGAGTCTTGAGAGAAACAAGATGCGTTTATGAGATGAAATTCAAACTGCCAGTCTGCCCAAATATTAAGAGTGTTTGTTTAATAGCGTGCGACCAGCAGAGAGAGAGAGGCAGAGAGAGAGGGAGGAAGGGAAGTAGAGGCACAGGGGAAAAAACAAAAAGAATACATTTTTTCACATTTGTATTTTATTGAATTTTATTTATTTAGTCTCTCCCCTACTCTCACTCCCTGTCTCCTCCATTCTACTGCACAGGGAATTTTTCAGTTTGAAATAGTGGCCAGTTTTAAATTCATTATAGATACATTTTACTAATGGAAAAAATGCACTATTAGTTTATCTGTCCTTGCTCTGTCCCATAACATGTAAATAAATTCAAGTGTTCTCTTTCAAGTGAGAATTAAGCTATACTATAAAATAAAATAATGGACTGTTCTTGATGTTAGCCGAGGAGAGTGTTAAATACTCAACGTATGCTCAGGCATTGTATTTGAGGTAGGTAATACACACCCAAGAAATTTCTGATCAATCTGATGAATATTGTCAGTATTGTTAATTGTTCATTTTAAGTATTGTTAATTTTCAAAGAACAAATTGAGCTTTATTCAAGCTGTGCTGAAGATTCAATGAGACTGAGCGTGTTCAAGCTATTGTAAAACTGTCGTCTAATCTGTTCACCATAATGATCACTTAAAGTCTAAAGAGTTACCTCTCCCCTGTGAGGCAAGTCATCAGCGTGACAAGACGCCGACACTTCCTTCCCATGATGCATTTCCACTCTCAGAAGCATGATTGATTAGCTATTTACCTCAACATTTAGTCATACTAATCAAATACTTATATCAGGTAGTAAATGGCATTCACAGCACTTTGTGAATGGCATTTTTCTGCAGGTATATTGGTACACACACACACACACACACACACACTCATATGAAAGAGACCGCGGATGAGCATCATGCGGCTGTACGTTTGGGCTACCTTTCTGCCCTGGGCTGGCGGACTGCGTGGAGTATCGCTGCTCTAATCGGATCTGTGGTATAGATATGATTATGTGCGGCACATTTATTTACATAATAATTATTACAGCCTGGCCTGCAGTGCCAGAGAGGGGGCCTGCAGAGGTGGATTGAGAAGCCCACCTTCCCAAACACAGAGCGCCGAGATGATTTTACGGGTATGGGGGGGGGGGCATTATTCTATTAGTTCTTCGGTGCAAAGTTTGAAATGAAGCGTAATTGGATTAGTTAACGTGGAGGACTAGATAGTGCGGAATGAGGTTAGCAGGCAGGCAGGCTGCTGTAATTAGGCGCCCGTCCGGGGAGCAGGATTGGAGGGCAGCCAGTGTTCACTCCTGCTCCCCCATTTATTCATTTATTTTTTCATTATTTCCACCAAACGAATGAGAAGATGGCAGGAGTGTCCTGGGAGTGTTATAACTGCATTGGGATGCCGCCTGTCCCTCCACTCTCCTTTCCTCCCTTCCCCTAAAATGCTTGTTTGTTTACCGTTTCTCTCCTCTTTTACCTTACAGCTATCAGGCAGGTTTCCACTTCCATTGTGTGGACTTAAGGAGAAACAGAGTGCAGACTACGCTACTTATACAGTTATAAACTAAATATGTACCCTTCTATACTGTGACTGACGTATGTCACCCTATTACCCTATTGGTCTGTTTATCTTACTAAAAGTGAAGCCAGCTTCTTCAGGGCAAAGATTTTTTCGGATATCATGCATATATTATAATTGGTAGTTGGCACAGTCCAAGTGCGCTGGGTGTAAATCACTGTAAAACCCTCAGATCTCTGTGTGTGGAAACAGCAAGCCCCCTACTAAATGTCCTAGAGACAGCCTAATTTACTGTGCAGTTTATTGGACGCATATGTGATTTTATTGGGTTAATAGAGATCTTTGGTGTGGTCATCCTGTTTCTAGCCAAAATGCAGTTTATTGCAAATGTCTACCGCCGTCTTCTCTTTACCTTTTCGCCTATATTTCTATGCATCCCCCTTTGGTACTGAAGCCTCCTTTTATCCATCTCAGCCATCCTTTCCTTCACTTCTTTCCCCCATCAATTGTTCCGGTTAGTGCAGAGAGAAGGACGAGGGAAAGCAAGGGAAACAAGAGAAAGAGAAACAATTTATGTTACGCCTATTCAAGGTTCAGGTTTAGGAGCAGCAAATGGCAGTTAATCACTGCGATCATAAACAAGCCGTTACATTAACATGGAGCTCTACAGTTACAAAGTGGCCGGCGGGTAGAACAATTCACCTTTTGTTAATAACAGCCTATTAATCAGCACCATTACGGAAGCAGTCTGGCAGAGGGGCACCGCTTTTGAAAAATACTTTCATGAAAAATTTTTGGTCACCAGCTGTGAAATTTTGCGGGTGTCCAAGGCTCAGGGAGGTCGGTGTTTGGGAGCAGGAATTATATTTGATGATAAAATGACCCAGAGGACTTTGGAATGTATGAAAATATGGCTGGTGCACACAGCTAAAACCAGGCTGCTACTGGAAGTCACACCGACATACTGGCCGGACAATGTCCGCCCTTGCAAAGGTCTGCCAGCTATAATGTTTTCCTTGTATTGTTTTGCTAAAAGAATTATCTGGAAAAAGGAAGCGACCCTAGTTGGTTACCCTGGCTGTAATGGATACGTTTTTGAGCATGTTTGATTCATGGCCTCACCATGTGATATATACCCCTTAAAGGACATTTATGGTCAAGTTCCCAGAAGAAAACCCAGGTGTATGATTAGTGATGCTATTCACATGAAAACCTCTTGGCTCCATATCTTGAACATGCAGGTGATTAGATAAGTTGATATTTATATGACGGAGCACATATTTTTTGGTTTTTGGTTCCTCTCCTCTGTTGCCATCCGAGTTTCATTCTGTAATTTCTTTCGTATTTTTTTTATATTCTGTATAATTGATGCAGGAATGTAACACAACCAGGGAGGGATTACGGACCGGGCCAGCGGGGCCGCTGCCCAGGGGCCCTTGGGGTGCAGGGGGCCACGTGGGGCCCCTAGCCCAAAACAATTTGCAACGCTTATCAACAATGTATTTTCGTTTGTCTATTTTAGAGGGCCTACATTCTTTGATCCTCTGCCTACAAGGGCCCCTGACTCTATTGGGAGGGCGTTTGGCTGCCAAGGGCCCTTGAATTGTGGTGGTTGTGGTGGTGGTGGTGGTGGTGGTGGTGGTGGGGGGGGGCTCACGAACATTTTGCCCAGGGGCCCACATAACCCATAATCCATCCCTGAACACAACACACCCATGTAAAGCAGCTTGGGGTGAGTGTGTTGTGAAAGGCGCTATATAAAATAAATTGAATTGAATTGAATTGAATTGAATTGAATTGAATTGAATTGAATTGAATTGAATTGAATTGAATTTTGGATGGCCTGCCTCCTACCTACACTAACTGTTACATTGTCATCTCCTTGGTTCATTTGTCAGTGTTTGATCATTGTGTCTGCTTTCCCGTTTACCTGTATGTCCCCCTTTGTTTCATTTGGTTACTTCTCCTGCTCTGGCTTCCATTCCGCCCTTAACTCTTTTGCGCCCGTCCCCATGTTCCCGGCTCTGTCCTCCCTCCCCTGCCCTGTCGTCTCCACTCACCGACTGCACTTTTTCTTCATTTGTGGCACTGGCTTCCCTCGCACCAAGGCTCTCCTTCCCCGCTTCTCTCCCTCCCTTCGCACATAGCCCCGCAACAGAGCTCGAATCTTCACAACAGATAATTTCACTAATTTCATTAATTATAAACCAATATGTTACTGGGAGCCTCCAGAGACGGCTTGGCCAACGCTGGCATCTGGTCCGCAATCCGAGGGAGGAGGAGAGGGAGCCAGGAAGGCGGAGATGGAGGGAGTGCAAGGAGAAGAGGAGCAAGGACAACTCCCGACAACATACTGCTTCCTCCAGCACTGACCTCTAAAGAGTGCTGCACGGCACGCTGTTACCCCCTATCCTGCAAGACAAATACTCACCACTGAAGACATTTTTATGAGCGAGAAAAGGAAGTGACATTCAGGGAAAAAAACCTGATGACATTAACACATCAGTAAACAAGCAAAGAACATGGCCACACTGGGCATAGACGGGATAGGAGAACACGATGGACACACTGTACAGGGATAGAGGTACACCATGGACACACTGTACAGGGATAGAGGTACACCATGGACACACTGTACAGGGATAGAGGTACATAATGGACACACTGTACAGGGATAGAGGAACAGGATGGACATGCTGTACAGGGATAGAGTTACAGGATGGACATACTGTACAGGGATAGAGGTACAGGATGGACATACTGTACAGGGATAGAGTTACAGGATGGACATACTGTACAGGGATAGAGGTACATAATGGACACACTGTACAGGGATAGAGGAACAGGATGGACATGCTGTACAGGGATAGAGTTACAGGATGGACATACTGTACAGGGATAGAGGTACAGGATGGACATACTGTACAGGGATAGAGGTACAGGATGGACATACTGTACAGGGATAGAGGTACAGGATGGACATACTGTACAGGGATAGAGGAACAGGATGGACACACTGTACAGGGAGAGAAGCACAGGATGGACATACTGTACAGGGATAGAGTTACAGGATGGACATACTGTACAGGGATAGAGGTACAGGATGGACATACTGTACAGGGATAGAGGTACAGGATGGACACACTGTACAGGGAGAGAAGCACAGGATGGATATGCTGTACAGGGATAGAGGTACAGGATGGACATGCTGTACAGGGATAGAGGTACAGGATGGACATACTGTACCGGGATAAAGGTACAGGATGGACAGGATGGATATGCTGTACAGGGATAGAGGTACAGGATGGACATGCTGTACAGGGATAGAGGAACAGGATAGGCACACTGTACAGCAGCCAGCTGGGAAGGTGTGGAGTAACAATGGAGCTAGGGGCGAAGAAGAGTCTAACAGGTGCGTTTCTCATGCTACAATACTTCCAAAGTGCACAGCAGCCCCCAATCAGTCGCGCTTCAAATCAGCACAGCGGCAGCGTGGGAAATATATAAATAAAGCTGGCGGCACATGTGTCTCGAGCATTAATAGTAATTGTGTGTATAAACTGCTTCACATCACCGTTCCCTCTCACAGCTGTCCAGTAATTACCACAGAATGGGGCAGCTGATGGCAGTTTGTCTGCTTCTGTGTTGTCTGTGTGTGTCCCAGTGAGACCGGACGCACTGAAACCCAGTTTTAGCCCTAGGTTTTAGATACATTTCTCCAAGACATCTCCCCCACATTAATCAAAAGGAAAAGTAAGGATTTCTCCACAGAAAAAGACTGTTATGTGTTAACATACCACTGGCTGTCTGCTTGTTTCAATAAGCAGAACATGTACAAACTTTTGTCTTCTTATGCAAGAAAATAGCTCCTAGATTTCATGACGCTTCGCAGGCATTAGAGGGTGCTGTTTCAGAAAGAGGCATTTGGACAGCTTTTCGGTCCTTGTCTTCTGTCTCCCGGGAGTCGGCCAGGCCTGGCCGCGCCTCTCCTAGGTTACGCTGCGCGCTACCGCCCAAGCAGGGCTGTAATTAAAGGCACTGACGAGGAATCACAGGGACACCGCGCCGAAACCGCTGGGGCCGACCACACTGTGCTCTAACTGCCACTTAGTGTGTCTCCCCGCTCCTACCAAGCAGATAAATATAGCGGCTTCATTGCAGAGGGGGGTGGGGGGATAACGGCAGGAGGACGGGCACACTCTTTGGGGGGGGGTTACTCTATCTGTGGAGGATGGGTGCCCCCTGTCCCCCCCAGCATCTTAAAACGAAAATGAGGTGCAGCAACTAAGGTATGGGGGTAGAAAGGAAGGGAAAGCTTGAGGTGGGGGGGGGGGGGGGGGGCGTCAGTGCAGGTCCCATCTAGTTACTATTAAGCAATGAGTCTATTTGCTAAACCAAATAAACAAGCATCACTACTGTCTGATGCCAATTCATATCCATTGTAAGCAGAAGATCAAAGCTCCTTCAAGGCCTTATTGTTGCAGCATAAGAAAAGGTTTTCAGCAGCAGTTCAGCTCATCTCCTTTGAAATGTTCTGCTTAACGAAACACTGCAGTGCCGAAGGGATTTAAAACACACAGCGACTGTTCAAAGACCAAACAAATCACACGAGCGCCATCAAAACTATCTCCTTTCCCGTTCACTCGTGTGTTTGAGGTCCTGTCGTGTTTTGTTGTGCACGTCAATTAAACAATTATGGCTCTCGGTGAAAATAAGATGTAATCTACAGATGAGTTAAGAAAAACAACTTTTACAGAGCCATGGGACGTGTGTGTGTGTGTGTGTGTGTGTGTGTGTGTGAATCCAGGTGGGATGGGAAGCCACAGGTGGAACTTCTGTGTACATACTGCCCCCAGGCACTGGGTGAAGGTACTGCACCATCCCTCATTAGACTGCATACCTCTCCCCTTACCTACTTAGCTATTACACTCAGACGCTGTTCTTCTCTCTCTCTGTTTGACATTCAAGGACGACCGGTGGGAAAGGAAGCCATCAAGGGCCATAAAGTCAGTAAGGCCTGACCATTAAGTAGTTCAGAGTTAATGATGAGCAGAGAGACAAGACAGTGGTGCCAGTGCACAGCTTCGCTCTTTGGACTCATCGTAGTGCATCAGGATAATCCTCAGTCATAAATATGTCTCTGCACGCACACACACAGATACACGCACAGGCTCAATGCGCTGAAACGTCCATGCCTGCATGAATTTTAACACTTATTTGAAGCACACCTTAAAAGGTGTTACAAACAGGTAAAGAGAATTGTGTTTATCCAGAATAAATGATACCTTTTCTTTTCGAAGTGGGACTAGACACCTACTGGTGAAAAAGGCTGGGGACTGATGTGAGAGATGATAAAAACTGCCCCCCCCCCCCCCCCACCTGTGTGTTTGAACAGTGTGCTTAGTGGAGATGAGCATGTGATAACACTGCCAGTGATACTGATGGCAGACCCAGATAAGGGGCGCTGATTACTCCCATTCCAGGGAGGCTTGGCAGCGCAGAGCAGAAAGGCGGCATCATGGATGTGACACTGCAGGTTCTCCATCCTGTTTGTTTGTTTGAGTGTCAAGCAGAGACTAAACACAGAGAAACTGGGCCCAGTCTGCCATTTTTATGGGTAACCTTCCCGGACGTGTTTCCTACACTGCATTTTCCTCTCACTGCTTTCATTTCCTTTAAATGTCTCCACATCCCACATTCTTATAGTAATGCCCTCCAGACATAAAAGTGTTATTCACTGCAATTTTGGGGCACAAATTCTGATAACCCTCTTTCACAATGTTATTACGAGATAATGTTTCTTTACTAGGACACCTGACAGGAAACTTAGTGATAGGCTGATTGTTAATTAAAAGAGATTTAAAAGAGACCCTACCTATATACCCAAATGTAACTCTTCAAAAGACTTTCACAAAATAGTTCTTTGATCTTTTATCGGAGGAAACATCGATTCATCCGTTTGTACCATTAGTGAATTGCAGACCGGTCTAAAGAATATTTCAAATCAAGGAACCAACGATAAAGCAAGACCCACAGGGCAGAGTCTCTTCTGAAGAATCAGAGACCAAACCGCGTCATCCTGACGCCAGAGAAGGCATCAGATAGTAAATCAGGCGTAAATGACGGCCGTAACATGCATGTAGCACATTTGCATGGTAACACTGTCCTAGCACCACCCCTCTTTTCATAGTACAAACAGTTCCCAAAGTTACGTCCTCATCCTATCGCCGCTGCCTGTCACAGGAATCGGCGTAACGGAAGCATACAAGGGCATTCATGCTGCGAAACATGCTTTGAAAGATAAAACTCAGTAGCATTTCATTATGATCTGCATTGATTGTGAGCACTGAGCAATTATCTGCATGTAACTTCTAATGGATCTTGTCTGGTTACATGTGTGATTCTTCGTCAGAATGTTTCATTTCTTTTTGAGTGTGTGTGTGTGTGTGTGTGTGTGTGTGTGTGTGTGTGTGTGTGTGCCTGGATTTGCCCCCCCCACCTATAGTTCAGAGGTTCAGCTTTTGAATCCATGACGTATGACTGTGTCTGTTCTGTCCGTCCAGATGCTCTGCTGTCTATGACGTCATGCATGTCTTTTCTGCGGCTGCATCACATGACGGCTGCTTCATAGCCACCTCTATGTTGGTTACGGCTGTGACGCCCTGAATGGTTTCATGTCACAGCCGTTATTTTCAGAGGCATTTATATGCATTACGGAGTTTGTACTGGTCGTAGCATTACGCTGAATGTTTACTGGGCAATGCCTTTTTAGTATTTCTCTTTTAATTGTGCCTTTCGTGCCTTTCAGGTGTGTGTGAGTGCGTTTGTGTCCCAAAATGTCCCCACAATGTGATAAAAAAAAACCCCCACAACGGGAAAATCAATTTAATAAAAAGCTCTGACTGCAATCAAGAACTAAAAATGCCTCCTTTTGTTTGGTTACTTATGGTTATGGTTAGGGCTGGGTAGGGGTTAAGGTTGTCATAGTTAGCAAATGTATTTTTCCCATAGAAATGAATGAGCAGTCCCCAAAAAGATAAAGTATGATTACACTACTGTATGTGTGTGTGTGTGTGTGTGTGTGTGCGTGTGTGTGTGTGCCTGTGCATTGAAATGGGTCCCAAGTAGAACAATCTGGCCATGTTGTTGCCAGCGTCCATAGAAATGCACACAAAAGAGCAATGGGACCCCCCCCCCCCCCCCCCCCGTATGTCACCCACCCTCAAGCAGTTCTCAGGTTTCAGCTTATTAGCATGTTAGTGAAGTGCTCTCTTAATCAGCACTGGGGCCTCAGAGTGAAATTCCCGTTTATTTAACACGAGTACCATCCACTAAAATGTGGGCTTAACTAAATCTTAAGGTTTTACAGGACTTCTTATTAAACAAAAGGCTAACATCAGCCTGAGCCTCCAGTGGAAGAAAGAGTGTATGTTTAGGGGCCAGAAGCTTTATCAGTATACATATTTAACAAATAGATTTTAGTCCAGCATTCAGCATTAAGACAGAATGTGTCCACAACAATCCACAGAGCTCACCAATGACTGTCTAACTTGGTGTTAAACGGTACTCTTCAGAAACCTCATTATTGTCAAGATGGACATACTTTGTTAAGAATCTGCAGTCAGCATAATGTGTGCAGCGCAAAGGCGGAAGATGGTTCCCTTCCTTATTACACTCGAATGCGGGGATTCCTCCATGAAGGTCTTAGTGAATCCTTTTTCCGACGCACCATGAGGTATGTATAAACAAATACCAAGACCCTGTGAGTCACTCACACGCAGCCTTTGAGTCTCTGAAGATCTGTCCTTTGCTGTGAACCGGGACACTTTATGCACAAGCGTCTGCTTGCCCTCGTTTTTATTTTAAAGGGAAAATAGCAACAGCTTATTATTTATTATAAATGCATTAAAGCTTTTTGTTGGCACTGTACAGACAACTCTGGAAATATCTGAATGTTTGGAAACAAACAGTTGATGTTTAACAATGGTTTGGATGTAGGTGAATTATGTGTTCCACTGTTTTTGTTTTGTAGAGAGGTTGCAGGGAAGCTTCTATGAAAAATCAACTGATTTATACACATTGTTGCAGATTAACACGTTTTTAAGTCAGACTTACTGCTTGCTGTATCCCAGCTCTCACACAAACACACACAGACACTTAGATAGATAGATATAGATAGATAGAGATGCTTTATCCAGAAGGAAATTTAGGTGCTTATAAACTTATAAACAGTATTCACTCAGGCACACAAACCTATGACATTCATGCACACATACATACTGCAGAAAATACTAAAGAAAATAATAATTGTGTGCAATTACAGTATAGAGAGTATAGTGTGCTGTACAGGCCTAAACACTTAAGTCTATCACACTCCTCCCCTTCCATGTGACATTGAAGAGCTGTATGACCCTTGGGACAAAGGACCTTCTTAACCTGTCTGTCCTGCATGACAGAGACAGGAGCCTATCACTGAACATGCTCTTCTGTTTGGAGAAGGTGGTCTGCAGAGGGTGACGGTCATTGTCCAGTACTGAGAGCAGTCTGCTCAGGGTCCTCCTATCTGCACCTGATGTCAGTGACTCCACCTCCATGCCCACCACAGAGCTAGCTTTCCTCACCAGCCTGTCCAGTCATCCAGCATCCCTCTTCCTAGTGCTGCTTCCCCAACATACCACAGCATAGAAGAGGACACTGGCCATGACAGACTGGTACAACATAAGCAGGAGTTTGCTGCAGACATTGAAGGACCCCAGCCACCTAAGGAAGTAGACCCTGCTCTGCCCTTTCTTGTAAAGTGCTTCGGTATTGGCAGACCAGTCCAGTTTATTGCCAAGGTGGACCCCCAGGTACTTGTATGTACTGACAGTCTCCACATTCACCCCGTCGATGGTGACAGACGGCAATGGAGGGGCAGACCTCCTGAAGTCTACTAACATTTCCTTCGTTTTAGTGATGTTCAGCTGCAGCAGGCTGGTTCTACACCATCCCACAAAGTCCTCCACAAGGCTCCTATACTCAGCCTCCTGCCCATCCTTGATACAGCCTACAATTGCAGTGCCATCAGAGAACTTCTGCATATGGCACGACTCGGAGTTGTACTTGAAGTCTGTGGTGTACAAGGTGAACAGTACAGGAGAAAGAACAGTTCCCTGTGGCGCCCCAGTGCTGCTGACCACAGCCCTAGATGTGATGCCCCCCAGTCTAACAAACTGGGGCCTCTCAGTGAGGTAATCAGTAATCCAGGTCACCAGGCTTGGGTCCACTCTCATCTACAGCAGTTTGTCTCTCAACAGAAGGGGCTGGATGGTGCTGAAAGCACTGGAGAAATCAAAAAACATGATTCTCACAGCACTGCCTCCATTGTCCAAGTGAGAGTACACCCTGTGTAGCAGATAGAGGATGGCATCCTCCACTCCCACATTATCCTGGTAAGCAACACTTGAGCATGTAGGTAACTTTAACAAATGGCAGCAAGATCCACATCTATGGTAAGATATGCTACACTTCACTGCCTCCAGGGTGCACAGTGGGTCAGGCTCTTGGCCACTGTCACCATGCCAAGCATTCCTGCCCCACACGCCAACCCAGTGCAATCTCATCCCTCTCGGCACTGCCTTTTCTATTTTTTTTTTTTACTTTATTTGTTTGTTTCCTTGAAAAAAATATTTAGCTAAAATTATGTCTGATTACACTGTAGGGCAGCAACACCCATTTGTTACCCCAAAAGAAGACATATATTTAGGTTTATTCTATGGCAGCTATATTTAGCAGGCATGCAGACTCGTGGAGAGTCGCTAACTGAACTTAACCGTTCAGATCTTGCACTAGGGACGCATTCCTACTCGCCCATAATTCCCCGATTCTCCTTGCCAAGGGATGCACCGAATCTTTAAAAGGTTAGGAAAAAAGAGAAAAAGAGAGGGATGAAGAAAAAATGGAATTTTATTGAACAGACACCCAGTGACCTTGCAAATTACACAGCACATGCATTTGCTTATATCAGGCTGTGAACATGTATCATAGCCAGGTACTTTCTGCTTATGTTGTCGAATAAAATAATGACCATTAGTATTTTAATCCTCGTAATAATAATAATAACAATAATAATAACAATAATAATAACAATAATAATAATAATAATAATTCCCAAGTTCCTGATACTGGGGAAGCAATTTGAACAGCTCTCCTGTAGAGGGTCATGCAGGGTCCTGGAGCCCCCCCAGGCAGCATCGGGGACACCCAGGGCTGAGACAGCAGTGCATCACATTATTACCGTGACTATTATCATAGATCAACATAAAGCAAACAAACGTTCATGGGGGAGGAGGGAGCACAGAGAATTTCATTTGGGCTTAAAATTTCATTTCTTTGGTATGCTAGTAACTTTGCATTATGCGAATAACTCACCGGCGAGGCAGAGAGGCGCTCGCTCTCAAGCGCTTCCTGCTAGTGCTTTCCGCCGCCTGCTCGCTGAACATGGGTCACACAGCGGCGTGTGCTGTTGGCAGAGGGAGTGCTGGGTCTCCAGGCGTGTCTGCAGGAGTCCCCGCGGCTTTGGTTGGCACGTCAACCGCATGGCTGCGTGCTGCACCGCTATTAATAAACCCCCCCCAAGTTTAATATTTAATTGCGTTGATGGACTGCATCTGTGCTACTCTGTGATGCAAACATTATTATACATACTAAGTGGCTTAATTGTAATTAGAGCTGAAAATTTAATTAAACCAAACAATAAAGGAAATTGTTGCTTTTTTTTTCCGATCGGCCCATTTAGTTAACCCTTCTCTCTCCAAGTGCTGCCCGCCTCCTGCCTCAATCACATTGACAGGAACAAACATGGGGGGGGGGTTGCGGTAGGTGATCAGGGACAGGATCCTGTGCCAGAAGAGGCTTGGCATTTAAGCTGTCGACATTCAGCCCCCCCTGCCTGTTTCTGCTCAGCATTTAGCGCCTCCCCGGTGCCCAGTAGCCGGTCTGAGAGACAGACGCCACGAGGCAATAAAGAGACGCAGCTGGGCCCTGGCTAGAGGAACGCATACCTTCAGAGGCTCCCCAGAACGATATTAGCAATCAGTCTCCATGGGCCAAGCGCACAGAAAATGCAAAATGTAAGTATATTGCTGGCAAACGCTGCTGCCAGCCACAGCCAGCCTGGATTAAAATTCAGCTTAATAAATTAATAAGGCATTTAGCTGCTTTTAGGTATCTGTATGGCTTCCAGCAGCACACACACCGCAGTAAGGTGACAGCGTCCTTGAGTTTCCAGTAAGAGTTTGCTGTGTGATCACTGAGCGGTTATTATTCGGGAAATTCCACCCAGAAACGAAATAAAGTCCATTTTGTTCATCACCATGTTTATGTCCTACAAATCCAAAGACGACTGTAATATATGCGGCTGACAAATAATCGCTGACGTGCTTCACCCTCTTTCACCACCTGCAGTGAGGGTTAACCGTTTAAATATCTGTCAAATATCTCACCAGTAGTTTCTGAATCAGAGAAACATCAGTATTTATCAGAATAGAATAGAATAGAATAGAATAGAATAGAATAGAATACCTTTATTGTCATTGTTACAAATTACAACAAATTCAATGCATGTGATTCAGCGATGCTTACTGATACATGTGAATATTAAGGGGAAGAAGAAAAACAAGATAACATTAATTAAATAAACAAGAACTTACGCTATGAAGAATGTAAAATATAGGAGATATAGAAGGAGTAGATGACACTTATGATATACAGCAGCATATTTAGTAAACATCAAACACATGATGAGTACAGTATCTACGCAGACTTCCGCTTTCTGGGAAACAGACAGGTGACAGGGCCGGCTGCACCTTTTCACACCCTTCTACCAAGGAAGTTTCACTTCCTTCACAGTACAGGCAACTCAGGGACTCTCAGCAACTCCCTGTTCTGCCTAACCCTGGAACCGGCCCCCCCAGGGCGAAGTCTGCTGCTCTAGACTGAAACTGAGAGTGTTAGTCAAAGTCTACAGCAATGGCATTGATTATAGTGTAAACAGCACTGCAGCAGCCGCTGGGTATCGGCCGTACTCTAAGCCATGTCCTAAAATGCCCGCTGTGGCCTGCCAGTGGCTGGCTGTATTATTCATCGGGAGCCCGCTGCCCGCCTCCCAGCTCCGCTCTCAGCTGGTCCTGCTCGCTGACATGGTTCTGCACTTCCAGTGCGGCCCTCCGAAGCCGATAGATACAGAACGGAGGTGACAGTCTGGCCGAGCGGCGTCACTAAGCACTGCCTGATCACAAGCGGCCTGACAGTCCTCACCTCTATTGACAAACAAACTCCACACGCCGGAATGCATAAGGCAGCGGCTCTGTGTGTTTGTAGCTTGCATGTTCTCTCTGTTTTGCGCTAATTTCCTCCTGCAGTCCTACTTGGTTAGGCAGGACTGCTAAAGTGCCAAAGATAAGAGTATGTGTGCCGGTATTTGTGCCGGTCCCCTGCCTTGTGCTGTGCTCCCTGCGATAGGCACACTCTGACCCTGAACTGGAAAAGTGGTGGATGAAGGATGGCTGGTTAACTTTTTTCTACGCATTTTTTATTGTGTCCCTTTATGACATGTTGAAATATTCTGGCAATTACCAAACCATGGTGGCTCACTCAAGAAATCTATGCAAAATCTATATTATTCCATTATAAACCGAAAATCATCTACATCAAAAGCGTTGGGGTAGTTTGCAAACCCTAAAGACTACTTGCAAGGTTATAAAACTGTTACATACATGTAAATGTGTGTGCAGACTTGTCTCGAATTGAAAATCTCATGCCAGCCAGCTGATCAAAGTTGGCAGCCCTGCAAGTCATGCTGGGTGAAAGGTACTTAGTTTTCCTTATGATCATCCAAAGTAATTGTTCTTGCTTTCAATCAGTGGCCACGGCACAACATTACATTTAACTGCGGATCTGACACCCTGATACAATGGGGTATACACAACGTCTCCTTGATTTATTCTCTTGTTGCAGCTTACAAGCCTAATGGCTCTGATTAAAACCAAGAGACCTCTCACAAACACGTTCAGTAAACACGTCGTTTATGAGCTCTGAACTGCCAGCCCCATTTTCCAACCCACTTATTAAAAAAGGCTAATGCGTCGCTCCCAGGCTGCACATGGGAGGTATGCGGATAAGATAACGCAATAAATAAAAATGGAAATGATGTGTGTGGGCGACTGTTGCATGACTGCCAGCCACTGCATCGAAAGGACGGGCGGATGTGCACCGCTCAGCAAAATTCATCAGGGCTCAGCACTCCAACTAAAGGGTAAACAAAGGGAGCGGAGTGGCTCCCAGAGGTGGCGCATCACACGGACGTGAAATGTTGCGAGAGCGTTTTCGCTAACATGCCGTTAGGAGGATGACGGCCCTGGCTGGTCTGGCCGCTGTGAGCATCGCATCCCAGACAGCAGCATCTGCACATAAGTTCCTGCATCATTAGGCACCTACATACAGTACACACCCTTCTGCATGGCTGAGTGGCACGGGGTAGGGGATCCCAGCGAGACGGGGGGGGGGGTTGCAATTGCTATTTGAGGGGCAGGGGAGGAATAGGAGAAGGAAAGGGGGAGGCGCAAGCTAGCTGGGGGAGACACAGCACCACCTTCCTCCCACCAGGCCGCCCTCCTTCACCCCCAGGGCCCATAGGCTGTGGGGGGGGGGGGGTGACAATACACAGTGTCTTTCTTCTTCATTCCCTCCCTTTCGTGTTCAAAGTTTGATTTGTTAATTAACACAAACTATGCCTTATATATTGCCAAAGCTCATAATCGAGGAACAGCAGGTTAGTCATCTGTGATTGGGAAAGGCCCCCAGACACAGCGGCTGTTTGTCTCGGGGAGTAGTCAGGGTTTGGATTACTGTTCACTAGCAGCTTTCACTTTAATCCGGCCGTGCGTACTACCTCTCTACCTCTGCCTTTTGGAAGCAAGCTTTATATAAGAGTACCAGGACACTGCATTGAGTGTCACACTTTTTGGGGGCAGCCGATGTCAGACTGTCAGACACACACACACATACAGAAACGCACACAAATTCAGGTTTGTAATTATATCTTTGTGGGGTCTCTCCATTCATTTCTATGGAGAAAATAATAACAATGATAATAATAATAATAATAATAATAATAAAAAATGTCCCAACATGACAACCTTAACCGTAAGTAACCAAACAAGATACTAGACTTTTGAGTTTGTTGAATTTTTAGTTTTTTGATTGTATTCACAGATCTTTGTGGAGACCTGAAAAATGCTCCCCACAGCATCAAAATAAAAGGTTTTGATCACATTGTGTGGGACATTTGGTCCCCACAATGTCATATGAACATAATCCGCACACACTCACACACACGCCCATGTAGAGCCAAGCCAGCATATGCATAAACACAGGCAGACTGACAGGCATGGGGGGTCTGGCACACAGACAGGCGGTGGTGGAGGAGGTCCTGGCGGCAGGCAGGCCAGAGAGAGCTGGGGGTTGGGGGGGGTGCTAATGATGTGGTTGAGCACTACCAGGTTGTCATTAGCTCAGCATCTGCTCTCATCACACACCATTATGTGGCTGAACGACAGTGGGAGGATGCGACGGAATTTACAGCCAATCGGCACAGCGCCCCCTAGAGGAAGGAGGCCTCCCCTGACCTGGTTTCCTGTGAGCCTGAGAAAGATGCCGTTGCAAGCCAGCTTGCATGATTCATTGGTGCGAGAACATAGGTCAGATGGGCAAACTGCCACTGGGATCTGATCTGTGTAGCAGCCTTTTTTTACCCTTCATCAAGGCCATAACAGCGAATTTAGGAATAATCGAGGAAATTATCTACATGCATGACAATGCCCAACTTACAGAACCACGAGGCTCAATGTCGACCTGCCAAGATGCCTGTAAATCGAGACACAGCCTACATTCTGCACTATAGACACAGGCCAAATGGGGGCTTTCTTGCTGTGAGCTGAAGAAGCATATAAGCAGTATCCCACTGTATGAACATCTACTGCACCATCAAAGCTCCCCTGGGTTCCTCTCAACCAGCCTTCTTCAGTCTCAGAGATACTGCTGCTCAGAGCTTATTGCACAATATCTGCTTATTTCATTGCATTTGCTATCTGTATACATGAAAATACACTTAAGCTGATGACCCGTGGTGAATTGCCATAAAATAATGAACTGTTTTGAAAAAGAAATTTCTGATTATTATATTTATATGACAAACAGGAGGTAACATCTGCCAATGTGATCAAGCAAAACCACATTTAAAATAAAAAATCTTAATGGTAAACGCATATTTCCATCCATCCATTTTCCAAATCGCTCATCCTACTGGGTCACGAGGGGTCCGGAGCCTATCCCGGAAGCTATGGGCACGAGGCAGGGAACAACCCAGGACGGAGGGCCAGCCCATTACAGGGCATAAACGCATATTTATCAACAAAAACTAGTCACAAATCTAGTTTGTCCGTTTTGTCTCTCAGAGTATTTGCAAATAGAATAGAAAGTCCTGATAAGTGTGGGTTTATTAACATGACAGAGAGGGAGCGTGGGCAAGTCAATACATCGAAGGCCGTCTAATGTGTTTTCTGTTCATGTAATAGCACATGACTTGACGCTCTCCAGACTTTTGGCTCAGATTAAATCACGGCTTCCACCCACTCTAATAACTGCGAATGACAGAATCCAGTTCAAGTTTTGCCATAAACCTCCTCCTTCCACCTAATGGACAATAGACGTTTAGTGTCAAGCATTTAGCTTTAAATATGCAGTGCGGCCTATTTATAAGGCCATTCTTAATATCGTCTTGAGAATCCGTTTAATGTGTCTACCGCAGATCCAGTGTTTCATCGCTAATGTCAAAATGTTTAGATAAACAGCAGCACAACATACCCAAAAGGGAATGTTATGCTTTTATATTCCAAGTCAAACGCTCTGCACTCACACCTGCAATAAGGCAAGAAAATTATGTTTCTGAAACCCAAGAATCCTGAGGAATTATGGGTAAGTCCTGAGGAATTATGGGTAAGCACTATCTAATAATGTAAAAGAATATAGCACCCATGTCTTTTTTAGGATAACATAACTCTATTCACTCCTTCATTAAAAACAAACGGGTGTTTGATGCCTGTGATCTATAAGCCTATAAATTAAAGGAAAGCTCTTTGCAGCATCCTCAAACTGTTAACTTTTATTTAAGGTCACAAAGATGCCACATTGCGTATAAAACAGTCCCATTAAATTAGTTGTTAAATCAGGAAATTTCAGTCTTTTTCCTTTTTAATAACAAACAGCTGGAAAGCATAATCTACTCTTTTACCTTTCGTATGCTGCGGCTTGTCATGCACCGGGGCACATGAGCACAGACAGATTTTAGTGTATTTCAGTAATAACTCAGACTTTATGCTTATAAGCAGACTGGTGCCATATACGCTCCTCCCAGTTAGTAACACACATTAACAAACAACTGGGCAGCTGCAGTTCTGATCATTTTTATTAGGCAAAAAAACTCGTAAAATATTCTTGCTTCCCTGCAAGTTTTTCCTTTTTATTGGATGGTTCAAAGTTTGAACTCCAAAAGCTGCTAAGTCAATGTTTTATATTATAACTCTGTTTATAGCAGATAATCCATATAGCTTTTGATGAAGGACACTGGGCTTAATACTGTCCCCTTTTACAGCTGTCACATTTGTCACCAGAAGCAGTCACTCTAACTCTTATCTACGAAAAATAAAAGCATAAACTGCTTAAAAAAATGCAATCGATGACACCATTCTACTGTAAAAAATTCATAACAGTAAAGCTGGCAAGATAAGCAAACTCAAAATTTCCTTAATTTGCTCCTGTTTTCTTAACGATCTGGATTTTTTTCGAAGAGCTCACTGCCATCTTTGGGGGTGCAAAAACGACATGCACTTATACTGATGTCCTGTTTAACTGCCTGCATCTTTTCAGTCTACAGCCTTTATTGGGTGATTTAACAGGCTTTGAATCACTCTGAAAAGAGAGCCAAACCCTTAATTACGGATACTTCTGAAGCCTTGTGGTTCTTTGACTGACATTCAGCATCTCTGCAGATCAGTGAGGGGGAGTCCAACCCTCACAGACCCTGGGTGAACTCTGCTCCTGAGCTGAGGCAGACATCCTCGGCAGATACACCGGAGAAGTGTGGCGAGGACCAAGCCTCCGCCTCCACCTTACACACTTCACGTTGTTACTGGTGCATCTCTGGGGAGCCATATTCATAAAGCTTACATGAGGACTAGACATTCTCCATTCATCCATCCACCTTCCTACCACTGACCCGTAACACAGGGCTGTATGAAGATATACTGTTCAAAATAAAGAAGTGTATTAGCTGAAATGCATTAGCAAATGAACATTGTTTTGCCAGTTTTCCTACCAAGTCCTGTTGCAGCGATTCCGCGTCATCTCTAAATTGTCAGGATTTGTGTTGTTAATAAAGCATAAACTTGCCTCAAAGACCCTAATGTAAATTTTCCTGACACGTTTGTACAGTGCAAACTGCAACCAGTAAACTGTGTTTATAGACACCGGCTTCTGTCTATCAGTGTCGGTCAGATGCCTCACCTCCATAAAACGATGGCATCGTAACTTTCCAGAACTTTGTCCAGACCAGGAAGAAAGATTTTAAAAGCAACAATAAAATAAAAAATGACTTTAACTTGTTTTATGGCTGCCATTTTTAAAAAAAATATATATGCTGTAATATTGTTGCTTCTAATCCCAATGTTACCCTAGTGTGCTGATGAGTCATGTTTTTAAAGGGAGATCAAGGATCCACTTTGGTAATTATTTACCATATGGTCACATACACCAAAGGCTACTGATGACAAGACAGCCAAAGCAGGCCACTGTGCCACTGCATTTTAAGAAATACACCATGTGCTGCATTACAATGCGCAGACGTGCTCACACATCCATCTTCTAGCTGCTTACCCAGTACAGGGGGCCGTGGGCATTAAGCAGGGGGTTCACACCCCTGGGCCATGACAGGGCGCTCACACCACGGCCAATGCAGAGATGACAGCTGGCCTGACTGCATGTCATTGGATAGTGAGAGGAACTCACACAGCACAGGGAGGACATACGAACTCCAAACACACAAAATGGGACAGAGGAGGTAACTCTCAGCCATGGATGTGAGAAGTGACAGCCTACTTTAGGTTGTATGTTATGAGTATGAACTCTGTGTGCTGTGTAACGGATGTGTATTCTAGGGGCTGTACTGGAGGAGACTGTGCTGTTGTATGAGCCCATGCACTTTCAGGTTCTGCCTTATTTTCACCTGGATTCTTGGTACCTTAAATTAAGCTTGTGGAGCAGAGGTAACAAACTGCAGTGAGGTGTTCACTGTGACCCAAACCCTGGTAAGCCAGCAGTCATTTAAGTCTCCATTTTCACATAATGCTAAACATACAAAGCCAAAAACTGAAAATCTGCCTCTTTTTGTCTTGTCTAAATTCAATTTGAAAACTTACCACAACCCTGTATTGGGTTAGAAGATGGATGGATGGAATTTTAAAACTTCTCTTTATAGAAGCAAAATGCTTTCACGTCATTTGCTATTATTATGCCTGTAACAAGATCTATAATCTATACGTGCAAATAAGCGTAATGAGAAATCATTTCGAGGTAATCCATTAATCCATCCATCCATCCATCCATCCATCCATTTTCTGCAATCACTGGGCTCTGTGAGCTAGGACCCGTCCCAGAAAGCAAAGGGCTCGAGGCAGGATGGGATGCCAGCACAGTGCAGGGCACGTTCACATGTAGCCACATACTATGGGTAATTTAGAGACAGCGTTTAACTTAACCACATGTTTAACATGTTTTTGGACTGTGGGAGGAAACTAGAGTATCCAAGGAAAACCAAAGCAAACACAGGACAAACATGCAAACTCCACATGCAGAGCTGGGCCCAGAACCCAAACCACACAGCCTGAGGCTGTCAGGCGACAGGGCTGCCCACTGCACTTCTGGGTGCATCAGCTTATTAAATCAGGAAATGAATTCATGCTTAAGTAAAATGTTTACTGATCATGCAATATTTTTTATGCAAACAATGATGCAGTGAGTTGACAAAGAAAAGATCTGCAGCATTTTTTGAAGAAAGGTCATGTTTGTTATGTGATGCATATGTATGTGTGCATATGGACTGCTAACATGAGGAGAGGGGTGTTAAAGCAGAGGGATGCTGGGAACTGTAATTTTACGCCATTATTTTTAGTAAATATATAGGAAGTTAAACATCCATCCATCCAGTCCAAAAACATGCTGAGGCCAATTGGACTTGCTAAATTGCCCGTAGGAATGCATGTGTGAGTGAATGGTGTGTGAGTATGCCCTGTGATGGGCTGGCCCCCCATCCTGGGTTGTTCCCTGCCTCATGCCCATTGCTTCCGGGATAGGCTCCGGACCCCCCGCGACCCAGTAGGATAAGCGGTTTGGAAAATGGATGGATGGATGGATGGATGGATGGATGGATGGATAGTTTATATTACCGGTACTTTCAGACAGTTTCCATCTGAATTTACTGCAGCTACTCACCATAACTCAAAAGGAATGGAATATCAGCTTTCAACAGGGCAGTTCATTAATGACGTTAATGCAGAAATAAATACGTAATTAAAAGTGGGGGAAAATGGACCAAATTATATATAATTAAATGGCAATAAAAAAATAATTATGTTTCTAAAAGGATCCATTAACTTCCAATGATTATTTCATAGCAATCCAAACATTTTAAACTAATGATAAAATTTTAACAGATGCTGATATGCACCATAAAGAGATAAAATATAATATTAGGTTAGCTGAGTGGGATGCTGTATATGTCTATAGTGGGATAGTGAGCACAGTCCTGCGGATCCCTGTGAGTGCAGCAGCGTTACACACCGTGCCTGTGTGAGAAAAGGCCACCATGTTACTGTGCTGCTGGAGCTGAAGGTAGGTCTGTTGGAGATGATTATCCGAGTTAACAGCTCCGCCCCCTCTGGCTGCTTATCTTAAAGGATGGAGGGTGTCATTTACGAGAGCACAGTACAGCACCCTAATCCTCCCAGAAATCATTAAACAGGCCTCAGTCTGAATTTTTGCCTTTTCAATCACTATTTTGCTCATCATCACCTGATTGTATCATTCTAAAGGTCAGTCCCGGTGTCACTTCTGCACTGTCCCCCTGAAGAGTGTCATAAACCACAGAGAGTCAGCATTCAGCATCTTTTCTTCCCTTTCTTTTCTTCAAGCTTTCTGTTCTCTTTTGTCTCCTGTTTGCAAGTGCATTAAGTAATAAGATTGTTATAGTGTAACAACAGTTCACAGTACGAAACGTGAAAAAACAATGTACTGCAGGTCAGCTGCATTCTGCCTACGACAATTACGACGTCTTTGTATTGTAAAGGGAAAATATTATAATTTATTCAACTCGTCTAGCTGTATTATACTATTAATAATTAGTAATAACAAACTCACTGTGTTTTTGTCTGGAGTTTTAGTTTCTGGAGTTTCTATGTATCAGTTTATTCTCTAAGGGTCTTTAAAAGCTTTTTATAGTAAAATATGTTTTCAAATACAGTTACGATGCTAAGAGCACAAACTACACAATTCTATGACACCACATTGGCTTAAAACAACCATAGGAAAATGAAGTCAAGTTCAGATCATATTAATTTCTGTTAAATTATGCTTAAACTAAAAATTGGAAAGTATTACAAGCGGGTCAGAGGCCACGCCCTTGTGGGTCGCCATGGAGGTCCTGCATGACGCAGGGCAAAGGGGATGGGGGGGGGGGACTTTTTTATTTTGATGTTGTCTAAGTACAAAGCCAGTGGACCATTGGAAGGGTCCCCTCAGAAGTAATAATGGTTGCGGTTTTTCTGCATGACAGCTGCTTTTGTCTCCGCATCCTTTGTTTTTCTGGTCCCGTTTTAAGCGGCACAGCCATTATCCATTAATACGAGACAGTCGCCGCCAAGGGCGGGAGCAGCCGGGGGAGCGCCCTGCCGAAAACACAACCCGCTAAATATGTCCCGCGCTGGCGGCGTCCGGCGCGCGGCAAACGCTGCATCTCTCTCTCTCTATCCCGCCATCTCTCTCTCCCTCCCGGTCTGCGGCTTTGTCCATTATTTAACACGCTGATTCCTTCCATCTGCCGCCCGTGGAGAGCAGCACCGCATGGGGCACCGGCGCCCTGCTGCGCACCTTCCCCACGCGGGGGGCGGGGGGGGGGGGGGCGAGGTCGTTCACAGTCCGCACGTGGCGGTGCTGGAGTTCCGGACCCAGTACTGCTGCCCGGTATCCTGCGGGGCGGCTGCCCCCCCGAGTGCTGTCCATATGTACCAGTTCACACATGCACCCCGGAAGTTTGTTCCTGCATGACTGACCAAAGCTAGCTGTGGTGTGAAAGGTGCTGCCGGCTAATTAGGCAGGAGGACAGACATGGCAGCCTCTGGCCTGGGCACGGCGCACAATCAGGGCAGTGTAATGAGTGTAATGTCATGGCGGCTCATCACTCTGCCCTCAACAGCAGGGCAGGGATACTTTACAGCACTTTTCACTCTATTTATTATGACTGATCTATGAACCTCAATCAGCACAATCCTGGAGGTGTTTATAGCAGCGAGAAACAATTACGGAAAGCAGGATCAATGCAGAATCTGAAAGTCGCTTTCTGCTAGCGCTTCGCTGTAAACACGGCCACAAGGGTCATGGCCACCATGGAGGGACAGTGTGGACGAGTGCTCCACTGCGCTCTGGACCCGAACCGAGGCGCCGTGGCTTCACTGCGGACAGCTTTGAGGGCTAGCCAGCCGATGTGACCGCAGGGTGACCGTAGGGCGACCACAGACGACAGTCACACCCCGCGATCCTGGTCAGCACAAACAATCCGGGGCTCCGGCTCGCTGTCACTGCGGTGGGGCCAGGATGGCGGGGGTGCGGGTGGGGTCGACTCAGACCCCTGTCTGACCCTCGTACCGGAGGTATCCTGCTCACCATGGCTAGTACACACTATGCTGAGATATTCCCCATCCTGCCATAAAGCCCCCACTGTTTACGAGGCACGAGAGAGCTCGTCCCGTTCTAATCATGTGGGGCAAGGGAAAGTGCGGGGGGGGGGGGATTCACCTGCGAGGCTGCTGCAGGTTCCATTGGGCCACAGCAGTGTCCCCCCCTCATAAGATCTACCATTCCACACCCCAGTTAGAATCTTCCAGGTTACACTCCCGTGTAAGTAATGGGAAAAATGATCATCATAATTTGCCCAGTCTTTGTACTGTGTACTACAGCACATCACTTCTTCGGCCCTGGTATGGGAGGACTTGCTGTTCACACACATTTTTTGATTCTCAGAATCAGCAACCACGGAGTCACAGACGACACGAGCGGTTATGGGCTGCCCAGTCTCACACGTATGCAGACGTACACGCACATACACCATACACGTCAATGGGACACGTTTGTAACACAACTCATGGGCTGTAAAACCAGACCCACTGGCGTCCTATACTTAGTGAGGTAATTGCTAGTGTTGGTTTATAAGGATGTATTTTTAATTTGTCTACAATTTGGCTGCCATTGGTTCTCTGCAGTGTAAAAGGACCGACAAAGTCAGCGAATCAACATACTCAGAAAGGAATTTTATTATTTACCTGACTACACTTCAGAAACCAGGGAGTCTGGTTATGCTTGAGGTTTTACACTGAATAGATCTTTGCTTTAATTACCTGTGACTGGTAACTATTGCAATAATTTATAAGATAAACTCTCAGTTGCAAAATTCACTCATACACTTGACTCTTAAAATTATACGAGGCACAATTAACTCTCATGAAAATGTTTTCCTTTGGCCTCTGGCTCAGATTCCCTTGGTGAGGTACTGCTTACATCATCACCACCATAGTATAGTGTCAAACAGTTCAGTAAATCATGGTAAATCCCATCAGTCTGACAAGCCCTTTCATTAGCGTGACCCTGTCAGCTGTGTTTTATTCGGCCAGAGCTCCATGGTGATAATTAGCCCCCCGGCTTACATTTATCCATAGACCCAACACAACAGCCAACACACACACACACATCTGTGTGTCTGCGTGTCCTAGTAAACTTGAAATTGGCGTTATTATCTACATATGATTGATTAAATTTTTACTGAAACTACATTTTAGCGCAAAATTACAAAGTAACTTACAAATGATGAATATGCCCCCAAACGGAGCTGGGAAGCATGAGGGCTATCGGGTCTGACCGCACTGTACCAGCATGTGTCATTCGGCAGACTGACACCCTGAGGGGCTGCTGTGTTCCCATGAGCTGCGCCAGGGGTGTCGGGCCACAGAGTCCCACATGCCCACAGCCGCCTGTGCCTCTGCTGCGAGTTGGTGTTTAGTCTGAGGGTTGAACACCCCCGCCCACCCCCAGTACTGTGCACACAGCGCGGCCAGTGTGGGTCCCACGTGCTTCCCATCTCCCGGCATGTAAACACCGGTGCTGACAGAGCTTTCGCAGCTCCTCCCCGGCCTCCTCCTGCTCTCTCTACCTCCTTTAGCCTGTGGGTGGCAGGAATCCTTCAGATCGCTGCCACACACATTCTGCCCCTGGTACAAGGGCAGGAATATGGGCAGATTTCAGGAGCTGTTAATGGGACGCTTGTGCTGAAAACAGCCCTCTGGCAGTGTGAACAACCTGTAGCTAAGAGCTATAAAGTGTCTCTTTTGTCTGGCCATTCACTGCAAAGGGGGTCGGCTGGCTGGCTGGCTTTTTACCAATCTTCTACTGCCCTCTGTTGGTGAATAATGGCTGTGCTACTCAAACACAGTCAGATCATCAAGCTCTAGCTAGGTAATGATCAGGAGTTCAGAGAATAGCATTTGGATTAAAACTAACCCAAGGTCGTGAATTAGCTTCCAGATGGAGTCTTACAAAAGTGTTTTAAGAGAATTTTCCATGCTATAGAAGCTTCCCCAGACAACGAAACCTTGAAAAAAGCAGAGACGCATGTAATTAAAACATCTAGGCTTGTGCACAGCACGGGGAGTTTAAAAGGCGGCAGTGGACACATGGGTGCCCTGCACAGAGGCTGGATGATGGCGACATGGCCTGCTGGGTGCTAGGAGGCAGTGCGGAGAAGCAGGTGGGGCCCCGGGCACCAGCTTACATGCATGCAAGGCCTTTAAACAGCAACCAGCAACATTATCACTGCATGCAGTACAGTATGAGAGCAAGGAAGCATCTGTGTTTCCCTAATGATCAATTTAAAGTGAAAATCATAGGCCACCACATTACAGTACTTGTGCACTTGACAGAGCCCACAGAAATGTGTATCTGTACCTAACTCTGACTTAAAAGCTATTTCAAAAGGACATTGTAGAAATTAGCTATGCAAGATATCTGGTTGTTTAAATTACTGATTATCTACCTAATCAGTTAAGTTAGAAAAACGCGTAGCCTTAATTTTACGGCAGTCTGTTAACCTACCACTAATTAGCTGTATTTAAAACATTCTTCAGAATAAGTCTAGTGAACTTCACAATGCGAAACACAGGGATTTCAAGCCGCGGTATCTCACACAAATTTGTTTGGGTGAATGAGAGAATAAACTTAATCCAGCTGGCAGTTGTCTTAAACCCCTGGATGATTGAGGGACATTATGGAGAATATAAAAAAATACAGCTGACTTGAATTAAGAGTAAAACATCTTATTTTGCAATATACTGTTTTGCCCATAAAGATAAGTAATACATTATGCAGCAGTTTAGATTTGTTGGTTTCACAATATGCTGAATGTATGTAAGAATATGTAATAAAACAGAAGGCCTCCATCCTGAAGTATTCTGCTTAATTACATTTACAGTAAGTGCATCAGATGGAAACGTAACAAGCCGAGGTCTCCCATTGTGTCGGAAAAAGTTACAAAGCAGCGTAACCGACCGGTATTTATAGCTGCAGTCACAGATGTGTGTTCAATGATCTGCCTACGGTAAACTGGAATTTTGTCAAACTAATAAAGCATTTTGTAATAAGTAAAATCAGCAGTCACTTTTTACCAAACCAGATCTGAGGGATGACTTTGCATTTTATACATTTCCAGCAGATTTTACAGCCCTGTAACCCATTCGCTTCCAATAAAATCTGCCCTTAAACTGACTTTGCACAACTGCAGAACAAGCAGTTTAGGGGAGCATTCATAAGCACATGTCAGTGTGCATGTAAATTGCTAGCGAGAGAATTGCTGCAGAATGAAACTTGTTGTTCGATAGCTGCTTAATATCCCACAGTGTCAGAGTTCATTTTACAGTGCACAATTTCTCTAAACAATCTGGCAACATCTAACGAGCTTGATGGGCTGAATGGCCTCCTCTCGTTTAAAGAAAAACAAAAAAAACACACGCACACACATCATGGTCATCCCAAATCTATCCAAAATGCATGCACTCTGGGTAAAAGATGGCCTGACATGAGCATAGCCTGGGGAAAGCACTCGTATTCCCCAAGCATGTGCCTCACGCAGACAGGCCTTCATGTTGATGTCATCCAGCATGGGAAAGTGGAGAGCCAGAACAGCTCATTCACCGACCCATGATGCACTGGGTCAGCTGTGCACACACCACCTCGCTGTTTAATCACAAAAAGCCAGTGAAAAAAGGGTAGATTTGATCCCGGCTTGGCAGGACTCAGCTCCAGTTAAAGCGTTCCCATAAGGCTGAGAGCTTCATCTATCCCCAGGAGGGAGTCGGCCAGCCCACAGTGTGCACAGTGGGGGGTGCTAACCAACCTTATCTCCCTTCCCATCTATCCCTCTGGACTGATTTGATCTGCACCTTGCCAAGCAGGCAGGCTGACGAGGGTGACACTTGCCCAGAGTGACTGACCGCAACAAGACAGGCCACAGGAGGCAGTGAGGAAAGAGAGGAAGCAAAATTAAAAGACAAAAGAGAAAATGACATAATGTCATAAAGTGCATCCTTCAGGGGTAGAGTCTGTGTGGCAGTGTGTTTATGGTTATGGTTAAACTAAATGTGTGTGTGTATGCATGTGTGCGTGTGTGTGTGTGCGTGTGTGTGTGTGTGCGTGTGTGTGTGTGTGTGCGTGTGTGTGTGTGTGTGTGTGTGTGTGCGTGTGTGTGTGCGTGTGTGTGTGTGCGTGTGTGTGTGTGCGCGTGTGTGTGTGTGCGTGTGTGTGTGCGTGTGTGCGTGTGTGTGTGTGTGTGCGTGTGTGTGCGTGTGTGCGTGTGTGTGTGTGTGTGCGTGTGTGTGTGTGTGTGTGTGTGTGTACTCTGTCCATGTGTGTCAGCCTTCTGCAGTGCCATCTTTCACCCGGCAGGACACTGCTGACCCCACGTCCTCGGGCTGCCAGCTCTGCTTTCTTTGTGCCTCTCCGAGGATTTTGATCACAGCCTCCTTCCAAGGCCGATCTTGTGCATTCATATCTACCACAAACAGCCATCTAGCGAAAGGTGCTGAGTCTGTGCAGTATATGTACAATTTAGCACTTTTGTATGTTAGCAGGGGAACATGCTGGGGGAAAAGAAACAATGAAAGGTAAAATTCTAATTAAAAGAGCGAATAAAGAGAATGAGTTGGTAGTGAAAAGGAGAGGAAGAAGCGGATCAGGGGGTGGGGGAGTTGCAGTGAGGGAGGCAGAAAAACACATGTTATTTATTTCCTCAGTAAACAGAGAAAAAGGCAGACATAATCAATAGGTAATTCAAGACTGTAAATAGGCTCTTTAATAGCCTAAACACTCGGCACTATAGTTACACAGGCACATCAGCAGTGGTTAGACTTCACAGTGAATCTGGGCTGGGTGGGCAGCCCTTATTTACCAATAAAGGTCTGTGATGATAAGGTAAACATACAGGAGACATGGCCGGGGGGGCGGTTGGGGGGGGGTGGGGTGGCTGGCTGTAGGCTCAGCTTTCATCTCCCATTTAATGTATAGATATGAAGACTGGCATGACGTGCAGGCCAGCATCACAAAGCTTCGGAACAAGGCAGGACCTGCACGCAGTGCGGTCAAGAGGGGAGGGTGAAAACATATATATTTATCCTAGATATATATATATATATATATATATATATATATATATATATATATATATATATATATATATATATATATATATATATATATATACTGTACATATCACAGTTATAACTCAGGAGCAATGGACCCTTTGGACATTTGTCTTTTGGACAAACAAAATCTTAAAACAAAATCGGTATTTTAAAGACTTGCAGGCCAAAATATTTTACCGTACATAAGTGAATTTTACACAAATGAGAGAATAACTTCTCGTTTGGCCGCCCTGTCCGTGTGACCGTAGTTTGGGAAAACTGCTTGGAGGTGCAGGACTGAACTACAAGAGGGGGGCAGCAAGACAGAATAAGTCTGGGAGGCCGGAGGATAGCGGCTGCTGAGAAGCCAACTGTTCTGATTTAAACACACATTCGCTGGGATTCTTGGCTGAAACCATTAATTGCCGGTATTGTACTTCATGTGTTGTTTTTTTCTCTCCAAAGGAATGTCTGATCCATAAAAAACTGCGACGTTTTGAAGGGGAAAAATTATAGTTTTAAAGAGAAATTACAGGGGCCTCTCTATCCAATGTTTAACAGTAAACCACAGAGAAAACCCTCGTCTCCTGTGTCTGTCTGGTTGACCATGTCTTTTCTTCTGTCCGGGTTTTTTTGTGCCTCTGATTGGACGTGCACCTGTACCTTAGCGTGTCAGACTGTGCTGCTTTCCCACAGCTTGCAGACTATCCCTTAATAGTTTATTTGAGTACTATAGTGCCAATGACCCATTTATTAGAAAGTGCACTTGGATGACACCTGGTGTTAGTAATCTGTAATTGCACAACTGCCTGGGTTTATTAAAGCAGGACCTTTCAACCTGCTACGAGGCACTTCTTCAATTCATCAGTTTTTGTGATGAATAGACACTTGTAGAAACTGTATATTTCTACATACGAGGGAAAGCTGTAAAAAAAAAATCAGCAATTAAGAATGAAAGCATTCAAAGCAGAGGAAGTATTCCTATAATTACAGCATCATCACATGGGTAATCCTACCTATCTCGTCGTAAGAGCAGCCATCTTTTAAGGATCACATTATGCAATCATCAGTGCCGAATCACAAGCAGCACATGCCGCTGCCGATCCCTGGATTTTATTACCTAAATTGAATGTCCGCACCATTATTGTGGTCCACCCTGAGTTCCTCCATGCTCTGTTTCTGACAGCTCCAGAAAGAAAGTCCAGACATTGCCACCATGGTGGTACGTGTAGGAACAGTATGCAAGCTGGCAGATGGCAATGCTCAGCGGAGCCCTGGGCGCTGAGGGCCGACCTGCCATTGTGTGTCCCTGCCGCTTTTCCTGATTGGGTCCCACTCTGGGTGTGCCACCCTCGCGCTCCACAGCCAGATGTGTCAGCTTGCCTGGTAGGGAACGCGCTCGGCTTTTCAGCTCGGCCGCCCCACACTCCTGCCGGTGCTAGCTGCAGAGCTGGAGGTTTATAAACAGTTTCTAAACACAACAAGCGCATGCATCTGCTCTTTGGCACACCTAGCTCTCCGATCATATATACACATACGTGTGTATACAACAGAGGCACAATTACAGGCACATATGCAGCCCCAAAGACAGACAGACATGTGTGTCCAATCGCACTCGGGGTTCTTGGATAAAACCCTGGATCTGCTTTACTTCATCCTGACACTATCACACATATGTAAGTCCATGTGTATAAATAGATCTCAGTTTTTTTTTTTACTTGAGTGCAACCACAAAATAGGCATTATCCATCATTTTCCAGTCCTGTCAATAGGTTTATTTGTCTGTCTTTCCGCTATTATGTTGAGACGTCTGTGATTCTGCCAAGACGGCAACAGACGATTTGCATGGCGGTATCTGTATATGTCAGTGAGCGAGGCCAGTCCAGCACTCCAGGCAAGCATCAATGCCGGCACACCCCCAGACCTCTGCAGCCTTATTCAGAATAAATGGCCAAATAAAGATTGCTCACTTAATATTGTTTACAGAGGTGTTTGCACAGGGACCTTCATTAACAAGGCGCTGAACTAACCTTGTTTAATAAAGTTTTAAGCCCCCCCCCCTGACCCCCCAAGTTAAAAACTTCTATCATCACTACCCACCCATGCTCCAGGTTTATAAGGGCAGCATTGCAGATGATAGTAGGAAGAGCACTGACAACTCAAACAGCCCAGGGGGCCTCTGACCAAGTTAATGTCCTTCTAATTTTGTACTTTTAGTAATAGCACAATAAATAATATGTGTAACATTATTATACCAGAAGCTGGCGCCCCACATGGCGTGTCCGTTCTGTGTTGGCAGTGCAGAGGGTACGAGTACTTCTAGGGCGGGAGGACATGGAAATTAACTTTATCACGGACGACGCGCATCGAAGTCGGCGGCCTCGTGGGCCTGTCTATCGGTTACGGAGTAAACCCACCGCTGGCTGAGCGCTTCCAGCAGTAAGAAACGTCGCGTTACTATGAACAGCCTTTCAACCTGTGCTTGACATTTTATATCAGTAGCACTTTTTCAAAGGCTACTATTTCTGCAGTCAACGATGCACGCACAGCCGAGAAAACGCCAGAGAAGGAAAGTGTCTCAAATCGTCCGGGGCTCTCTAATTAAACCACGGCTTAGCACTTTTCCGTGTCACTCAGTCTCCGGTGTCCATCTACCCGTCTATTTCCATTCGACTGTCCCTGTGTTTAAGTCTCATCACTTTCTTGGGGCTACGAAGGAAAGCGTGGATGATATGAGGGCTGATGAGGAGAAGAGAAAAGGACTCATGTGGAGAAAATCAGCCTGTGCAATCCAGCGCAGCAGGGACTTGGAACTCCCGCTGTCTGCGTATGCGCCTGAGTGTGGATGTGCGTGTGTGTGTGTGCGCGCGCGCGCGCGTGCCTTCTTGTATGTTCGTCAGTGCTCCATGTTTATTTATGGAAATCTAATACTGCAAATGCGTGTCCGTTTTGTTTATTTGAAATATAACTATAATTTAATAATAACATGGGCGTATACATTGCGTGTTACAGTTTTTAATTAACGTTCTTCTAAATCGATTGCTAACATTCCTTGTGACTTATTCTTCTAAAAACGACTGATAATTAATGCGTTGTTGTGCCCTGATTCAACTAAACTCAGCACGCACACTTTCTAACCAGGGTCCTCCCTTATCCCATCAGGCAAGCACTGCATCCCTCCGGGCCAGCTGCCCAGGACCATAATGACACACAGCCTCCATGAGCGTCACACGTTCTGATGGTCACGGAGACAAACCTCTTTAACAGACGTGAAATGACCTGATCAGACACTGTGCAGTGTTTAGGAATTTAAGTACCCTGCAATCACCACTACCATGATCTGAAATAGACAGTGGTAATATCCCAGCATTACAATAGCCCTACTAGAGTAGCGGAGTCAACATCTACCAAAAGAAAAGGCTAATTAAATTCTTCCCACAAGTGATACGTAGCAGGCTTTCTGCGAACAGCAACCACGCTGTGGATGAGTTGCCATTAAACTTTTAGACAACTTTGAATATAACTTTGCTTTGATAATAGATACCATCAGGCTACTGTACCACCATCAAAAACCCACTCATTTAACTGCAATAACTCACCATACGATGTAAATGGCATAAACAGGACTGTATTTCCAGCTAGTGACACAGTGACCACTGGGTGTATGCTTCAGTGATATTATATTATTCTGTATCGTAGTATTTAAAGAGCATGTTGTTCTCTCTACAACCGGCTCAGGAGTGTGAACAAATAATAAGTAAAAAAAATCCATCAACTAGTTAATCTTGGGGGTGGCATGGTGGTGCAGTGGTTAGCACTGTTGCTTCACACCTCTGGGACTCGGGTTTGAGTCTGGGTCACATGTGTGTGGAGTTTGCATGTTCTCCCCATGTCATCGTGGAGTTTCCTCCGGGTACTCCGGTTTCCCCCCCACAGTCCAAAAACATGCTGAGGCTAATTGGACTTGCTAAATTGCCCATAGGAATGCGTGTGTGAGTGAATGGTGTGTGAGTGTGCCCTGCGATGGGCTGGCCCCCCATCCTGAGTTGTTCCCTGCCTCTTGCCCATTGCTTCCGGGATAGGCTCCGAACCCCCCCGCGACCCAGTAGGATAAGCAGTTTGGAAAATGGATGGATGGATAGTTAATCTTGTGGTGGGCTGCTTCCCATTTCTTTGGTCAGCAGGTGGCGCTGCGGTTAAGAACGTGGACCTTTATGCTGATGGTGATTACCTGGAGTCCATGACATAAGCACCCCACCCCAGCAAATTCAGAAAACTGCATATAACTGTATAATTCAAACCAATACGACAGACTTTCATCTACTGATCTAACCTTTTGTTGAAGTATAAAACAAACCATACATGTAAAATGTCTTAGAATGAACTCCATTCTGTTCCGATTATTTCACTGACAGGATGCTGGTTATGACAACACCTTGCCAAGGTCAAGTTTCACATAGTATTTAGGAAATTCTCATGCAAACAGGCTTATGCAGTACAAGGCTTTTTAATGTTACGTAAACAGTAATACTAGATTTTTCCACCCATTTTCCAAACTGTTTATCAATATGTTGGCTATATGCTAAAGCAGGATTATGCTTGCTGTTGGAATGAAAAGCTCCAGTGAATTTGATTGTTGATTTTCGGAATGGGAATGGGGAATTGCTCGACCGCCATAAAAATAGTCATATTTGCCGCATGCACACAGAGATGTTTGGCAGTTATATTCAGGACTTCACATAGTCCAGATGCCGTACTGTCAGGAGCTGAAATGAATTACTGTTTGTATTAGGACCCAGTTTAATGAATTAGTGGGCTGCCTTGCTGTGTCACAGTTGACTCATATAGAACAGACAACCCTCCCAGCCGGTCCCCATAGACAGTGGGACACTGTGATTGTTTCCTCCGCCACGGGATGCCTGACGCCCCCCTGAGGACCCTTTGCAAACTGTAGAGGGCATCTGGTCCTGACCCCTGGGACACTCCTGCTTCTTGACTAGTGCCCCTGGTCGGCCAGGTCGTGCTTGTGTGCCTGGCACATTATTCAAGAATTGTCACTTATTTAAACAAATAGGATAATATGTTTACATACATTAAGTCTGCTCAAAACTCCAGAGATTCCAGTGGCACTTTCTGTTCTTTGCTTTCATTCTCTTTTTTCTTTCTTTCCTACTTTTTTTTTCCAAGTTTCATTTCTGTTTTTCTCCCAGATAGTGCGGCTTATAGTGTCTTTTGTCAAGGTGAAGTATTGCGGCGTTCATTAAATCTGAGGACATTTAAGTACATTACGAATTTGTGAAAGCAAACGGCTGCATTTTCTCCTTAAATGTTTGTGCCATACTCCCATCATGCTGAATTTCACAGTGGGAGTGTGTTTTATTTTTTTTCATCGATTGTAGCATCATTATATATCGGTAGAATATAAGAAATATTTTGTGTCCCTGGACAATGAATTATCCTTTCATCATTTCTGATTGCTCCATGGTAAAGGGCATTTCTAGTGCTCCGCATTGGGGCCTCACAGCATGCAGCTGTAGCAGTCCTGTTCATATGCACATTGCTATGGAATATCGTTATAAGCTGGAAGCCAGCTCAGTGCTTCACAAACGCTCATACAAAAGGGCTATAAAATGTGCATGGATGCAGTGCGCACAGAGATTGTCAGGTAAGATCAGTGTGGGCACAGGAGAAGGACGATACATTAACGTGTTGCCCCAGGACAGACAAGCCCAGCATATGGAGAGATGGAGGGAAGAAGGGCTATAGAGGTCAGATGGAGCAGGAAACGAAGCAGGAATGGCAGGACGGCAGTCAGGCTGGAGCAAATAGAGGCAGGCGGTAAATAAGGGCATGTTCGTCACAGTCTTAAAATATTTAGTGACTTCTTTTAGGAACAGATGAGGATTCAATACCAAAAAATCCTGCAGCAGGGGGGCTATTTAATGTGATTTGTTTTATGTTTAAATGGAACAAGCTGATGTGCGGAAAGCCATCGGTGGGCTGAGGCCATACACCGTTTGTGCAAAAAGGGCCAATGTGGGCAGGAGGTCCCCTGAACACACTAAGCTGTACTTATTATTCAGAATCACATTTACCCTCTTCTTGAATTTTGAACCATACGAGACAGAAAACCTGGCCAATCAGGCGATCCCTACCAAGGCCTGTATCTCAGCATATTTGTCATTAGGTCCCACATTAACTTATATAAAAAACGAGGGATTCTTTATACAACATTAGATTGGGGCCAGAAGACAGACAAAAGACAAGCCGTCGGAGAGGCAGTGTGGAAACAATTCATCACGAGCAGAATGTCTGGCCATAATGTCGAATTCTTCCCATTTCCCTTTCATTTTCCTTCAAGACAAAGAGCACTCCAGTCACAAAGTGCACCAAACCTCTCTTCTCGGTGCTGAATGAAGAACATCTATTCAGAACACAAATCAGTGGGTGCTATCTTACACCCCCCCCCCCCCCCCCGCATACTCACAACAAGTATATGCATCTGAGCAACTGATTATTACAAGTTCCTCACAGTAGACCCAGAAAATAAGCCATTTTTTGCACCTTCTCTTCTTTCCCGACTCTTTTTATAACCCATTTTGTATTCTTCTCGGCAAGTCTCCAGCAGGGATCTTCAGGCTGGAGGAGGCGAAAGGCCCATATCCACAGTCTGAAGAGGCTTTGTGTGGGAGGGATATGGAAGGTAGATTGCTGTAATTATCGAGAGATACCTGTTCATTTAGCACACAGTCGGACCCCGCTTGCCACATTTAGGTGCCAATTAACCAGCACTGGCTATTAACAACAAGTTACCACCGCTGCTGCCTCCTCACTGATGAGATGGGGAGGGAAATGGGAAGGGGGGGGGGGGCGTGATGATGAAAGAAAAACAACACGGAAGGAAAAAAAATAAATGTCTCCAAGGCCATTGTGTGCTAATTTCTGTAGCCTTCAAATTAGCAGCGGAAGATGGTGTGAGATGGGAGGGAGAAGGAGATTAGGAGGGGCAAAAAAGAAAAAAGATTAAAAAAAAAGCCAAAGTGAGTGTGACTACAGGGTGATGGAGTGGGAGGGGTGGGGCAGTATGCAGAGAAGCAGGAAGAGGGGCAAACGGGGGAAATGACAGAAAGGAAAGGAGAAGCACAGCAAGTGGAGGGCAAAGGCTACAGCAGGCTACTGGAGATGGAGAAAGGATAAAATAAGAGAAGCTGAAGGATGAATGGGAGTGATTATGATACCATGGTGCGCAGTGTGACGTCTGATTGCCGCAGTATTCTTTAATCACTGGGGGGTGAACTGCCTGTCTGTTTCTTATAAAAGCAGAATAGTGATATACATTGGCTTGTAAGAAGCAATTACAATTCATCATAGTAAAAGAAGATAACATTTATGTCTTGAGGGAACTAGTACCATGAGAATCACCTGAAACTTCCTTACTTTTAAGGACATTTTTCAGGTCCCCATTTGGATAACCTCAATTTTATAAAAAAATCTGTGAATGCAATCAAAAGACTAAAAATGCTAAAAGTCTCATATGTTGTTTGGTTACTTATGGGTTAGGGTTAGGTTAGGGTTAGGGTTAGGGCTGGGTTAGGGTTAGGTTAGGGTTAGGGTTAGGGCTGGGTTAGGGTTAGGGTTGGGTTAGGGTTAAGGGCGTCGTGAATGGGATTAGGGTTTTTCCAATAGAACTAAATGGAAGGTCCCCATTTAGACAGGCATGCCAACGTGTGTGTGTGTGTGTGTGTGTGTGTGTGTATGGGGGGGAGGTTTGCATAGATCACATTTGGGGACCAAAAGTGTAGTAAAACCTGAAACTTCCTTACTCTTGGGGAGACTTATTCAGGTCCCCATTTGGATAACCTCAGTTTTATAAAAACATCTGTGAACACAATCAAAAAAGTAAAAGTACCAAAAGTCTTGTATTTTGGTTGGTTGCTTATGGCTAAGGTTAGGGCTTGGTGGGGGTTAAGGGTGTCGTGATTGGAATTAGGGTTTTTCCCATAGAAATGAATGGACGGTCCCCATTTAGATAGGAAGACCAACTTGTGTGTGTGTGTGTGTGTGTGTGTGTGTGTGTGTGTGTGTGTGTATTACCTAGGTAGGTTCATGACTCTGTAATTTATATGATGCTTTTAATGAATAAGTGTAGTTAAGGTGACAGGAGCATGTCACACTGCTTTTTGTTTGTCAAGAATCGACACATTAAATAATTCGCAGGCTGTAGCTCAGGTTAATAAAATGTTGCGCGAGAAATATGTACAATGTCCAAGGTACAAAAGGTCGTGAGTATATAAAGCAGAGCGAATTTGTGCACGTTCATAAAAATATTAGACGCTTAGAATATTTTACATGAAGCATGCATGTGCAGTTGAAAGAGCATGCGAATTATAAGTGGCTGACAAAGTTCAGGAAAGAAAAAACAGAGAAAAAGTGAAATACAAAAGGTAAAAAACAATAGTATTTTATTTTGTCGGAAGAAGTTTCATCAGAGAAACTTTTCAATCATGGCCAGAGAGTCCACGATGCGATGTTAATACGTTACAGATAATGGCCACGGTAATTTGTCGCTTCTTGCTCTGGGAAACATACGGTGCTATTGTTGGCATCCTTTTGTTGTGGTTAAAAGAGGGAAAAATAAGATGCAATTTACGGACTTTTAAGAGTGATCTTTCGTCAATCATAGAGAAATTACTGTTCTGAGAAGCCTATAATTAAATCCAAAGTGCTTCTTAGCGGCATATAAGCGAACTAAAATTAACTGGGCTTTATTAATGTTGTGTACTGCAGCTCTGAGCTGAGCTCTAATCACAGAGGCGGTCGCTACCTGCGCGGATAAACGCTCCTTTCTGGGTTGCACAACATGACTGCTACATGCACAAATGACTAAAGAGGGGTATAAAAATGTCTTGGTTGGTTATGGCTCACCGTTAGGCTAGGAGGAATCGGTCGTTATCATCGCTGTTTAACCTGTCCTTTTTGCTACACTGCACGACTTTTTAAGACGGTATAAGAAGTGATTTGATGTAAAGTGTCAGGATAACTTTGCTTCTGGACGATGGAGGCAGACAACAATGGTCCAGTTCGCTGGGCTCATGGGAGATTTCAGTGGCTGGTACTCCAGTGTGTGTTAGGCTATGTGTGTGTGTCTGTATATATATCTATATATATAAGACAGCACAGTGTGGCTAATGTCCCCTTAGATCTCTTGTGGTCCCTGCTACAAGCAAGGGCCAAAAAGCCGTGCTCTGATGCAAAGCAGCAGCCAGATGTTCTCCTGCATTAGGAGCTGACTGACTGTCATGTCACCCCCTAGGTTACTGCAGTCCGCTGTCTCCTCCATCTGCTGCCAGGCCCTGGAGACTTGCTGCCCCAAGCAAGTCGTGTGACTGTAGGTCAGAAACGATGGGGAGCCCCGCGCTGCCAGTGAGAGAAAGGGAGCCTAAAGCCACCATCACCACAGCTGGTCACCAGTGCCAGCTTTATGCTGAGAAAATGAAGGAGCTAAGCAAGTGCACTGAAGAAGTTCAACGATCAAAGAGAAAGTGACTTTTCACTTCTATGTACAGGGGATATTGGGTATGGTTGTAACATGGGTTGTAACACCACCAATCCCACCAATCAGGGATAGGATGAGAGTCATATGATTATTTCAGTGTTTACCCAATTCCTCCCTAAACGCACATGGTGAATATCAAGGCTAGAAACAGGTACATGCAGATTCTATTAATAAGAAAACAGATTTTGAGGTAAGAAAGTAATTTTTCAACCAACAGTATATTTTGTTTAGTATTTATACTATTGCAGACAAAATCAAATGACTTAAATAAGATTAAATTGTAGTTTATCAGGTAAACTGTGACGTATTTTTCCCCTGCTAATTTCAAACCACTATCCTACTACAGCCAGCTGAACAATAGCTAAGAGGGGTTGGGGGGGGAGGGGTTGTGACACATCTTTAAAAAGTGTTACAGCCACCCCCTTACATACAACTAAGGGTACAGAAACCAAGGAAAACAACGAGCAGGTTCAGGAAGAAGAGGCAGCCTGAGACATTCACTGATACACCAGGGAAGCAGCCATTGGTGGAAGAACAGAATAGAGCATGTAAAAAACATAGAAAGAGGGTCTTGGGAAAGACTAAAGGCAAGCAAGAGAAAAAGGAGAGGAGGTCCACCAAGAAAATGTTGAAAGCCTGTGCTGAGGATTCTGGGACTTCTGATGATGAAAACTTTTGTGATGTCTGTATGAAGCCGTTTGGCAACTCTAAGCCACAGGAAGTACGGGTGGAATGGGCCCTGTGCAGTGTCCGGGCCAACCAAGCCTGTACTCCAGGGTAACCGAGATTCATTTGTCAGCATTGTGATCAAGAATGCACACACACACACACACAAACACACACAGACACACACAGACACACACACACGCGCACACACACAAACACACAGACACACACGCACACATTTTTATTTGAAGGAAGTTTGTTCTAGGAGACTAATTTACACACACAAGTACACGTGAAAGTGGATTTGAGTTATGGTCAGTCACAGAGCCATTGTTCTGGATTGTTCGATTATTTCAATAAACCCCTTTTTGAAGCATTTTGTTTCTTTTGTTTAACTGTTATAACTTACCCCAGCATGTATTACAACTTACCCTGGTAGCGGGGTAGGTTGTATCAAATGAGCACCATGTATTTGTCATGAACTCGCGAGGTCTTTGACACTCTTGCAGAGGTTTGACTTGCTGCAGATTGTAGCAAACAAATATGGGTACTATATTATAAAAGTTTACAAACGCTAGCTCAAAAATTCAGTTAGTTATAGGTGGTAAAGCAAAAAGTGTTACAACCGTACCCATTACAGCAAATATATAAATATTTGCGTTATGCATGTCACATGCATATTAACACACATTCAAAAAGGGAAGTGAATGAATTGACACTTTACGCTCAGCCCGTTTTGAATTTAGTGAATGAGTGATGTTTAATTTCTATTTCCTTTTTTCTTTGCTTTTCATATTTTTATTGAGAATTCACTGTAGTTAAACAAAAGGGTATGAATGTTTTTTTTAGTTTTTAAATATACTTTGAATCTAAAATAGACGTTTTATTTTCAAACGTTAATTTGATGGAAAAATTGATTTTTTTTTGTCATGGCGGAATTAATCGTAGAACGTGATACTGCTGCAATCTCTATACGTGTTACGGCACTGCAAACAAAAACTCCACAAAAGACATCGGTGGTGTGTCCGCGCGCGCGTGTGTGGATCAGATATACATTACACTGTAGGGGCTACCACACTGGGATAACTTATTTTGACATTGTGGGGACCATTTTTTCTAGACCCATAAGCCGAAATTCAATTTTATAAAAACCTGTCAGTGCAATAAGAAAACTAAAAATGCTAACAGACGATTTCTTATGGTTTAGGTTAGTTTGCAACTTACGAACAAATTAGTACCGCATGGCATAGTCTAGTGTCGGCGCAGTGTTGGAGCCAGGGACGGATTACGGACCGGGCCAGCGGGGCCGCTGCCCAGGGGCCCTTGGGGTGCAGGGGGCCCGTGGGGCCCCTAGCCCAAAACAATTTGCAACGCTTATCAACAATGTATTTTCGTTTGTCTATTTTAGAGGGCCTACATTCTTTGATCCTCTGCCTACAAGGGCCCCTGACCCTATAGGGAGGGCGTTTGGCTGCCAAGGGCCCTTGAATTGTGGTGGTGGTGCTGGTGGTGGGGGGGCCTCGCGAACGTTTTGCCCAGGGGCCCACACAACCCATAATCCGTCCCTGGTTGGAGCATAGCTTGGGGTTGTCACGATCTGCCGAGCCGGGACCTGGGAAGAAGGGTTTCCTTGACAACAGGCAAAACAACACAATGGTGTTACAACGGACATACAGCTCCGCCTACAAGTTGCGTGGCGTGCCGGTAATATCCAGCTGTGGTTTTGTTCGTTATAACGGACATACAGCTCCGCCTACAAGGCGCGTGGCGTGCCGGTAATATCCAGCTGTGGTTTTGTTCGTTATAACGGACATACAGCTCCGCCTACAAGGCGCGTGGCGTGCCGGTGATATCCAGCTGTGGTTTTGTTCAGCTATAACGGACATGCAGGCTCCGCCTACAAGGCGCGTGGCGTGCCGGTAATATCCAGCTGTAGTTTTGTTCGCTATAACGGACATGCAGCTCCGCCTACAAGGCGTGTGGAGTGCCGGTGTTATCCAGCGCAGATACGTAGTCGGGATTATTAATAGTCACGTATCTGGTCAGGTAAAGTTGAATCACTACATTTACAATATAATAATCTATACCACAAATGTGTCTGCTGGGGTGTGGCATGAGTAAATGGCGTCCTCTAGTTGTGTTCTGGGCATACAGCAACTTTGGATATAGCGGACTGTTTTGCCAGGTCCTTTGAAGTCCGTTATGAAGGGATTCCACACGAGGTTAACGAAACATCCTCGTGAAATCTACTATCACGTCATTCAGTCGCCACGTGCTTCATTTGGACTTTTTTTCTATCGGAAATGTTTGGAAAAATATTGTAATAATGGATAAGCAGATATAAATTCAAAATGCACACTAAGGCTGAACGATTTATCGATTTCAAATCGAAATCGTGATTCGAAACAACGCGATTAGCAAATCTCAAAGGTTGCGATTTAGGACATACATTACACAGCAGGGTTTAAAACTGTTGTGAGAATAGTTTTCCAAATTCATGCCATGCTTCCTGTGTGACAGTCATGCTCATCAATCAGAAGTGGCCCGAGACGACGGAGTATACGCCCAAAAACAGCAAACACGTGAAACGCGAAGAAAATGCTGCATTTTCTTCTTGCCTAAATTGTTTCAGAAAAGTCCTATCATCGATAACATCGGCGACCTCCTTTTAACCACCAGCAGTGACTTACTTCAGTGTATCACACCTTTTGTTTTTGTTAATAGGCAACTGCATTAACATAATCCATCAAAACAACAATGAGACAGTCAGTAATCCTCACAGCAGCGGGGTCTGTGACCCCCAGAAAAACCCGTAAAACCCATAATACAGTCGTGTTTATGTCATATGTTTTTGTGCTCATTGATTTAAGTATTGATTTCCATAGATGTATCTTGTGAAATTAATCTTAATCCCACAACAGTAATAAAATAAAAGCCTCGCTTTAACATGAATACTAAAAGAACAGATCGCTTTAATCGCTATTACAGTTGGGTATGGGCACGTACGGTCTTATTATATAGAAAATACATTTAAAGGTGACGCATATAATGTTTTCTCATTCGTTTTGTATTTGTCGGAGCGCCAAAGCAAAGGAATGATAAGCCGCTTCATACGAAAACTGCATTTCACTTATCATTTCAAATAAACTGCAGCGTTTTTGCCAACTTTGGTCAGCCTGCCTGGGGGATATTCCACGAAGCAGGTTTAAGGGAAAGTCTGACTTTCTTTAATTACTTTCATGGAATACCCCCCTGGAGTGAGGCTTTCTGTCTGAGACGAGTCTGCACATACATTTACGTGTATGTAAGAGTTTTATTACCATGTACTGTAAATAGTCTGTAGAGTTTGCAAACCGTCCTAACGTTTTTGATGCAGCTAATTCTAAGTTCATAATGGAATAATTTAGATTTGCCATAGGATTTCTTGCGTGAGAGTCTGAAAGCGTGTTACTCAAACCCGTAGCAGTTTGCACCTCCGAACACATTTCTTTGTTTTCCCTTAATTGTTTTGTATAAAAAAAATAACCATATACATTTGTTAAAAAGCGGAAACTTCGATCAACATGAAATCACCAATAAACGTCTATTTATTCGACATTTTATGAAATGCATGCTACGTTCGAAATTTTCCAGCTTTACGATTTCAGAACAGCCTTATGAAAATTGCGGTTTTTGGTTGAGAGTGTTAGATTTGCTGCTGTTAACACTAATAACACATTGGCGCAAACAAAAAGGCTGCATACACTGAAGTAGTTCTTGCTTGTTTACTGGCGTGGGAAAAAGCGGTTCTGGTGTTATTAGGGGCCAAGTGGTTTGCTGCAAGATCGCTATTGTTTTTCTTTTTGCTGCAATTGTATTCATTATTTATTTATTTAACTTAACACATCACATCTTTAAATTCTTATCCTTTCATCAGAATATAGACCACTTCATATTTTGACGGTATCTCAGGTGGTAATGCTGCGTCATATGTTTTAATCAATATTACACGCTTAATATTGAACTGAAGCTTGACGTATAAAAAATTCTGTCGCAAATGAAATCGTAATCGCAATGTCTGTCAGAAAATCGCGATTAGATATTTTCTCAAAATCGTTCAGCCCTAATGCACACACAAGGATAGAATTATATATGAGTGCCATATATACATACACACAAACGTATTACAAAATCAATTTCCGGTTTCATATTTATAATGGTCATTCTCTTTGGAATGTTCTGGCAAATCTTAATTATGACATTATAGTATAACATGGCCAGTAATACGCAGGGGTATTTAAGGAGCATGGATACCCCAACAGATTCAGGGGGTCCAGCACTTGACAAGAGCCCTCGTATACGTTAAATTATACGTAGAATTTGGCGGGGGATGGGGCAGGTTACATTTCACCAGGGGGCCCGGAATTTCCAGGTAAGCCCCTGGTAATATACATTTAAAACTTGCTTCGATGATGCCACCGGAGAACACAAACAATATTTAAATAAATGCAGTAAATTTACAGTGATTTTGTTTATTATTTATTCGAATGAAAATTGTAAAATAACAAAATATATACAATAACATTAATAATAAATGCTGCACATAAACCGACAATTCATAATAAAACGAAATTAGTTAGATTATTGATTGTTAAGGCGGTTAATTAGTATTTCTAAATTATCCGTAAATGTCGTTTTCCCCACAAAATAGCGTTTTTTGGTTAAAGCGCATTAAGAGACGCAGTACGTCCATAAGCCGCTGTCTTATGAAACAGCATCGCCTGCTGGTTGTTTGAAGTGCTACTTCTTCGACAAAACGTTAAAGATGAACGTGCTTTCTGCGGAGTATATTTAGCTGATTCCACAGCAAACATTTAGATTGAATTGTTTCGATAACTATTTAAACATGTATTGTTAATTCCGTTTTAATGCCTGTCTTCGCATTTTCCATTTCGAAGTGTTCCAAGCACCCCTCCATCTTCTAAAGGAGTTCAATAGAAATAGCATCTATTAACCAGAGAGACAAGAAACCACACAGACTCCGGGTAAAAGATAACTCTTCTTAATCCAGGACACAACTGTTACGTTCGTTAATCAAATAGAATACAAACTGGCTTTTGAAAATAAAAGCAAATGTTACTGTATTTTTTTTTCTAAAACATTGCTATCATTTTCAATAAATAAGCTACTTTTTACAATGACATTACAAGAGAGTAAAATTAAATAATCAAAAAACAAGTCAGAAAAACAGGAAAATAACGGGTGGATGTGCATATTTAAAAGCAGAATACACATAAAAGAAAGCAAAGTTTTATTGAGACTTGTGGACTAATAATAGTATCCAATCACATTCAATATTCAAATGTAACACTAATGAACTCTGTTGACTGACAGTAAGAGCTTGTTCATATATTATCTTCTGTTTAAAGTGCACAACTAAGGACTGTCTGAAAATATTTAGTGCCTATAGCAGAAGGTAGGCAGCATAATTGGTACGATTGACACCTTCTTAAACAACTTCACTGGCCATTTTTGTTAGCTAATCTCATTCATTTATAATTGTTTCCTTTAGGATACATAAGGAATACTGCATTCACAAAACATCTGTCTGTTAAATGTGTGAAAGTAAGGTAATCCGTGGTTTAGCATTATTAAGGGCTGAATAATCTACCTATCTTTTTTCCAAGAGGTTTTCTGTTTTATTTAATCTCGAACGACTTATTGAGGGCTCTGTTGTGATCTTAGAATTGTGGATTCAAATATCCATACATTCAATCATTGCCTAAGCTATGCAAGACAGCGTCTGAGGCAGTGCCAATTAACCTCTCCCTGTATGTGCATCTGTAACACACTAAGAACCACGACACATCATGACAGAAACAGGAAAATCCTGTTACATTCAAGTCAGAGCAAAGCTGCACACAGACCCAGGGAACTGGAGAGATAGGAGAGAAACACAAAGCTGAAAAAGTGTGACAAGACAAAGAAAGACATGTGAAGGTGTGCAGCCATGGTAAAATATTGGTTAAATATTAATAGCAGCAGTCAGTGAGACAGTTTTAGTTATAGATTTAGTTTGGCTTTGTTTTAATTGTTGTTTTACTATATCTTACATTTGGGTCAATATGTGTGATTGTTGCTGTGGATGCATCAAGTATTTGAGGTCACATTACTTTCAGGATTTCGACTAGATTAACATGGGAGCCAAATCAAGACCACCGCGTGTTAGTCAACACTCAGACTTACAGCCGAACATCCCTGCTTGTAACAGAGTATGAAAATAACAGCAGAAACATACGGACATCCAGTGATCAACAGATCCATTCGAAAGGGGACATTTCTACAACTTTAGGATCACTAACATTTCAGAAATAAACATCTGTATACAGTGAAAACACTGCTGTGGTTTCTTTTAACTCAAAATTTAAAGCGGCTCCAAATCTCCATCACATGATAATTAAAGTTATAGTGTATTGTTGTAGCAAAGAAATATTCCATTGTCATAAAGTTCATGAACTGAAGTAAGTTCTCCTAATAATTTAATTATATGCTATGAAGATTTTTTTCTAGTTGGAGAACTTGATGTATTAACTTGGTGGCAGACAGCCTCTGTCCTGGTGGATCAAACTGTTATGGATTATCATGTGTTATATGCTTCATCCTCTCTCCATCCACCCACTCATCTTCTATAACTATGTGTCCAGTATACAGTGAACCTGGATCTTATCCCAGGAAGCACAGTGAACAAGGCAGCGGAACACCTTAGAACAGTGTTTCTCGGGGACCCCCAGACAGTCCATATTTTTTGATCCCTCCTAGTTTCCTGCCAGACAGTTCACATTTTTACAAGGAGGGAGCAAAAACATGGACTGTCCGGGGGTCCCAGAGGATCGGGTTGAGGAACAGAATGACAGTCCACCTCAAGACATACACTTACACCGTGGGCGACTGAGCAAATACCAGTTCATCTAAACTGCATGTCTTTCAATAAGAAACAAGAGATTCCTGGGGAAATCCACAAAACAATCAAGCAAACTGCACACACAATCTGCCAGACAGCAGAGTCAAATCCACAGCCCTGTGCGAGGCTACAGTCTACCCACTAAGCCCCCCATATTTCTCTCTGCCTGAAATTCTGAAGTATTCATTCAGTCATCAAACCAGATCACCTTTCATTTTGCCCAAGCAATTAGACAACCAATAATATAACACAGTACTGACATTGTGTTGCTCCAGTCCTGCTTTGATACATTGTATACAGGCAGTTCAGCTGACAAGCATTGATTAAGCAGCTCTGAGCATTGCTGTAATTCATAAAAACATACATTCAAAATCAGTCTACATCCAGAATTCCTTCACCTTGAGATCTAAGATGCTTGACAGAACATCCAAATTTAACCACAAGCCTGTACCTCCCCAGGTGGAATCTGGTTACTAAATTGGCTACAGCAAACACTGAGATATGAGTGAGGTAAAGAACATCTTAGGCTGCTATCCCTTCCTGCCAATGAACACAGAGATATAACACATTCTATATTACACATAGAAAGACAAAACATCATTTGGAACCTTCATGTGTATGAGGAAGTCAAGCAAATTCTCTTGAATTCTGTTCATTGGGGCAAAGTAGCAGTTTTATAGTCAAGAATGTATACAACTGACCCATCATGACTCGGCACAGAACGTTGGTTCTAGCTGGAAAAAGACATGACGGGGTGTCCAATCTCTCACATCGCATTCAAATGTGATACCTTTGGAGAGCAACAGAATCCTGGAATGTGACATCAGTGTTGACAGAACATAATGTGCTCACTGGGATCAGAACCAACCAACACACACGAAAACTGACACTTACGTGACTGTGTCGCCTACATGTGGTTATGTGGTTCGCCTTTATGTATACAGGTTAAACAACAGCCCCTGCTAGAATTTGCTAAAAAACAACAACAATGGAAAGATTGGACCACAAGTTTAATCACATAAGGTTTTAACAGAAATCTGTCCTTCTCTGGCCGTAGCTTTAAAGCACTGCCTGCCGCCTCAAAGTTCCCTTTGTAATGCCTGTTTTCGTTCAGGTGTTTTATCTGTCCCTCTCTGTCCCAGCAGGGCTCAGACATGCCCGTTACCCTGGGCACTGCCCCAGTGGGGCTCAGATACGCCCGTTACCCTGGGCACTGCCCCGGTGGGGCTCAGATACGCCCGTTACCCTGGGCACTGCCCCGGTGGGGCTCAGATACGCCCGTTACCCTGGGCACTGCCCCGACGGGGGTTGGCGTGGTTGTTGTCGAGCTGAGTTGAGCCGGACTGCAGCTTAGAGGTGGCCGCCAGCCCACATGCCTCGCAGGCCAGCGCCAGCTGCCTCAGGGCATCCAGGGCGTCCACCTTGGCACTGCGCAGCAGGTCGCACTGGCCCTGCAGGGGTAGGCATGTCCCAGTGGTTACAGCACCATCACCATGCTGTCAGCAGAATGTCACTGCTGACTGTGTGCAACGTTACATCATTTCATTAAGGATTACCATTACAATTGAACAGTAGTTAAACAATGCTTTTTTATACCCCAAAAGTCATCACTTGAACTCCCAACCACAGGATATATGTGACTATTATCACTGATAGGAGATGCTATCAACGCCAAAAAAAAAGGTATAAGAGTGAGGGAAACTCTCCCGTTTTCCTGTATATTCACCCCGATCTCACACTCTGCTGAGGGAGGACAGTCATGTCGTTTCTGGCAGCCTGAACACAACATGCTGAGGGTTTCATATACGGACCCCAGAGGTTAAAAAACATTTATACAATTTGTTCATCTCTCTGAAAATGTCTCAGCATCCTGAGAAAAGGCAAATATTTTCATGGCTGCATAAAAAGGTGTAGAAGCTAAAGAAATTATTCATAATAAGCAGGGGGTTTGATAAGATCTGGCTGCCTCCATCGTGAGCTCACACCTTCAGCACGGTGATGTTCCAGGCGAAGCTCTCCACCGCTTTGCTCTGCTTGCGCCCCTTCAGCCCCTCCTTCTCCCCCAGCCTGGGCAGGTCCTCATGAAACTCCATCCCTGATAGGGTGAGAAATGGCCGACATCATCACCTTGTCACCGGTGACTGGTCAGTTGATCTGTCTGCAGTCTTGTATACAGCCCAGTCAATCTCAGGTATGGCAGTGTGACCTTGGAGCAGATGTGAATACCCCTCTCCGACCTACATCTGCCAAGTCTAAATGTAACAGCAATCAGTCAAGGCTGTTTTCAGCAGTGATTAGTGGTTAAGTCCCCTGCTAAATATTTACTTGCTGATTTCTCTCAAAAATGCTCTCTCGAAAGAATATGCCCTTCAAATCTCATAACAAAACTTGTGGGATAAAAGCAAAAAAATTCTACACCGAATGTAGCAAGGCCAAACAATAAGATTTTCTTAATGCAGCAGAAGTAATGATACATGAAATAATCATTTGGTCCATGACATATCTTTATTATCCCAAAACTGAACAGGCAAGTATGTTGCTTAGTCATAACTAACAGATTTGTAATCCAGGAATCCAGGATCTTTAGTTTTTTCTCCAAAAGTATCTCTTTCTGTCACAGCTCCCCCTCCTTTTTCAAGGCTGGGTGTCTGTCACTTATCTGTCACTTATCTCCCCCCCCCCCCCCCCAAATCATGGGCACCCAACATTCCGCACACAACTTCAGCGCGGCACGCTGCATAACTGTGGCCACCAGAGGGAGCTCATCAGCCACTGCAGAACACAGTATTAACCGCTGGAGAGATGTTGCCATTAAAAACAAATGCTAAATCAGTTGCTTGTTTTCTTACTAGTATAAACACATATTTTCAGCTAACCTGGATAAAACTGTGAGGCCTCTACTCACCATCCTTCTGCACCTGGGCAATTCTTTCCTGAATGGAGTCTGCGTTCTCAGTCACTTGTCTGTGTGCCAGCACCATCTGAGAGGGACAGACATTTGCATGGATGTGAGCCCGGCAAACCGCGCCCATCCAGCTCAGAAGGAGAGATGCAGGAGCCCCATGAGTGACAGATACACAGGCGCATGCCCATCTGCCGATGGGTATAAACATGCAAATGACTATTCATCACGCGTGTCCTTCAGGGAAAGCCTTGGGAGAAGGCATCTGGGCTGGGCCCTTGTGGGCGGATTCCAGAACAGAATCCACCGTACATAACGGATTACCTATCTGCAGACCCTGCAGATGGGGAACATTCCAGAAACATGCCACTGTGTGCTTTGCACAGGCCAAAGGCAAAACTCCAGTCGACTGGCCTTGCCTCATGATTCCCACAATCCAGATATTTTTAACACTGCTGCCCAACAAGGCTGCCAAGCCAAAGTGCATGGAAAACCTTGAGGTCCCCAGTGCCCCAGCTATGAAAGACGTGCTCGTACAAGACAGAGCACCATGCAGTGCGTTTGTCACGGAGAGCAGCTGCACGTCCACCAGAACCCTAGTGCTCAAGCTCGCTTGCACACACACTCCTTCTGCTCCACACGCCATCTAACACGCCTGCCCAAAAAAACGCCCACTCCTTCACTCATACATGAACACCAAGTGGAATTCAAACTAAAAATTACTTATAAGGTGCATTAAAGGGTTTGTTTTGTATAAGTATCCCTAGTTTGGTGTCATCATTTTGGGCAACAATCTGTCAGCGCAATGAGAGAAAAGTCAAACACATACCACTTTAGCATGCACTTTGTCATACGTGTTCACCAGACTGCATGTGTTGCCTTAAACAAATCAATGCAGGAAATAATTCCTACTTCCATGCAAAATTAAACTCAAAAAGAAACAACAGACAAAACAAAACAGAAACAACAGACAAAACAAAACAGAAACAACAGACAAAACCGAACCGATTCATTACTGTCATTACATAAGTATTACATACGAAGCATTTATTTTTTTGTCGTTATAATAGATGAGCAGTCGGAAGGTAAAAAGATTTTCAGTCCAGATGATACAGAGGTTTCTGACTCTAATCGATGAGTGATGCTATATTTTTTACTAATATTAACCTGTGACTTTGGAATGTTGAATCCATGTGTCACATATACATATAGACCTATTCCACTGCACTGCTTGTCAGCACTACGTTAATTTTAACTCACTGCAGGATTGAACTATAAATTAAATAATCATATAGAAAAAATAAACAAAAAACACATGAAAGCTTTCAGATACGAAAAAAGCCGAATGAAACACATTGAATATTTAAAGTTAGAAGAAAAATTTATATTATAATAGTATAAATGAGGGGGCAGCATGGTGGTGCAGTGGTTAGTACTGTTGCCTCACACCTCTGAGATCCGGGTTCAAGTCTCCGCCTGGGTCACATGTGTGTGGAGTTTGCATGTTCTCCCCATGTCGTCGTGGGGTTTCCTCCGGGTACTCCGGTTTCCCCCCACAGTCCAAAGACATGCTGAGGCTAATTGGACTTGCTAAATTGCCCGTAGGTGTGCATGTGTGAGTGAATGGTGTGTGAGTGTGCCCTGCGATGGGCTGGCCCTCCATCCTGGGTTGTTCCCGGCCTCGTGTCCATTGCTTCCAGGATAGGCTCCGGACCCCCCCGCGACCCAGTAGGATAAGCGGTTTGGAAAATGGATGGATGGATGGATGGATGGATGGATAGTATAAATGAGAATAGCAGAAACATCATTTGTTACCACAGTTCCATGGTTGGTTATTTTAATGTGGCTTGTGAATCGTGGGTTTGTGTCGAAATGGAAGGCGATACACAGCTGGGCAGCTAAAACGTGTGTCTGTGCTCGTGGGGTCATTGTATATATAAATCTGTGCCCATTTATATTCACCCGCACACCTACGTCTGTGTGCCTGCATGTATGTGAGTGACCCTGAATGCACGCAAGCTGTTCACACAAAGCCAATAAGTCACAGGTGGGTGAATGGGCTCATTGTGTCGTGAGTAATAAAAACCCACAGAGGTTTGCAGTTTTGTCAGTGGGTGCATGTTCTTCAGATGGTGCCGAGTCACTCACCGCATCGTAGGCGCTGAGCAGCTTGCGTGTGGCGTCCGGCAGGCTGCCCACCGGCTCCAGGCATGGACAGCCATCCTTCAGGACCAAGCAAGCGGCGGGGGGGCCCTCCACAGTCTGCAGCCGTGGGGCCAGGCTTTGGATGCACTGCTTCAAATTGGCCACCGGGGGGAGTCCACACTGCTCTTTGAAATTGACTGTTGCATTCTACAATGTTGAAAATTAGTCACCAGACTGAGTTTTTTGTATAATATATACTAAGAAAGCTCACAATATGGTGATGACAGGATAGATGACGCAGAATGAGAATAATTTACGCTGTTAGAACAATCAATTCAGTCAGCTTCACTTCATAGGACTGTGCTGAAGCTGTCCTTCATGAAGTTACATACAAAATCAAGGGAAGCAAGTTCCAAAAGCAAGAAGACAAAAAGAGAGAAGAAACGAGCCAGCTGTTCGTTCCCTTGTCTCACAAAAGTGGCGCGACATTCTCATAATAATGCAGTGGCAAGTCACAGAGGGTTCCGGAAGAAAAGGATGCTGCAGCAAAGATAAGCGAAGGTTCTCAGGACCTGGACACGTGGCTGACGTGATCAGGGCTGCTTTGTGATTAACAGCATACCCTCCTTTGCTATAGGACAGTGACTGAATCTGACAGGTGGCAGAGACCCAAGCTGACCTGGTTCTTTACAGTTCTAATGGCTGTCAAAGGATTAACAGGTCAGCCTGGACTTAACCACCAGGATGAAGCCCACACACACGGACCACTGAGAGTCAGCGAGTATGTATGTGGTGATGGGGGGGGGGGGGGGGGGCTGCATGTAAGAATGCCTGCTGCTCCATGGAAAATCACAACATGCGTTTCTTATATAATGCAGTATAATGTTCAGTGGTGACTTTCCCCCTGTACATAAGGGAAACGGCCTCATCCATTTTGCTGCCTTTGATCCATAAAGTGCATGACAACTTGCTGCACACAGCCCAACCTCTTATATAGACTGAAGCCCTAAGCCAAATGATTTCACTCTACATTCATGTGCCACAATATGGAAACAATGGAACGTGGATAAGGTATTTCTCCTCCCAGACAAAGGTAGACCTTTATATTCATGCCTGCCTTTGATAAATAAAAGCATGCTCTGTTGAGATAAGAAGGTAAACACAAAGAGAATGCCCGTTTGATCTCCTCTGTTCATGATATTTAAAGACGTACATTATCTATTCCATGAGTCATGAAACCAGGATCAATGGCAGTAAGGATTACAGAAGCCGGGCCGACTGAAGACCAGCATCCAGTGCGAGTTACACTGCACTCCAGTGCTGCCTTAATGTGCTTTAACAGCTTAGCTCCAGCTTGCTCTGTAACTGTTCCCCATCACGAGACACGGAGCTTTATTTCTGCAGTCTTACCTGGGCGTCTTCCCGCAGGTCCGCGGCCTCCCTCAAGGGGGTGCTCACCGAGCGGAAGGTGTCATCCAACACCTTGATGCCGGTACTGCGCAGGGTGACATACTCGCGGCCGCGCCTCGCCCCTCTCCGCACAGACAGCCCCCTCCGCTGGGCCTTGCCCCCGCCCCGCCGGTTGGTGATGGCCACATGTACGAAGAGGCTGGCGTGGGCCAGCGGCTCTCCCAGCAGCCCCAGCAGGGGCACGGTGCGGTAGCCAGGCTGCAGGCACTCGAAGGCCACACTGTACTGGCCGATGAAGTCATCACCGATGTAGTCATCGTCCAGCACCACGAAGCGCAGGAGGGCCAGTTCCGGAAGGTTCACCTGGGGCCAAGGGAATGGCAAGGCAGGCGCACGTGCGAGACCTTAGAGGAGCTCACCGATATTTACACAGACACCATGTACCATGCCCTCTGTGCCCCGAAGGACAAAGGCATTACACTTGGTGCAGAATGGCAGCAACACTGCATCACTGAAGAGGAGTGACATGCACATTAGAAGGTAAACAGAAGAACAAAAGCTGCCAAAGAATGAATATGATAAAAAACATCAGACACTAGCAGATGCAAATTCTAAATATCTGTACTAAATATGTAGGGGAGTCAGTTTATCCATTTCAAAACCCTTCCTAAAGTCACTCCAGGAACCATCCAATATACCCGTGTATTTCTTGACTAAACTACTACCATGCTAAGCTTGGCTAATCAATACTTCATCAAATTATTGAACTAATTAAGTTAATTAATTAAATGAGCTGGTGGTGAAAATAAATGAACACATGGAATGGCTGGGGTGCCCCTGAGGAGAGGTTTGAGTACTGAAGCGGCATTCATCTAGCCATCCGACAAAATATCAGTAACTTTTTGGAGAACAGAAGGAATTCATACTACCTAAATAGTTTTAAACATTTTCTTTGTCTCCCTACAAAATCTGCACAATACAGCACATGCTCTGCAAATTCCAGAAACACACAGACAAGGCCGGCTCTACAAAGCCAGCACTGTCTGCTAAAAGGCTTGGGGTTATCTTTGGTTCTGATGAACCACACCAAGCACTACAGGAGGAAACTCTGCTGGTTACCTCCAAGCGTGACGCTAACTACTGAGCAACGACGCTAACAAAGTTAGTCGTGACCTAAGGGGTGGCATTCCAAAATGACATCACAATGGCCTTACATATGATTATGCTGAAGACTAACAATGGGCCGCCAGGCAGGTAGTTCACTGGTTTAAGAATGAAACATTGAAGAATAACCAGGAGGTCACCTATCTCAGAAAAAGACAGGGGGCTTTCCCCCATTGACCATACTGTTGGAGTCTTCCGCACTGTATGAATGGAGTGTGCCCTAAGGCCCATTAGTATGAATTGAGTGTGCCCTAGGGCACATTAGTATGAATGGAGAGTGCCCTAAGGCCCATTAGTATAAATGGAGTGTGCCCTAAGGCGCATTAGTATCAATGGAGAGTGCCCTAAGGCGCATTAGTATGAATGGAGAGTGCCCTAAGGCACATTAGTATAAATGGAGTGTGCCCTAAGACGCATTAGTATGAATGGAGTGTGCCCTAAGGCGCATTAGTATGAATTGAGTGTGCCCTAAGGCGCATTAGTATGAATGGAGTGTGCCCTAAGACGCATTAGTATGAATGGAGTGTGCCCTAAGACGCATTAGTATGAATGGAGTGTGCCCTAAGGCGCATTAGTATGAATTGAGTGTGCCCTAAGGCGCATTAGTATGAATGGAGTGTGCCCTAAGACGCATTAGTATGAATGTACATTGACGTAAATGGCAAGAGCAAAGGGTGATACTACTTTCCCACTGTATTTCAATCTGCTTTTTGTCTTTTCTTTGTTCTAGTAGTTTTCATGATTTCTGAAATATCCTTCAAGTGCTGGAGTTTTCAGTAAAATTCTGGGTAAACGCCTTAGTCTTGGAGGAGAAAACAGTGTATCTGTCCAACACTGTCCAACAGGCATCATACAAAAAATGTTTTAATTTATGGGCAAAGCTGTCTAGAAAAAAGGCTCTGGACTCGAAAGTGTGTGAACCTTGAGATTTTTTAAAATCCATTAGACACAGAGGTTGGGGTAGCTGGAAGCTTGTTCTGGCTCTGGTCTGAGAGGTTGTTCTAGATTCTAGATAGAGGTTCAAGGGTGCAATGTGGCAGTGAGGGTTTATTACGCTGTCGGAATAGGAGACAAAGCGACCAGGCTACGGAGCAGGACTTAGGGAGGGGGCATGACACCCATCTGATAGAGACTACAAAAGCCTGGAGTAATGAAGTGCGGTGACCCTAACGAGCCATCTGAAGGGCACCAGTGAGTGTGCACTGGGGAGACCAGGAGTGCAGTGTCGCCATGCCATCAATCACGGGCCAAAATCCATCCACACGCGTAAAAGCCACTACAGTCACGGCCCAGAACACCTGATTTATATCTCACAATACAGTTTGGAAAAATGACAAGACCCAATGTGTGACTGGCTCCCGAAATAGCTGTGTGACAGACCTGCTTAGCGAGGCCCTCTCTCCCACACAGGTGACTGCGGCTTACAGTGCGGGGGGGGGGGCGTCCTCTGTCTCGACACAAGTTCGGGACTCGCTGGTGGTGAGCTGTCGCAAGTCCCATAAAAATGAAATACTACCGTCATCAGGGAATCGGTTTCTGGCTCAGACATTCCGCAGAACAGCAGTTATGACACCCGAGAACAGCGATCGCCTGCAGCCTGGTGCAGCTCATGTGACAGCCACTCCGCTCTCACACGTGACCGCGACCTTCTCCGCCCTCAAATGAGGCTCGCGCCCTCCAACAATGGGCGTGATGCTGGGGGCCCGGTAAACAATTTCAGAAAACGGAGTCCTGCGAAATACCAAGGTGCCGCTTGTGTGAACATTTACAGTGTCACCAAGTTATGTTTACCTGGTACGTTTTTTTTATGCAGTTAATGAACATTGTAGTTTTTCCTGAACAGCTCCTTTTAGACAACTAATCCATCCATCAATCATCCACACGGGGACACAGTAAGCCTGGACCCTCCACAGGAAACCGGGACACGAGACGAGGGTACACCATGGACAGGAGGCTGGTGCAGGATCCCCAAGCGATCGTTATTGTCGGCGGCTGGCAGAGCACCCAGCAGGTCTCACCTGGAATTCGAAAGTCTCGTCAAAGAGCGGGTCGTCCTGGTTCTGGGCGGCGGTGCGTGTGCGCTGCTCTGCGCAGTCGGCCGGTACGCCGTGCAGTTCCAGCACCACGTAGGGGTCGATGACCTGGCCCTTGGCACCGGCCCCCTGTGGCTTGGGCAGCCCGTGGGCGCTGATCACCTTGACCCGCAGGGTCTGGGGCGGCACCCCCGGCACGCAGCCCTGCGTGTCAGCGCTGAAGTAGGAGACGGCCTCGCGCATGACGGCGGGCCGCAGCACCAGACCGCAGCTGCCGTTCTGGGCGAAGCGTGCCCGCTGCAGGTCCAGCATGGCGCCGGCGGTCTGCTGGTTCAGCGCCACCAGCTGGCACCCCCCCTTCCAGAAGTCCTGGGGGTTAGGGTTGCCGGAGTCCAGCCGCACAGAACTTGGCCGCACCCTTGTAAGGAACCGCTTGGTGAAGCTCACCAGCTCCTCGAGGGATTCGCTGGCCAGCCTGGCCGCCTCGCCCTCCCCCAGGGAGCACAGGGTCCAGCACGGGGGCATCACCTGGGCCATGGGGCTGCTGGGGGTGCTGGGGCTGCTGGGGGGGGACCGTGGCGCCACTCGGTGGCTGTAGAAGCTGCGGCTCCCACCGCGAGCCACTACCACCAAGTCAGACAGCTCCCGGCACAGGCGTAGCTGGCAGGTCTGTGACGGAGGCGGTACCACCAGCACCACCCCCGCGTCCTCCTCCCCGGGGAGAGTCACTCGCCGGCCCGCCAGTGGACCCCCGATTCCAAGCTCCTCCTCTTCCTCTGACACCTCCCCATCAGATGCCTGATCTTCTTGGGGCAGCTTCTTGCCCACCAGCAGCACCCGGCCCTTTAGCTCCTCGGGAGATGGCAACTGGGCTCCCCGGACCCCCAGCAGCCCATTGGGCGACAGAGGGGTGTAAAGTCGTGCCCCGAAGACAGTGCGCAGGTGTTGGGCCAGGACACGCTGCTGAGCCAGGGAGCAGTTCTGGCATAGGTACAGTAGCAGCGGGTAGGGCGAGGTCAGGAAGGCGTACTTGTTGATCACCTCCAGCGCATTGTGGATGGTGATTGGGGGCATCTGGGAGAGTAGGGAGTGCTGGGGGTTGCGCTCCATTCCCAGAAGAGGCTCGTCATCCGGGCCATCCCTGACGCCCAGCTCCAGGCAGCGGCACCCAGCCTGCAGGGCCTGCAGGAGCCCCCCAAGCTCAGCACGCCCATGCACCTGGTCCTCCAGCAGGTAGGAGCGGTAGGAGGCACTGATGTAGTAGTGGGACAGCGGCAGTGTCATGTCCTGACACACCTCCTGGTGCTCAGGGTCAAACAGGTAGCACTCGGGTGACTGCAGATAGCGGGTGAAGCCATCCAGGCCCAGCAAACCCTTCTCCCTGCCCTGGGAGGATGGCTCAAAGCGCCGCACGATGTCCAGGCAGCCCTCAACCGTGGCTAGAGGAAGGCCCTGCTCCGTCTCCAGGAAGAGCCGCAGGTCCTGGCCATCCAGGCACTCGCGGTCCTTGGAGAGCTGCACCAGGAGGAAATAGACATCGGCTCGGGTGCAGAGCTCGCAGTAAGCCTCCTGAAACTCCTCCAGCGTGACGTGGGAGGTCAGCTTCTCCTTGCTTCGCTGGATTTCCTTGAATTTCAGTTGGACCTTTTGACATGGGTGTACAAAGCAGAGCAGTAAACACGAAAAGGAAGAAAAATGAGGAGGTGAGATGTGGAAGGGAAGGTGGCACAGTCATTTACAATGGATGTGTCACCTGATTACACCAGGTCCTCCCTGGATATCAGGCCCCGCCTACTGCTGCCATCAGTGTCACTGTTCTGCTTTTAAACATCACTTCACCCCAGGGTCCAACTTAACAAAGCTGATTCAGTCAATCTGAATGTCTAAGAGTCCACCTGCTTTGGCCAGTATGCCATGGGAACACATTATTCCCAAGGATGCACGCAACTGGTACACAAGTACGCTCTCACCTTTAAAAGCAATACGTGCAGTGATTGATTGTTGTAACAGCACAAATGTGTACATATTTTATGTGCATTTGCGTTGCTATGACTAGAAATTATTGTGCATTTTAAATGCACATAAAATAATATGCATTTGCACTGTTACAATAGTCCAGGGGTCTCCAACTCCGGTTCTGGAGAGCTACTATCCAGTAAGTTTTCTATCATACCTGGCTTCTGATGAGTCATACCTGCACTCAGGCAAATACCAGGAGCAGGTGAGGCTCATCAGAAGCTAGGTAGGATAGAAAACCTACTGGATAGTAGCTCTCCAGGACCGGAGTTGGAGACCCCTGCAATAGTCAGCTGCCACATGTATTGCTTTTAACGTGAATGTGTACTTGTGTACCAGTTATGTGCATCCCTCATTATTACTACAATTTGCAGGCATTCCTCTACAAGAACAGCTACACCATTTATAGATCTAAAAACAGACTATACGATTCTTCAGCATGAGTTGTCCGACAGGATGCTTGCTGTAAAAACATGATAATTTATTGGACTCTAATGACCCTTTCAGACAGTAAATTCTGTATATTATACTCTGGAACTAAGGTGTTTACGGCATGGGCTACCTTAGCCTCTTTGATGCCGGGGTAGAGGCTGCAGATGGCAGCTACAGCTGCATCTTCCGAGATGATCCCGTAGCCGTCCTCGTCCCACTTGCTGAACTCGGAGGCCAGCCAATCTCGGCGCGTCCGGCTGCCGGGGCTGCCTTCGTCGGCCTCGCAGCAGGACGTCGGGTGGGAAATCAGGTAGCGTAGACCCGTCACCCAAATGTTAGCCACATCTGGTGAGAGCGCCACCAGGTCGAGGGACTGGTACTCGTCGCCGTAGATGATGGAGAAGGCGGCCTCCTCGGGCAGCTGCTCGGCGGGGCCGTTGTGGCGGAACGTGTCGGTGCTCTTGCCCGTGCGCACCTCGCGGATCGCGGTGATGTCCAGCCGGGCGCGGTCCCCGTCCTTCTTGGAGGGCTCCCAGCGCAAGCAGGTGAGCTCCGGGTCCAGCGTGTAGAAGCGGCAGTAGATGCGAGAGCTGGGTCGCACCTTCTTCAGCTCGCAGCCGCCCTGCATGAAAGCCAAGCAGTCGCTGGCGCTGCTCACCTTCTTCTCAGAGGGCATGCTACTGAATGACACTGTCTTCTTCCTCCCGCCACCCACTTTCTGTACCGTCGGGTCCTGGGATAGAAGAGAGAAATGAAGCGAGAGCACAGATACCGTCAGTGCCACCGGTTACACTAACTGCCAGTCACACGCCACGTGCTGCAAGCGTAACACCGAGAAATAACCTCTGTGCAAGACGGAGAACACCTCGAAACCTCCGTGGTTCTCCTGAACTGAAAATAAACAAACCCTTAGCGTGGGTAGGAACTACACCAAGTTCCCATACAGGTGTGTTTTTATTCCAGTTCTTCCAGGCTGATAGCCAACATCTCAGTGAGTTCTGCCTTATTCATACTTGAACATTTAAGTGAGGATCGGCAGACTTCATCAGTAATTCACTACTGGTTGCTGGTATCATCTGTTTTTAGGAAAAGTCATTTAAAAACAGCATGAAACAGTATTCGTTCCAGTTTCATCACAAAGAGATTATGAGTAGCTGTGCTTGTAACGTCTTAAAAGGTGAGTGAAGCTGACCATAGTCAAACCTGTTGCATATAACGCAGCAGTATATTCCTTCCATATTTAAAAATATGGAATTTTCAAAAAAAATTTCAAGAGTAATAACAGGTGCAGCATTTACTAAACCTGTAGTCAGATTTTTCAAAAGCAGATCAACACCAAATGCCGTTGTATACACAAGAAGCAAGCAACCATAAGGATAACATAGACAGACATGGGGGGTGTGGACATATATAAGGACATCACAGACAGGCATGGGGGCTGGGGGCATATATAAGGACATCACAGACAGGCATGGGGGCTGGGGGCATATATAAGGACATCACAGACAGGCATGGGGGCTGGGGGCATATATAAGGACATCACAGACAGGCATGGGGGCTGGGGGCATATATAAGGCCATCACAGACAGGCATGGGGGCTGGGGGCATATATAAGGACATCACAGACAGGCATGGGGGCTGGGGGCATATATAAGGACATCACAGACAGGCATGGGGGCTGGGGGCATATATAAGGACATCACAGACAGGCATGGGGGCTGGGGGCATATATAAGGACATCACAGACAGGCATGGGGGCTGGGGGCATATATAAGGACATCACTGACAGGCATGGGGGCTGGGGGCATATATAAGGACATCACAGACAGGCATGGGGGCTGGGGGCATATATAAGGACATCACAGACAGGCATGGGGGCTGGGGGCATATATAAGGACATCACAGACAGGCATGGGGGCTGGGGGCATATATAAGGACATCACAGACAGGCATGGGGGCTGGGGGCATATATAAGGACATCACAGACAGGCATGGGGGCTGGGGGCATATATAAGGACATCACAGACAGGCATGGGGGCTGGGGGCATATATAAGGACATCACAGACAGGCATGGGGGCTGGGGGCATATATAAGGACATCACAGACAGGCATGGGGGCTGGGGGCATATATAAGGACATCACAGACAGGCATGGGGGCTGGGGGCATATATAAGGACATCACAGACAGGCATGGGGGCTGGGGGCATATATAAGGACATCACAGACAGGCATGGGGGGTGGGGGCATATATAAGGACATCACAGACAGGCATGGGGGCTGGGGGCATATATAAGGACATCACAGACAGGCATGGGGGCTGGGGGCATATATAAGGACATCACAGACAGGCATGGGGGCTGGGGGCATATATAAGGACATCACAGACAGGCATGGGGGCTGGGGGCATATATAAGGACATCACAGACAGGCATGGGGGCTGGGGGCATATATAAGGACATCACAGACAGGCATGGGGGCTGGGGGCATATATAAGGACATCACAGACAGGCATGGGGGGTGGGGGCATATGCTATATGGACAAAAGTATTGGGACACATGGCCATTACCCCCAAAGTCATTCGAGTCACTCTGGCTCCATGCAGGCCAGTCAAGTTCTTCCACACCAAATTCACCCAACCATGTTTTTACAGACCTTGCTTTCTGCACTGGGAGAGAAACTAAGAATTCCCTTCACTGGAACTAAGAGGCCTAGCCCAACCCCTGAAAAACAACACCATACCACTATCCCTCCTCTATCAAACTTTACAACTGGCTTGACAGGTAACGTTCTCCGAACACCCGCCAAAGCCAGACTTGTCCATCAGACTGCCACACAGAGAAGTGTGATTCGTCATTCCACAGAACACATTTCTACTGCTCCAGAATCCAGTGGTGCCATTCTTAACACCCCTCTTTCCGACACTTGGCATTGCTCTTGGTAATGTGAGGCTTGCATGCAGCTGACTGGTCATGGAAGCCCATTCCATGAAGCTCCCAAGCCACACAGTTCTTATGCTGGGGTTAATGCCAGAGGAAGTTTGGAACTCTGCAGTTATTCAGTCAACAGAGTGTTGGTGACTTTTACGCACTATGCACCTCAGCACTCAGCGACACCAGAGACCGCCATCTTACTGACCGAGCCAGACATACCCCAAATCAACAAAAAGCTTTCACAAACTTCCCCAGGCCATTGGAATTGAATGAAACCTGCACTAGTGACGGAAATGATGGAAGTTTTAGAGATTGCAGAACTTTATTCCAGTTACTCCATTTACTTATGATACTTGTAAAACATTCTTTGATCGTTTATAAACATTACCACCAATATTTGTGTATTAATTTTTAAAGCACAATGGCAAAAATGCTAGGTGTTTCCACAGTTTTGCCCACTAGCGTACACACCACTGGAAAAAATACTTGGAAATACAATGTGCTTCGGTAGACCACAAGTCATAGTATAACATGATGGTCTTTAATTCAAGGACATCACGGACAGCCCTGCAAATTTCACAAAGATGAAGGCGTTTAAGGTAGTGCCTGAAATAGATGAGATGCAAAAGGAGATATTTTCCATTCAAGAGTCAACCTTTTGTCCTCAAAATGTCCTGCTTGGGGGCTAAAGGCTGAGCAAATGATTAAATATAGAAGCAGCGTAACTTGACATGACCAAGCCCCATCTGATCAATAATGCAGATGACTCAGTGAAAACAGAGCCTGGATCCGTCCTGCAGCAGGGGACCAGGCCACTATTACTGCCTTTCATGATGCCCTCGCAGATCCTGTCCTGGACTCCTCACGCAGAAATGGCAGGGTTGAAATGGCAAGTTGTCTCTCTGAGACTCATTTGTCACTGGCAACCAAAAGGCCAAGAACAAACCGAACAAATGGCTGGATCAGGGAGACCAAGTCACCCAGGGTTTAGACAAAAATAAAAGGAGATAAAGTCTCAGTGAAAATGTCGAGGCTTTGGCAGGCAGTGTCTGGCAGTGATAGAACTGATTCCCAGCCTTGATGTCCATTTCAGAGGTATGCATCAACTTGGCTTAAAGTGGAATGAACCATTTTCCTACTTAAGGGGGCATTGGGGAATATGTTGGCATCAGAAATAGGGGGTACACAACCCCCCAACATTGGGAGAACCCCCCCTTCTCAAAAATAAATACATAAAGTATGTTCCTTATCTATTATTATGAATCTGTGTGTTACTGAGGTTAATTTGCTGTGCATGCAGAGCATGGGAATGAAACACAAGCCTAAAAAAGACTGCAGTCCTGTATCAGACAAACTCATTTTATCATATGGGTCAGTGTTTTTTGGTTATGATTAGTTGTGAAAATTCTCCCTAATCAGTGTTAGTCATATATTAAAATGACTTAGTCTTACTCTAAAATTCTTTCTAAAATCGCCTTCTTTTATGATGTAACTATTGCATGTGTGTCCATTGTGGTGTCACTATATTCATCGCACCCATCCCCCCGCCTCTTTGCCTGGGCAAATTCGGTCCCCCCCAGTGTGAAACTCCTCCCAACACCACTGCTGGTGGTGCAGCAGGAAGCACTGTTTCATCACGCCTCCAGTGCTGGAAGTGTGACTTCTTCCCCCACTGTGTGCAGTTTGCATGTTCCCTCCATGCTGCTCTGGCTTTCTCCTAGTACTCCAGTTTCTCGCCCATTGTCAGTGAGTGTGTGCCCGCCAATGGCCTGGCATCCTGACTGGGGAATCCCCCATAGTGCCCAGTGCTTCCTTACACAGACTGCAGGCTAACCCCATAACCCTGCTCTACCTAAGAGGAAGAAAGATGAGTAATGTGTGTTTTTATTTTCGATTTTTACACGGACCCTAGCTTCTGAACAGAAGAGTGTTTTTTGTGCAGGTGTAGGCATTCAGCACACAGATATGTGAGCAGTTGAATATGTCATGCTATAATTCCCACACTCAGGGGGCCCAAGAGATCATCATACCTCAACCCTACCTTACATTGCCTTTTATAAGCAGCACAAGTCAGTTCGCTGGCTTGGTATTCACTATGATTTGCCATCCTGTTGTGTCATTACCAAGTACAAATGCTCCTAATGCCTTCCCACAAAACTGATTGCTAGACTCCACTTCAATCATATGCCTGATTCCATCCAGACATTTGAACTGTATTAATGTAATCTATCCATCTGTAAGGCTGCTGCAGTAACAAATGGCTAGCCTGAGCGCAGTGTAACCACCCCTCTGCCCTCCCCCACATTGTGAGTGGGGAGTTTGTATGTCTGAATGCCTACTTTGAGTCCCATGCTTTTCTCTCTGGCACGCTTGTTATGCAAACTGACACATCTAATTTGTCCGTCGTGTGTGATTACATGTGTGACTGTTTGCGTGCCCTATGAGGGACTGACACTCCATCCAGGATCTTCCCCAATATTGTTCTCTATGCTTACTGGAACAGGCTCAGGGTTCCCCAAGACCCAGCACTGGGTAAGTGTCTAAAAGATGGATGGATGAATGGATGGATGGATGGATGGATGGATGGATGGAAGGGCTACATAACAATCTCAATTTAAAAAAATTAATTTACTTTATTCCTAAGCAGCATCATAGAGAATAGATGTGTCAATACTTTTCCTTTCAACAAGCACTCGTCAGGAACATTTTAATAACCCCCATGATGGTCACCCTCCCATGGACAAACACACAACTATTTACATGAATGTATCAGAAGATTCTTAATGATCTGGGCAGTGTCTCTTTAATAATCACACACATCACGGTCTTGGCCCCATAGCGCCACATGAACGTTTATTACCAAGATAACGTCAATTTCACAGCAGCAGATTTACAACCGCAAGACCAGGCAACACTGAAATCCATCTACATCCCAGCTGTACTGACCAAGAGCTCAATATTACCATCTAAGGTTATTCTGTCTTTATTAAGTCGGCAAAGACAGACATCTTCCATGTTACGGCATCCATCCATATTCATGCTGATACACCGTTGAAAGTTTAGGATTCTTTCCCACTTCATCTGTCCTATTTAGTTGAGCTATTGAAGATATAATGGCCATTGGAGGGTAGCCAGCTAAACTGGGAGCTTGTGCATCACAAGTATCTGCCGTCATATCCAGCAATCCCAGATTAACATGAACAAGCCTGTTTGTACTTCATCAGCAGCTGGAGCTGCTCTCTCCAGAGAGTCTCTGTGCCTTTCGCTCACAGACCAAGCAGAGCCATGATCTCTCACCCTGATCCAGAATCAGTTTCAGAATGTTTTTTTGACCTAAATTGTTCACTTTTCCCTGTGGGACATCTGGGTCTTTTGGCGTGATGGCAGCTCCTGACAGAGGCTAACCTCCATGCAGCTGGGGCCATCTGTAGGGCCTTTGGGGGACTTATAAGCCTCAGGTCATGCTACCCTCTTTACTCACAGACCCTCATGACACTTGGCAGAGGCAAGGAAGTATTAAAAATCCCCTCTGCCTGTAGTTTCTCAGTGGAAGTGCATCTGTATTTGGGAAGCTTGCTCCTCAACTCTATGACCCCATGTGGCCAGACTGAACAGCAACTTCTGGAGTAATTACAGAACAAACACACTCTTCATTCACTGGGCCAAAATCATATCACACATTTCCAAAGTACTGTAAGTGTTTCTGGGCGAGTGACTGGAAATGGCCGATTTTTGCTCTGAACACTGCTGATCGCCACTCGGCCAATCAGTTTCATATGGCCGACTTTATGAACCAATTACGTAGGTTACCAGCTAACGTTACTTAGTGGTGGCCAATATAATGATATTTTATTGTACCCAGTTGCAATTTTATCCACAGTGCATATTTCAGAGATAATGAACGGAATGTTATGACAAATTTACTTTTACAGAAAATATTGTCCATAGCAACGTACAAGCAAAGCAAATAGCACATTATAGACATAAGTGCTGTCGAGACGTCGACCAGGCAGATGTGTGGCTGAGCTGAGCTCCCAATAAATGCCCAGTTACAAGTGCACTACTTAACACTATTATTATAACAACAGGACAAACTAGCATCTATCGCACGATTCCTGCATGTTCAAAGGCTGTAGCAGCACTACAACAGAAACAGATCAATCTGAAACAAAGCAGTTTCAGCCTGCATAACAGCTCTGCACTATGATTAATTAATATTACTGTATAAAAAAAAAACTGATCTATATTGTGGATCGTGATTATAACCAACGGTCTCATTTTGTGACATTCTGGCCAGATCTCCCACTTCCCCGCTCAGTTTACAGCCACGGTCATGTGCACTGCCGCTCACCTGCTCTCCCCCCACTAGTGTCATAATGCCCTAGCTCATCAGTATACTGTGCATATCCACCAATCCATCCATCTCCTATAACTGCTGGTTCTGGTCAAGGCTGCTGGGGAAGGCGGGAGGGGCGGAGCCTAGCGCACCCTGAACGAAATGACAGGTAAGCGTCTGAACATGCAAAATGAAAACTACTGCCATTCTTGGGAGAACAAAGAATTTGTGTATTTAATTTTCCATTTTGGTAGTAGATATTTCAACAGCTGCCACGTGCCCATAGCTTCCGGTATGGGCTCTGGACTCCTCGCGATCGAGAAGGATAAGCGGTTTGGAAAATGAATGAATGGATGGATGGATGGATGGATGAATGGATGGATGGATGGATATTTAAATAGTTGCACTGGCACAAATGGAACCTTTGCTGCTCAAAATCAAAAGGTGGTGGAAATTAGGTGGTTTGATTTTGACTAGAGTTCAAACAGTTAGATCTTTATTTATATTATACCATATATTCAAGTCAGGGAGCCACATAATACAGTCACGCAGTCCTTATTACATTACAGATATCACAAGTTCCCCAACACATGCAGATAGTCGAGGTCAGACCATCTGACTTAATCGCCCTGAAGTGGTTTAACAGAGCATTAATTAGCCTGAGCTATGTTGCTATGTTAGTAACATTAGTGGTCTCAACTCGCTTAAAAGACTTAAATCATGTGACCACTCATTTACAAACCACGACAGCCTTAGACAATCTTCCACCTTTGGAGACCTGAATCCCTGCATCTGTGGATGACTGATGGTTCAGGTACTATAGAGGGCTGCAGCCGCTGCAGTCATGGCTATGTGTTCACACTAAAAGGACGGTATCTGCGACATGAGTGACAGAAAAAGGTGACACCTGGCAAAATGAGAAACTAGCTGGAGAGTGATGATGTGCTTGAGACAAGCCTCACAGGAGCCTGAACAACAGATGACTAATACAGCCTGGATGGGCAATTACAGAGCCACTCCGGAGATAAGCGGATCTACCTCCTGCACTCACGAGTTCATGAGAGGCAGCTGGAGGCAGATTCATCCTTCTCTACTTCTGCCTCATCTTTGAGCATCACCTGCCAATAACAGAGTGGAAGTGGGAATCATTTCTGCTGTGTGTTGGAATAATATGTGTCTTAATCACAAGAGAGTACCCCAACCATCTGAGAGGCTCGAGATTGCTCGTCTACGAAATGGCTTTGCAGCAGGCCACCTGCTTTGTGTCCGATTCACACAGAGCAGTGTTTCCCAATTCAGTGCTCGGGGACCCACAGTCAGTCCATGATTTTGCTCCTCCAAGCTCCCGGCCAGACGGTCCAGATTTTTGTTTTCTTCCAGCTCCCAGGAGCTGGGAGGGAGCAACAATGCGGACTGTCTGTGCGTCCCTGAGGACTGAATTGGGAAAGACTGACACAGAGGGACACAAGCTGATGTGATGAAACATTATAGCCTATCTGTTCCAGGGCTGCGAATCCCTGTGTCCCTCTCCCACATCCTTCCTGTCCTCTTCAATTCCTCTTCCTTCCTTTGTGCTTGTGCCCTTTAAAAATCTCTAAATCTCTCTCGTCCTCAGAATTCTCCAGTCTCAATAAACATTGTAACACAGTGCCAGAGAGAGAGAGAGAGAGAGAGAGAGAGATACACAGTCCTTACAGCACACTCTGCCAGCTGTCTTTTCCCATTCAGACCGGCACCCATCTGACACACTCCTAACTCATTAATTATCCATCTCAATTCTCACTACCTAACTTCAACCACAGCCAACCTTCAACCACACTTCAACATGAAATAATTTAAGGACAATTTAATGCTTATGTCATTATCTGCATTTAATCATATTCGCTATCAGGTCAAAAAGATTTATATGATTCTGGTTGAATAACAGGACTTAGATACCTCAATTAGCTCAACCCCCCTCCTGTCTTGGAACGGACGCACTAACGGAACTCAGTCCCCAGCTCTGTGGGGGCCACATGCCCACAGCTTACAGTGCAGCTCTGCACTGGGACAGGGAGCCCAACAAGTGTATCGACATTCATAAGCCCCTCACAGCTGCTTTTTATTCACAGTACATCCTGCAGTGAATACATGCTGTGAATTCATATCCATGTGTCTCTAGCTATTTGCCTCCAGATGACGACGATGATGATTACTGTTGTTATTATTATAATAACAATAACTGTAGCCAGTAATTGTACAGCTTGAAGACCGATTTCTATTAAATTTGCAAGGGAGCTGAGAAATCTCCAAGAAGCCAGCATTTCTGTGACTGATCAGGCCGGCATATTTAGCAGCTGTTGTGATGCTCTGACCTTCCACACAAAGATGGGTTTCTAATCTAAGATGCAGCTGGTACTTACTGGACATGACAGCCTACATCATATATATTTACAGGATATGTAACATCTGCAAAATCATAAATCGGTAGGGTTTGGTAGCAGGGAAAATGGCTAATAGTAAAGCTAATCAGCCCACTGGGTAGCAGGGAGCCCCATGGAATGCAGCTCTTATCTCTGTGAGCCTGATGCTGGCAGAGACTCCTGGGGGAGTGCAGAGGAGGAGAGCTCACTCAGCCTACAGGCAGTCCGCTGGGGCCTGGGGGAGGGGCTGTCTGAGCTGGGCTGGACGCTGCACACCTGTGACACATAGAGTGGTTGTATTACCGCAACAAGGCTTTGAAAGGATTTAACTGAATTGCTCCTGGGGGATTTGAGGATGGGGGCCTCTAGGCCCCTTCCTACACTGGCAGGATAGCAGGTACTTCAACAGTTAAGGTACTGAGACTTTGAACAATGCTTCCATGTCAAATTCTGTGAGAGCAAAAGATGCAGGGAGCTGCTTTTTAGATCAAACTGGGCGTGCTATGAGATTTTCAAGCACTATTTCTCCAAAAAATAAAACAAAACCAATTCCCACAGGCAGCATGGTGGCTCAGGACTGTTGTCTGACGCCTCCGGGGTTATTGGTTTGAATCACAGCCCTGCACAGTGTGTGGGGAGCTGGCGTGTTCCTCTGAATCATGTGAGTGTCCTCGGGGGGGGCACAGCCCCAAAGATATGCAGCAAGGCAAAGTAGTGTCTTTAAATTGCAAATAGTCTATGTGTTTATGTGCCTTGTGATGGACTGGCATCCCATCCAGGGTGTCCCCTGTGCTACCTGGCTTGGGCTCCAGCCTCCAACAACCCTAACTAGGAAAGACAGTTAGAAGATAAGTCAGACAAACATGCAAGCAAAAGTATGCTACCGCTTTATTGACTGAAATGATCAAGGTTTTAGTGATTTTCAAGTAGGATCTGGCAGAAACACGCAGGCTCTTACGCTAAGGTTCAGCAGGCACACTTCCCAATGTGGAACAATAAGTTTGGAAAGACGAGCGACCGAGGAAAGCAAGAGAAACCTGGCAGCCATTAATGATTAAGGGGCAGAGAAGTGAAAATAACCAAGAAGACAAACAGTCAGAGAGCCAAAGAAAAAAAATGATTAGTGAAGGTATTAACAATGTGACAAGCACATAAACTGCAGGGGGATTGCAGAGTATTCAATAACAGGGTGTGTTACCCGAATCATCTTTTCTTCTGAATGAAAGCAACTGATTGCAGAGGTGCATGAAAGCAGTTAACAGAAGAGTTATAGTAATGGATAAGATATACAGGTTGCTAACCACGGCTACTACTGCTCCCTCAGGTGTGTGTGTGTGTCTGTGTCTGTATGTGTGTGTCAGTGTGTTTGCATAGACCAAATTATCCCCAAAGTGCAGTAAAACCAGAAATTTCCCTACTTTTGAGGACACTTCTTCAGGTCCCCATTTTGATAACCTCAGTTTTATAAAAAAAAAAAAAAAAATCTGTGAACAAAATCAAAAAAGTAAAAATGTCAAAAGTCTTGTATTTTGGTTGGTTACTTATGGTTAAGGTTAGGGATGGGTAGGGGTTAAGGGTGTCGTGATTGGGATTAGGGTTTTTCCCATAGAAAAAGTGTGTGATCCAGGTATACCTTACCTTGTGGGGACCAAATGTCCCCACAACGTGATGATTACCTGTTTTTTTTTTTTACCTTATGGGGACCAGTTTCCTGTGTGTTTGTGTGTGTGTGTGTGTGTGTGTGTGTGTGCATTACAGGAAGAATACAGCGAGCAAGTGGTTTGTTTTCCCACCATGCAAACGGATTTACATAACAATATAAGCTGCTTATGTAATGTATAGGACATGAAGCCTCCTCCCTAATTTCTCCTCTGTCTTCACTCTCGAGAGACGATGTGCACTGATAATACCACCTGCTCCAACACACAAGCCCACACACACACCCAAACACAACAGATGATGCACAAATACAAACATGAGATCATACACATGCCATTCTCACATATCACAACCATCCACAGAGAGGCTCAACCCTTATACTTTAGCCATTGTGACACACTGATTCATGTGTTTCAAGCACACAGATGCACACACATACACACACATGCATGCACACACGTATGCACACACATACACACACATGCATGCACACACGTATGCACACACATACACACACATGCATGCACACATGTATGCACACACATACACACACATGCATGCACACACATACACACACATGCATGCACACACGTATGCACACGCGCACACAGACAGAGCCTCTGGAATATTGTTCCCCCAGCTGGTGTCCGGCCCGGACGTGAGGCCTTGTCTGTCTGTGTGAATCGGGGAGGGATGCTGAGGGAACGACGTGGGAACAGATCTGAGCAAGAAATGCTGTTTACATTCCCACAGTCTGACTGTCTCACACAGGCAGCCCCTAGCACAGCTTAGCTCACACTGCACTGCACATAACACGGAACATGCCCTCAACACACTAACGACACGTTTCTGAAAATCACCGCATAGCAACTGCGCTTCCGAGCTCACGCCATAACCGTTACACACTATTTATATGAAAAATCACATGCAGTCATAATACACAATCACGCAGTGACCTACAACGCTTAAGCAGCCAACTGTCATCACAACAAAGCACAATAAGCCATAATAAGTCACACAAATGTCTGGGAACAAAAATGCACTACGTCCCACACAGCACAAGAACACACATATTAAGCAACAACAGCTACTTGATCCATATCACAGTTATCCATCACAAAACCACCATACCAGCGATCGAGCAGGTGTGGACCTTAAGGCCAGAAATAAGAGCCAAAAAGCCAAGTCAATATCAGTGGGAAAACAGGAAATAACAGCAATGAAAGTAGAGACCTTTTAAATGGGAGACACCGGTCAGCGTGTCACCACTGCAAATCACACACCTCTGTAGGGGAAATCAATGTAAGCCTTTAAGAAGTAGAAATGAGGCAGAGCAAGCACCCTGTGGCTGGGAGCTGTACAGTCAAAACCAACCAAATGATTAACAATATCGTTAACTCCCATCATTATCATTATCATTATTGTTATGATTATTGAATAGGCCATCACTCTGACACATTACAGAATGTTATTACATATCAGCAGATTTAAAACACACTTACAAAGATGCAGTACTAAATTACCCTTTGAGACAATAATTCAATGCATAGCAGATTGGTCAGGCACATAACCTTAGCCTTTATAGAAAGGTTTTTCCGTTAACTGCTATAATGGACTTACACATGTGGAAACATATCGCATTATTCAGATGTGTTATAAGCCAACTCATACCAAGGTTGACATTCTGCCTTCTGCCCTGTATGGTCTGGGACAGGCTCCAGGCCTCCCTGACAATGATAAGTGACTGGAAGATGGATGGATAAGCCTACTTATCATTTACTTCCTGTACATTAAATTAGCTTTTACAACATGGGGTGATGACCAAATTTAATGGCGCAAAAGTCTTTTGAGTTCTGACTGACCCTGACCAAGTTCCCAGTACAAGTGCACTTCCACAGATACTAAGCATTAATAATTCCTGTGATGGATTTGTTTACAAGGCTGCTTGTAAAGGCCTATCAGGTAACGTGAGATGCAATCTGCACAATGAACTGCATGGTGTACTTATTATAAATCAGGGCGTAAAACACCTTCACTCTGCCAGGGGGAGTAACAAGGGATCTCATATGACTCCTACAAAATCCTCCCAGGAAACTCAGTTTAACATCAAAAAAGCCTTGACAAGATAAGCAAACTTGTTTGAAAAGCATGCATCAGGTTTGTCAAAATGTACATTTTGTATTCATGTTGGTTTCATGTCAGTTGAAATGAAACTTGCCCCATTTTTAACAGAAAGTAAGACTGAATGTGCCTGAAAATATCAAATGGTGTAACCACAAAAAAATCATAAAAGTAAAAATAATTACATTTTAAAATATCACATTAAAATTGTTTTTATTAGGATTATCTTTAAATTTAAATGTTATGTGTTGCCACAATGCTGAGCAGGAGATATGCTGACAACATCTCTACTTTTGTAAAAATTGTTAAGAAACATGTTATTATACTGCAGTAAAGTATTGTATTTTATTCCATATGAATGTTCCTGTATATTGTCATATTTTATATTGGTTACACCAATTGACACAAACCAGTTACACCACCTGACCATGTTGCTTCTACAGTCCATTGCTTGTTGAAGAAACTGACACTGAAAATCAAGCATGACAGTCAACAAGATCAGCTGAAGTTGGTGTTTATTTTACTTCAATGTAGAAAAAACATCTAACAATAAGACTTGTTAATTTGTGTTTTCTACTGTGGATTCATCCGCCCATCAATCCATTTTCGGCCGCTTATCTGGAGCCAGGACAGAGGGGCAGAAGTGTAAGCTGAGATTCCAGGCCTCCCTCTCCCCAGTCACCTCCCCCAGTTCCTCCAAATGGATACCAAGGCATTCCTAGGCCAGCTGAGAGGTATAATCTCTCCAGCGTGTCCTGGGTCTGCCCCGGACTCTTCTCCTGGTTGGACATGCCCAAAGCACCTCCCCAGGGAGACGCCCAGGAGGCATCCTACATAAATAGCCAAACCACCTCAACTGGCTCCTTTTGATGCAGAGGAGCAGAGGCTCTACTTTGAGCTCCTTTCCCTACCTCTAAGGCTGAGCCAGACACCTTATGAAGGAAACGTATTTCTGCTTTCTGAATCTGCAGTCTCATTGTGATTATATCACCTTATCAATTTATTATTCCAATCAGTCATATAACAACAATAACATTAACAATTCAAAAACAGTAGAGTCACAATAATAATATGACACGTTTCTTGCGGAACAAAACATAGAACTATTAGCTATCGCAATGCATTTAGTTAAATATGCCGAATCTGTAATTACACTTACTTTAGTTTGTTTTATATTAATCATACACTTATAAATTCCTGATCCGTCACTGTTCCTACAATGTATTAATGGAATAGACAGGTGTGTAAAACACCCCACCATAAATGAAATTTTTGGCATACGCTGCCAGGGGCTCACAAGCGGTGATTAATTTTTTCATATGTCAACAAAAGCTCTCATTGATTAAGAATTGATTCATTACTTTTAGCCATTAATTTGCCTGTGTTTTTTTTCTTTCCCCATGTTAATGTGTTAATGTTCTTTCCCCCTGTGTGTTTCTCCTTGCGCCTCTCTATTTGTGTGTTTCTGTCTGTGTGTCTGTTTGTATGTTCGGTAACTGGCCCTTGTAGCGGGATCAGCATTCGTTTGTGCTTTGTGACGAGACACTTTTTCTTGCTTGAAAGTGAAAGGATGGATAGACGGTTGGAAGAACGAGAACTGGGACAAATCTCTGATCTCTTACTTGTCATATTAATGATGATGATACTGTATTTGCCATTGTTCATTGTAGCATTATTCACCTTTGCATATCCCATGTTACTCTATTATCAGACACAGAGGTGCAAAAGAAAAGCCTGGAATCTGGGTCAGCACAGGGTCGGCACAGGGTCAGCACAGGGTCAGCACAGGGTCGGCACAGGGTCGGCACAGGGTCGGCACAGGGTCAGCTATTTTCCCTGTGGCCCTGACAAGTTTTTAGAGTTAAGGGCTCAGCAGAGACATTATTACTCAGCCAACCACAGTATTCAAACCAGTGACCTTCCAGACATTTCCATGTTTTACTTTAACTTCAGGAAATAATTTTCACTTTGAATATGAATACCAATTGAACTGTCCCTTCATTTTAGGGAAACACTGTATAGCACGTTCTTGCTGTTCTAGATCAAACTGAATTAAATGTAAACATTATATATATATATTATATATTATATATAATATAATTAATATTTCTATGTGGTCATGTATGCGTACGAAGCCTTGCATCAGCTAACTGGTATTCACAAACTGCCAATTTCTGCCTATGGAGTTTCTGTGTTTCCCAACCCTCAGTTGCTTAAGCATAGAATGGATGGGTGGGGGAGGGGGTGTGTGGATGGGATTAAATCAAAGATTTCATGACAATCAATCATGTTTTAAACTCCTTGGCCATGTATCTCTGCCACACTTTCTCCCATCTAACTCTTCTCCTCACCCGACATTTCAGCTCCTCTCCACAGACCCGGTGTCCTCTCCCAGTTAGCGAACGGCACACACTGTGCAGTAATGAGAGCACGCAGTGATGCTGGCATGAAACATACTTTTATCTATGTGACGCTAGAACTGCATAATAGTTACCATGGTAATAACTGCCACCACAGAGTCACACAGATGCCAAAGTTGGCCTGAACATACATAGATGAGAAGCCTGGACAGGCCTCTATTTTCATAAAAAATCAGTTTTGCACTTGTGGTGGATATTCTTTCCTCAAAAAATAAGAATATTTTACAACGTGTAATTGCCAATCGAAATAAAATAAATCGACTTTTTATTTAATCGGTTGATTTCTGAACATCAGTGCCTAAATATTGACTCCTACCCTAAAGAAAGACACGCCTACCTGTGTTTGTGATTAAACACAGAGCTCTATTTTGGAAACTAAAAAGAAATTAATAAATACCAGTATTCAAATGCTTAACATATTATTCACATTGCAGAGGTATTATCAAGTCAAGGAAGCCAGAGTCGCCCCTGATGATGCCCTGGACAGGAACGAGTGCCAATCAACGTTTCGAAAAGCTGACCCTGCGCCAATGTGGGACAAACACTAAGAAGATGAGGTATTATCAAGCTTATGGCCCATTCTTGCTCTGGGCATGACAGCAAAAATCCACCAGAGTCTCCTTGCTTCTGCGAGTAGACATGCAGGCGATCTGTGTCATACACAGAAGACTAATAGGAGGAGGCTGGAATGCCACAAGCACTCGTTGTCCAGCCTCTATCAGTCTGAGTCGCACTGCTCTGCTTTTAGAGCCCAGTGGTTTCAGAACGCTACAATATCAACACGCCTTCTTTGCTGTATGCGACTCAACAGGGGCTGATATGGACATGAAGATGCACACTCTCCATTCCCAGGAGCCCAGTCGGTATATATACTGGCAGGCAGAAAGAGAATTCCCAGTAGATTAGAGGGAGGAAGAGAAGATAGCTGAGAGAAGCAATACACTCCTGAAAGTAACGCAGAAATACACAATCGGTCAGAGGGCACCAAAGAAGAAAGTCACATTGCACATTTTTGTGTTATCTCTCACTCCCACCGCACAGCAGTGTTGCGAAAAAAAAGTTTTATACGTTGGCTACAGATAGAGAAAGAAGGACGGCAAGTGGGAGTGAGTGAGAAGACAAGTGAAAACGGAGAGAAGGAGAGAAAGGCAGACTAGGAAAAGATGAAGAAAGGGAGGTGTGTATGGCGAGGGGGAATGGCAGAGACGGGGAAGCCAGATTCCCACACTGGCTGCTTCTCCAAATAAATCAGGCCACCCTGCAGTGAGGCATGACGGACACGTTTATATTTGCTATAATGAAGGAGATGACCGAGAGGTTTAGGAGAGGAACCAGCACTGACAGATACAGCATCAGGAACAAGAAACATCAACCAGCGCTCTCATAAAATACCTGTAGTACTGGAAGCTTCTAACAATGCAGCTGTGTTAGAATTCGACGGGGGAAGAGGACAGGGAAATATACGGAGGGGAAGGACATGTGTGCGGACAGTCGCCTGTGACTCTTCAGATTAATCAGCCCCCTCTCATCACACTGCAGCCCATCAAAGCAATCGGCTTAACGGTCTGGCAGAGTCTCCAATTCCCCAGGAACAGGTTGGCATTAATGCATTAATGAAGAGCTGGGGATGCCACATTTTGTCATCATGATGGCTAAACAGATTCATTATGCCTACTAACTGAGAAGGATCAATGGAAAATCTATACTATTTATGTAAAATACTTGATGTACATAATTTACATTAAAAAATATATTTCGACACAACAACCCTTTAGAAAAAGACACATATATGTCAGGTTTTCGGTTTCTTTTTCTGTCCATTGTTCCCTGTACAAATGCGATGGTGTGAAATGCAGAAATAAATGGACTAAAGACTCTATGGTGGCATGGTGTGACATCTTCATTTCACACCACAATGCCACTTGGGCTCTAAATCAGTAAGCCTTTGAATAAATCGATCACCAGCCTCTACATCGTCATCACATCAGCAGAAAATAATACACCACAAGCACGCGCAAGACCTGCTTCCAACAAAAGTAAGGCCTTGCATATCTTAAGACTTGCATAGTCATAGAAAGACATAGGAAATCAAATGCAAAAAAACACAAACAATGCACTGTGCATAAAAAAAAGTTGCATATGTGGGATATTAATATCCAGTCTTAATCATAAGCAACTGATATCTAATACAAAAAAACATAAATTCGACTAAACTAACTCGACCAAAGTAAAATAAAAGGTATGTAACCACAACTTCAATTACACATAAAAAAATGTACAATAGACAGACAGACCGACAGATGATTTGATAGATACTTGTTTAAAATGTAGTTTTAGTGAAGATTGTTCACCTTTATTTTAGCTGATCTGGCACAAAATGTCCAACATGCACTTTGTGTTTTAGACAGTGCATGGACCTGGTGTCACGAGTAATCAGCAGAGTGCAGCACTGTCCAAAACCACAGGACACTACCATGGACACCCCCCAAACCCCTCAGAGACCTTCTCCCACCCAAACACCCCTAAATGATGGGAATATCCTTTTTTGGTAAACTTAAGAGGAACTCCAGAAGCACCCGGGTGATGGGCTCTTTTTAACACCTTTTACAGTTGGCAGGCATTTCTATCTTTTTGCTAAAGCTCTCCTGGTTCGCTTTTCCTTCTGCAGCTTTAATTTTCATCTGGTCTGCTGCATCGCCTATTTGGGTCCTGGAACTCACCTTCCTGGCTATTTTCTTAGGCACTTCAGTCCCCTCTGTGCTGTGGTGCTTTTAACCTGCCTTCCTCCTTGTTTTTCGCTCCAGTGCCTCCCATGCACCTGCATTCACTCCCCTGTGGTTTGTCAGCAGTACACTCCTATAATATAACAGCCTCCTATAGCCCTGGTGACGCCCTTACACACAGAGACACAGCAACACGTTGCCAAGCAACCGTGGAATATTAAATGTCTAACAACATTTTGAACAGAAATCAACATACTGTCACAAGCCCAAATCAGTGTAAAAGCAAGATATGAACGGTCCCTCTGCTACAAATTCTTATTAGCTCTTATATTCTCATTTGCAAGACAGGTTGAAAAAAATCGCTGAGTTTGTCTTATTCATGCTTGGCATCGCTAAGCATTTAAGTCGTCACATGCTTCATCTATGAGGAGGGCCCGCTCACAAGACTGCCCATCACAGACGTTCCACCTCCATGCAAAAAAGAATTTCGAAAAAGAACATGGAGGACGAAACACGCTGATTACTTGAGGATGATGGATGATTAATGTTTCCAACCTGAGTTAAGAACGCCTGACTTATGGACAACTCGTACTTACGAACGGACCTGTTATTTTACAAATTCAGGTTAAATACAATGGTAATTACATAATAATAATAGTAGTAATTGTTATTATTGTTATTGTTGTTGCTAATGTGTATGCATTTTTTTCCAACTTACCTACAAATTTGACTTAATGCCACTTGAAGAATTGATCTTGTTTGTAACCTGGCTGTAATGAACTTTGAGGTTTATTGTCACGACCCATGGCTACCATATTGATAAGGCAGCTGCCCAAAATGAATCTATCAATCCATCCATCTTCTATACCACTTAACTAGAACAAAGTGTCACCTATCCCAGGAAACACAGGCTACCAAGCAAGAGAACGTCCTAGGTAGGATGATGGCTACACGCATGTAGTTCCGTTGGGTTGATCTGCTTAATTTCTGTCACCCAGCTGGCTACTGAATACATGCTTATAGTGTTTTTGTGTCATCAGTGGCAGATGTGCTGCTGTTGCTGCTGCCACCGCTCTTGACACTGATTGGCAGCCACTCTCATGTAGGTTACAGTGTCACCTGTGGTACAGGGGGGAGGTGGCCAGCTCTGTAAAAAGCGTTTTAAGTGCACTCTGTGCCTTTGAAGTACCCTGGCATGTGTGTGGGCCAGTATAAATAGCCAAAAGTGATTCAGATCTCCAAACAACCAAAACAAATCTAGTTTTTCACTACTTTGCAGTTGCAGAGGAACCTCTGCAGCCCTCAAGAGAAGCCTCCCTTAATACAGATACCAGGACTCTGTGAAGAATCTCCAAGGGACAGAGGACGACCAGAATTGCATATAAGTGTGATATACTGGGTAATAGGGCTGAACGATTTGGGGAAAATATCTAATCGCGATTTTTCTGACAGACATTGCGATTACGATTTCATTTGCGACATATTTTTTATATGTCAAGCTTCTGTTTATTAAGTGTGTAATAAAAAAGAGTGGCTGTTCTAAAATCATAAAGCTGGAAAATGTCGAACGTAGCATGCATTTTATAAAATATCGAATGAATAGACGTAGTTTATTGGTGATTTCATGTTGGTCGAAGTTTCTTTTTAACAACTGTATATGGTTATTTTTTATACAAATCAATTCCGGGAAAACAAAGAAATGTGTTCGGAGGTGCAAACTCCTACGGGTTTGAGTAACACGCTTTCAGACTCTCACGCAAGAAATCCTATGGGAAATCTAAATTATTCCATTATGAACTTAGAAATACCTGCATCAAAAACGTTAGGGCAGTTTGCAAACCCTACAGACTATTTACATGGTAATAAAACTCTTACATACACGTAAATGTATGCGCAGACTCGTGTCAAACAGAAAGCCTCACTCCAGGGGGTTATTCCATTAAAGTTTCCCCTTAAACCCGCTTCGTGACCAAAGTTGGCAAAAACTCTGCATATTATTTGAAATAAGAAGTGAAATGCAGTTTTCGACTAAAGCGGTTTATCATTCCTTTGCCTTGTTGCTCTGACAAAACGAATGAGAAAACATTATATGCGTCACCTTTTAATGTCTTTTCTAAATAATAAGACCGTACGTGCCCATACCCAACTGTAATAGCGATTAAAGCGATCTGTTCTTTTAGTATTTATATTAAAGCGAGGCTTTTATTTTATTACTGTTGTGGGATTAATATTAATTTCACAAGATGAATCTAAGGAAATCAATACTTAATTCAAAAAGCACAAAAACGTATGACATAAGCACGACTGTATTATGGGTTTTTCTGGGGGTCACAGACTCCGCTGCTGTGAGGATTACTGACTGTCTCATTGTTGTTTTGATGGGTTATGCTAATGCAGTTGCCCATTAACAAAAACAAAAGGTGTGATACACTTAAGCATGTCACTGCTGGTGGTTAAAAGGAGGTCGCCGATGTTATCGATGATAGGACCTTTCTGAAACAATTTAGGCAAGAAGAAAATGCAGCGTTTCACGTTTGTGGGCGTATACTCCGTTGTCTCGGGCCACTTCTGATGGGTGAGCATGACTGTCAAAAGGAAGCACGGCATGAATTTGGAAAACTATTCTCACAACAGTTTTAAACCCTGCTGTGTAATGTATGTCCTAAGCCGCAGCCTTTGCGATTTGCTAATCGCGTTGTTTCGAATCGCGATTTCAATTTGAAATCGATAAATCGTTCAGCCCTACTGGGTAATGTCTTTTAAAATATATAATCTAAGGGTTGATAACCATGCAGATTCTATGAAGGTACACATAGCAGATTCTGCCAGGTATGACAGAAAACCTACTGGATAGTAGCTCTCCAGGACCAGAGTTGGAGACCCCTTTCTTAGGGTCTTTCTGCTGTAGAAAGTCATCAGCTGCAGGGACCCTAATCACATAATTATTCTGCTGGAGATGGGGAGAGGAGACGATATGAGCTGCCCTTATCAGCCAGCGCCAAACTGGCAGCAGCGATGTCTGGTCAGAATGTCCTTAATGACCTTGAATAATATATATACAGGTGACACAAGCATGACAGACCTCATGTCTAATGCTCTACCGGTGTTATTCTTAGCCCAGAACTATGCCAATAATTTCATTTTGAATCCTGCTTAAATCCCTAGATCTTAGACACTTAAGATAAACACATAAATCTGTCCGGATACAGAAAACACTAAATCCATACTTCAAAGAAACTGTTTAAATGTAAATATTAATGACTAAGCAAGCTGACTGTAAAGTTCATCAGGAGACTCTTAGTGCCGCACGTCAAACAAGAATTTGCAGAATGTATCTTTGGCTTGATGTCGGTACCCATTTTCCGTGCAAAAGGTCATTTTCTGGTGCATTACTTTTGATTTATTTAACTTACACTATCATCCAGAACAACACAGATGACCCGCCTGACTGAAAGGCAAAAAATTTTCTACAGTGGCAGACACTGGTGAAAATGGTGATACAATCAGCAGAGACAGAGAGGCCTGACAGGCAGGGGCACCACTGAAGGCCCCATGAAAGCATATATTATGACAAGTGAAATAAAATAAAGCAGTGATACCAGTGGCCGATTATGTGCATTTTAAATAAAAAAAACAATAATGATAGTAATCCATTAATAAATTATGTCACAAACATCTCCTATGGGCAAAATATTGCAGATTAGAGGAAGCGACTGCCAAACTTTGTAAGCTCAATGACAATGAAATATAAATGAAAACAGTGATAATAAGTGCACAATAATAAGTTATAGTAATAACAGTAAACTAGCTGTGTGTTTTTATATGTTAATTTGTCTAAGATTTTTAGATTTTGACCTGTGCAATGCGTGGATTTATAAAAAGTTCTTTTAGATTCGAAAACTGGTTCGACCGATTCACTGAAAAGAACCGGCTCAAAATATCTGTTCACAAATCAGACATCACTGTCGGTCACTTGGATAGCATGCAAATAGTGTTTCTGGCTAAGACCATATCGCGTTGTAGTTCATGTAGTGCTTTTCTCAACAGCTAAAACATTGTATTGGATTTGGATACAAATGTATCAATGCGTTACAAAAGATCTGTGATATGATATCACCCATACTACCAGTACTGACTATATGTTCCACAGATTTTCAGGGCCCCTCTCACTCAGGGCCCCTTGGAATCATCCTCACTTCCCCCCATTTCGGCGCCCCTGCTGACAGGTGTTGTGGTACCTTCTGCACAGCATTCAGTGACCATGTTACTTTTATCACCATTTATTGCCTTGCATTTCCTCACCAGACGCGGGTAGCACCCCTCCTCCTACCCCTCCTACTCCGCGTTGCACACAGTAAACTCAGCTCTCCATGGAGTCTGTTTTCCACGCTACACCGATAATCATGTACTGTGCACTTCTCGTACTCTCTATCCCGTCCTCTTCCCACATGCTGGACTAACCGCCCGCCATTCTCCTGCCGCTTTCCTTCATGATGTGAACGTTGACCCACAATGCAGTTGGTCATGGTAACTTCATACAACGATCGCTCTGCACATCTTACAGAGACCACTGTTAAATGTGTATGTCTCTTCTGGGCAAAAGTAGAAAATATGCAAATGCATTTGATTTGCATTTAAAATGTATGTGTGTATATATATATATATATATATATATATATATATATATATATATATACATAAAAAAGTGAAAAACTCATACCAGCTGGTACATTTGCATTGCCTGGCATTGCGTATATAAATATATTCAGTATACATATAAATAAAATGATTTCACTCTTCTAACCCAGAACTTGGAGAATTTGCATACAACGAAAGACAGGTGGTGTGACTGTACACAAAGGTACCCAGATAGTCACATCTTGGCCCTTTACTGCTCGACTGAGGTTTTTCCATTAAAACCATACGTTTGCTCATATTCTTCTGTTGGCTGAAAATTTTATTCCAACTAGAGAATGACAATCAAAAAAACCACAGGAACAGAAGAGAAGGAAGAGAGCAAGAAAGAGCCCCCTTCCAGAGTGAATGGATTTAACAAAGCGCAGTCTCCAGCCAATGAACAGGTCGGAGTTCTTCGTGCCATCCGACCTCTAATTACTCTAATTATGGCTTTGTTTTTGCATTTCAAATACAGGCCCAAAGCTGTTTTGCATCACAGTATGCTCGGCAGCCACAAATGAGTATGGTCTGCAGTTTTATCAAAGCATGGAAGAATTAAAAAAAATGCTCTGAAAATGGAGAGAACTCCATTTAACATGGAGCTGGGAATTGTGTCTTTTGTCTGGGGAGAATGGAGGGAATGGACAGAAAGCATGTTTTATTACAAGGGTACAGCTGATAGATGAGGAGCAACATCTCCACATGTTCTGTGGTGTTATCAGGATCTGTCAAGCTAAGCCTGCTTGGATGAAGCCCTCTGCTTACGTCCATCTGAGCACCTGCGGGAAGCCCCCTGCCCCTATGTCTTTACATCCCAGTCTCGCGTGAAGCTTGCCCTTCACAGAGAAAGATAAGGCAAGGGCAATCAGCAGCAGGGAAAATTAATAGACTGCTAAGCCGATATGAAGCCAGATGGGCTTTACAGTATGCCAGATTACAGATTACTACTCTAAACAATACATCTGATGTCCATTACAGTTTGCTGGTCATCCACAACTGTGCTTTCACTGTAGTTACTTATTTATTTATTTGGCAGATGTTCTTTTCCAAAGGCACACAGAAGTGAGGAAAGAATGGAGTCAGAGAGCATCCAGCAGCCCTGGAGCAGTCTGGCCTTGTTCAAGATCCCAGCAGTAACGTAGCTACTGTGCCATCCACAAGGGTTCAAGCCCACGACCTTCCAGACATGGACATAGATCTCTTGGCTTCCCAGCTAACAATGTATGCAAACAGGGAAAACACAGTGGGATGCAGGAGTGTAACGGGACTCAAAGCATGGTTCAGTACAGACTTCGGCTTTGGATTCACAGTTTGGTGCAATTTCAGTTCAGTAGGGAAAATACAAAATTATGGTAACGTTTTACTTGATGAGGAACAAATAATATAGAATTATGCTATTGCCTATGTATTAATTAACCACAAACTAAGACTTAGTTACATACCAATCTCTTGCTAATTCAGAACACAGAATAAGCGTTCAACAAACCTCTCCCCCCCCCACCCTGAGCACTATATATTATTATGGGGACTGATATCGGCAACACCAACTTGTCGTATCGCCGATTCCCCTTTAGACTTTGTCATTTTTTTTAACCCAGTCTGAATTTCCTGCCAAAATCACCTTAAATGCCACAGGGAGAGTAACATGCAGAGGCTGTTCCTGCCTGTTCCAGTCATACACACACTTGGATGATGTCGTCTCAATGAGTTAACATGTTGGATACGTTTCCAGCGCTCTCGCTTCACCAGTATGACTGACTGTAACCAACTTTAGCCGTAAGCAACTCTGCTTGTGACCCATGTCAAAAAAATGTATTCATGTGTTTCACTGTGCATTCCGAACCGAAGATGGTGCAGCCAAATGGCCGACGATAAATATGTTTCCTGTTATGGGCTTAGTAGGGAGGCATATAAGGAAAGGCACCTCAAGCAGTCATTATGTTTGTCAAGGTCAAGGTGTTATGAAGTCCGTGCCATTTTCTGCCCCAGTGATTGTCACAGGGAATGCCTGTTTATGCGGGAGAATCATTGAAAGACAGCAGGCTAGACATAATGTGAAGAAAGAAAGAAAGAAAGAAAGAATGATTGTGGGGATAGAGTGAGAAAATGGAGAGAATGGGAGAAAAAAAGGAAAGCTCAGTGTCTACAGAGCCAAACATTACAAGGCAGAACATGTCTCATTTAAAGCTAGGAGCTGCTATCTTACAGTGTGCTGCCAAACACTGGGGGGATGCCAGTGGTTTTCTCTGCTATAGTGCGATATGCTGCATTCTCTGATTCGCAGACCTGTAAAGTTTCAATGTGTGTAAGAGGGCTGCCTCCGGCTGTTTAGATGTGGGGGGGGCAGGAGGAAATGACATAAGCCTTCATCAGATTACAGTCCTAAATGAGGGACATTTTGGCTACATGCTTCTGCTACACAGTGTCCAAACTGGCCCCATATCTGGAAACTGCTCAACTCCATCTCCTCCTGACTCCATTCACACAGCACCTCCTTCCAAAACACTCCCTCACTCCAAGGCACACTGAGAGCAAGAGCTCACTATGCTACACACTCAAAGTTACACTCTGGATTTGGGGATGGGAGGGTTGGGGTTACTTTTGTCTGCATGCCAAAATGTATTCTGACGGAAGGAAACAACCTGACTAGGACATTCCACCCGCTACTGTAGACTTTCTCCTACCTCTCCCTCTGTCCCCCCACCAAAGCAGAAGCTCTGTCCCACTACCCCCTCCCTTAGCTTCACAGGCTCCTGCCATAAGCACCTGAGGGGGCCCGATGCAGATCAGGAAACAGAAATGTGATTTGGTTACATAATCCGGTGACAGGGACTTTAACTTGTAAAGTATTCTTAAAGTAACAGGCAGTGTGGTGTGTGTCACCTTATCGTCTCAACCTGCCTCCCTGGTAGCACTTAACATCAGTACCCTGCTTCAGTGCTGCCAACACGTACAATGTGAAGTGCTCACCTTGCACCTCTAAATGCAGGGTGCGTGGATAGGATGTTCAGCACCATATCCCTCCTCACAGCCACTTACAATACATGTGTACTCCCCTTCTTCATATATATTGTAGCATTTTCATTGCAGAACATTATGCAAACAAATGAGCATAAACAGCCATGTGTATGCTCCATGTATGTGTGTGTGTCATCGACAGTGTTGAGGCATGTTGGAAAGCATTCTGAATGGACAGCACGGCTTTTATTGCATCTCAGCTTTACAATTTCCATGCCTATGGTTGCCCAGACATCTGGTGCTGACTTCAGCTTCTCAGGGAAGAAAAATACAAGAACATCCCATGTGACCCACTAACCAGCCCCTCCCTGAGCAAACACTGAGTCCTTCCATATGCCCTATGGTACCTGTCCCACCATGTGTCACCCCCACATGGGACAGCAGTGACGCACTGTGGTGATAAGCCTGTACTCTCTTGCTGCCTCCAGTTCCTTCTGCTGAGTTGCTCCTTGCAATTATCTGGCTGCAAACACTGTGTGATTTAACATGCCAAACACATAAAAATTCCTGAACTCGTACATGTACACAGAATGGAGTGAACACGAGAAAGGAAGACATTATATTTAAATTAATCATCCTGGACAGCCCTGCTCTTTCTCAGAAACACTTGAAGCAGAAAGTAGGGTAAAAAAAAAAATAAAGACTCAAAGGAGGACCGAAGCAGGAAGGAGGGAGAATTAATGGCTGGAGCAGAGAGAGCAGAATGAGAAAGGAAGTTGTGTTAACGTGAAGATAATCAAAAAAATGTGGAGAAAAAGAAAAGAAAAGGGCTGCGTAAGAGAGTAATGGCTGAGCTGCTGAGTGCAGAACAAGCCTCCCCCCGAAGTGCAGAGTAAGAAGTATAAAGCGTGAAGTCAGATCCTGCACAGGCCTCGGCTTCACCTTCCTGAGGCCACTACCTTCTCTGGTGCCTTCGCTTTTGGGGATGACACTCCAGCCCCTGTTGAACTTACCCGGTGCTCCGAGACCATCAGCCAAATCATACATGTTTACCTTGTGCTGAATAGCGTGCAATGCTAAGCTAATTATATACAGTAAGAGCAAGGCAGAGAAACACAGCACTGTGGGCTATGGCTCTCACTAGAACATGGCTTGTTCTTCCCCTGTAATTGTCTCAAATTCCTTCCTTTCTCTTCTCCCTGTTTCCACAGGAACAGACTGTCCACGGTTCAGTCAGGTGACTAATAGCAACTGACATTTCAGCAAGTAAACAAGGCGGCAATAAACCAAACATTCATTGCAACATCTGCATTCAGAGGGCGCCAAAACAGGAAGCTGCGCACTGAAATGCTGGGCCCTCTCCTCCCAGAAAGCAGATGCTCTTCCCTCCCTGTCTCCAGGACACGCTGCCTTCCACAGCCTGCACATGCAGACGCAAAGCTAACATAAGGAAAAGGATTACCATATTACCACAACCCACCACGCCTAGAATCCTGGCCACTTACTCACTTGCTCACACAACTGGGCCTCTACATTAAGATCTATGGGCCCGGCCTACACCTTTGTGCACGCTTTGCCACACATTCATAAAGACTGCAGTTCCACACACCTGACATTCTACCACGTGCATCAGCTGCCAGCAGTTCAGCAAATGCAGTCAAACAAAATACTGGGAGCCAGAGGGGGAAAATCCAGCAGCTTTTAGCAATTAAACTCAGCGGCACAGAGACACATAAAGAGAAACACACAGCCCTGTGATGCTCCTCCGGTGGGATGAATCAGAGTTTTGGAGCAAGTTCCCAGTGCACTGTGGTACCAGCAGCAGCATGACACTGGGGACACTGAGGGAACGGTGTCAATACTCAACCCCACCGCTGCTGAATAACACATCCCAGCACATTCATTCATCCAGCAGACACTTTGTCATTATTCTTGGCCTCCAAACAGCCCCACAAATCACATGTCAGAAGGACAGAAAAACCTGAGAAAAATGCTGAGAGAAGAGAGAGAAGGGCAGAAAGGAGAGGAAGAGCTGGTTTTCAGGCCCTCTGTAAGACAGCCAGTTACACCCCTTTAAAGAAGCATTTTGTGCTAACATAAATTGCAAGCAGACTGTTTGGAGGGATATTGTAGTTGCATGGGAAGGATTTCATTGGAATGAAGGCAAAACCGAGGCAAGCTTCAGCTGGCTTACTTAAGAGTCGATCACGCACCTGGTTTAGTACTATGGTGGGCAGGTATTTCAGACAGCTGTAAGTATATTACTGAGGGATGGTAAAATACTGTGGATAAGAACGTAGCAAGAATTTGATTCATTTAAAAGAAAATATAAACTGTAAAATATAAATTGTTAAAAAACAAATCTGTTATAGAGCATTATATATGTTATATAATGTGTACATACACAATCACACTACACCCGAATTTAGATTTTCCAGTTAGCCTAAATGATTTTCTTTGACAGCATGAGGAGAACATGCAAACTTCACACAAGCAGAAAGGAGCCAGGAATCGAATCACCATGCCGCCCTTCAAATAATAATAAGATTCTATAAAGCACTACTTCACAAAGAGCTTCACTACAAATGTGTACATCAGTAGATATAACACATTAGGTACTTAATACAGCTCAAACAGGAAGCGAGAGCAATTGTTCAGACAATGCTTTACAAAGACAACACAAACGGCAAATATTTATCTCAGCTACGATTCAGCCTACATGATGTTACCCACTGACACTTTTAGAAAGCTTTCACTCATTGCTATACGAGCAACTCACTATAAAAGAAAAGGCACATCTACCAATTAGTTATCTCCTACGCACATGGTTAGAATTACATGAAACTGACCCAATATTCTTCACAGTTGTGATAAAGAGTCAACAAAGTTATAGGGGCAGAACAGGAAACACAAAAGCATTAGACTTAACAAATACAACACATATAATCAATTTGAAAAGGCTAACACAATCCTGAGATATAACTAAAACAATTGTGGATTGTTTAAGAGAAGACATTCTACGTGTACGATGCCATAATAATATATGGAATATTTAAATACAGTTCCCCGAAGCAGGATTTCGTGCTTAGCTAGACAACTTGTCAGAATTAAGGTAGTCAGGCCTTAATGTAAGTGATTAATGATGAAGACCATTTAGCCCACTCTACCTTAAATCCAACAAGTTATCCAGCTAAGCAAGAACTCCCGTTTAGTGGAACACCCTCCAGGTCACGGTTCTGAAACATTACGTTTTTCTGTTGAATATAAAGTACTCTACTCAGTGAAAAATGGAGAAGAGGATGGACCTCAAACTCAAGCATGCACAACCAGAGCTCACACAAACAATGAGGCTTAGAGCATAATAATCACCATAACCAAGCACAAGGCAGGGGCTGATACTTCAAGACATGTACTCTCTGAATGTCAAGGAGATCAAATCAACATCTGCTCCTCTGTTTCATTACAACAGATACTTTCTCGATTGGTTCCCTGGGAACACAACAAAATTACTGCTCATGAAGGAGATGGCAATTAAGCTTCCTTCCATATTGCCGTGCAACGGGTAGCTCAACTCACAATTTGAACACAATGGCGTTACTGTCATTCACATAACCTTTTGCCATATATTAATCATCCTCCACCACCTTCTATTGAAATACATATCTGGCCCACCCTGTAATGTGCAGGATCACTGAGATGCCAGGCAGGGTATTAAGGCTGGAATAAAGGGAGATTCCAACTACTATTTCATTGTTATTTACCTAGAGAGTAGTGTTCTCCTAGTGTAAATGACTACATAATAATTCCACTAAAGAACATAAAGAAACGTGTTTTATTAAAATATTCATCCCATCTCATTGCTACAGCTTTTAGCAATGTTACTGAAGGAATCGACAAAATAGGCCTACAGTGCTTACAGAAAGTTTTAGGATACCTGCTTAATTCTGTAAACATTTTGCCAATTTATTGGTTTCATAACAAAAGTCCGTTGGCATGCAACATTCAACATAACTGCACTTCCTCTCCACACAGAAATTTTCTTTTTATTAAGTGCTATAATTTTAGACTGACTCATTTAGTTCTGTTCATGCCATTTTGCTATTAATTCCATTTGTAGTTATTGGCTCCTACATGGATACTAAACACAAATGTTTGGTGTTTAATGTTACTGCAGGTGTTACTAATTAAATATAAAACCAATACATTTGCAATATCTTCACTGAATTAAGCAAGTGTCCCAAGACTTTCTGTGAGCAGTGTGTGTTTGGTGTAAAAAAATATAGATTTTCTTCATGCAAAATATTTACAGAGAAAAGCAAAAGGGAAATTTAATTGTTTTACAGTGCAAAACTGTTCATTTTCATAGTACTATACGGTTATACATCCAAAAATGTGCAAAAGAAATGATAGAGACATGGATAGGTGTACTATGCCCTTGGATGGGAAGAAGATGTTGATTCAAGTCTCGAATCAAACATTGCCAGTTTGAGTAAAGTTTCAAGTCACAATCGAGTCCAAGTCTTTCCATCATTTTTGCTGCTGGTTACAAGTCATCAAATTTGTGACTCAGGTCCAAGTCGAGTTGTGAGTACTATAATTTGATTTCCTATCTATGTCCGTTTTTTTACCTTTAGTGATTAAAACTATTTGCAGCTAAAACCCGCTACAGTACATTGTACGTTAAGTCCTTTTTTGGCAGAGATAAGTTGAAAAGACAGTCTCCACTCCATCACAGTTGTCCTCACAGTTTTTACGTTTGTGTTTATGCAGGGAGTGATGCATCTTTCCAGCAAACCATCTCAGGATACCTTGCATTCAGCCAAGTGAAACTGAAGACAGCAGAGAATTAATATACACCAAAATTATTCAATTATCATTGTGGCATTCAGGTCAGGCTATAACCTCAAGACGTCTCGAGCCATAGGGTCCAAGTCTGGTCCAAGTCTCAAGTCATTTGCCTTCAAGTCCAAGTCGAGTTCAAGTCTTTCCATCAGATTTGCCGAATCATGTCATGAGTCATCAAATTTGTGACTTGAGCCCAAGTCAATTTGCGAGTCAGTAACTAAAGTCCCCACTTCTGACTACGCCCATTATTACACAGAAGCCGTATAACCGTGGGATGTGAAAATAACTTGTAATAATCGAAATCAAATTTATTCTAGGATTGTATGTTACACTAGTTTACAATTAATGGCCTGGACAGAATCTTTCCCGTTGCTTTATGGTACCGATCAGAGGCTGCGTTTCTCACCCGTGCTGCAATTCATCCTTAACAGTGTGTCTCCTTTATCTCGGTATTTCACAAAGAAATGAAAGCATCTGCCAGCCGAAGAATTCAGCGTGCTTCGTCCTGCGTGTATCGACCAATGTGCGTACTAGCACATACTGATTTTACGACGTTTTCCATACCCTACTTTGCGTTAGTTTTGCATTTGCGTTACTTGGCTAAAAATGTATACAGTAGCAACCGAAATCACCGTCGTGTGGCACAAAATCACACATTTCTGTCGTCCAGAAAAGGTAAAATTATTGTCTCGGTCACCCCTCAGCCGCTGGAGATCAGAGTAAACTGAAATTTATTGCTGTTGTAACCAATTCTTTAATTGTTAAGGATTCTCTTTTTTCGTTTTTGATATTAAGTATTCACTTATTGTTATTGTACATCCATTTGGCAATGGATACGCGACTATTCGAATAAAGGATACTTGCAAGCAGTTTAAGAGCACAGAATAATGTTCTGGACCTCATTTAACTTTATGATGTGCAAGTCCAGTGACAAATTTATAACCATTATGTCGTATATTTATTATTAACAGTCGTGTTGCGGACGTGTTCTCAAGAATGTTTGTAAACCATGTGAAAAATATTCGCAAAGGGACATGTATTTCGCATCACAAAATGGTATTTGTTTGGAAACATAAGTGGATGAAATGGACCACATTTAATAATTTTCAGATAAGATGGGGACTTTTGGAATCTGTACTTATTTGCGTCTGAAATAGGATAAAAAAAATAATTTGAAAATAACTACTGAAAACCCAAATAAACTGAATCGCGTCCATTGCTGCAATATAACAAAGATACAAACCGCCTCAGAGTTCTAAGAAAGAGAACAAAAGCTCGTACCTTTATGATGCTGCTTCTACGGGGAGCCGCCTTCACCGCCTCCATAAGAGTCGCCTCGGTGTCCGGAGCGACAGGGCTGGCGCGCTCCGCCATCGGCAGGGTGACTCCGCTGCGTCTGCCCGCCCTGGCCGCTCTCCCTGGGTGGAATTCAGGAACTCCTTCCCCGCACAACTCGTCACCGTAGCACTCTCGCTCCGACATCGTATGCAGAGCTTTTAAAAACTATTTATATCTTTTTTTTAGCGGATTGCTATAATGACACATTCACCATTAGTTTCATTTTTAGTTCCCATCAGTAATAAGTAAAACTAGGAAAAATTTCACATTTCAGTTACAGGTATCTGTCGGTCTACGCCTGTAGTAGTAGATATTCCATTTTAAGTCTTTAGTTGGTCACTATAAACCCTTCAACTGCAACAAGTCAGATATTCCCACTTATTGCTGCTGTTTCCAACTTAAAGATCTTCTGAAACCAAATAACATTGTTATTTATATATATACATATTTATTTATATAGATTTTCCAACGTCAGATTACAGTCATACTTTAAATATTACTTAAATCCTAAATATTACAACACTGATGCGATTTGAGCGCAACAAGTCATTCCCTTAATTTTCCAGTCAGCTGTGAACACCTTCGCAGTCTTAACGGAAAACAGTACTAAGAGAAACTTGAAATTACTATTCGACTTGTCCGGTTTGTACCAAAACAAATATCTCTACTTATCCATGCGTATGTTACCAGATATATAACTCCTTTTTAAAGGTACAAATGCCTTCTCCGAAAAGATTTTTTTTCCTTTGCTCTGCTCCAAATTCCGCAATATTTCCCAGTGCAAGTTGCCTGCTCTTTAAAAGCGCGCAGCGCAGACGGAGCCGTGTTTGACAAGAATGAGGAACACATTGACAGCAGCGCCTCCTCCAGATTCTCCTACTAAAAGCCCTCTTTAGCACACGCCCACAAAGATGATTGACATTCCCAAAGACCTATCAACAGGGGAACCGATTCTCCAAAACATATAACCGGCAAACCAAATTCAAGGAGGGCAGAGTCACAATGCTCTTACCCCGAGGCGTTCTGCGTTTAGTAGCTGCCCAGATGTTCATGAAGGCGAGAAAGATCGATGGAAAATAATAGGCTACTAAAATAAATGAGACTTTTGAGTTTAGAGATTATGAGCTTAGACAGCTTATATCTAGATAAACAGTTTATTTAGAAATCCATTGAACGTTCTTAGAACAAAGAACGTAGCAAGAATTTGATGTGATTGTATATGTTCTTGGGACAAAGTCCGCCCTTTTTGGGTTATTTGAAAGAGAGCTCTTAGCAACAGTAAAATGTGTTCTGTGTTTACTCTTGTCGCCGGGGAGAATATTTCAATTAAGGACATTGAAAATGTTTTGAAATACCAATATTGCAGTTAAGTAGAAACAAAATAACCGATATTCAATGAACAATACAAAACGGTTTTACTCTCAGTATTCATTGTTTAACTGATATATAAGTCTTGGCGTATTGTGTTGTATATTTATTGTGTTCAGTGCCGCGTTCAGCCTTATGACAACTGCGAGGGTATCCTGGTGCCTTTCTGTGCAACGTATCCAGTTTTAATGGCTTCGCACAAGTTCTTTAAAATGTAAAGTAGGATGAAGTGAGTAAGAAGGGAGAAAGGTATTCTGCACAGGCATTTATCCAGTTTATCTACGAAGGTATAACTGGCGGTGTCTCCGTCCGGACAAACAAAGGACCAGTTGTTTTATTACACTGTAGACTGCTGGCAAAGGTGCGACGTACTTCCTGTATCATTTTGAATACAATTCAAAACGGCTTTCAAGATGAAATACAACTGATACAATGTAAAACATTTGGGTTTATACAACTGCTGCATCACTATAACATTTGCTTTAACACGTTTAGAATGGCCCCGTTTTCACTGGGTCTGTATAGTATGAAGTGAGTGTAAATTGCTTACCCTCCTCATTTCTCTAAAATATTTCTAAAGGTGATGTCACACGTTTGTTTCTGAATGTAGACCGGCCCTGTGAATCATTTGCACTGGTGTCCTATCTCTTTCACCTAGCTGCAGCAGTTGACTTTAACACGGAAAAACAAGTCCCCAGGAATAAAAACAGCTCATTTTGCTTGCAGCCTAAGTTGTCTAATTTGAGGTACTTTAGGTAGGGAGATTATGCAGTGTTTAAATTGAAACTACCTAATTAAATTGAATCTACCTTATTGGATGATGAGTCCTCAAAAATGCACCTAGCAAATACAGACAATTGCAATAAAAAAGAAACATTTTCCCCATATATGTGCCCTTGAGAGGTAAAGGTTTACCTCTCAAGGGGACATATTCACTAATGAGTGTTTGTTTGGGGAATGTCATACAGCTTATAGAAATAGAATATTCAGCTAATAAGTGGAGTGTTCATTTCTCAGAAATGGAGTAGGCCTACATATTCTGGTATTGTAGAAAATCCTGTTGTTGGTCATTTTAATTTACTGTAACACACATGACTATCTGCATCATTTGTATTTAAAGTCAAACTTTCCCACATACCATGTTCTTTTTTATTAGTCATTTATATAGACTACAAACTGTACTGAGATTCCAGTGTTGGTGTTATCCTGTGAAGTGAGCTTTGTACTCTCATAGTCAGGTGGGAGAAAGAGAACGTCATGTATTTTGTAGAGTCAGTGCCATGTTCGAAGTTTGTGCAGTAAGCATACAGTAAAAATTGTTCTGCTGCCTTTCTCTGTGACCCTCGAAAAGTCTCAGTGCTGTGCCAGTGTGCATCTGGTCCTGAAAACATACTTTTACTAACACGCACGCACACGCATCACTTGCCCCCTTACACTAAGGGTTTGCTACTAAACAACACAAAACAAATCCAGATAATTTGATATCCATTTACAACAGACATTAAATTCATGAGTCTTCATGTTTTTCTTATTTATTTGTCTTATTTAAATCTGAATAAAAGGATACACCTGTATGAAAAATATGATTTGCTGCATCACCATATTTTATGTGTTTTTACATAACATTCAATGTCACCAAGTAATTTTTTGTCTGTGTATTCATTTTCCATTCTGCTTATCCACTACAGGACTACATTATGTCTGATGCATGGAGCATAAGGCAGAGGACGCTGAAGACACCAGTCAATCACAGGACACACTCACACTTAAAGGCAATTTGGAGACACCAAACTGAGAAAAAAAAAACTGAAAAGTGTTTTTGGACTGTAGGACGATAAACATACAAGTATAGGAAGAACCAACAAACTCACACTCAAAGAACTGGGGGCAGGAAATGAATCCACAAAACCCCACTGGCTGTCAAAGGAACCATTTAACATCACTGACAGGTTTCAAATCCAAAATGTATGCTTTACATATAAAACGGAAATGATGACAGAAGAAGAATTAGTGATTGTATAGTACCCACCTACATAATCTGCATTAAGTAAATAAATACATGGATGTTACTAAATATTGGTAGTTATGGGATTCAGCTTGCTCCTGTCACTTGCCAATGTGTCTATAATCCTTTTGGATAAGGTAGCATCCATTCACACTGTCAAATGCAAACCAGCGATGATAAAACACTGCTGGTCCCCATCTGACAAAACAATCCTACAGAAATGTGATTAGGATAACTGGAGTTTAGGCTTGGTGATGCCATGAATATCAAATCTTATATATGTTTCCTTAAAAGACGTAGCTACTTGAGTTCCCTACATTTGGGCAACAAATTATGAAAGACAATAGGTGAAGAATGTGGATACTCAGGGATCTTATGTATGAATAAAGGCATGCTAACAACAGTCAGGCAGCAAGAGACATGATGTTGTCCAGAACCAAAATGAAGAAAATGTTAGGGAAATAGTGACACAAATCCAGTGTATGAAATGTATGACAGAAGAGGGAGAGAGGAGAAGAGCAAGTGAGGGAGAAAGAGAAGGGTCAGTTCAGCGTTAGCTGACACCGTTCTGGAATGTAAGCTGTGATTTTGAAAGCTGAGAGAGAGAGTTCCTCTCTCCTTCTATATATCTCCTGCTTCCAGAACCATGGACCTTTACCTACTTCTTTCTTCTGATTAAAACCCATTTAAGAATTTTCCAGAACAACACACCATTCTTCATTCCTGCCTTTCTCATCCTCGCCTTCCCAATGGTGATTCAGGTAAGTGGAAATCAGTGGCACAATGAATAAATGACACACTGTTGTGAAAGAGCATGACACAGCATGGTTCAGCAAAGCAATGCACCTCTTCCCCTTTGCATTACAGTTCCCTGTTTGTAATTGTGTGTTCCCAAAAATTAACTTGCTCCCTATTGTTAAAAATGAAGATAATAATGGCTATCAAGCATGAAAAACCATAACACTATACAAATAACAATCACGGAGTAATAACCAACTACTCCACATGAAAATACTGTACAAAGACATTTTAGCTGCCACTGACTTTGCTGCATTGTTAAAATGGTCTCTTAAATAACAATAATATAGCATTCAGTGTTCTGGAAATCGAAATTTCCAGAAGAGCTAGTTTACTCCGGACATCTCTGAAAAACCATGATCACTATTTCCTACTTGATATGAATGTCGGTATCGGATATATTTGGCACAATTTTCACTAGTGTTAATACGGGTTACGTTTGCTTTTTTGTCCAGTGCTGAGATTCAAAGACTACTGTTGAGTGATGTTTTTAACAAATTGAAAATATCTGAAACTGCAGAACATTTATAATGTGCATTAAATATAATTGATATATAAATAGCTAAACGTGACTTGCAAAGTAACTTGGTTAAACATGTTTTGTCTGAGCCTCCACTGAAGTACATAACAAGACACCCTTCCTGTTCCTGTCTCTCTGCAACAGATGCGATAGGAGGCAGGCGAATGCAAGACAGCAACAGGTGCTGTACGCATTGACACCTCCCTGTGCCAGCACAAGGCCTTAAAGTGCCCTCAGTCTACAAACACATTCAGTGTGCGGTCGGAGTGACACCACTAAGTGTACGTTCAGCCGCGTATTGCATAGAAAGAACTAAAAATCATCATAAATTGTATAGCGATTCAGTCATGGCAGTCAAACTCAAAACGTAACAGCAAAAAAGACAAAAGCTTATGATAACATTAAGTGCAGTTGTGTGTAATTGTCAGACTGCAATTCCCCCTTCCTTCAAGTCAATGCTTCATTCAAGAGTATTACAATGGCTACATTATTAATGAATTTAAACCTAAATCCGAGTGGTTCTGCTATTATTTGGCATCTCACTATTTAACACTTAACAGGTTAACAGTAGCAACAAAATTTAACAATCAATTAACTTGAACTAAAGGTTGTACCAATTCTGTCTCCCAGACAGAGAAGAGGGACGTTTGATTTAACTTTTAATCAACAACGTCAACTACAGAAACCGGATGCCACTCTTTTCTTCATTGTCTCCTCAAACCAATGAAGCAGGGCAACTCGACTCCACACCAATCAGAAATGTGAACATCGTATATATATATATGTGCGTGTATGTGCATGCAGGTGTGTGTGTTGGGGGGGGGGTGTATTTGTCACATTGTAGGGATTAAATGTCCCCACAATGTGATAAACCCGTTCTTTTCAGCTTGTTGGGACACTTTTCAGGTTCCCACAAACCGAAACCTAATAAAAGTCTGATAATGCAATCAAAAACCTTAAATAGGGAAAATTATTGTATTTTCCATGTTTACTTATAATTAAGGTTACGGCTGGGTAAGGGTTATGATTATCATAGTTAGTATTAAGGTTATCCCTGTAGAAATGAATGGAGAGTCCCCACAATGACAGAAATATATGACCTGTGTGTGTGTGTGTAGGTGTGGTGCAGTATATTTACTTCGCGGCCTAGACATTCACAGGGTTGCCAACTCACGCATCTCACCGCTTTCAGACTCTCACTCTCACGCAAAAAAAAAAAATCTTGCGGCAAACCTATATTATTACATTATAAGCCTAAAATTTGCTACACCAAAAGCTATGGGCTAGTATGCAAACCCTACAGACGGTTTACAAAGTAATAAAACTAGTACATAAATATAAATACGTGTGCAGACTTGTCTTGAATTAAAACTCTCACTCCAGCCAGCTGACCGAAGTTAACAACCCTGCTGATTCACCTAAATGAAAACCGCAGACGTTAGATGCCGACATCACTCTATAAGAGCATACGTACCTAAAAATGGCGATTCCCGCCAAATGCGCGCCACCGGCAGTCAGACTGCAGCAGACACGACGTTGTCCAGAACCAAAAAGAAGAAAATGTGGGGGAACAGTGACATACAGATTCATATTGATTATGAACCCTGTACGTTTTAACAATTAAACAAAAATGCAAACTAAAATGCGAAAAAGCGTTATAATAATGGAACATGTTTAAACAATAATTGCTGGTGGCGTCGTAGTTTGTCATTGCTAAGGTGGTCTTTGCCCTCCGGTAGCGCAGTGGGGTTACGCGGCTCAGTCTCTTTCTCCGCCAGGGAGAGCTGTAGCGGGCGGCTTGAGCAGCGAGAGCGACATAGCGGGGTTCGACAATTCTATCAGAATCCCACAGTTTTATTTCACTGATAAATACACTGCATTTTTTTTTCTTTCTGCTTTTTGCCAAAGACTGAAACGCAATCAAGCAAATGCCAATGATGGAAAACGAAACAACAGTAAGTAGCCGGCAGGCTGGGCTCCAGCCGGGTTGCCTTACAGGCACCTCGGGAAACACCATCTTTTGCCAGTTTGTGTATATCTGTTCCTTAATATTACATATGTCTTTGTATTTCGTTTTTTTACAGTCTTAACACATGTACGCACCCAAAAGCAAATGAAATGAACCTTCCATTTAACTGGCCGTATCTTGCCGTGAAATGAACTAGTTTTTGGTACATGTTGATTTAGTTGAAATGTTATGTTAAAATACTTAACTTTCCACTAAAATAGTACTAGCTATAACAGGATGATAACTAGGATCATCGGTCACACTGCAGTTAGTAAGTAGTTTAAAGTAGATTAGATTATATTCCGTTGTCGGATCCTGCTGGAGACGAGTCCCATTCTAATTATGTGTCGAGCGGGACACGTCTTTTATACATTGCTACATAATTAATATAGCAAATACAATGTAAATACGTAAAAATGGGTTTCTAATGAGATATAACGTTTGTCAATCTGCGTACTGATTACGACTAGCCACGACAAGGCCTTGATAAAGTTGCCTTTAACGTTTTTATTTTGAGAAATGGAGCTGGATCTCTCTCGCTGGAGAAGATGGTGGGGAGCAGCATGCTTCTTTCATTGTGACTTACCACTGCTATTCATTAACATTTGAGTCGTGACAGAATGCGTGTGCGATTATATATTATATGGTAAGTGGTATAGCTATCATATGTATATTAAAGGCCAAAGGAAATGTTTTTACTTTTTATACGCAGCCGTTAGACATACAAGAATCAAAGCATCTACATTCAATCTACAAAAAAGAACAAAATGAGGGAAGACTATTCACTACATGTAACTTACAAACTGAACGACAAACAGGCACTAGAAGTGAAAATGACACGTCCAGGCGGGCATCAAAGCATATCATTTTTGGCCCTCTACCAAAACCAATCCGATTATGTTGAATTTGGAATCGTCCTAAACCCCCGCACTTTATGGCACCACTGCGTTCAGGAGCTGCGGACCGACACAACCAGAGGTGGCAATTTCAGGTCCAGAAAATAAAAATCCAGACCATGATTTACTTTCAACCAACCAGATGAGTACTCTGTGACTCTTTATGCTCAACTGGTTGGTTGAAAGTAAATCATGGTCTGGATTTTTACTTTCTGGACCTGAAATTGCCACCTCTGGACACAACCAAGTATATAAGTGACCAAAATCCAGTTGGGGCTAGGCCAGTTCACAGTCTATAATGATAGGGATGAAATAGAATGGAAGTTTTGTAGTGTACCACGCAAAAACTTTACTGGCGAAATTTTCTTATTGGTCAGGCCCTAGTATGTATAGGTAAAAATATAGGTAGCTGTTAGGTTTTGCTTGTAAGGAATTACATTGCTTGATTTGAAAGTTTTAACAAAGTATTAATGATATGTCTGTCAAGGTGTGTTAGCTTAACCATTTAAAAATCTCTCTCAAAGTCACCCCAGTATTTGCAGCAACCATTCTATATATCCATGTATTTCTTGATTTAACCACTAGCACGGTTATTATGTCTGATCAATGTCTCATTGATTTTCAACTAATTCAATTAATTACTTAACAAATACATGGAATGGCTGAGTTTCCCCTGAGCAGAGGATTGGGAACTGAAGCAGTGATCTTTAAGCCATTCTGAAAGATATCAGTAATTTTGTGGAGAGCAAATTAAATTCTTATTGGTTTTTATTGTGTTGTTCTTAATTAAAGGTACATCGTTCTTAAATGGTAGCATGGTGGTGCAGTGGTTAGCACTGTTGCCTCACACTGGTACCTGGGTTCGAGTCTCTGCCTGGGTCACATGTGTGTGAAGTTTGCATGTTCTCCCCATGTTGTCGTGGGGTTTCTTTTGGGTACCCCAGTTTCCCCCCACAGTCCAAAAACATGCTGAGGCTATTTGGAGTTACTAAATTGCCCATAGGAGTGCATGTGTAAGTGAATGGTGTGTGAGTGTGCCCTGCGATGGGCTGGCTCCCTGTCCTGGGTTGTTCCCTGCCGCGTGTCTATTGCTTCCGGATAGGCTCCGGACCCCCTGCAGGCCAGTAGGATAAGCGGGTTGGAAAATGGATGGATGTTCTTAAATGTGTTCTAATGTTAGGGGTTTATTTTCTGAACAAATATACACTTACTGCCCAGATAAATATCTTTAAACATTTTCTTTGACTGCCTAAGGCTTTTGCACAGTACTTTGTATTTATAGCACTGTGTAAACAAAGAGATTGGTAACGTTCTTGTTTTAAAATTCAACAGGGCATGCAACACTACTCAAGCTAGTAAGTGCATGGGAGACCAACAGGTTTGAAAATTAAATGTATGTAAACAACCAGCACCTGGTTTTTAAAAGGTTCACCCAGCTGGGTTTATATTTATACATGTACTTAAACTATTTTACAAAAGTCTACCCATACTTTTTTGTGTACCACCATTTTCATCCTCTGGTCCAAAATGGCTTTATAGTTGAGGTAATGAATGGTCTGTCACTAAAAGGATTCCTCTGCATTACACTGCTGCCATTTATTATGCAGTTTATTAAATAATAATAGCTTGAATTACAATTATGTGTATGTGGAACTGAACTTTGCTGTGTGCCCTCATTTCATTCAGTTGAAACTCAATTTCTTTATTTTAAAAAGGCGTCGATTCACATTTGCCTTTTTGATAACACAACAATATGGCGGAAGGAATACAGCATAGTAGTTGAGGTCCAGATAAAGAGTGAATGCCTCTGTTGTCTGACAGCTCTTCACATTAAAAGTGAAAGAAAATGCAGACTTTCAGAAGACTTTCAGGTAGGGTTGTCACTGTTAATTATATCATTAGTTGAGTAATTTGCTGATTAATTCCACGAGTCATCGAGTAATTTTTTATATGTAATATATACATTGAAATTGACGCAAGGCAGGAACCAACCAGCGATTGCAAGGTGCCATTAACAGGCCAACAGTGCAGACAAATCACTTGCTTTTTCTCAGTATCTTCTCTATCTGAATCCAAAGTATTTCCATATAGCAGAAGATGAATGCCTTTTGGTGACCAGTTTTTTTTTTCGCTTTTCTCCTCCTCATTCATTTAGTTAAATTTCTCACAAACGTGCCACACTGCCTGAGTGAGCCAGATAGGTAGGACGAGAATGATTATGATGGGCTTAGAGAACGCATGTAGAGCTCATGCAAAAGGAGTACAGTAAATTTTAGACTTTTTAAAAACATACTGAACAATGTTGCAATGGATCATCATTTAAATTCCAAAGCTTGCTAAGTTTTGTTTCCTATGACAAAGTAAAAATATTTTAGCATTTACTGGTCTCAAACCAGCTGACTTTTGTGGTCTTTGTGATGTGAAAATTGCATGTACATAACATGCAATATTGATATCATCATCACACATCATGCAGGCGTAGTGTTGAGGATGGCACGGTGGTGCATTGAGTAGCGCTGTCCCCGTACAGTGACACTTTATGTGTGCAGTTTGCATGTTCTCTCCATGTGTCAGTGGACTTTACACTGGATCGTCCAGTTTTCTTCAACAGTCAAAACAAATGCTACTTAAGTGAAATTGGAGTGCCTAAATTTACCATATGTGTGAGTGAGTGAGCACCCCATCTAGGATTGGTTTTTGTCTCTCACCAACTGCAATATCCATCCATCCATTTTCCAAACCGCTTATCCTACTGGGTTTTTAGACTGTGGGGGGAAACCGGAGTACCCGGAGGAAACCCCACGACAACATGGGGAGAACATGGAAACTCCACACACGTGACCCAGGCGCACACTCGAACCCAGGTCCCAGAGGTGTGAGGCAACAGTGCTAACCACTGCACCACCATGCCGCCCAACTGCAATATGTAATGTATAAATATTATGTTGTACAGGGGTTCGACAGTGAAACACCTGGTTGTAGACCACAATAATTCATTAGAAATGGTGTTCGGCCATCTTTTGTGGCCACAACAGCATTATTTTGTCTTGGGAATGACAGATACAAGTCCACCTCAAAGTAGCTCGATAATATTCAGATCTGGTAATATGTGCAGGTTATGGGAGATCAGTCTTGCTGTGTGTATTGGTGCATTGTCTTCCTGATACATGGCACCACCTTCAGGGTACAATGTTTGAACCATTGGGTGAATGTGTTTTTCCAGAATGGTTTGGTAATCCTTCGTAGTAACACGCCTATCTACAACAAGTAGTGGGCCTAGGGAATGCCATGATATTACAGCCAAAGCCGTCACTGATCCACTCTCCATGCTGCACTCTGGTTATGCAACAGTAAGTGGTAAGTCTCTTTGGGGCTTCTCCACACCGTAACTCTCCCAGATTTGGGACAGATAGTGTAGGTAGACTCATCAGATACAATATATGTTTTACATTGTCCACAGCCCAAGATTTGCACTGCTAGCACCATTGAAACTGAGGTTTGGCACTAGCATGAGTGATCAAAGGTTTGGCTATAGCAGCCCGACCGTGAATATTGATTTTGTGAAACTCCCAATAAACAGTTTTGGTGTAAACATGAGGGTCAAGGTGCACAGTTAATTTTGCAACGTGTTGGGCAGCTGTGGTTTTATGTTTTTTGGATCCAGTCCAGGTTAGTACCTGTACGTCCCTTTCAGAGAGCTTCCTCTTTCGTCCACAATTACTCTTGTTGCAAGTGGTCTGTCCTTCATGGTAGTATATCAATATTACTTTGGATACTATGGCTGAGCCAGCGAGATGCACACCAACAATATGTATCCTCACCCGAACTCTGATATGTCTCTCACTATGTTGTTTAGATTGCAGTATCTTATGTAGAGCTGTGCTATTGCTCTGCTAATTCAACCTTCGCACTCTGCTCTTGTTAATGGTATGTCCAGTCAGTGAAGAATTGCCACCAGGCCATGCATATATAGGCATGGTGTACTATATAGAATTATTTGTAATTTGTTGTGTCTCATCACTCCTTGTTCTCTTCACAGCTCAGCTGCAACCAGACTCAAACCAGCCCCCCCTCGCCTGGTCCTGTGTCCCCATGTCCCAGTGCCCCATCCCATCATGCCCCCCGCTATGGCACTGTCATCCCCAATCGAATTTTTGTGGGAGGAATAGATTTCAAGGTGAGTAATTGTCCCTAATGTCTCTCTGCCTTTCCCTGCATACATTTCACTGAAAGCTGCTTTAAGGGTAGGTGATGCCAGTGACTCACACTGGAAAGATCTCATTTAATGGTAAATCTCCTCCATGTTGACAGAAGCCTACTGACATTCAGACCAGGGGACATTCTATATTGAAAGCATTCTCGTGTTTGTATTTGTGTCTCTAGACAAACGAGAATGATCTGCGACGATTCTTCTCCCAGCATGGATCAGTGAAGGAGGTGAAAATTGTTATTGACCGTGCTGGGATTTCCAAAGGGTAAGACAGCAGTGTGTCAAATGAGAAGACTTTGAATTCCTGAAATGTCTTTGATTATACAAAATTAGATACATTTTTTTACCAGCTGTACACTTGTTGAAACACACAGTTGTAAATCCTAGACTCCTAGAAAAGACATGTTTTCAGCACACAATGATATAAATTACAGCAAAAAATATAGTTAGTATAAATTCTACAAGTGTGACCCATTGGCCTTAGAGCAGTGTAAGCACCAGATATGCCATTTTTACACAAAGTTTCTCAAAGTATTTTTAAATAATATCATCCATATAGCTATGATTTTGAGTAACATACTAAAATGCATAATTCTCATTTTTTTCTGATAACCTAACAGGTATGGGTTTGTGACGTTCGAGACGCAGGAGGATGCTGAGAAGATACTTCATGATGTGAGTATCAGCCAAGTCGCCATGTTAAATACTTGTAAAATACTGTTTAAGCCATTTGAGATTTTGTTAGTATATGTGTGTTATCACATCCGTAATATTATATTTCTATACTGTAATGAAAATTAATATTTAAATTTTCTTTCTGATAATTTAGAAAATTCAAAATTGACCATATGATAATACATAGATAAGGAACCTAGTAGACACATGCTAAATTTATAAATAATACAAACTGGCTTACAAGGACAAGGTCAGCCCAAGTCTGACACATTTTGACACTGGGCTCTCCTCCAGACACACACAGGTGTGAGTTCTAGGGCAGAGACAATTGCATATGTGTGAGACCAGCATTTGCAGCGTCACTGTAAATTTAAACAGGAGTATGTAACAAGACACAGCACAATTTATTATAGTATACTAGCCTTGTCACGATCGGCTGGAATCGCTGGGCGAGCGAGTGGTCGCTCAGGCAGGCAGACGGGCAAAAAGTAGGCAGACAGGCGGATTACGGGCAAAACGGGGATTTAATGGGAGAACAGGGACCAGCAAACATCAGACGCCAACTAACATCAATGACAGACACCGAACTCTGGTAAGACATGGAATCAAATAGACAGGACTGGTTGAAAGTAATCGGACACAGCTCGGTACAATCAGGGAAGCACACGAGGATAATCAGGGGGGCGTGGCACACACGAGCATCGTACGAGCCGGGTATGACAAGCCTAACGTAGCAGGCAGGTTCAGCTAGTCACTGCCTTCACTATCTGACTGTACTTCATGAAGCTATTTGTCAGCACTAACTGTGTTGCTGTCTGTCCAGGAGCATTGTGTGTGGGCTGAAGGGGGTTTTTGTGTCTTCCCTAGGCTGACAGGCTCTGCTTTAGGGACAAGAGGCTCAACATTGGCCAGGCTATTCGCAAGCAGCAAGTGGGAGTACATAGTAAGCTCTCTCAGTATCATCAGTGCATCTTACATAAAATTATTCCTAAAAGGACTCTTATTTTCCATTTGAGAATAGGTAAAATGATTCTGTCTGTTTCCTGTTTTTGTTAAAATAAGTAAAACTGATTAAAAAATATTATGGAAGAATTTATTCGGAGTATTATGTGGGGCTTGAATTTGCTGTTTACTTAGTGTCTTTCTGAAATTTCTGCCTGTGTGTCTGTATACTATTTATAGCCATATTTAGTTTCTGTCAGTCTGCAATCACAATAGTTAAGTAACGCAGAGGAGTAAACAAATCCTGAGATTATGTTATAGTCTCATAGGCTTGTTCTAGGCATCTGTCCTCCAGGGATCACAAACAAATAATATTGCTTCTACTGTAAGTTTAGTCTAAATCCACTTCAGTCATGTGTAACTATGATGTGGAAGAAACAAAATCCACGTGGTGGAGATATTCTTAGTACTTACTATCTATAGCTGATGTGGTCACACAGTCCTGTTGCATTGGATAGTTTAATACTAGATAAAAAGCCACATTTTATGCTGTATTTATCTTGGCAGACGTTTTTGATAGAGGTGTGTATTTTATACATATATACATAGAGTGTATAAGAATAACTGATTATACAAAAAGTACAGAAGAATCTGATGCTTTTTGTTGACATGAAACTGTTATAATATACCTAAGGGTTCTAGATCTGAACTTTCTCAGTTTCAAGGTGGGATGGTATTGCCATCTTAAGTAGAGGAAAAGGGGGTGGTGTGTAGCTTGTCAGGTTACAGATCTTCACCTGTACCCAGGAGGTTGTGGGTTCAAATGGTGCAGCCAGCTGAGTAGTCATATCAGCACTGGGCCCCAATTGCCTCAGCCCCAATGTGGCCCCAAGATCTCCTCACTTACACGTCACCTTGCACAAAAGTGCCTGCTACATAAATAAATGAATGTATCTATGAATTAAACCTCAGGTGGTATGTGTGGAAATTTTACCATGAATAAGGTGGTAATTGTCAGTTATTTATCCCTACTGTAAATAAAAAGTAGTACCGTACTTTTTGCACTATAAGTCGCTACTTTTTTTCCAAAATTCTGGCCCTGCAACTTATAGAACGGTGCAATGTATATGTGGATTTTTCTGATTTTTTGTGCGCCGGCTACATCATTTTAAGCAGTATACATTAGTACATTGTACATTGATGCATTTGTGTCAATGGAATATAGGATTTATATATAATTTTTTAAACCCCCCATGGTAAAGATATGATTTTATATATTGCAGCATTCCTGTCAGCTGTGTAAAGAAAAATCTTTTATCCTTTTACGATCTCTGGTATGATGGTTGAAATTTCATCATTCTGACCTCATTCCTTATGGTCAGATATGAATTATATCTTGACGCATAGCTAAAGCAGGGAAGGTCTCTCTGAATGATAGCGATATTACGAAGCATGGTTCAGTCCAGACCTCAATTTTGAACCATAGTTCAGTTATTCTTTTTCTTTCTTTCTTTCCTTCTTTCTTTCTTTCTTTCTTTCTTTCTTTCTTTCTTTCTTTCTTTCTTTCAGGCGGGAAGGTGGGGGGGGGGGGTGAATAAGAAAACAATGGGGGAAATATTCTGGGTTTTATTAATCTTTCCTGCACCGCTGAGATCAATATGTCTTCCAACGTGCGCTTGCATATTTGAAGTGCCGGCTGTGGAAGTTTTTCTGAAACACCTACATCCCTCCAGGATGATCTGTGCCATTTTGTCCACACATTCGATTTTATTGGTTTGATCTTGTTTCCCTTTTTCTTATTCTCGCCAGCAGCAGCCAGCTTCCCTGTGCCCAGCCCAAGCCCAAACATGGCCTTCCCCGCCCCAGGGGGAACCATGTATCTCACCACCTCCACCGGTTACCCCTACACATACCACAATGGCGTGGCCTACTTTCACAGCCCCGAGATGAGTCCTTCAGCTCACCACTGGCCTGTAAGTTGCCACAGCCCATGCAGCATTGTAATAACACGTAACCCTTCAAGGCTTCCCTCAGAGATCACATTAACTTTGACTCCGTAGCAAAGCAAAACAAAGTTGTTTATTCTGGTGTGGTCGGCAAACACGATAATTTGGCTTAATATAAACGTAGCAGTGCACTGCTCCAAATTCCCCTTATTACAGAAACAATAAACAAACGTGGTTCACTCATTGACCTATTTAAATTTCTGATCTTGGAGACCACCATGTCTGTAAAGCACTGAGGAAGCTATAGCCTTGTTTAATAATAACATTAACTTGCATGGTTGTTGTCCAAATGATAAATGTGGGTCACGCCACATTGTCTTAGAAACATTGTAATGTTGTCTGGCAGAGATTGATTACATTTCCATTTTAACATAGAAGCAGCTGATGTTAGAGCTTTGGCCAAAGGCCGTGGCTCTATTTTTCATCTTGTAATACTAACAGCAGGATGCCTCTATGTCATTCCTGCTTCTCTTTTCCAAAAGGATACTGTTTTTGCTTGTCTGTTATGCTTTCTTGAAATTAAATGACATTTTAAAAATGCATTGTAGGATGGAAGTCTGCCGCATAAGTTGGACAGACACAGCACAGCAGGGTTCAAACAAGGGATTTTGTGAAAAACGCAAAAATATAAATAAAAAAAATGTATTGTAAACATCTGCCTTGCCCTTCCTGGGATAAGCTCTAGTCTCTGCACTTCCCTGTACTGGATTTGTGGTTAGAACATGGAGGATAAATAACTCAAAGAAATAGGGCAAAAAATATTTCCTAACCCAACAAATCCTTGTACTTAACATAATCTCTAAATCCTCCAGGCTGACTCTCTTTAAACCCTCACAAGGTGACTAGATCAAAGTGAACAGGAGAATCATCCAGATCTGCTGCTCTTAAAAATGCAGCATCCCATTTTACTGTGATGACATGCATAATCATAGGGTTCAGGTGAATTTTTACTTTTATAATGACGTATTGCTACTACGATATTTAGCATGTTAATTCTTTAGGTACAATGACAGTTACTTCTGTGCAGTTTTAAGTCTGAAATACTGTGGTCAGAACCTCATTTTTAACTTGTGTTTCCATCAGGAGTTTGAAGTATGCAGGTGTTTCATTGTGTTGAAGTGCATCTCGTATTAATATGTATGTGTGTCTCACAGCCCCGGTCAGTTTCTGGGTCTCCAGTCATGGTGACCCACCCCCCGTCGGCAGTCTATCCCCCCCCGCCCACCTTCCATCCCTACCAGGTTTGCAGTTTGCCAGCTTCTGGCATGTTACTTATTACACTAGTCAATATAAGGCATGTTTTGTCTCCTTTTGAGCCAGAAGATAAGTGAATTTATTTGGTTTATTTTTAATATATACACTTCTGTAATGCTTTTCAAATTATTTGCTGGGACAAAATCTTTAACCAAAGCTTTATGACAGTGTTTGGTCCTACCTGTTGCCCATTTTGGCTTCATTAGAACAATTTCAATTGGTACGTTCCTCAAGGGTATCATCAAAGGGTCATTTTTTGTGGATTGAGCACCCATCTTATGTGTGGCAGCCTAAACACTGAGCTTCCTTTTATGCCTGTCCTCCAGGCACCAGCCCAGTGTGTTACCGGACCAGTGCAGTGGAATATATCCCAAGTAAGAGAGCCCTGTGTGTATGACCCTGTTTGTGTGTGAAAGATAGAGAGAATGATATATGTATGATAGTTTGTCTGAAGTTGTGATTATGAGGTGAAACTGTAAGCCTGCCGTGACACATGACAGAATACTGATTTCTAGCGTGTTGATGTCTGTTACAGTGTCCAGTCCCCAGCAGCCCCCTGCTCTATGTCCAGCCTTCAGAGCTGCTGTACCAGCCAGTTGAGTTGGCGTCCGATGGAGGTTGTGTTCTCCCTTCGCTCTCTCTGCTGGAGGCGACCACTGCTGAGGTACTTCAGGGGCTTTCCGATGGAAGGACTATTACCTTAGGTTATAATGCAATAATACATCCACATAGGAAAAATTATGGATTTTCCAGGTTGTTAAAAAAAGATGTTTCCAGTCTCCGATTAAACTTTGCATATATAAAGTGTTGCTCAAATTATTCAAATCAATTATTTGAAACAATATTTCTCCTCTATGTATTAAATGTAGTAGATGTTCATTATTATTTCTTCTAAATAATATAGACCTGTTGGTATATCAATTCAGTGCATTTTGTGTAAAATATTGATTAATTGATTGTTGTGTTAGGATGGTAGGTATCAAGACTACATTAAGTTCTATGCTTTAGACTTGGTTGTCTCGTCTTGCTTTTCTGCTCCTTGGCAAATACAGGAGTGGGGTGTTTGGTTAATTGCTTGTCCTCTAACTACATTGTCATGGCAGCCATATGTTGATCACATGGTGCAACCAGCCTATCACCAGGTGTACGCCCAGAGCCCTGGGGGAGTAGCACCTCCTGTCATTCAGCAGGAGACAGCAAAGGTCAGAATATATCTTTGTTTCCAAACCTTGCCTGTTATTTCTGCATATTATCATGGAAGTATAGTGTTGTTGGCATTGACTACGCTATTTAGTAAGTCTCTCAAGTGGTTACACATGCTCCCTGGGTTACGATGGGGTACATTCTGATAAGTCTATCATAAGGCAAAAATATCATACTGTTTTAATACAGTACACCTAACCTAACAAGTATGTTAGCCTTGCCCAGCCCACCTTAAACACCTGAAACACCTTAGTACTTAGAACAAGTACATTAGCCTACAGCTGGGCAAAATCATTACCACAAAGCCTATTTTACAATAAAGCATTGAACATCACATGTAATTTACTGAAAGTGAAAAAACGAATGGAACTGGAATGCCCATCGTAAAGGCGAAATATACCGGGGCGTGTCTGTGCTCTGTTTGTTTATTACTTTTCCTGGTATTAAACTGAAGAAATTGCTTGAACTGACCATATATGAATGTTGCACATGCTAAGTAACCGCACGTTTACTCGTCTCCAGGAGCAGCGCTTTCACTCCATTAGGCGAGGGTTCCCCCATTCGCCAGTCAGCCTGAAGACACGCCACTGCCGCAGCCCCCACTACACCCACCCTCGCAAGGAGTATCGCGCCGATATTACTGCCCTGTCTCCCCAGCCCAGTACGGAGCCCCTCAAGTAGAGCGGACAGGTCTGGTTTGGTTGTGGGCCATGGGCCCGATCTCCTGGAAGAGCCGTGCTCTGTAGACTGCAGGCAAGCCCACTGCATAAAACACAGCCTACTCCCCTGCCTGATATCTACCAGAAAGCACATCATCATACTTCCTGCTTTTATTCACTCAGATCAGCTCTGGGTTACACCGTCACACCCCATTAAATGTAATGCAGCAGATGCCAGTTAATTAATTGCACACCCAGGTGTTGCACTCTGGACTGGTATCAGAGTTCATGCTGTGTCTGTTTGCCATCTGATATTAATACTAATTACTACAAATACATGTTTATTTTAAGATCACATTTTTTAAAAGCGGTGTGGAAATTTGAGGACACAAAAGCTCAGGGCTGCCTGGAGGTCAGACTTCATGAACAGTGGTTTGCTCACAATGACCAGATTTTTCATGAATGCTTCAACCATCTGTAGAAGTGGCACAAAAAAGTCACAAAAACTCTTTTTACCATCAAAGTGCTGAGAGATAAATAAACTGTCTACATAAACTGCATTTGGCGCTTTACTTTAAAGAAGAAATTCCAGAATTTTAGACCCTGCACCCTGAACTTGAAACATACAGTGACAGAGAAACTAATAAGAAAAATCACATCAATTACATCAGAGAATAATGAATGAGTGAGCAGATTCTGTTTATTGCAGTTATGTTGAGACAGACTTGAACCTGAAATGGGAAAATGCTTTAGAGCTGTCTCCGGCATACTGACCCCTCAGTGCCTGAACCTAAAACACCGAGTTTTTTACTACGGTGTCATGTTGGCTTTCAGATAAAAACACACCTACTCTAGCTAACTTTCTTCACTCTTTTTTTTCTTAAAGTAATACAAATGTATCCTTATAAAGTAATTAACTGAGAATTTCTAGCTGTATTGAAACGTACAATCAGATAACTTTGTTTACATGCTACCGTAGCAGTTTCTGTCAAAATGCCAAATAATTTGCATTTCCTTTTATAGGTCCATCTGTTTTGTAGTAATACTACTGCGCTTAAGCAGAGGAAAAGCTTTACATTTTTTCTAGCATTTTTTTCATCTAAAACTGTTCACTGCTGTTAATTTTTTTTCTGAGAATGAAAAACAGAAATTTAAAGGTTTTGAAACGTGCCAAAACGTCAAGGATGTCCCTTGAAACATTTAAAAAACGGCCTTGAAGTTCCATTGCAAGGCAGAAAGGTCCTTTCATCAGTTCACATATTTCACACCAGGGGGCAGTGCCACATTGGTCTTTACTTAAAAGCGAAGACATTGTAACTGAATAACACCAGTATAAGCGTGCTGGGGAGGTTACATGGTCCTGCCTACATATCTAGCATATGTGGACAAAGTTTGTGCCAAAGAGGACTGGCTTGCTATGACATCTGGCTTCATGAGGTCCACATCTGCACTTCATTTCTGCTGCTGCCTTTGAGTATAACCTGGCAGCCCAGTCTCCACAGAGGCCAAGCTTGGCAGATGCCATTACTGATCCAGACAGCATAACCTTCTGAATGCTGTAGCCTGTCGTGTGCCGTTACCTCCTGTATGTAGAGTGTGACTAACATATTAATTTGCTGGCACGGCACAAGCTGTATCCTATTTATACCTGCCTCAGACATTTCCTCAGCCAATATAGTAGGACATCATCACAAAATGTGGAAATTGTTATTGTTGATATAGAGCGAGTAGGAGCCAAGAAAGTGAGGATTTGGGGTACAGTCCAGTAAATCAAGGCATTCCTGCTATCTCATACACCACTTCTTATTGTTCCTCATTGATATTGTTCTGTTACTGTCTTGCCACCATAAAACATGTTTGTTTGAGGATCCAAACTGTACATTGCATTTGCTGGACCTTTTGTAGTATGGAATAATGTAAATACAAGATGGTGAGCAAAACTGATTTTTTTTTTGCTGGATGAATACTGGGGTCTGTGCAGGAGAAAAAAGATTCCCTAGCATAAGTCTTCACTTACGTGAGGATTTTTCAGAGGCATAAATATTTTTGTATTGTGTCTTTGCATCTCAGGAATGCGTTTTCTCCATTACAAAAAAAATGGAATGACGTTTGCAAAGGAAAGAACGAGTTTGGATGTTTCAGTTTTCTAGGCTCAACAAATTTTACTTTGTATTTTTCAGCAAGAGTAGTTTACTTGATGTTTACACTGGCAGGTATTTGTCAGAGATAAACATTTGTCAGATTTTTATGCAAGACATCCAAATTCATCCTTTGTTTTTTCGTAAGCAAACATTGTACACAGTGTTTGTCCTGTTCAAGAGATACTAGTGTTTTTCTTGGTTAGTTTTACAGCTTTTCGCAGCGGGACAAATTATTTTTCACCTATTGTTTGAAGTTCTTTTTATACAGTAATGCTGATTATTTACTTTGAATGCAGGAGGAGCAGACATAAAAAGAACAGCAGGGTGATAACTGTCAGTGGTTACTGTCTGGACAGTGTCTTCTTTTTCGTTTGCTTTTACCTTGGCAGTGTGCCTTGCCAGCTGGGCAGTTGGGCTGCTCCTTCATGTATGTCAGCTGAATACACTTGCATGTATTTAAGTCTTGAACTTCATTTTGAAAACTTTTTTTTTTTTGCTATATGGTTTAAAATACTGTATAAAAATTAAAATACTGTATTGGCAGAAAATGGTGAGATTCTTCAGGAACGTTCGTAGAGCATTTCCCTTGGGACTGTTGAGTGTATACACTGCTGTCTCTATTATTTTTATTAATCATTACATGGTATTAATGTAAAATAGCTCTCATAGAGTTCGGCACTGAAGTTTTCTCCGGTATTTTATTGCTGTTATTTTTTGCGTGCAATTTATTTATTGTTTATTATTTTAAAAAGTAATTACCGTGGTGCCATTCAATTCACAAAAAAATATTTAGTTTAATTTATGATTTAAGTTACAATATCAGTAGCACTGTTAACATAGTCCTGGTTTCTGCATACATTTTTGAAAAAAACTCAAGTACATTAAAAAGTCAACAGGTTAGATTTTAAATTGGTTCAGGTTGTTTTATTAATATAAACGATGGCTGTTGTAGGTTTATTCGTGCACTTGAAGTTGCAGACGTTTTTTTAGGATTGATTGTAGTTGGTTTTGTTTGTGTAATACTGATATTAGAAGTTGTGTTTTAAGTGCCTGGGCAGTTGCACACAGGCTGCAGGAGATAAGTGTATTTAAACATTTTGTATTGAGTTGTCATTTTTTTCTTGATCTGCCTTAAATTGTACCATATGTCATTTTAGTGCATCCCTTATAATTAGAGTGTTTTATGTTGGCTAAATGTACTATTAAGGACCTTAATTTGGAAATTCATCACCCATCCACTCCAATGCATGCATGAAGTGTTATATTTTTCTGTCTATAACTTCAGCTTAATGCACATCATAACTGAATGTGATTCTGTTTACTCATATGTGAGTTGGACCTGTACCTGTGCTTCTACCCCTGACCCAGTCTCTAGCTCTTTGAGAGGGTGGTCAGCAGTGACCACACATTCAGTCAGAGCTGCTTGTGTGCTGCTTGCTCATAAATAACCAAGAAAGTGAGCTGCTTTGTATATAGTTTTATATTCATGGGAAACTTTTACATTTTGTATATCTATTCCTATTCTGAACTTTATATTTTTACTGCTTTGCGAATTGTTCTTGTTTAATTTGAATTCTTTGTAATCTCTGTATTGCTTTTTGTGCAGGTAGATGTTCAAGAAGGGGGGGGTTGATATACCAGAAAATAAAAGTGTTGCAGCTTTACAGTATTTGTATTTTATTTATTATTATTATTTTGGAAATTGTTAAGCAGAGTTTAGTCTGTGTTCTTTTATATGCACAGTCAGGTGAATCTTTGTGTCTAAATTGCCCTTAGTGTGTGTTTGCATGTGAGTGCGAGACAGGCAGGCCTCCCATCCTGAGTGTCCCTGGTCTTGTGTGCTGGGCTCTCTGGGACATGCTCCAGGCTCATTCTGTCCCTGCACTGGAGAAGAAGGTATGGAAGATGGGTGGATGAATGTATTTAATGGGATTGGTTGTTATACCTAAATTTCAGGATATGCACAACAGGAGTGCTTGTTGAGCAATGCAAGGGGGATACTGTTTGGTGGATTGACACCATGGGTGTAGGTGTACATAAATGCTGTGTGGATCTTGTGGTGTTCCATTGCTGATGATGAAGAACAGCCAGGCTAACCAAAAGTACATGGTATTAAAACAAGGCATGATATCTGACATGATGGTAACATTTTTTACACCTTATAACAGCTGATTCTGGTGGAGCAAAGTTCTCCCACGTCTCTCCTACTGTCCTTGTGTGGTCTCTGCAATAATGAATGATGTATTACTGCATCAGATATGAAAAACACTGGTGGGAATACCTGGTTATTGTTACAGACTGTAAAACAGTGAGTTAGCCATGCATTAACTTTAGATCGTCGGTCAAGTAGAATAAAATGTTTGTCCTCCGTGCATCTCATTCCATAACCTCATTGGCACCAAATTTAGTGCCACCATAGTCCTGATAGTGTAAAGAATAAAAAACTGATTATGAGTATTTTAAAATAATATTTCTATGTTAATTTATAATAAATACTGTGTGTTTTGTCATTATCGTGATAACGTTCATACTTCATTTCAGATATACACAATTTGGAAGCTTGATGATATTACATGAGGGAAAATATACGCGGCTGTCACTTCCACGTTACACATTTGTAAATGCAAAATCATTTTGTCAGAGCTTTGAGGTGATCAGCTTAACTTAGAAGACTCATTCACGGGAGTGAACTAGCATCTCTGATCTTTGTTTTCCTATGTTAAAGTAGCGACTTCGCATTGAATACGGAACTTTTTTATTAAGCTTAACAAAGCGTTTAAATACAAAGTTACTACTGCGAAAAATAATAATGCAAGGTTTCAAGTTATTGCGAAGAACTTCAATTGCTCGCCATCGGCGCCACGGCGACAAACTAAATCGTTGCTTTGGTTAGCTTCATCACCGTCATTCCCACTCACTCCAAAGAGTATGAGGTATTGCGCCCTTTTTCTTCCTTTTCGAAGCCTAGCCAAAATAAAGAAGTGTGCATTGGCTAAATCGATCGTCTCCCTTCCTCATTTCCACCTTTCCAAGTCCATCAGAGACTTGGGAGCGCTGGGTGTATTTTTAGCAGATGTCTGGAAAGTGTGCGTTGTGGGATTTTTTTTCCATCGTGGGCAGACATTGAAAACAGCATATCTACGATGGTAGTTCTTTTCTTTTAAAATTTTATTTGTCGTTTATGCGTACTTTAAATTATAAAGTTTTGTTTGTAAGTATTTACTACTAGAGTTGTACGTTTTAGGGACAGTCGACATCAAGATTTTCATTGCAAAAAACATATATTGCAAAAAAATAAATAAATGGTATAGCGACCCTCACAGTGTCCGAAAGCGGTGGGCGCACATCATTCTCTGTTTGGGGACCCCGTGGGATATGCCGGCCGAGTCTTGGAGGTGGAGGTTCTCCCGGTAGCCCGAAGACGGAGCGGACCTCCAGCGTCTGCGTGGCACGGAGGAGCCCACTGGGCGCGCCCTCTGCCCGCTGGAGCTCCCACCACGATGGGGTGCGGGCTGAGCAAATTGGAAGACCGGGAGGACAGCAGCCCGGGGAAAATTTATTCTACTTTGAAAAGGCCCCAGGTGGAGACCAAGTGCGACGTTGTGCATGAGTATGTGCTACTGGACTTCAGCTTAGAAGGTAGACGCCACATATTTTTCAGCGAACGTTTCTAAAGCTTTGCTTAAGTGCCTTTTTTGTGTGCGTGAAGTTCAGTAACAAAAAAGTGAAGTTGATTATATCAAACAACGTTAGTATGCGTTTATAAAATATAATCAATTCTATTGTGCATTTGTGCTAATGTTGCTTCATGCTTTTTAGTTTTTTGTGTTTTTCGTAGTATTTTTCGTTTAACGAAAAAGTGTCGATTTGCTACCAAAAACACATACTACTTCATCAGTATTTCTGAGAACGTGAACCCACATTTGGAACAGTTTATGGGTAGAGTTATTGAGAAAATGATGGCTCATTAAGTCTCGTAGCAACGGAACCATCGTGTCCCCGAATAAAATCGGTCAGTGTGCGTGCGTGTGTGTGTGTGTGTGTGTGTGGACCAAATGTCACCCAAAATGTTTTTTGACGTTGTGGGGACCATTTTTGAGGTCCCTGCAAAGATCTGTGAATGCAATCAAAAAAGTTAAAATATCAAAAATCTTGTATTTTGGTTGGTTACTTATGGTTAAGGTTAGGGCTGGGTAGGGCGTATAAATAAATGAAAGGTCCCCGTTTAGATAGGTATGTCAACGTGTATGTGTGCGCGCGCGCGCTGTGTGAGTGTGTGCGTCTGTGTCTGTGTGTGTGCAGGCGATTCAAAAACGTGAGCTGCTTTGTCCTGCTGAGGAATAGGCTGATCTCGTACAAGTAGTTGTATCTGTCTACAGTTTCAAAACATATGATTTCTCTTTTAACAAAATATAGTATTAAAGTAAACCAGATAATTCATTCACGTGTATATTCAATTTTGTCCTTAAAAAACAACGTATTGTCTCACGTGCAGTATGTTTTGATTTAATCTCATTGTATTTTTAATATTCAGCATTTGTATGGGTTATCATCTTAACTTACATGACCCATTTTCAGGAGAAATGGTGAGACTGGGGTAACTATTTTCATAAGACTCAGTTTCCCACATTATGTGACCGCTTAATCCTTTGAGCATCTGGACATCGTCATAAAAAGACATTGTGGTGTGCTTGTCTGTCCTAACTCATGCAAAGCTTTCACTACTGGGATCTCATGTCCTATGCAATTAAAATTAATATATGGTTAAAGTTAAATCTGTCTGATTTCATTTAAAAATACAATGAAAGAATGATTTAGACAGTAGTGGACTTTGCATCTCTCTGTGGGTATTAGTCTGTTTTTCTGGAACCTATTGTTACTGCTTGTGATAATGTCTACAGATTTGTCATTGCTCTGATGACTTTGGCTCAAGATTAAAGTTCATATGTCACTCACTAGAGTCACATGACACAGAGGGTGGAATCTGACAGATTGCACAGCTGAAGATAGCTTCCGTGAATGACCCAATTATTTAGCTATTTCTGTTTCTAGAAGCAGGGTTTAGAAAAGAAATCATCATCTTACACTGATACTCAAATCACTTTACCTTCCTCATCCAGCCTTGATATTAAAGTGTTAATGAAATATTCCCCTGTTATATGGCCTCATTTCAGTTCTTTTACAAAATGTTAGCAGAAATGATGATGATATAAATGACCTGAAAATCTATTCCAGTCTTTCCTATTTAACACTCTTTACATAATAATGTAGAGATGTATATTTCTCTATGAGATTCTAAGGCCTGTCAGTGATGTAAGTCACATAATACCCATCAGTGGGTCTACAGCTGCTTGAACATAAATAAAATGATTTGACTCCTCTTGACCTTTTTGAATTTTAATGTCTAAATGTTACTTGAAACTTCAATCTCAAGGAAGAAAAAAATAGGTTTGTCTTTATATATATCAAGAAAACATCAACATTTTTGAGGAGACAGTCTGTCACAGAAAATCACCAATATTGCTACTTTGACTTATAATCAGAAACGTAGCTAAATATGAAAAACGTGCACACTAATAAACCTGAAGGAGGCTTAGCTGTTTTTTAATGGAGAGTTGTGTGTCATATTCAAATTGTAAAATATTTCCCTACTCTGTAGCTTGGACATAAAGAGATAAATGCAGCATTATTGAATCCATGTCCGTCTTTAAAAGGTCCTGAAACAGGAGTGACTGGCAGGGACTGAAGTCCAAGTTTCCGGTAGCTAATATACAGACGCTCCCCGGGTTACGATGGGGATACGTTCTGGGAAACCTATTATATGGCGAAAATATCTTAAGGCGAAATCGCATTTTAATATAGTACATCTAACCAAACAAACATCATAGCCTAGCCTACCCCACCTTAAACTGCTGGATGGATGCATGCTTAGAACACTTACATTAGCCTGCACTTGGGCAAAATCATTAACACAAAGCCTATATAATAAAGCCTTAATATATAATAAAGTGTTGAATATCTCATGTAATTCATTGAATAATCATACCAATTGTAAAATCGAAATATTGTAATTGTAACCTGGGGAGCGTCTGTATAATGATCTGATTACAGATTCAATGTTGGGAAAGTGAATTAATATAGGAACAGTTTAAGGGTAATAGGAGAGGGGACAGGAATCTGGGGACATCTGCAGATGCGCTTTCTCAGGACCTTCAGACACCCACTAAAATTGTTTTTTAAAACTCTGAAATTCTGAAAACAGTTGAAGAAGCTGGTAATGTGCTTTGCTTTATCTTTGCGTCTTGTCCAGGAGTAGCGTAGTTAGAATCATTGGGCGAAGTCCAGTTGTCCCAGTTATGTGTCCGTAACCAGTGTCTCATTCAGCCTCGTGCCCTGTGCCCCCCCCCCCCCCCCCCCGGTTCTTTATCATGTGTGAGTCTCCTGGCCCTTGTTACCAGGGGAAGCTGATTGGCTGGGTTTGCTTCTAACCTCCACTAAGACACCTTTTGTTTCCATTAGTTTTTTTTTCACTTCTTTCCATATGTCTTTTGTGCTTTCTTTTCAGTGATATTTATGTATTTCCCTTTGCCCTGGGAGGGGCTTTGCTCTGATTCTCCGCTGTAGCAGCTCAGTAGCTGTTACTGCTATGGTCAGTGCAGTTGGCCTTAGGGGCTTGGCCCAGTTTCCTGTCGGGTGCCCATGGGAGGGGAACCTCAGGCTGAAGCCCCCTCCTTCTCCTTAGAGTCGCCCTTCTGACAGCGCTGTGACTCCCCTTTGTCTCTCCTCACTTCTCCCCAGGCAGCCGCGCCACTGTGCAGGGTCTGGCATCCTTGTGCGATTTACCCAAAGCCCTGGAGCCGTACTACACTGAGGGCTACACACTGGCCGCGCTGCACCCCATCGTGCTGTCTGTCAGACGGTCTGGTGCCCTGCCTTGCAGCCTGCAGTACCGCGCCATTCTGACTCGCCCTCGGACCAGGTGACCCATCGGCGCCACCTAGGGATGAGTGTGATGCCTTTGGACCTGCCCTCATAACGAGTGAACCAGTGAATTATTGAGCCATAATTAGCCAGGGACCGCAGAATGGGAACACAGGAAGGTCTGAGTTGTTTCTGATGCTAACAGATAGCATGTTTGAAATACAAATAAATATGAAGACTACTGTGGTCTCATACACAAGACTAAATCAGCGACTGATGATTCTTTCTAGTAGACATAGGAGCTGCCTTGAACTGTGTTTCCTGTGGAAATTTTTCACTGTCTGGCCTGTAAACGTCAGAGAGTATTCCCACAGAGAGGCCCACTGCCAGACATGACCTGTCTAGACATCTCCACTCCATACTAGGCATGATAGTCTTGCTGTAGCTGCGATAACATCTGTCTCCGTTCTGTCCATTTGGTTCATCTAACCTCACACACCACTGAATGTTTATCCATACTGCCCCCCCAGCTGCCCTAACCCCAGGACTGTACTCCCTTAAGTCAGCTCAGTCTTCATTCTTCTCAACCCCCAGAGTTACATGGGGGTGCAGCAGAGCTGAGTGACTCTCCTGCCCCCTCCCCCCTCTGTCTTACTCAGTAAGGATTTGGTGCCAGTGTGCCAGAGTGCCCCTGTGCTGAGGGTGGAGGAGTGGCCCCTCCCTGGAGATTCCTTGACCGCTAACGTAGTACAGGCTCTTATTGACAGGGTAAGTTCATCTGACCAAGTCTGTCAAGTCCACTTAGTCTAACGCAGTATCTGCCAACCCGGTCCTCGGAGCTGGGAGGAAGCCAACAGGGTGGTAGGTAGCTGGGAGGGAATGAAAACGTGGACCGTCTGGGGGTCCCGGAGGACCAGGCTGGGAAACACTGCTCTAACTGTCTTACTGCTTCCGTGTTTCCCACAGTTTTCTCTTTCTCGTTGAGTATCAGGTCTTCAGCCTGTCGAATGTCTGTTTCTCTGCTTGGTTTTTCGACTACCGGTCAAGTATTTTGTTCATTTTTCTGCCCTTCTGTCCTTATCACACCATCAGCCACTGGTTGGTGCTTTTATTACTGAACCTGCAGCTTCCGTGAATCTCTCCACCTCTCCCAGGTGGACAGATGTGCACGTGGCGGCTTGAGGTTCGTGGGCTCACTGCTGCAGCAGACAGGAGGATGGTCACTGGGCTGCAATGGGCGGAGCTGCGTATCTCCTGCCCAGTCACCCAGCGAAGGCCCCGGCCTAGAGGAGTCCAGAAGCAGCAGTCCTGGTGAGAAGACCATCCAGATACCCAATAAAATCTCTTCTATTGTTGGGTATTGTGTTTAGATTAGTGGTCTCTGCTGCCTACTTGCTCTTCAGGGACAGTGTGTGTCATGCAGGGATGCATTACAAATTTTCTCAGGTTTCCATAGTCACTGGTTAAGGGAACTGTTACAGGTGAGCAGAGGTTACAGCTTTTGAGTCACAATAATGGTCTGGTATTTGTAACCTTGGGCAAATTACCCTCTATTGTCCTACTCAAAATACACAACTACATCACAAGTCATGTGTTCATCTACAGTAGATAGATGTCTGCACACCCCTGTTAAAATGGTAGAGATTTGTGATCTCAAAAAATGAAACCAAAATAAATCGTGTTAGCACTCTTTTGTGCCTTTAATGTGAAACTGCAAATTATACAATAAGGTGGAAGGAAATCAGAAATATGTTTTTGGGGGGGAGGGGTGTAAATAAGCTAGTTGCATAAGTGTGCATACCCTTAAATTTATACTTTGTTGATACATCTTTTGATTTCATTACAACAATCAGTATTTTGGGTAAGAGTGTATGACCTTGGCACATCTTGACTTGGCAAAAATGTTCTAGATCCATCAAATTGTGAGGGCATCTCCTGTGCAGAGCCCCCTTCGTGTCTGGGCTCTGGCTGGGCAATTCCTAAACATCGATCTTCTTTTAGTGAAGCCATTTACTTCTTCATTTGTGTGCATTGTTTGGATCACCGTCATGCTGAAAGATGATTTTCCTCTACTTTTTCAGCTTTTCGGCAGCCATGTGAAGGTTTTGTGCCATTGCATCCTGTGTCTGTGACCATGACCAGGATAAACATTTGGAAGATGAATAGATTTTATATGATATTATAAGGGGCGGCATGGTGGTGCAGTGGTTAGCACTGTTGCCTCACACCTCTGGGACCCGGGTTTGAGTCTCCGCCTGGGTCACATGTGGGCGGAGTTTGCATGTTCTCCCCATGTCGTTGTGGGGTTTCCTCCGGGTACTCTGGTTTCCCCCCACAGTCCAAAAACATGCTGAGGCTAATTGGAGTTGCTGAATTGCCCATAGGTGTGCATGTGTGAGTGTGCCCTGCGATGGGCTGGCCCCCCATCCTGGGTTGTTCCCTGCCTCGTGCCCATTGCTTCTGGGATAGGCTCTGGACCCCCCGTGACCCAATAGGATAAGCGGTTTGGAAAATGGATGGATGGATGGATGATATTATAAGTTATGTGGTTATGTACCACACTGGACTTGCTGAACTAATTTTAACAAGATCTACCGTTAGCGCCATGCCCTAGACAGTGAGTCATGGAATCAGTGTTAAGTTAGTAAATATTCTTCGTAATTTCCTAATTCAGTTTTGTTTTTGCCCAGATCTAAATCTGTTGGTCCTGTTCCATTCTTGGGATTCATGCTGCGTCCCCTTGGACCCTGTAACATACTGCTACCACCAAGGGGCTTTGTCCATGCGAGTCTCTCGAAAGGGCCATGTTATCAGCTCACTGGAAGCTGATTGGCTGGAGCTGACTGCCACATATTACCAGAGGGGCTGGTCATTGGTTGACTCCTTTGTCTACTGGGACACACCTAAAGGTAGTAAAGCTTTCTTACTGGAATTACTTCTTGACTGAGACACTGCAGCAAACTTGACTCATTTGTTAGTCACTTTTTTAGGTTACTAAAATGTGCCTCTCGCCCAAAAAAAAAGATATTAAACAGAAATTGTTACTTATGATGTCATTTAGTCCAATACTCCCTCTCCTAAATCCATTTCCCGCTTCCCCATATTTATCCTCGCTCTCCTTTTCCATTAATCTGCCTCCCTATTATTTTGCGTCCTGTTCTTTCCTCCCCCCTCTTTAACTTCCTGTTCTCTCTTACCCTTATCTTGCGCTTATCTTTTTTTCCCACTGGAGCTAAATATAGTCCTCCATCTTTAACCCTATGGCCTTGCTTCCCATTTCCTAAAATGCCTGGGGCTGCATCTACATTATATACTCCATTTATTAGTAGATGATGGTTCGTCAGTCACATCCTGCATTGTCAGCACTGCATCACATGTGTTGTCTTTCATACTGTAGCAGAATAGAAGGACCAGGCTGTACATTTCTTGACATCATACAAATGTGAGCATACTCTGAGTTAAGGCAAATACTCCTTCAGTAATCTTAGCTTTCGTCTTGATGTGTCGTTTTAACTACACTGTTACCTGTTACGTTGTTGCATGGGGGCAGTGTGTTGTACATGTGGGCGCGTACACTGATTTCACTGTTGGGCCCCTGAGCCAGATCCTTAACCCTGAATTGCTCCAGGAATCTGTTAAAAAAATTAATGTTAAAAAATAAATGTTACCGCAACACTGTTCAGAATGTCCTGTTGCATAGTGCTGTGCTACACTGCACTGGGTGACAAGCTGTTGGTTTTGTTACTCTGACTGTTTGTTAGGGGAGCCTCTGCCCAGGTCACTGGAAGGGCTGTTTTTGTACGAAGAGTGCAGTGCTACAGCCCCGCCCAATGACACCATCGTGGTGGAGCAGTGGACCGTGATTGAGGTGGGGGCGCATCTCGGCAAGCCCCAGATTTGATGTGTATCAATCAGTCTCTCAGCCATCTGTATCCACAGTTGTGATCTGTGCGAATGCCAGTTTGTGGAACATGTGCTATAGCAGAGTTTCCCAATACTGTCCTCGTTTTTGCTCTTTCCCACTCCCTGTGTGACAGTCCACGTTTTTGCTCTTTCCCACTCCCTGTGAGACAGTCCACGTTTTTGCTCTTTCCCACTCCTTGTGAGACAGTCCACGTTTTTGCTCTTTCTCACTCCCTGTGTGACAGTCCACATTTTTGCTCTTTCCCACTCCTTGTGTGACAGTCCACGTTTTTGCTCTTTCCCACTCCTTGTGTGACAGTCCACATTTTTGCTCTTTCCCACTCCCTGTGTGACAGTCCACGTTTTTGCTCTTTCCCACTCCTTGTGTGACAGTCCACGTTTTTGCTCTTTCCCACTCCCTGTGAGACAGTCCACGTTTTTGCTCTTTCCCACTCCCTGTGAGACAGTCCACATTTTTGCTCTTTCCCACTCCTTGTGTGACAGTCCACATTTTTGCTCTTTCCCACTCCCTGTGTGACAGTCCACGTTTTTGCTCTTTCTCACTCCCTGTGAGACAGTCCACATTTTTGCTCTTTCCCACTCCTTGTGTGACAGTCCACGTTTTTGCTCTTTCCCACTCCTTGTGAGACAGTCCACGTTTTTGCTCTTTCTCACTCCCTGTGTGACAGTCCACATTTTTGCTCTTTCCCACTCCTTGTGTGACAGTCCACATTTTTGCTCTTTCCCACTCCTTGTGTGACAGTCCACATTTTTGCTCTTTCCCACTCCTTGTGTGACAGTCCACGTTTTTGCTCTTTCCCACTCCTTGTGAGACAGTCCACGTTTTTGCTCTTTCTCACTCCCTGTGTGACAGTCCACATTTTTGCTCTTTCCCACTCCTTGTGTGACAGTCCACGTTTTTGCTCTTTCTCACTCCCTGTGTGACAGTCCACGTTTTTGCTCTTTCCCACTCCCTGTGTGACAGTCCACGTTTTTGCTCTTTCTCACTCCCTGTGTGACAGTCCACGTTTTTGCTCTTTCCCACTCCTTGTGTGACAGTCCACGTTTTTGCTCTTTCCCACTCCTTGTGTGACAGTCCACGTTTTTGCTCTTTCCCACTCCTTGTGAGACAGTTGCTCACCAATTGCAAAGACATGGACTATCTCGGGGTTCCCTAGGACCGGGTTGGGAAACACTGTGCTGGATTAAGCACCATGTAGAGGGTGTATGCATTTGTAGGAATGCCGCAAGATGCCCAGTGTACCTGAAACACATGCAAACTCATACCCACCCAAAAGGACCCTTTGTTTGTCTGTTCATGCATGGTCATCCCCAGGGCTCTGGCGTGAAGTCAGACTATGGTCCTCTCCTGCACACTCTCGCTGACTTTGGCTGGCTGCTTACCTGCGTTCTCCCAACACCCATAATCCGCCATGACAGGTAAAGTTTACACACTCTCTGACATATAGTGTACTATATAGGTGTAAGTACTACATGCTAATGCTGATAGACAACACATTGCACATCACCCATCCGCCTCAGTTATTGTCTCTGTGTGAAAACTCTTTTTGTAATTGTTACAGTGAGGGAAATCTGGCCACAAAGCAGGTTTTATTTCTGCAGAGACCTGCCATGCCAGACCCAGTGCAGCGGCAGAGTCAGGTAAGAAAAGCCCAATAGAGGTCTTGCCTTTATTTTGCCAGGATCATATTTTGATATGTCAGTGCTGGTGGTGCTGATGCTGGGTAGATATACAGCACATTTAACTGTAATATAGCCCAATAATTTGTTTTTCGTATTTCAATGGGAATTTTCTACAATTATTTTTACAAGAAGAATACTGCCCCCTAGTGGTGACTTTACTAGAATTCAGACTACATTTTAGCTGTGAGACAAACATGAAGGGTATGGTTGACTTATGTGCCCTCTTTCATTGGTTTCCGTAGAGAGGATCCACCCCCAGGATGGCTTCCAGCTGCTCTGCGAACCTGGGGTTGGCCTTCCCTCCCCAGGAGCTGCCCTCCTGTACTGGGGAGACGGAACAGTTCTCTGTCTTTGAGGAGGGCTATTCCAGCTCCCTGTGCCACCTGGAAGACGGCTGCTTAGAGCAGGACGATGCCGCGGCCGAGGTCACATGTATGTGACACCGTGAGAGGCTCGGAGATGTGCGACTCTCATTTCCATGCTCGCTAATTTCTTCTTAATGGAGGCTGTAGATTAGCCTCATTTTTTTCGTTTGACACTTGTCTTTTTACAAAGCCATATTTACCTTTTTAGAGGTTGCACATTTTATATTCTTTAGCCAGAGAAGCATTTTTGCAGGATACATATCCATATAATACATTTTCTGATGTGCTATGGAAAATGTTTGAGTGTTTTATAGACGTTCTAAAGAGAGACACTGACATCCCCTCTGTGGTGCACCCCAGCCTTGTGCCCTGTGCTGCCTGGTATCTAAGCGATTCGGACCAGGATAACCAGTTAGAGGACCGGGAGATGAACAAACGGACGGGTGGGCAGACTGATTGATTGATTGATTGATTGATTGATTGCCTGTAACTAACATTTCTGACTTACTTTGCTCAGACTGGGTTGAAACATTAAGCAATAACTGCACATTTCATTCTGTATAAATATCTCCTGTAGACACAGATCTGATGGTGCCTAGAATTAACATTAATACAACGCTTTCTATGGCAAAAACAGAAAAACTTTTATAGTAATGTAATAATAGTCATGTATTCACTTATTCTGTGAGCTGCTAGCTTTGAATTTACTTTGTGTAAGATTAGTGTGTCTCTTCAAGATTCCAAAAGCCTCTAAAAAGTTGCCATACAAATACACTTCCATTCAAAAGTTTGAGTCACTTAGAAATGTCCTTGTTTTCCATGAAAACATACATGAAATGAGTTTGAATAGGAAGTATAACTAAACAGATAGGAAATAGTCATTGACAAAGTTAGAAATAATCATTCTTGAAATGAAAATAATAATTGTGTTCTTCACTTTGCTTTAGTCAAAGAGTCGTCCATTTTCAGCAATTACAGCCTTGTATACCTCGGTCATTCTAGATGTAATTTGTTTGAGGTAATTTGATGAGATTTAACCCCATGCTTCCTGAAGAATCTCCCAGAAGTTGGATTGGCTTGATGGGGACTTCTTGTTGCTCCAATAACAGCTCCAGAGAACTGAGACCTGGTGACTGTGCTGGTCACTCCATTATACACAGAATACCAGCTGACTGCCTTCTCTCTAAATAGTTCTTGCACAGTTTGGAGCTGTGTTTGGGTTATTGTCCTGCTGTAGGACAAAACTGGCTCCAGTTAAGCGCCGTCCACAGGGTATGGAATGGCGTTGGAAACTGGAGTGATAGCCTTCCTTCTTCAAGATCCCTTTCACCCTGTACAAATCCCCCACTTTACCATCACCAAATTGCCTCCATCATGCTTGACAGATGTCATCAAGCACTCCTCCAGTGTCTGTTCATTTGATCTGTGTCTCACAAATGTTCTGCTTTGTGATCCGCACACCTTAAACTTCATCTATTCATAGCACTAGTCTTCCTCTGTCCAGTGTCCATGTTCATTTGCCATCTCAGTATTTTCTTTTTATTTTCCACTCTGAGATACAGCTTTTTCTTTGTTGTTCTGCCTACAAGGCCAGCTTCCTACAGTTGTCTCTTCACTCTTGACGCTGAGGCTGGTCTTTTGCGGATACTGTTTAATGAAGCTGCCACTTGAAGACCTATGAGGCGTCAGTTTCTCAAATTACACATATATTTATCCTCCCTCTCCTCTTTCCATTGAGGCTAGAGCCAGTCTGTGCTGCTCTGTGAAGGGAGTGATACACAGCATTGTACAAGATCTTCAGTTTCTTGACAGTTGCTTGCATGGAATAGCCTTCGTTTCTCAGAACAAGAATAGACTGAGGAGTTTCAGAAGAAAGTTTGTTGTTTCTGACCATTTTGAGTCTGCAATTGAACCCACAATTGCTGATGCTCCAGATACTCAGCTAGTCCAAAGAAGGCCAGTTTTATTGCTTCTTTACAAATTAACCTTTTAAAACGATAAACTTACATTAGCAAACATAACATTCCACTGGAACACAGGACTAATTGTTGCTGATAATAGGCCTCTGTACACCTTTGTAGATATTCCATTAAAAACAGTAGTTTCCAGCCATGATCGTCATTTACGACATCAATGTCTACACAGTATGTCTGATCAATGTGATGTTAATGGACAAAAAAACTCTTTTCTTCAAAAACAAGGACATTTCTAAGTGACCCCAAATTTTTGAACAGTACATGTACTTTATGGGCTGTCAAAGTTTTTATTGTAAATTCCGTATCAAACCGCACTTCTTTTTTCAATACAACTTACCAAGAGTGTTTCTAAGAGGATCAGTGCACATTAGCAGTAAACTATGCAATTCAGCTTTTATGGTACAAAAGATACTTGTCTGCTGGATTACAGACTTTGCAAACTCTCGAGTACATAAATCTTTTAAAGCTAGAATTTCAAACCTTTTAACTGAATATGCAGGGAAACAGCCTTTTCATTTTCTTGTTGCAAATTACAGCAATTCGAACTGGTTTAAATCCGGTCTATTCCATTATAACTGGGATGAACATGGTACAGTATTCTATTTGATTTAGCAAGATATATTTCTACATCCTTTGTAAATGCTAACATAATTTTAATTAAAGTTCATTATTTGTATTCTTTGGTATTTTGATAATTCAAGATTTACTATATTTGCATGCATGTATAGGAATAGAATTAAATGCTGGTAAAGATCAACGAAACAATTCAGCAAGCACATTTGAAATTATCTAAAAATATAATCAAACCCATATAGTGTAGAATGTAAAAACGTAAAAATATAAAGTATAAGATGAATGAATTTAAATGCCGGACAAAAATGCCAAGAGACAATCTGTGGGTAACATTTAGTTTTTATTTTATTATTACATATACGGAAAATAACAATAATAAAACTTTAGTTCATTAAAAAAAAAAGAGAAAATAAAATCACGTGGTAGACAGGCTGTTGCAACCCACACAATAATTTAAAAATGGCAGAGAGAGATGAAGAGGCAGCATGCCTGCCTAGGTAGGGCAGGAAAGCAGGACAGAAGTCAGACCAAGTCCAGGAGAAGCAGCTATCAACAGGACATCTTTTTTCCTTCCCAGACGGGGAGGCAGTATATACAAGTTTTTTATTTTTATTTTAAATCAGAACGTTAACCCTCATATGCATAACCCACAGACACACAACATCCTCATGTTTTGTAACACCGAAATACTCCCACTGTTTCCACGGCTATAGCAATGGTCTCAGCATCATGTTAGCTGAAAAGGCTTATTTTGTGCCACAGATTTCTCATGAGACTTATGGTTTAGGTATGTAACGCCGGCGTGTGCATGTTGTAGTGTACAGTTGGCAAGCCTCACTCAGCTCAAGCCTCACTCTCCCCCGCGGCTGCGTTCTGCACTTCCTCTTCCAAGATGGGAACGATCAGGTTATCCTTGGACATGAGATTGTACTTCATCACAAAGCGTGTGAACCGGTGACAGAGGAAGGTCTCATTCTGCATGGAGTGAGAAATGAATGAGACATGCGTCCGGCAGGAGACATGCGTCCTCGGAGAGATTTCACATTAAATGGCTGCTCCATATCTTCATCGCGTTACGCAAGCATCCAGAACCCTCGGATGATCTACTTCTCAGAGGACACTTAGATTGTTAAAACGGGAGACCCAGCTGCCAGTATGTGTGACTCACCTCATACTTGTCGAATATTTGCCTGTGGTGGAAATAGGCGTGGGAGAATATCCGGTAGATACGTCTGCAAACTGAGCCCAGCTTAGCCACCGACGACTCTTTAATGCTGACTCTGTGTGTGTGGGGGTACAGAGATTTACTACCAAAAAGACATGGACTGTGCAGGTCTGGATGCTCTTCAGCTAAATGGCTATTTCAATATTAGTTTAAATACTAGAACTTGTGGCCATAAGTGGAAATTAGCAGGAGAACATTTTAAAATGAATTTGAGGAAGCACTTCTTTACACAGTGTGTAGTTAGAGTAAGGAATAGTCTTCCTGCTAGTGTAGCACAAGCTAGAGCCCCAGGTTCCTTTAAATCAGAGCTAGATAAGATTTTAACAGCTCTGAGGTATTAGTTAAGTTCTCCCCAAACGAGCTTGATGAGCCAAATGGCCTCCTCTCCTTTGTAAATTTCTTATGTTCTTAATGTGTATGAAAGGAGACGTGTGTGTGTGTGTGTGCGTGTCTGTGTGTCTGTGCATGGTGAATGCTGAGAAAAAATACAAACGTGACAGGAAGAGGTCGTGCTCCAGAACTCACCGGCTAGGAAAATACTTGTTGCTGTTGAGAAGGCAGGCAGCTCCATCTAGGGTGTGCCTGGTATAATCAATTGCAGGACACTGCAGACACAAGCACATAGCAAGTGGGAATGAGTCATGGCCTGAACAGCAATGGAAGCTATGGAAACTACTTCCCTTAAGCAACAAAATTATAATGTAAAAAAACATAACTGACAGGCAATCGCATGAGACCTCACCTCTTTGGGAGTCTTGTGAGCAGCGCACAGGAAGATCCACTGCTCCGTAGCCGTCATCTGGGTGCAGGTGTCTGGATGACACTCGCTCTGTGGGGGCACAGGCAAATAAAATGTCTTCATTAAACCAAGAGGAAAGGCAGATTTCTGGCAGCATTTAAAACCAGTGTGCTTACACTGCAAAAACAAAATGCTGCAATGCGCCTCGCACAAAGCAACAAAGTGTGATGAAGAGTGAGGTAGTCGAATAAGAAAAGCAATACCTGCAGTTTCACAGCCAGCCCATTCAGCTCCAGACAGAACTGCCTGAAACACAGACAGAAAGTCTACAAACACATATCTACACTGAAGTATAAACTGAAATAGCAAAAAGTGACTGGAGTTTAAAAAAAAACCCTTTGGTTAGAATGTGATCTGATACCTGAGGTGCTCGTACTTCCAGACACCTTCATCTTGTCCCTCGGGGGGGTCCAGGATCTTGTCAATGTTAGAACAGTCTGATCGAATGTTCTGCTGTATGTACTGCAAACATTCAAAGTGTCATATGACTTCTCAACATCCAGCATGGAACAACCAGCAATGACGTATTAGTTCATTAAATCCATGCATCTCTTTAGTTTTCATATATATAATTGACAATAATGAAGTGATCGTCTAAATGAAAAACAGGACAAGCACTAAGTTTTTGCCTCCCTAACTCCAGACTGTTGATACTCCACCTGTTGAACAGCCAGGGTGCTGTCCATTTCCTCGAAAGACTCATCTGGCCAGTTGTAGAAATCCTGCAATTGGACAGATAATCTCGACATTAGGTGGGGTGGGAGGAGGACCGCATACCACGCAGCGCTGACGCGATCGCAGCTGTCCCGCATTCATAAGGCAACTGGGGAAGCGTGTGGTCAACAAGCTATACAAGCCCTGTGCTAGTTAGGGGCCGTGGAAAAGAATAAACGAAAGCAATTATTCCTCTGTTGTCCACCGGTCTTCAGACGGCAATTTCCCCAGAATAAAATGGTATCATGCATCTTGCAGGTTATGAGTCACCTAGCTACGAAGAAATTACGTATGTATAGCTGGCTGTAACAGAAAATCATGATACTTGTGATAAATGGCGCAGAATGCATATTGAGAAAACAACCTGTTAAGAGATGTTTAACATTAAAAGTCGTAAGCTGAATACTATTGAAAAAAACAGACCAGTTTCAGGACAGATCTAACTAGCTATCTTAACCAATGTTACATAGCGCGAAACTGCAGAACCGGCAGAACATGTGAAGAGTTAAATACTTGTCAAACACCAGATTTAGCAGTAAACGGACACTCTCTGAGACAGTACTGCACTATACTATACTCCAGCTTAGTCAAATGAGCGGCTTCACGTCCATTTTACGGACAATTTCGCTGCATAGAGCAGAGAATGCTATCATTTCTGTGAAGTCACAGCGTCAAGGCCGGCCTCGTAGCAAAGCAGCTCTTTCTTCGTCATTAATACCTTAGCTAAATCTTAGATCATACCAAATTGGACCTTTCTTACTATTCGTTAGATTAGTGAGATAACAATAACTCCGCACTAAAGAGTATACAGCAAGGCCCGACCCTTCCTGTATTTGTAGACACTCCCTTACCCCAGAATCGCAGACAGGATGCCAATACGCATACACCCAAATCGATTTATCGGCTTTCAAGCGATAACTTCGACGGCCAACTATTACTTAGCGTGGTCTTCACAAAGTTCCGAAGCTAACAGATATACCTGGGCTTTTGTTCCCGGACGATTCCTCCTGAGAACTGCAGTACCCTCCGCCATGACCATCTCGCCAAAATACCCCGGATGTTAAGCGTCGCGGTGCTGTAGTGCGCCTGTACGTCAGCAGGGGAGCTGTACAGCAAGTACCCGGAGTTCTCTACGCGTTTCCACCTCATGAATATATATTACATTACGAGTTCTGCGTTACGCATCTATCCACCCATCTTCAGATCGAATCTTCTAGTAAGAGTCTCATAAAAATAATAATAATAATAATAATAATAATAATAATAATAATAATAATAATAATAATAATAATAATTTATCATTATTATTATTGTTGTTGTTATCATTATTATTATTATCCATCCATCCATTCATCCATTTTCTGAAACTGCTTAATCCCAACTGTGGGCGCGGGGAGGACCGGAGCCTATCCTGGGAACAATGGGCGCAGGTGCACCAAGCCCGGGCAGTATTATTATCCATCCATCCATCCATCCATCCATTTTCCAAACCGCTTATCCTATTGGGTCGCGGGGGGTCCGGAGCCTATCCCGGAAGCAATGGGCACGAGGCAGGGAACAACCCAGGATGGGGGGCCAGCCCATCGCAAGTATTATTATTATTATTATTATTATTATTATTATTATGACTGCATGAAGAATGCTTGTTCCAGGTTTAAAGGTTTATTTGTCACGTACAGAAACATATATTGTACATGTGTATAGTGAAATGCTATAAACTGACTTGGCCAGACCCAGGGTGAAAGCCAGGACGTCCAACCACCAAGCCACGTGGTTCTTAGCTGTAAGATTAGCCTTGAAACATTCCTACTTATTTAGGAAAAAAATTATAGGTTGAGTTTAGCACCATGTAGGCATAAGGTAGGAAGTCTGTCTGGGCAATAAATAGATCCCTGAGGGTGTAGAAATTCCCACTCCCTGTCTGCTTTTTGCAATGACATTTTTATAAAATTGCATGTTTGTGAGGTGTGTGAAGACTGCAGTCTTTTTTCTGTACTTAACATCTGTCATTCACCTGCATTCAGATGCACACTTTTTGTCACTGTTTCTTCTAAAATGATCTTATATCGTAACATTTTTCTTATTGATGTATTTTTTCTTTGACCAAAAACGAGGAATAATCAAACTGATAATTCAAATGAAAAATCAAGCTTTATTCAGCAAAACACACTCAACATACATGGACAAAAATGTAGGCGCACAGGAATGTTACACCTACAGGAGCTTTTATGATAATTAATAGACATCAATATGAAGCTGTAACAGCTGCTTCTCTTCTGGGATGGCTTTCTACAAGTGTGTCTGTGAGAATTTTTGCCCATTCATCCAGAAGAGCATTTGTGAGGTCAGGCACTGATGTTGGATGTGAAAGTCTGGTTCATAATCTTTGTTCTAATTCATCCCAAAGATGTCAGATATGGTTGAGGTCAGGGTTCTGTGAGGGCCAGTCAAGTTCTTCCACACCAAACTCACCCAACCATGTCTTTATGGACCTTGTATTGTGCACTTTATGCACGTGGTTTAAGTCAAAAGCCCTGTGAAGCTAATTTTCCAGTGGGACTTAATTGCAAACATTTACTATGATGGGATTCTGGTAATGTGTGTTCACACTATCATCTCACAACTGTTTGATACAAAATTTCTGCTGATCTGCGGCAACTTCATATTAATCATGCCGAGTCCACAAGTTCAATCAAGTAAAATAACTTCATACTATTAATAAAATAGTAACTAGTAACAATCCTAGGCTCCTTAAAACACATTATAGCTCATTAATGAATGTGCAAATTGTAATTTCCCCCCCAAAGCCCTCATCTAAGAATTTTCATTACTCGACACAAACTTCCATCATATACTATAGGAATGTTTTCAATAATGTGTAACTCAGTTCTACATATGTATATCATAGGATTTAAGTAACAATAATATTATCATTTACAATATTTTAAGTATTCAATGATCTTTATTTTAAAATAGAATGACAGCTAAAATACGACAGCTTTTTAAATTTATTTTTCCGCCCCACTACCTACAGCAGTACCTCCACTTCAGATCTACTTAAGGTTCTCTTACGTTTTGATGCCTTTAGATTTTCATTTGCATTCTTGACTTCTCTCACAACTTTTCTTCTTCATTTGTGTGTGTGTGCAGCACAGCAGTTTCATGCCCTTTTATGGGGATTTGTGGAGTGTTTACCTACACTAATTAGAAGTAACTCGCATGTCCTCTCAACCTTTCTCAAGAATAAATTTAAGAAAAACCATAAATTGGCTTTGAAATTGGTGAATGAGGCCCACTGATATTATTGCAATTAAAATGTTAATGTTTTCAATGGTGTTTTATGCTTCATTAGCTACAAATCCAAAAGCTGAATTCCATCTGGTTTAAACTACTTTATTTCTGATGTGTCCATAGAGATTAACCGTGTTAGCAAAAAATAAAAAAAAAATTACACCAAGTCACAGCAGTGAGATTATGAATGTAACCAGCATTATCTTAAGATGATTTATAATTCAACAATTAAATCAACTTTAAATAATCCGTAGAAAGGGGTACACATTTCCTTTATTACTGTAACAAAACTGCTTATTTACAACAGAATTATATATAAATGAATTAGACAGACATATTCTTATTTCACATGGGTAATGAGATGCAGGCACATAAACCATCAATCAACATATTTTCCAAGGATGTCGCCATCACGAAACAGGAAATACTCCTGAAAAATAAAATATTATTACTTAAAATCTACAGCTAGAACACAATTTTTAAAATGGGTATATATGCTAACTTCTCAAAAGCAATGGCATTCTTTTTCATAGAAGTTCAGAAATACCTTATCATCAAGATTGACTTTAGTTCCTCCATACTCAGGTAACAGGACTTTCTCTCCCACTTTCACGCTAACTGGGACCACCTTACCATCCTATTAAAGAACAGAGAGAGAAATCCTGGGTAAACTTAACTCCGGTGCATTTTAAAAAAAGTGACTGGGAAGTACAGGTACGTATGCAGGTCACCTTGTTGGTGCTACCAGGACCAGTGGCCACCACTGTGGCCTGCAGCACCTTGCCCTGGGACTTCTCCGGAAGCATGATGCCCCCTTTTGTTACTGTCTCCGCTGCCAGCCGCTCCACCAGCACACGGTCAAACATGGGGAGGAATTTTCTAAATGCCTAAAGAAAAACGAGGATACGAGCAACATTAATATGTCTGATTATAAAGTTACTGCATTCATTTTCTGATTCTTTACAGCAAAGGTGGTACAGGAGCATTCAGTCAATGATTAGAGATGAGGGCTGATGGCTTCAATCCTGAACGATGGCCAGCAATGGCCTCTGAGCCAGGCTGTTAACTCAGAATGCTTCTGGTAAAACAGTGACCCATAAAGTAAAAATAAAAAAGCAACTAAAATGTGAGTAGTTTTGAAATAAAGGGTTAAGTTCACTTTTGATTCTATATTTCAATAATATTTTTCTATAGCCCCTACTCCTACTTAAGAGTGAGATAACAATAACTCCCCACCCCACCTATACTCATAACCCTTATCCCTTTATTGCATGTCAGCAACATTTATTTAAAGATCAAAAATTTCAATATGCAAGTATGAACTGTCCTTCAGTTAATATGGTACAGATGGAATTATGGAGTATCATGGAGTTTGATAAGGAATATATTCACTGAATGGCCAAGCTCTTGACTAAAGATAAGTACATAATGACACAGACTGCTTTATTATATGTAAAATGTTAATAAATGCCCACCTTACTAGGAGAGGCTATATAGTCTGACTTTTCTAGAATTGATAGTTTTTCTGCAGCTGTGTACATGGTGTGTGTGACTGACCTTGAATGAAGGTTGTTTCTAAACGAGGGAGGGACAAAACCTTGATTCCTTATTTTTTTGGGGGTGGGGGTGGTACTCTCACTGATAACACGAGAACTCCGTAAAATGTACACCGATTAATAATTATGACAAGTTTGGCAGAATTAAAGAACAAAAAAAAGGTTAAGTTAAACTGGTTGTGATGAGTCGACATAACTCGACCAACTTCTTTTTTTTTCTGTTAAACGGCACTCCATTATGATTCAGGCACCGATGATAAACGGTTCTTTGAATAGCAGCGCTCTTGCCGTTTTACAACCCGGTAACCCCGGATATGATTCGGCCACGAAAAATATCTTCTCTGCTGATGCTCGGTGCACGTTGCTTAACGATAAGAATCATCGGCAGGACGCTCTGCTATTCTGACCAACTGGTTAATGGAATATTAATAAAAGCACTAAGAGGTTGCAGTTAGACTTTATCTTGCAAAGTGTAAATCAATCTACCAAATTGATGCCTGGCGTCACTGCATTTTGGGCTCCCTGCATTTACGCGATTACACGTAACTTTTATTTAGGGAGTTGGGCAATAAGGTACTTCACTGTACTATAGTTTAAAGCGGCATCATAATGTACTTTAACGTCAAATACCTTAAAATGCAACGAACGTTAGTCCCAAACTATTAAAACGTCTTATTTTCAAAACAGAAAAGAAAAAAACAAATTAATCTTTTTCCTCATGTGGATATTCTTCAGACCATTTACTAAATATGTCTAGACACGCCAGTTGTATCATTTGTATTTTGAAGCCGAGTATCTAGAGGTATCGCAGAACATTCGGGGTAAAGATTAAAATGAGCACACATGTTCTGATCGCATGCTAATGGTAAATTTCAGTACATAAGCTGAAACATTTGATACAAGTGAATTTCCGTTTGAGGTTATTCTTAAGCACATAATGTTAGCTCTACAATGACATATTACGTATAACCGACTTACCATTTTTATGTTTGCTGAGTCTTTGCGTGGAGGCTGTGTGATAGTGTGCGCGAATATCAACCTAAGGACTGATTTCCACGTGAAGAAATAGCCAGAATCCCGAGGCGCATGCGCGACCTTCACACGCGTTCTTGCCTGCTTAGTTCCAGTAATCTAGAATATTCCACGATTTTACTTTAACAGTAATACAAGATTTTCAAAATAATTCCGTTTACACCTGATGGTTATTTGTCCAAAAAGTACAACATAATTTAAATAATGCATATACATTTCTATATAAAAGTATCAAGATTTGGATATAATTTAATAAATATTGCTCAAGTTCAACCTTTGACACCTCCAGCTTTTTTTCATCCAATGGACTCGAAGAAATTTCTGGAACTCAAACCCTAGAACGAGCATAGTTTAATAAGCACACATTGTAATTTGCCATATTCGAGGAATTTATTATATTACTTCAACGTAACTTTAGGTTCATAGTAACGTAAGTAACGTTATTCTTTGTATTATATTAATAATTGTTGTTATATTTAGGGTCAATGCAAGAAATATTTGACCGCCACTATTATGCATGTTACAGGGCCAGTAAAACTTTTACCCGGATGGAAAAGACCATGTGTACCGCAGTGAGCTCAGTCGACGTGCACACAGTTTCACACTTGTTCGCAGTAGCGGTTCTGCTGCTAGACGAGCTGAGGGCACGAGTAAATCATCTTCTTCGACTCTATCGACACAATTTACAGTAAGTTATGCTGTACTACACGTTGGAGTTCTCTATACACAATTATAGGAAATCTATTTTTTTGTTGAGTATACGACAAATTAATACGTTATGGCAAGCAATGTAGGATGCACACTCCATGCGTGTCCATATTCCTATTTAACATTGTCATCTATTTCAAGGTTTAACTGAAAATCTTCCGGCGCACGCTCGCTAAATGGGTATTATAGTCTTATATAAATATTAATACGCTTTATTAGGTGAAGTGCTGTGTGTTGTATTCGCAGATGCACCGATGCTTAATTTCACATTATACTTTTTGATAATAAAACGTTTGTTTCTTTCATGGAACCTAATTTGCAGTCCAATTAACATGATACCGGGGTCTCCCAATAGTCATTCATTGACTATTGTCCAGCACATGTCAGAAGTAGTACTGACTGAATATGTCTTATTACGGGTTATAGCACAGATGTTTAACTTAGTCGCTCGCTTTATGAGTTTCGCCGAATTCATTGTAGCATTTCTAGAATATTCATCTACGGAGAATTCACGCGTGCCCGCTACAGTTTGTAGCGAAAAGAGTTAAAGATATTGCGTCACTTCCGTATGCTGTGGAATCTTGACCTTGTGGTGCAAGGCACGTGTGTGCTGTGAAACGACAGACTAGTAATGAATATTACCGCCAGTATTTCATGTTTCTTAGAACATGTTATAAAGAAATACCATTTAACAAACACCCCCAATGGATCTTGCTTTTGAAGTTTTATACGTAAAAAAAATCTGCTACACTCATAGCTTCGTGAGGTAATCGGTAACGTGCAGCGGCGTCACCTGACATTTGTGAAAAGGTGGGCTAAGCGTTTAAAATGAATGAATGAAAACACGCATTTTAAAATGGTGTACATTTATTTGGGGCGGGTCAACCGCCCCCCGCCCCCCCCCCCCAGAAAAAAACGACCCTAGCGACGCCCCTAGTAACGTGTTTCTGAAATTAAGAAATCTCTCCGACCGAAACCATTATATTGCTTTAATATTATTTCTTCATATGTGTAAACTTATAGAGGCTAATTTTTCATGCGACGTATTATTAAATTCTGGTAAGTTTACAATACTTGGTTAAGATGTATCTGATGAATTGTATATTAAGATCATAGTAGTCACTCCCTCATCCTATAACAGATTGTTGAATAAAGGTCGCATTAAATGCAGAATGTATTGAGGGATTGGGATTTATTTGGGGGGGGGTGTGTAGTAATATATCTAAATCAGGGTTATGCAACTCACAGTCCTCAAGGTCCATGTCCTGCTGATTTTCCAGCCTTCCTTCACCCATGAGCCAGGTGCAAAGCCTCTGTGGGTAACCAGAATCAGTAATTATTAAACTAACTACCTGGGAGACCTGAAAGCAAGACCTGGATTTGGAATCGAGTTTCAGAGTTGAATACCCCTGATGTAAAGTATATTCAGTTTGTAATTTACAGGAAGATTTGCATTTCCGTTTCATGACCACCCCCCACCACTTTTTCGTTAGAAATGCTGCGCATACCCAGTGTGATGAGGAAAATACGGCCAGTGTGCCGGGCTCTGGCCCCCCACCTCACGCGGGCCTATGCCAAGGATGTCAAGTTTGGAGCTGATGCCCGTGCCCTCATGCTGCAAGGCGTGGATCTGCTAGCTGATGCTGTTGCTGTCACCATGGGTCCCAAGGTACAACTAAAGTATCAATATTGTTATGGGACTATCAGGGGAAAATGCTCCTACTTGTATGTTTCTCAATAAATGCTTCTGTAATTGTAGGCAACCATAGAGGAAAGAAACTGTAGAGATGTTAGCTTGTATATACTTACGAGATACTGATCTTTTTTTTCCCTTAGATGTAGCGTTATGCAAAAATATGTAATTCTCAAATCTTTTTGTCTTAAACGTGTGGTGATATTGTTATATTAGTGATGATCCAGGGTCTTTGGTACATTCATTTTGTACCATGGGTGTCGCCGGCATTAGAATTTCATAATTATTCGTTTGGAGCCCCCCCACATTTAACAGTTTATGCTAGTGTGTCACCCCCCCATATTGAAAATGCTTCTGACACCCCTGGTTTGTACATCTTCTCTTCTTTCTATAGGGTCGAACGGTCATCATTGAGCAGAGTTGGGGCAGCCCCAAGGTGACCAAAGATGGGGTTACAGTCGCCAAGAGCATTGACCTTAAAGATAAATACAAAAACATTGGGGCCAAACTAGTGCAGGATGTGGCGAACAACACCAACGAGGAAGCCGGCGACGGCACTACCACCGCCACCGTGCTGGCGCGGGCCATCGCCAAGGAGGGCTTCGACAGCATCAGCAAGGGCGCCAACCCTGTGGAGATCCGCCGCGGTGTCATGATGGCTGTCGACACGGTCATAAGTGAACTGAAGAGGCTGTCCAAGCCTGTCACCACTCCTGAAGAGATTGCACAGGTAACAGCAGCAGTGTCTATGAAGAGGCGGGAAAGCCAATGATGGTAGTTTTAAAATTTTTAATCATGTTGGCAACTTCAAGTATGAGAAATTTGACTTAAGTTGTATGTGTGTTTAAACTCCCACGCCTCCCCCAAACATAAATAACTGGAAAATTCTCCCATAATTTTAGTGTAATCTGTAGAGATGCTCCAAGTGCTAACGACATGCTAGCACATGGCTGTGAGCGTGCATATGGCGGTGAGGCTACTGTGTGGTGCAAGCATAGTGTGCCGCATATGTAAAACGGACCGGTTCAGTAATGGAAATACATGAGAATGACCGGCCGGTCTTCGTTCTGGACAGAGCACGCTGAAAATCGGCCGATTCCAATCCCTAGCCAGCCGATCGGTGCATCTCTAGTAATCTGGCTATCCATGTGGTTGATCCCTAAGATAACGTGAAACTAGATTTATTGTGAGTAGTGGTTTTTCTTATATGAATTGTGTCTCTTTAGGTGGCTACTATTTCAGCAAATGGAGACAGTGAGATCGGTAACATCATCTCCAACGCCATGAAAAAGGTCGGCCGTAAAGGGGTCATCACGGTAAAGGTGAGTCCCTCTTCTGTTTCGCACGTTAACTTCAGCATTTTGAACCAAGGTGTATTTGCGTTATAGATTTATCGTTTTTAAATGAAAACACCTCCCTGCCATTAAGCCCGCGCTCTATATTGTTTTAGGACTAAATATATTTAGTTTATGTGCAGCTTTATCATAAAGTGACTGTCTGACAGGATGGCAAAACCCTTCATGATGAGCTGGAGATCATTGAGGGCCTGAAGTTTGACCGAGGCTACATCTCCCCCTACTTCATCAACACTGCCAAAGGTGAGTGCCCACCCCTGACTCCAACTCCTCCATCAGCTGTGCGTTTGCCCGGCCTGCCTGTCCATGCCCTGTGACTGTGCCTGCCTTTGAATTGGCATCCCTGTGTCTGCAATTCAGGTCAGAAATGTGAGTTCCAGGATGCCTACCTCCTGCTGAGTGAGAAGAAAATCTCCAGTGTGCAGAGCATCGTTCCTGCCCTCGAGATTGCCAACCAGCACCGCAAACCCCTGGTCATTTTGGCAGAGGATGTTGATGGGGAAGCTCTCAGCACTCTAGTCCTGAACAGGTCCTTTATGCTGCTTTTGCGACATACTTGTCATTTTATGAAAATACAGTAGTACCTTGGAACACAAACTTAGTTAGTTCCAGAAGGCTGCGATTTAGTCGAGGTCCAAATGAACTCCCCCCATAAGAAATAATGTAAATGACTTTAATCCATTCCAGACCCCCAAATGATTGTCTGTTTAAACTTACCTACCTACCTAATTAAAAAGCATTAACAATCAATATAAAACCAATAAACGCGTGAAAAAGCAATAAATATAAAATAAATGACAATCCCATACTAGACACCAATCCATAGCAGACACGCATGCACCACCTTCAAGTCTCGCTATAATTTCCTTTTTAAGTTCTACAGTCACTTCTTTCCTCTTTGGTTTGCTGCTATCACTGCTCACTTGCTTAGGGACTATGATTACTGTCTCACTAAATGAACTGTAGATAAAGCACAAAAAAACGCTTTCGCACATCGAACTTGACTGAGAGAGAGAGCAATTCATAGGAATCAGGATCCCAATAGGTCAGTTTGGCTTTGTTTCAGCCTACCAGAGACGCATCTCGATCTGTATAGTTTTACCAAGTTCGTTTTTTTGTTTTGTTCCAAGATATTGCTTGACTCAGGTTTTACTCGACTGACCTGTTTGAGGTCCGACTTGGTAGAGTTGAATGCATCTCGACCCATACAGTATAAGTTTTGGCAGGAACGGTCGAGTCCCAAGATTTCGGTCAAGGTATAAGAAAAAAAAAAAAATTCAACAGACCCATTAGATGTCCGAGTTGGTTGAGTTGGATGCTTTTGAGTTCCAAGGTTCTGCTGTATATAAATGAGATGTGAAGTGCGTATTTGAGCTCCTGGTATTGGTCTCTCAATGTAGTCATTGTGTTTACAGGCTGAAGGTGGGACTGCAGGTTGTGGCTGTAAAGGCTCCAGGATTTGGAGACAACAGGAAGAACCAGCTGCGAGACATGGCTGTTGCCACCGGAGGCACTGTGAGTAGATGTTTTTAACCATTTAAAGTTCCAATGAATAGATTTTCATGTTGTGTGCGCAGTCAGATTTGACTGCAGAAACAGAAAATAATGAAACTAGAGCAAAGATGGCACATACCGCTTTGTTCATGGCTGATAATGAAAGGAGGGTATACTTCATTTTTTTCCTTTTTGTTGGTAGGTGTTTGGAGATGAAGCAGTGGGCCTAGCTGTAGAAGACATCCAGGCACATGATTTTGGCAAGGTCGGTGAGGTGGTGGTGACCAAGGATGACACATTGCTCCTCAAGGGACGTGGCGATTCAAGTGCTATCGAGAAACGTATAGCAGAGATTGCGGAACAGCTGGAGACCACCACCAGTGACTATGAGAAAGAGAAGCTGAACGAGCGATTGGCCAAATTGTCTGATGGCGTAGCTGTGCTAAAGGTCAGTATGTGGAATGTGGCTTTGGTCTAATCACAGAAGTATTAACCAGAAGCTACCTGTTGGCGAATGAGAAAACGGAGAATTCTAAAATGCATGTAGTTCTGCACCATTTTCTACTCATGAGAGAAGTAGGGTTTCTATGGCAAGAAGCATAAACTTGGTATATCTTGGCATTTTGGACTTGATTGTTCAAGCCCTGCAACTAAGTCAGGTGTTGTGGGCACGATGGGAGATAAGTTAGCTTGTGAATAATGGTTAGCCATTCTGTGTCAGGTGGGAGGTACCAGTGACGTGGAGGTGAACGAGAAGAAGGACCGTGTGACTGACGCATTAAATGCGACGCGGGCAGCTGTGGAGGAGGGCATTGTCCCAGGGGGTGGATGTGCCCTTCTGCGATGCATCCCTGTGCTGGATACCATCACGCCAAGCAATACTGACCAGAAAATCGGTGAGTTAATGGTTAAACTGCAAACTGCTATAATGTGGATGATGTGGAGTGAACTAAATGAACAGTGTATGATTGTCCATAAGTGCTCAGAGACGGGGCACCTGTAGCAACACTCAAAAAAACAGTGCTCCCCTCTCCACAGGAATTGACATTATCCGTCGTGCCTTGCGCATCCCGGCGATGACCATCGCTAAAAATGCCGGCGTAGAAGGTTCGCTGGTGGTGGAGAAGATCCTGCAGAGTGAGGCAGAGATGGGATATGATGCCATGCAGGGCGAGTATGTCAACATGGTGCAGAAAGGCATCATCGACCCCACAAAGGTAACTTCAGCGTGCTAACCGCTAACAGCTGCGATCTTTGTGGCCCCAGTGCGTACTGTATTGGAATGCCCCCTGGTATCTTCGGCTGCGTCCTGCTTGAAGTGATTTCCTTAATTTCCCTACAGGTTGTGAGGACAGCCTTGCTGGATGCTGCTGGTGTAGCATCTCTACTCTCTACTGCAGAGGCCGTCGTCACAGAAATACCCAAAGAGGAAAAGGAGGGAGGCATGGGTGGAATGGGGGGCATGGGAGGAATGGGAGGAATGGGAGGAATGGGGGGCATGCTTTAAAGCCCCTCCCTGAGCCTTCTGGTAGACTTCCTACTGGTGGAGGAGGCTGGGGACACCCCCCCCCACTCCCCCACTGACCACGCATTTGTTGAGGAGTTACAAAAAGCAACAACCCCATCAGTTCTGAAATGCAACCCATGCTGGAGATCTAGCCACGCCCCTTGATTAAGAACATTGACAAATGCTAGTACTTAACCTGTCTTTTTAGACAATAAATGACTGTCCATTCAGCTATTGTATAATTGTAGCTACTCGGATTTCCTCAGAGAATTTCACTTTACTGGTATCTGTCTTGAGCAGCAATTTGTATGTCATTTACATGTTGCTTAGCATACAAAACTGTTTTCTCTGAAATGTGTATGTATTAAAGGTGCACTTCTACCATGTAATTCTCAGATGGGATTCCTGTAGTTTACTTTAAAATGGCCAGAGGTACAAAATAGCTCTGCAAATTGTTTCAGGTCCTGATCATCTTGTATCAGTCTTTTCTCCATTCTGTCTTCCCATTTGTTGTCCATGAGGCTGTTTTAAATCTTAGGTTTAATACAGCTAGGATGGTACCTAGTTCAATTACATATTACAGGTTGTGAAACGGCATCTGCTACTGCCAACACATATGTTAATGACAGACTTAACTGGAAGGTTTACTGGTTATGGTTTTCGAATGGTTGTAGTGTTAATGATAAAACAAAGCTACAGGCTGCCATGACCACATGTTACAGCCAAGGGGCCTGCTAGGGTTACAGGGTGCGTGATGCTACACAGAGTTTTCCCCAAACATACTTTATCTAGCATGAATGGAGCTGCAGCAGTTTGTTCTCAGCTTGACGCTCTTGTGTATGGCCTCTGAACCCGGCCCGGCTTCAGCAGAAACAAACAGTGAGGACAGTTTTGCTCATTCTAATTTTCTAAGTGTGCCCACATCTGATGACAGGCCGTTATGCAGTGGGCATTCTCTGACCCTTTTCAAGACCTTTAACAATGGATTCTTTTCCCCTTAATTTCATGGTTTTGTTTTTTGGGGGGCAGCAGTGATCACCTTTTTTGTATAATGTAGTGTGATAATTACTGTCATTTTTTTAATTTAATAAAGCCAAATGTTCTTTTGAAGTATGCCATGCCACTGAAATTATTTTGGAACGTGAGCGATGCGTATGATAATCAAGGGCCTGACTTCTGAAAATAAGTTGTAAATGTTCTGTTTTGTATAACTGCCATTGTATTATACACTCAAATGATACAGCTCATTAGCCACAACAGGGTTTACCACATGATGAACATCATACTACCATCAGAGAAACTAAATGTAGTTAAATATTCAAAGCTTTTGTAATTTATATACAGACCAGTACAACAGGCAGAGACTTTTAATGGTATAAAAATACTTGAAGCCATGCAGTCTTCGACTTTACCCATAACAAACACTTAACACCTTGACATGCATGAAAAACTGTTCACCTCTCACCCGTTTTAAAACCATATGTACACACTTTAAAACTACATAAATAATGATACAAATAGAACATGAATATTAAAATATATTTGCTATTAAAAAGCACGCAGCAGTGGGTGCAAAACAGGACATGTTGGTCCACAGACTTGGGCTGATATGTGTCATACACACTTATTCTACATCCATCATTTGGACCCTCAGCTGAGAGTTGAGTATGAGCAATGGCAAAAATGATATTGCACACTAAAGAAAACCAGTAAGCCTTTTCACGGGAATGAAGAATGAGCAGTGAATTGGAGACTGAACCCCCTTGTGAATCAGCTGGTATTACATAAAGGTAAGACCTGAACTAGATAGCTACCAAAATGCATTTGTTACTTCAGCTGGCATTGTCAGTTACAAACGGTATGCATTCCCGTATCACAAAACATCATCCAAACCATTTGTGATCAACATCCTTTCCCTTATCTTTCCTATTGGTCACACTGTTAAAACATCTCCCTGCTTTTAGCTTGCTTATTTATACTACGGTGATGTAAGTGTTTAAATGTAAAGCGATATTTAGATTTCCACAATGCCCTTTAGCTCAATCAAAAAAAAAAAAAACATTTCATAACCTAGCCGGGAATATCCCATCAAGCTTGAATATCGTTGTCATGCATTTCTTAAAACACTGTTAGTTTTTATGTTTTAGGCACACTACTTAAGGTCTCAGAATTCAAGGCACAGTACTGGAGTGCTGTTTCACCTGCAGCTGAAGGAATGGCACTGATGCCCCATAGCCCAAAAGGGCAAAGTGTTCCAGGATTGCAATCAGGTGGCCTTACAGTATCATCAGCTTCGAGGAATCCAAGAATGATACAATAAAGGGTTTTTTTCCATCATCATCATACCTAGCTGATGATTCTCTATAGAACAAGACTTTAAAAAAAAAATAAAAAATTAAAAGCTTCAATAATGCAATGATCCATACTCCAAAACAGTATGGTGGTTTGGGGATATGGAGCCCCGTCTCCATCCACCTTCCACGCCTTTCGATTCAGCCCTTTTTCCAAAGTTCGAGCCGGGCAGGTGGGGCTACGTATGATGGACCTCATGGAACATCAGTTCCCGGGGGATACAGGTTTCTGCACCATACAGTTCATATGCCCGGCGCTCAAAGGCAGACACCATCTGCTTGACAACCTCATCAAAGAAGACAGTAGCCAGCTGAGAATGTAGGAGGGACCGGAATTCAAAGGAGATCTGTAGCAAAAAAAAAAAAAAAAACACACAAACGTATGAGAGGGACTGAGAAAGTGGGAGGCTGTTATGTGGGGGGTGGTCATTACACAGTTTGTATCATGATTAAAAGTAACAATTAATACTCTTATTTATGCCTCCATAAAGAAAAAGTGATATTAAAACAGAAGACAGAAAGCAGCAGATGCTCATTAAATCAACCTTTCAATGAGCTGCCCAACATTATGGCAGCACATGCCTACCAAATAGAAAAGGTATTCGACACTTACAGCAAAGTCCACGGTACAAGTCCGTGGGTAGCCCGGGAGTCCTGGGCTGAAGCGCCACACTGTCTCCAGATGGCTGAAGAGTTTTCCATCTGAACAGGAGGCCTATGGGAAGGGAAGACGGGTGAGGCCAAAAATCCTTGAAAGCAGTTTCACAGATAATAGACACGCGTGGGTGTCCAAAAAACTCAACCAGAGCAATTCATCACAGTACCTTACCTTGACTAAATGTGGGCGGACCATAGTGACGAGTGAGGTATATCTCTCCACAAGTGGGGGGAAGCCAACCTCCAGCTTGGCCTTGCAGAAGCCTGACCGGCGGAATATCACGTCCGAGTGCTTACACCATGGCACAAAGTGGAGGTAATCCTCTACTCCTGCCACAACATCATACATCTCTTGCATGGAGTACCTGTTAACAAGAGGATGCCTCTGTTATACACTGCTCAAAAAAAATTAAGGAACACTTTTTAATCAGAGTATAGCATCAAGTCTAATAAACTTCTGGGATATTGATCTGGTCAGTTAAGTAGCGGAGGGGGTTGTTAATCAGTTTCAGCTACTTTGGCGTTAATGAAATTATCACCAGGTGAACTAGAGGGGCAACAATGAGACGACCCCCAAAACAGGAATGGTTTAACAGGTGGAGGCCACTGGCATTTTTCCCCTTCTCATCTTTTCTGACGGTTTTTTCACTAGTTTTGCATTTGGCGACGGTCAGTGTTACTACTGTTAGCATGAGACGATATCTGGACCCTACAGAGGTTGCACAGGTAGTCCAACTCCTCCAGGATGGCGCATCAATACATGCCATTGCCAGAAAGTTTGCTGTGTCTCCGAGCACAGTCTCAAGGGCATGAAGGAGATTCCAGGAGACAGGCAGATACTCAAGGAGAGCTGGACAGGGCCGTAGAAGGTCCTGAACCCATCAGCAGGACCGGTATCTGCTCCTTTGTGCAAGGAGGAACAGGATGAACACTGCTGGAGCCCTACAAAATGACCTCCAGCAGGCCACTGGTGTGAATGATTCTGATTGTTTGGTCAGAGACAGACTTCATGAGGGTGGCTTGAGGGCCCAACGTCCTCTAGTGGGCCCTGTGCTCACTGCCCGGCACCATGGAGCTCGATTGGCATTTGCCATAGAATACCAGAATTTGCAGGTCTGCCACTGGCACCCTGTGCTTTTCACAGATGAGAGCAGGTTCACCCTGAGCACATGTGACAGATGTCTGGAGATGCTGTGGAGAACGTTATGCTGCCTGCAGCATTGGTCAGCATGACCAGTTTGGTGGTGGGTCAGTGATGGTCTGGGGAGGCATATCCATGGAGGGACACACAGACCTCTACAGGCTAGACAACGTTGCCGACATTGTCAGGCATGCATACAACCACATGGGGGCCATACAAACTACTGAGTATGATTCTGAGTTACTGTAATGAAATTTCGGCAAAATGGACTAGCCTGCCGTATCATTTTTCACTTTGATTTTCGGGGTGTCTTTGAATTCAGCCCTCTGTAGGTTGATAATTTCATTTCTATCAAACAATGTGGGTAATTCCTAACACATTACCCAGTCTACATCAGTATAGATATCCAGCATGATTTTTTTCCCCCATTGATATCTGATGCGTTTTCAAAGTGTTCCTTTAATTTTTTTTGAGCAGTGTACTGTATTTTGAAATCATACAGTGTCAGGCAAGAGTTACTCTAATTTGACTTTAAGTGGTTGCTGCAGTGGTTAGCACTGTAACCTCACACCTCTGGGACCTGGGTTTGAGTTTCTTCCAGGATACCATGTGTGTGGAGTTTGCATGTTCTCCCCATGTCGTCGTGGGGTTTCCTCTGGAAACTCCAGGTTTTCCCCCATGGTCCAAAAACATGCTAAGGCTAACTAGAGTGACCAAATTGCCCATAGGTGTGCATTTGTAAGTGACTGGTGAGTGAGTGTGCTCTGTGACAGGTTGGCACCCCATCCTTTCCTTGCACCCGTAGCCTCCGGGATAGGCTCCGGGCCCCCCGCAATCCTGAATGGAACAAGCAGTTTCAGAAAATGGATGGATGGATGGATGGATGAATGCTTTGTGAAAGACCTTTGGTTTTGCTATATTTTCTGTATGTTTGATTTACATAAACTTAGAGAGTCCCTAACTGCCACATTCTACTGTTTTAAAAAAAGAAAACTCCAACAGTGATTTAAAATCCACATTTAACATTCTAGAATTTTACTTAATTGTGTGTAATAATGAATAAAGTTTGGAGAGACGTAGTGGATAAGAATTTAGTAAAGATGCTGCTTCTCATCAATAACCTTAAGCATCCTGAAATCTCTCAGCTCGTACATATTTTACACCACTGTATTATTGCAATGTGCTCAGGCTCCGTTCCAGACTACAGCACGCCCTGAACACAGAGAGAAACACAGTGCTGTCAGCCAGTTATCCGGGCCCTGGTCACAGGCAGCACCATGCCGTGTGCAGAACTCACCCAATGATCCTCCGCTCACTGTACTCCTTCCTTTTATTGAAAGATGCAGCCAAGTTGAAGAGACTGCGGGTATGAGGTGCCAAAGGGGGGCGCAGAGCCACCCTCAGCAAAGGCAGACCCCGGGTCATTAGGATGCCACAGGATGACAGATGTCTGGTACAAAACACAGAGAATGAATCAGAAGCGGGGGCTTGAAACCAGCAGGTTGTTTGGCTAAGTTTGGGAAGATGCCAAACTGCTAAGCTTTTAAATAAGGCACTTCACCAAAATTCCTCAAGTAAAATATCCAGTTTTATAAATTACTGGAAAGCATTTTCTGTAGTTAACATGTCAGCCAAGCAAGTAAACAGAAACCACTGAGGTTTTAACTTCAACTGTCCCAGCTATTACAGACTGCTGATCTGTATCGATAATTTCATAAATCCGAATTACTGTTACACAAAATATACAATGGAAAAACAATCATCTAAGTGTCTCATTATAATGCTCAAATTATATTATCAAAGAGCAACAAGAAACACAGATGAAAAAGGAAGCAAAGGAGACAAAGCAGGACAACTTTCACAAGCATCACTTCCCATCTGAGAGCTATTGATCATTCAGGTCTCATAACCGAAATGCGTGCAGGTGACCCAAGACATCAGCTCAAGGACACCAGACACATTACAAACCCTGTGTACAGTAAAAGCAGGTGGTCCAGAAGGTCAGCATTACTGTGCTCTTTCCATTTGCCAGTTAGTAAAAAATACATACATGCACTCCAAAGACTACAAGCCAATAAGTGTACAAATATTTAACATAAGGATTCACAACAGCAAGCACGATACTCAAAGCAATACATAATGTCTTGAACAACTGTGTATTGGGACAAGTGCCTCTCTTCACCTGTAGTTAAATGGGAACAGTTTGAAATAAGTGTTCTCTACAGTACATGTTAAAGGGAAGAGCTTGTAAGCAGTAGTCTGACTATTGTGGGTTGTTTATGCTAGAGAGCCAGATACACAATGTGTTGCATGCCTGGTTCACCTACCTCTCAGACCGCAGCTTACTAAAACACATTCGCCCAATTCCATCCTCCAGACCCTGTCCCAAGGAACTGTTCTCCATAGTAAAAGGCGTTTTCATGAACCCCGTGCAGAAAAGCTTTTATTTTATGTTTATGTTTGAGTGGTGGGATTGGTGAGGATGTCTGACCATCGCATCAAGGGAGTGTTCTACGAAGCAGGATTTCTCAGTTAGTTTGGTTAACTTAAGCTAGAAGTATTGGACAATCATGACTTCCAGCTTAAGATAAACCAGTTAACTGAAAAATCCTGCTTCGTGAAACACTCCCAGGTACTAGAGGGACAAAGTATGTAAAACAGATTTCAGTCCGATTCAAAGTCATATCAGCCATATCGACACAGGACATTTCACACCTGTTGCGGCATGGAATTTTAAGGAATTTTTCTCTTTTCTCTTAAACTATTCTAAGAAAAATAAAATAATGTTCCAGTTCTGATCAGCTTGACATTCTGATACATCAAGCTTGCCAAATCCCATGTGTTGGCCTAGTCACTAAAACTGTAGCTCATGGTCATGTGCTATCAAACCCACATTCCTCCAAAATGAAGATTTTAAAAACAGCACTTTTTGCTTTTAACCAAGGTCAGGCCCATGTGTCAATCAAAGCAGCCAGAGTTGAAACGACATAAGAAAAAGCTAATTGCCATTTGTCGTCCATATATTTCTTTAGTTTATTACAAGCCCCCACAAAACAAAATGAAACACTGTTAGTAGTTTTTTCACAAGCTCAGCTTCTGGGACACTGGGCCTGGAAACTCTGTTAATACGACGGTTCTCTAACGAATACAAAGGTAATTCTCATCATATCTGCCTCTTAAGTGACAGTGGATTTCTGGGGGCGGGGGGCTCATATGAAAGCATGACCACAGAAGCTACTAAAAACAGGTGTACAACCCCCCATACACAGGACACTGAATCTGTCTGTGCAGTGAGGGTGTTCACAAAATGTTCTGGGCCAGTGGAAAAATGTGACCTGATCATTTGTACCTGACAAGTAGGGAACAGGCAAATGAAAACGAAACATTTCAGCCAGCTATTCCAGACAGCATCACGGGGAAGAAAGTGGCATGGAGATGGAGCCTATCCAAGGAAAAACAGGGAGTCCCTGGACGGACGCCGGTCGTGCAAAACAACTATGCAGAAAATTAATTTTTCGAATTTTACACCAGTTTAGATGTTTTCTAATGGTTCTTAAGTTTAGGCAGGAAATAAAATCACTGAACTGCCTGCACATTATGATGTCAATGGCAAGTCCCAATAAGTTACATACATAACACTCACAGGACTAAGTTTTGGACCACTGCCATCTCGTTTAATCCGATATTGCTCTTTAATGAAAAGGAGAAGGATCACATGTTACGGAGGAGTTAAACAAGCACGGCTGATCAAACACATCCAAAAAGCAGAAATCAGTCACGATCGTGAAATTATTCCACACCTTACTTGGCCTACTTCATGATAAATTTACTGCCCTGCATATTGTTTGATGACACAACTATTCTCCAGTCGCAATGCTGCCATTTCGCTAGGCTTAAGTAAAAGTAAAAGCAGACCTCTTTGATGGAAATATGCAAGTATCGCCATGTTTCAAACAATTCAGAGACTCTGTAAAGCAAACACAAAGCCTGGGCGTGGAGAAAAGAATAATGCTTTGGAAGTAGACACGACGAAATTTTATTTTCTGAGTTACGTCCAACTTCGTGAAAGATACGAACACACTTACTTAATAGCATTCCTCCGAGGTGTCTCTCGGGTAACGGTAACTGGTAACTGGGTAATACACTGAGCCAGTGCTCTCCTTAAATTCCGGCTTCCTCTCGCCATCTTCTCTATCACCGCCTGTTAATTTCTTAATTCTTACTTTCGGTTACGAACAGAGTCGTTACTATCGCCGCTGAGTTCAACTTCAGGAAAACGCAGATCTAGCGCAGTCATGTGACCGCTTTTCATTGGCGGATTCACCCATAACATCGGCGAGCTTCGCTAATGACTCACGCATATTTGCGTTGGTCACGAGTTGCGGGCTGGTGGTGTAAAAAAAAAAAAACATAGTATTTTACATAGTTCAATACATAGTATTGAAGGTAGTACGCGTGCATCATCATCAAAACAGTTAAAATATCCATGGATAAATGTCCATGTGTATTACATATAAAATAATCAATAGATGCGCTTATTGCTTTTATTTCATATGTTTAACTGTTTTGACGCAAAGTATTTTCTTTCCTTCCTTTTATGAATAAAATACAATTCTGTCATTTTCAGTGTTATTGCATTTTCAGTGTCAGGGTTTTCAAGCTGGAGTCCAACACCGTATATCAGCTGTATAGGATTAATTTCGTAAATCGATAAATTGACAAAATGTCATTTTACATAATGAAGAAAATATAGAAATTTTAAAGACTAGTTTCGTAGTTATGCATGTAATCACTCATTAGGACTCAGAGTCTCTTGCTCTGGTTTCCTGGCAGTGCCGATCAACCCATTCCGTGACATAGGCGGTAGCCTAGGGCGCCATCTCAACATGCTCAACATAGTCTTCGTTAAGTAGAGACGTCACTAAGAACACGCGCACGCGCAAATCCGCTGTGTCGAGTCTAAAACGGAAATACAAGCACGCGGGCTTCCGGCACAGTCTCGCACAATAGCACGAAAATGGCGAAGATCGCCAAAACTCACGAAGGTATGATAAATAATATTATAAAAATGTTAATATAATTCTGATATCGTTTGTAATAGCTCCGTTGTGCACAAACAATGCATTTGTTAATATTTTTGTTATAGAATCAAGTATGTTATGGAGGTTTTTGAGATGTTAGGATAAATGGCAACGAGGACGGAAAAAGATAATGGCGTCCCGAGTGTTGAATTTTCATAAGCGTAGGCCTTACCGAATGTCGCATGCTTCAAGCGCACGTTCTAAAAACATTTCTTATTGTTTCGGCAGTGTTACGCTTTTTTAACTAAAGATGTTTAGGTTATGTTGGTAATATTTAACTATATTTGTTGCGAAATTGATTTTGGTCACGTTTTTTCGGTTAATCATAGTTTAGTTGCCAAAAACGATAAATCGCTCTTTTCTAAAACAAGTATCATCGTCTTTGTTGCTGAAGCTGCATAGTTTTAGGAGGCCGCTTAAGGTTATGTATTGATTTTATTCCCATGTTGAATATTTATTAAATTGGAGAATTCCGCAGTATGCTGTTATTGCAGATTACATCTAGGTAAATTGCTTGTAAACAGGCCGTCGTACGCCATGATTTTTATGCCTCGTATTACTCTTGCTGGTTGATGAGTTTCAAAACGTGATTTATGTAGTGTGTTATTATTGAAGTACAGTATCTTTACATGCATTTTAAACGGTTAAATGCGCGGGGCGCTGAAGCGCTATATCTTGCGTTTCACAAAGACATCCGGTATGTGTACTTATTCGTTCATTAACATGGTTTTTATATTTTTGTAACCCTGAGAGAAATATGAATGCTTTTTATATAACTGTGTTAATTGCAATTTCCTTTTTACATTTTTACAGTATGTCGAATAGTTTTTGATTTTCATTTTATATGGTAATTTCAGTGAGCTCAACCCTTTTTTCCATCCAGACATTGAGGCCCAGATCCTGGAGATCCAGGGGATGAAGGCTGCCCTGTTGGAGGAGGGAGATCAGGGTGTGAGCCTGGAGTCCACTGGTTACTATGACCAGGAGATCTATGGGGGGAGCGACAGCCGCTTTGCTGGATATGTCACCTCTATCGCAGCCAATGAGCAGGAGGATGTAAGTAAATCCCATGTTTTTTTTTTTGTTTTTTTTTTTTTGTTTTTTAGTTCTCCTAAATTTCTTATCCGAAAAATAATTTGGGCTTGACTGAACTCTCCCTCTTTCTTCCAGGATGATGAGGAAGACTCTTCCACTAGTCTTCTGGGACAGAAGAAACCAGGGTATCATGCTCCAGTCGCTATACTCAATGCTATTCCCCAGTCAGATGAACAGGTAAGTAACTCTATATTTATCAGCTTACCTGAACTCGTTCTCTTAAGTTCTTGTTAGCTACAGTTTTTGTCTGTCTGGACTATATCGGTAACGGCCTGTTAGTAATTTCCCACCTGTTTCATCTATGTCCTGATCATGTTCCTCCTTCAGTATGATCCGTTTGCTGAGCACCGTCCTCAGAAGATTGCTGACCGGGAAGATGAGTACAAAGCTCGTCGGCGACAGATGATCATCTCTCCTGAGCGGCTCGACCCATTTGCAGATGGTAAATTCTGGCCCTCCATCCCTCTTATCGCTCCCTCCTCCCATGAGAAACACTACACCCCTGGTTATTTGTCCCCGGTTGTATGCCTCCTGTCCAGCCTGTGTGGCTTTTAATCCTTTGAACACTATGTGTCTTATTGCACACCAAACAGTTCCCTCTCTTAGCATCCTCTCAAAAACTGAAAACTCTCAAATGTCAGCACAAATTCTCCTTGATTTACTGCCATCCAGCTCCCAATCCCCGTTTCCCACGCCAGGCAGAGGAACTTGGCCCCAAATCAAATTAGTGTGCTGCTTAATGTCAACCTAGTACGCCGAGTCATTAATAAATCATTAATTTCAGCATCAGGAGTTTTTGAAACACAAATTTTACTGCCTAAGTGTTATTTTGTTAATGTGCAATCCACACCACATGTGTTTTTCAGAGAGAAGAATTTTTGTATTAAGCAGGTTGTCATGTCGGGGATCCATGCTTTTCAGAGGGATATAGTTGGGTATTTCTGTATTGTGCAGTTTACCCTGCAGAACATGGGTTGCAGAGGGCTTCGTATGTGCTTCAAAGGGTTAATGGACACATCTCATATCCATGTACTTTTAATGCCTGGTAACTGAATTTCAGAAATGGTACAAATGTAAGTATTTCAGCACATGAAAAGTGTTTGTTTGATTTGCACTCTATGGCACTCAGGCTGTGGGAATCTGCTTTCTGGCAGCATGTATAGGCCAGGTAATCATAAGCTAGAAATGTACTGGTTCTTTGCAACACCACAAAAATCAGCTAGTGGCCCAACAAGGTTAGCTATGCTGGTGCAGCATCTGCTGTGATGGCATCTTGAGTGATCCCTTATTGAAATATAATCTTAAAATACATTATGCTCAGACACAGTCCTGTGTCTGTTAGTCTTTTGAGAAGCATTCGTTGTAGGGGAGTGAGGCTGCTTACTCTGTTCTTGTGCATTATGGAAAGGGTGGGGTTATTTAGCAGTGATTCAGGGGGAAACTTGTCATACCCAGGAATATTGACATCCTTGCAAGGTTTATTTATTTTTGAAGGCCTATTTCAAATATCATGCAAACAGGCCTTAGGGTGAATTAGTATTGGAATTATTCTGTAGGTTTTCATGTGACTGGCTACAACTGTCACTGTTTAGGGATTTTCCCACTAGGCATTTCTGTCCTTAGTGGAGAGGAATTTGGGGTTTCACGAACTTTTGATGTTCCAGACCCAGCTTTGGCTTGCAACATTTGACTGCAGCAACTGCAGTGATTTCAGCCCTTAGTTTAATAGTCGTTTATTTGCAGGATCTTTCAAAGCCATTGGCTCTGTTTGGTTTATTGGGCGAAGACGTGGGGAAATGGTGATAGACTGTCAACTACTAGTGTCTCTTTGAGCATCAAGGGAACTGTCCCGACCAGCCCACTGAAGTGATTCAGGGAGCTTCATTAAATACTGTGCCCGGGTGCTTCTGTACCCTTTCAGTGGTACGACAGACTACTGGACTGTTCCTCTCTGACTTCTGTAAGTCCTTAGTATAAAAGCATTATGTAAGACCATTTCCCCAGCCACAGTCTTAAGGTTCCCAAGAAGTTTTTGGGACCATGGTCTTGTAAGACTGCTTCAGAAACTAGTTGTGCTTGTCAGTTTCATAACTACTTTGCTAAGTGTTTGCATACGTGGCCTCATGACCTGGAGGACACTGAATTTTTATTAGAGAAACTTTGCTCAGGTTAGAGAAGTGTGACAGAAAACCCCATTCAGGTTTCTTTTGAGATCTACCTAAACTGCATGTAGTCAAATCCAAGTAGTTATCCAGGATCTGTTATACAAGCAAGAGTTGTGTGTAAATATATTTCCATTTTAGCTACATTTTAAAATGGAAATATATATAAAAAATCTGTGTACCGCGATTCCACAGGCCCATACTAACTGTCCTTAATTTCTCTCCTACAGCAGTACTGCTATGCCAGTCCTGTCTGCATTCTCATAAGAGTGCAGCAACACATCCTGTGTAGGTTATGGTGAAACAATCAGAAGCAAGCGTTGTCAGTTATGTCAGGCCCCTGGGCCCCGATGGGCCGGCTGGTTGTGAAGGCGTGTTAGGGGCCTCCTAAAACCACCTGGGTCTTAACAATCCTCAGTACTCCTGGTCCTCAGTCCACTTTCAGCTTTTTAATGGAGTTAGGCTAGTCAAAGACATGGGAATTTGAAAAATTAGTTTGACTCATTGTTAAATTCCCAGTTTCTGGAGTCTTTTTTTTGCGGGGGGTGGGGGGGGGGGGTTGGGGGTGGAGGGCCAAAATTAACATGGACATTGTCCAAAGGGAGCCCTTACTAATAAGGGTCTCTGAGACCTGGTCTTTATGGTATCCCGTATCTGGATAGCATTTAAAAAATTTGAGTATTGTCACAAAGTGAAAAACCAAAGCTTATAGCAGGATCTTAAAATATCAAAATTTTTTGACGAGTGACTCCAGCAGTTAAGAATTTCCAAGATTAGAGTACAATGAGGATTATTTTCTCTAAGTAACGTAAAAGCAGGTGGTATGCTTTGTGTGTGAGTTCAAACCCTTTTCCAAAGTGTTACTAATGGTAAAGAGAATTTTCTAGGCTTCTTTTCTGCCGGTTGAAGTCGACTGCAGAAGGACCCTGGCACAGAGAGTGTACGTATTCTGGAGAGCACAGCCCAGGACTCCAGCATCAGTGATGGCTTTACCCTCCTTATCTCTTACAAACCTCAGCTGTTTCTCTTGTATCTGCCTGTTAGAGTTATGTTGTTAAATGAGGATTGTTTTGTTCAAGTTGTACATAGGGCTGTTATCTTAAAAAAAAAAAAAAAAAAACACAGTAAGTTTTAAGGGTGTGACCCCCCATAAGCATTTGATTTAGGTGGAAGTTCAGGGCTAGCTGGCTGTGTTGTGCTTGTGTGTAGGACGGGAGGTTTTTGCCGCTGACAGTCTCGTTTTTTGTTGGTGCTCTTTTCACGCAGGAGGCAAAACGCCAGACCCCAAGGTACAGGCCCGGACGTACATGGACGTCATGAGGGAGCAGCACCTCACCAAAGAGGAGGTAAGTGTGTTTGCCTGCACCTGTGCCTGTGGCCCGTGCACGGCGGTGCCTGCAGGTGGCGCTGCCTGCACCTCATTCTCACTGCATGCCTGTGTCCACCTTGCAGAAAGAGATCCGCCAGCAGCTGGCAGAAAAGGCCAAATCCGGGGACCTGAAAGTTGTCAACGGCTCCACAGCCTCACAGGCCGCCAACGCAGTCAAGCGGAAGCGACGCTGGGACCAGACTGCCGACCAGACGCCCAGCAACTCCACGCCCAAGAAGGTGTCCAGCTGGGACCAGGCTGATGCCGCTTCAGAGGTGAGGTGGTATCTTCAGCTGCTTGCAGAGTGCAGGTTGATGTGCTCGTATATCTGAAATACTCGGAGGGTGTTGCAGGCAGCTGTTTGCTGCACTGAATTGTGATTAAAGTTGAAATAGGGTGGAAAACTTATGCATGTAAGAGTTTTCTAATGCAGCAGAATATATTTTTGGAATGTGTCATGACATGTCATGTTATGATATGTGAAGAGCCTGAGGTATGTCAGTGTGGTTAATGACCTGAGCTGCTCCATGTCCTTCAGACTCCAGGCCACACCCCCTCAAACAGCCGCTGGGACGAGACGCCCGGCCGGCCCAGGGGCAGCGAGACTCCCGGGGCCACACCCAGCTCACGCATGTGGGAGCCCACGCCCAGCCACACGCCGGCCGGAGCCGCCACGCCGGGCCGTGGGGACACACCCGGGCATGCCACGCCGGGCCACGGGGGAGCCACCTCCAGTGTGAGGAAGAACCGCTGGGACGAGACTCCAAAGACGGAGAGGGGTATGTGCGAGGGCTGGCCCAAAAGGCGGCGCTGACGTTTGGTAACCTTTGTCCTGTTTATCGAATACATCGATTCTTGATACTTCACCCCTTAAACCTTCTGTGATTTTATTAAATTAAAAGCTAACTTCTTAATATATGTGGCAAAACTGTTAGCTGTCCCCCAAGGTCTGGCTGCTGAGCTGTAGTGATTGTAGTGATACCCCTCCCCCCCCAAATTCAGAGACCCCTGGCCATGGCAGCGGCTGGGCTGAGACCCCCCGCACTGACCGCGGCGATGAGTCTGTCGGGGAAACCCCCACCCCTGGTGCCAGCAAAAGGAAGTCCCGCTGGGATGAGACCCCTGCCAGCCAGATGGGCTCCTCCACCCCCCTCCTAACTCCAGGGAAGACTCCCATTGGGACCCCAGCGATGAACATGGCCACCCCCACACCTGGTAAGGAGAAGGCTGCCTCGGGTTGTTTTCCTGTCCACTTTGAAGCTTGTTCTGTGCATCCGGTGTCATATTTCTGAAGTTGGTTGTGGATTCAGCAGTTTAAAAGGCAGTCTGTCCTCAGGGCACCTTATGAGCATGACGCCAGAGCAGCTGCAGGCCTGGCGCTGGGAGAGAGAGATTGATGAAAGGAACCGGCCACTTACTGATGAGGAGCTGGATGCCATGTTCCCAGAAGGTTACAAGGTAGGGTTCTGGTACCGGTTGACTGGACTCTGGGGTTGCGTTGACAGTGACATACAGGGCGATGCTTTAGGGTAACCTGCCTCTTGCTCTCGTAGGTGTTGCCGCCCCCGGCAGGTTATGTACCCATCCGCACTCCAGCCCGCAAGCTGACTGCCACTCCAACCCCCATTGGAGGCATGACTGGTTTCCACATGCAGACTGAAGATCGCAGCCTGAAATCGGTCAATGACCAGCCTTCTGGGAACCTCCCCTTCCTCAAACCCGATGACATCCAGTATTTTGACAAGTTGCTGGTGAGTGTGTATATACATTTCTGATTCCTGGGTCCTGACTGCATGATTCCAATGGGTAAATGCTGCTGGTTCTGTCACACTGACTCATTTGCATATGGTGGGGTTTAGGTGGAAGTGGACGAGTCTACTTTAAGCCCAGAGGAACAGAAGGAGCGTAAAATCATGAAGCTTCTGCTGAAGATCAAGAATGGTACTCCTCCCATGAGAAAAGTGAGAAGTGCTCCATCACCATGACGATTTTTCTGTGCTGCGTCTCTTCTGGGTGATTGACATCATTTACATTTCACATCCCCTGCTGCCTTGGCCCCTTTCAGGCTGCTCTTCGTCAGATCACCGACAAGGCTCGCGAGTTTGGGGCAGGACCCCTCTTCAACCAGATCCTGCCCTTGCTCATGTCGCCCACCCTAGAGGATCAGGAGCGTCACCTGCTGGTCAAGGTCATTGACCGTATCCTGTACAAGCTGGATGACTTGGTCCGGCCCTACGTTCACAAGGTGAGTTTGATTAGGACTTTGTCTGTATAGCAGTAAACTAAATTGGGTCACCATATAAAGAGAGCAGGATTAAATGTTCTAACCACAAGTAGCATTAAAGTCAGTAATGTGTACTTTTGGTCTGTTCTGCTTCAATTTCTGAATGTCTGCATGTTTGGTTAGATCCTGGTGGTGATTGAGCCCCTGTTGATCGATGAGGATTACTATGCGAGAGTGGAAGGCAGAGAAATCATCTCTAACTTGGCCAAGGTGAGTACATAGTGACCCACACCAAAACTTATGTCTGTTGTGGCTTTAATTTCATCTTCTAACAATTAAAAAAAAATTGGTTTTCAAACCTGTAGTGCTTCCTACGGACGGTTTAATTTTTGAAGAAATGTGCAACTTCTGATTTTGTGTGTGTTGTGTGAAAATGCTTTGTAAACCGGCTTGTAGAAGCCTTTATTGTGAGCTTGCAGTTTTTTCTTTATAGTTAAGAGAACTTGAAATACACTTTCTCTTGTCTTCTCAGGCGGCAGGTTTGGCCACCATGATCTCCACCATGAGGCCCGATATCGACAACATGGATGAGTACGTGAGGAACACAACAGCTCGCGCCTTCGCAGTGGTGGCTTCCGCCTTGGGCATCCCATCCCTCCTGCCCTTCCTTAAGGCTGTGTGCAAGAGCAAGAAGTCCTGGCAGGCGCGGCATACCGGGATCAAGATCGTGCAGCAGATTGCCATCCTCATGGGCTGTGCTATCTTGCCTCACCTGCGTAGCTTGGTGGAGATCATTGAGCATGGTCAGTGAAACATTAATGATGCCCTTTGGCGTGTCAATCTTGGCAGACAAGTCTGAGTTTCACGTGTTAACTAGCTGCATGTCTAAGTTGCTTGTACTTTTATGTAAAATTTGTGTAGTGCCCGACAGGTAGAATGTGTATAGCTAGCCGTTGCCGTGATATGTGGTACCTTCTCTAGTTGCTCTGGAGATCGACGCCGCTTAACTCTGGCCTTCTCTCGCAGGGCTGGTGGACGAGCAGCAGAAGGTGCGCACAATCAGTGCCCTGGCCATCGCTGCTTTGGCTGAGGCTGCCACTCCTTATGGTATCGAGTCATTCGACTCTGTGCTCAAACCCCTCTGGAAGGGTATTCGACAACACAGAGGCAAGGTGAGTAAGGAGTCTGGGGAAAATGTCCAGAGTGCTACATGAGTATTCTAGTGAAACCATAGTGGACAGTTTTTCTAAATGTTGCTAGAATTTCTGAATGTGGACAACCTTCTGCAGGGTCTGGCTGCCTTCTTGAAAGCCATTGGTTATCTGATCCCCCTGATGGATGCTGAATATGCCAACTACTACACCAGGGAAGTGATGTTGATCCTCATCAGAGAGTTCCAGTCCCCCGATGAGGAAATGAAGAAGATTGTACTCAAGGTCAGTAAGTCGGCATGGTTGTCTTTGTGGTAAACATTTGTATTTGGAGTTATTCATACAAGTCTGTTTGTTTCCTTAGGTGGTGAAGCAGTGCTGTGGCACTGATGGTGTCGAGGCCAACTACATTAAGACTGAAATCCTGCCGCCTTTCTTCAAGCACTTCTGGCAGCATAGGATGGCTCTGGATCGACGCAACTACAGACAGGTAATGTCATCTTAAGATTTTTTGGTCACAGTGATTTTCATTCTAGTGGATATTCGAGGATATGTGTTATTGCAAAGTGAATGAAGTTTGCATATTTACCTCTGTCTTGTCTTTACCCCAGCTGGTGGATACCACTGTGGAACTGGCCAACAAGGTGGGCGCAGCAGAGATCATCTGCCGAATTGTGGACGATCTGAAAGATGAAGCGGAGCAGTACAGAAAGATGGTCATGGAGACCATTGAGAAGATCATGGGTAACCTAGGTGCGGCAGACATTGACCATAAGCTTGAGGAACAGCTCATTGATGGCATACTCTATGCCTTCCAGGAACAGACCACAGAGGTGAGTTCTGTGGGATCTTTAACGTTTATGGTTGTTTGAAACCCACAGGCAATGTATAAGGTCATGTGTTTTGTATTTAAGGTGTGTGTGTGTCTGGAAAATATGGTTAGACTTTTTTTAGAATTTGTGTTTTGCTATTGGCTGTAAATATCAGGAAAACCCCTTGACATAGATCAAACTTTCTTTCAGGACTCTGTGATGCTGAATGGCTTTGGCACAGTGGTCAATGCCCTTGGGAAGCGGGTGAAGCCCTATTTGCCTCAGATCTGCGGTACAGTCCTGTGGCGCCTCAACAACAAATCCGCGAAGGTGCGACAGCAGGCGGCCGATCTTATATCTCGCACTGCCGTGGTCATGAAGACCTGTCAAGAGGTAAGTGCTGCGTTCCAGTTCATCATAACTGTTCCCGTTTGAGTTGTTGGTCATGTTAGATGTTTAGTATGTGAGAAACTGACCAGCGTATGAGGAATATCGAAAGAAAAACCTTGTGCATGGTTTTGCAAGCAGGTTTTGGTCTAAGTTTAACCAATGTATGCTCTTATGTCTGCATTGGTTAATGTTATACCAGTTGTCTGCTCAAGCCACAAACTAGACAGCCAGTTGCCCTGCCTTTTTCTGACTAGCATTTCTTTGGTCTCTTTGCAGGAGAAGCTAATGGGTCACTTGGGTGTGGTCTTGTATGAATACCTGGGAGAGGAATACCCTGAAGTGCTGGGCAGTATTTTGGGAGCCCTGAAGGCCATTGTCAATGTCATTGGTATGACTCAAGTTAATAAGCTTGTAAACCTGTTTCTAATGCTCCACCTGCTTGAAGCTGCTCCCCATTCAGAACTTGACTAAACGTGGTCTTTTTGCAGGCATGCATAAAATGACCCCACCCATCAAAGATCTTTTGCCCCGCCTGACGCCCATCTTGAAGAACAGGCACGAGAAGGTGCAAGAGAACTGCATTGACCTGGTGGGCCGAATTGCTGACAGGTCAGTGTGGAGCACTGGGCGCATTTGATAGCGTTGGCATTTATTTGGTGTTACCGGGGGACTGACATTATCGCCATCTCATCCTCCTAGGGGTGCGGAATATGTGTCTGCTCGAGAATGGATGAGGATCTGCTTTGAGCTGCTGGAGTTATTGAAGGCCCACAAGAAAGCCATTCGGAGAGCCACTGTCAACACCTTCGGCTACATCGCCAAGGCCATTGGGTCTGTAACTACACGTGGTTATGTAATTATGCGTGTTGTATATAGATGGAAACACAAAATTAACTGCTTTAAATTCCTTGCTTGGTGAAGATCTCTAAGGTTATGAGTTGTGAATTGTTTTCTGACTCATTCCTCAATCAGTATACATGACTGGGTACATTTTTGTTTTTTCTTTTGTTAAATCTTCTCGCTCCCTTCCACAGGCCTCACGATGTGCTGGCCACCCTGCTGAACAACCTGAAGGTGCAGGAACGTCAGAACCGTGTCTGTACCACAGTGGCCATCGCTATTGTAGCTGAGACCTGCTCACCTTTCACCGTGCTCCCTGCACTCATGAACGAGTACCGCGTGCCTGAACTCAACGTCCAGAACGGCGTGCTCAAGTCCCTCTCTTTCCTCTTCGAGTACATCGGAGAAATGGGCAAGGATTATATCTATGCTGTCACCCCCCTTCTGGAAGATGCCCTCATGGACAGGTCAGCCACCAAGCCCTGCTAGTTTAGTCCAGTGTTTCTCAGCCCAGTCCTTGGGGACTCTTGGTCCATGTTTTAGCTTCCTCCCAGCTCCCATGAGGAGCAAAAACACGGACTGTCCTCGGACTGAGCTGAGAAACAATGTTTTACTATCTGTCAAGATTTATTTTGCATGAAATTTATCTATATTTTGTTAATCTACCTCCTAATGCACTCCTTAGTGCTATTGATGATCTGGTCATATCAGCCTGCGAAGAGGGTCTTGAGTAACTCCCCCCCCCCCCAATGTCTTCGTTTTCTGTCTGCAGAGACCTGGTGCATCGGCAGACAGCCAGTGCCGTTGTCCAGCACATGTCCCTGGGCGTTTACGGCTTTGGGTGCGAGGACTCACTCAACCACCTGCTCAACTACGTGTGGCCCAACGTGTTTGAGACGTCGCCGCACGTCATCCAGGCAGTGATGGGCGCTCTGGAGGGCCTCCGGGTTGCCATTGGGCCCTGCCGTATGCTACAGTACTGTCTGCAGGTATGTGGGCTTAAGATTGTGTTGAATACGGCGGTAGATATTTTGCTTGGTGCATTACTTAGACATATTATAATAGATAGTGCTAGGAAATTATACTGGTTTTAAAGCAAAATCCCTAATTGATTTAGCATGGTAATTAAAATCATGCCAGTTAAGTAAACATTACCAGGCTAAATATATGGTTAATAATCGATAAGACATCTCCATGGAGCTAAATATACAGTTATAATCAATAAATGTTGCTGTCTGGCTAAATATACATTATCCGTCTAATAAAACATGTCAGTGAAACACTTACTGAGCCAAGTGCACGGTAAAAATCAAGTCGCCGGCGAGCTGAATATCCATTAATACAAAATGTCAGTTATACTGTCAAACTACATGTAAACAATTTTTCTATAATTAAACCTTTTTAAAAACATTGAACATTTTATTGATGCGAACAATGGCTGTAGTGGTAAGAAACTTGGGGGGTGGAACTGATATACTGTGAAACTGGAGGAATTTTAAGTACAGTGATACAAATTTTGGTCATACAGCCCAGCACCACTAATGGATACTAAATACTGGTATTCATTCTGAAGGGTAATTAAGATCTAGGCCACTGGGATTTTGCTTCTTCACTGGTGGGTTACTCATGCTTTAATAGAGCTGAATAATACTTTAACCCTCCAGGAAAGCGAGGAATTTGTCAGGGATGCTGTTCATGGAGGCTAATGTCTGGCTGCTCTCTTTCCCCCTCACTCTTACCCAGGGCCTGTTCCACCCAGCCAGGAAGGTACGTGATGTGTACTGGAAGATCTACAACTCCATCTACATTGGATCTCAGGATGCTCTGATCGCTCACTATCCGCACATCTACAACGACGAGAAGAACCCTTTCATTCGCTACGAGCTGGAGTACTTCTTATAGAGTCTTGTTACTCTGTCCCTCCATTCATGTGTACTGCCTCTTAGGGAACAGGACTTTACGTACACACACGTACACACACGTACACACACGTACACACACGTACACACACGTACACACACGTACACACACGTACACACACGTACACACACGTACACACACGTACACACACGTACACACACGTACACAGGATTCATTCTGTTTAGTTGTATGTGTCTGATAGTGAGAGACCAATCAGCCACGCTGGCAGCAAGCATTGTTTTTATTAAGACATTTAAACTCCAATGAAACAACTGATTCAGTAACTTCAGTTTTAAAACTTTTTTTGTTTGAAAAATGACAGAGGGGTCATGGCCTCTTTAGAAATGGTCAGTGAGATGTTGTTATAACCTTAAATATTACTGTCCTAGTTTAGCAGCCTTTCAAGGGAGTTCATCCTGGGGCCCAGCCTTCCTTTCTCTGTTCTTAATTGAGATATTTCTTTATTTGAAATAAACGTTTGTGTATAAAATGTCTGCCTGTCTCTTTCAAGCCCCCACAAATGACTTTGATGGACTAAATTCTCAGTGGTGTGCTCTGCTTGTGCTCTATCAGGTCCAAATTACAGACTCCAAACTTCATAATTTAGTCATTTGATGGCTTTGATCACTTCCTGTTCTAAGTATTACCAGACCTATTCCATTAAAAAATTTTTCCCAACTTACAAGAATCTGACTTCTTGCCGTCATTTGCGCTCCCTTATCTGCCAGTTATATTCACAAATTATAGAAGTTTCATTTTATTTAAAGAAAGTATACGGGTCATTTCTGAAATGTATTCCTCATGGCAGTGCTGGTTGTCTTGGGCACTGGAAAATCCCTCCCTTACCTTTTATTATGTCTTCTGAATGCAGGTGAAGTGTAGAAGTGATCTTTGTTTTGTTGGCCCAGCCCTCTAGGGTCCAACTGGTGTGATGGAGGTGCAGTTTGCTACAAGGCCTCCCAGCTGAGGGAAAGCTTGAAACTGCCTCGGGGCTTATCATGTTTACTTTCATGACTTTTTGCTTATGCACATCTTCATGGGTATTAGTTATTTATAGAAAAGCTAACAAAGGTATTTCTAGAGATGATTGGCTTCGGCTGAAGAGACCATTCTGGGTTCCTTGAGCCTTTATGGCTTCTGGGCTACAGGCTGCACTTGCAGCAGTTAAAGCCGCGCTGTCGCTTAAGAGGAAGCGGGCAAACACCTGCCTCTACCACGAGAAACAAAGACGCACAGAGTCCAGATTTCTATCAGCACGACAGGAAGCGCGAGTGACATGCCATCCAAACCTGTCCTGCGCAGCTGTTGCAAAAGGGAAGTCACTGAGGCCAGAAGTGGTCTGAATCATGCTGCGAAGGGTGGAGGAAGTCTACTGGTTTCATTTCAGCTTCATGACTTGGTAGAAGCAGGAAATAAATTTGGCTCTGTTAGCCAGGGCTGCCTGTTTCCCTCCCTCTGCTTCCACGAACCAAGCAGGAATACGCCAAAGCCACTTGAATTTCTGGAATGTCGTACAGTGCCGGCTCTGCCAGTTCCACCAAGACGAGTCTCCACCACAACTGAATAAGCCAAGAAGGGTCTTTCATCCCCGTCTTCCCCCTAACAGTGGAAAGTTGCCTTCTGCAAAGATCCATTCATCTTGATTTTCCGCTGCTCAGCAGAAAGTCACACGCATTGACCCAGTTTTGATGGTGAATCTGTGTGTGTATATGTCTGTGGAGGCCATTGCTTCAGTGCTACAGGAGAGCTGGTCCGAGGTCCATTAGGAGTCCTGCCAGAGGTCGCACTAAGAGCTCCTCAAGGAGTATGTTTTTAAGACAGTGCAGGAAGTGACAGCCATAGAGTGGGTGGAGTGCAAATTAGAATGGTTTTCTTTCAGTGAATGGGCTTTCAGAAGATCACACCAAGACTGGACAGCTTCTGTGGAGGCGGGGCTTGAAACTGGAGTGTGTCTCAGACTACTCACAGGAAATCACTCTGTGCCCAAAGGCATCTTCGTGAAACTGGCAAACAAATGCTCCAAATACAGAGGTTAATAATGAAGGAAATACAATGGCAGAGGGACACAGCACATCTGCCTCTGTCTTTGCCTAAAAACAGAGAAACTAGACAAGCCGTGAGCTGATAATTACAAAATCATCCATACAAAATATATCGCACAGGGTCAGCTCATGAAAGTGCCTAACAGCCTGCAACCTCTTCCTAACAGCGCAGCAGTTCGTGGGTATATGTCAGTGCCATGATGCAAATTACCCTGGTTTGGATACGGAAAACACACCTATTTCTGTTACCTACAATCATCTTATAATGACAGAACTGAAGACTATTGCGTGGAAATGAAAATGTAATTACCTAGTCATAACGACGCAATCTCCATATAAACGACCTGCCTTGGACAAAAGTGACGACGAACGTAGTCATTGTGGATGTTATACCGGTATGAGACCACAAGGGGGAGGCAGTGTAGCGGCATTTGGAGCGTAGCGGGCGCTGACAGTCGACGACGAGCCCGTGTAGCGCAGCAGAGGAGGAGAGGGCTGCTTTAACTTCCTGTATGCTCTGCAAGTATCGGCATTCTCGCATTATCGTACATGCCTAAGAGTGCTTAGACGGCCGTGAGTGATAGGGCGCCGGTGTATACGTGATTATATGGCAAAACGCGAAAGGCAGCCTGAGTAATTAGCTAAATGCGGAGTGTTTACAGCAGCCGGAGCCGCCTGCCCTGCCTCCCTTCCTCCCGTTCGGCTCTGCGTACAGCGGCTGCCGCTGCGCTGAATCTGGGCTGCCTCAGATAGCATCTGGAGAACCGGCTGAATCAGAGGACACAGCCCGGGCCCTGGTCATTCGCCGCGGATCGGCGAGGAGCGGCAAGCTGCATGCAACTCGCATTGTAATAATACGAATAAAAAGAGTGTTTGCGAGAATTAGCGCTGCGAGCCTGGATGCGCCTCCTAAGCTGATATGGCTGTTCTCAAACTCGTCGATCAGGTAAGGTTTGTGATTCTGAATTAAATAAGGAAATCTCTTTTCAATACCGTAATCTCTTTCAGTGTTTGGCATTAGATCAAAAATACTCGATGCAGTTTAATAAGTTGTCCATTTGGTAGGAAATGTGCTTGTTTTTCTTGCGCGCACTCGTCGCGGACCGCTATTTTTGGACTGTCACATATATTAATACAAGCTGCAAAGCCCGTGCTGTCTTGTGCCTTTGCTTGCTGTTTTTGCCATAAGTATAGTCGTATTTCCTACTTCGTGATTTTTTTTTCTTACGATAGGGTGGTTAGGGTTTTGCATTGTTTTTTGCCTAGTTAACTTCGCATGTAATTTTTGCTATTAATATTAATATTTCACAGTGTCATCTTACTTTTTAGATGTTTTCAACTTTGTCCAGAATATTGCAGTTTTTTTTTGTTGTTTTTTTGCTGTGGAGTCATATTTTATCTACGTCATTTGTTTAACTGGATAATCTGAATATGTCGAGGGATGGTTTATCCAGTGATTAAGACTGAATGTCAGTCTTTTCACTCATGATGCAAAAACGTGCTTCAACTTCCACTTTGAAAAGTCGAAGCTGGGGAACGCGTTTGCTGGCAGTTAAGACAGTTTAACGTCGATTATTTATTATTTTAGTAAAAGTTTTCTGTGTTTGTCAAAGTTTATTCATCATGATGAAAAGACAGTAAGATGGAGGAATGTTAGTGGAATGCGTGCAGAGGATGGGCCGTGACAGATCGAGTAAACCCAGTAACTTCCTCATCTCATCAACTTCGACAAAACGCCCATCACAGACCTAACCCAGCCGACCGTCCGACCTGCAGACTTCTCCACACCGATTCTTGGCTTAAACCTCCTACTTTCACATCATGCTTAATTGCTGTATACCCATAGGCTCCAGACCTCCAACAAATGTGAATAGGAGTTTCAGAAAATAGATGAATGGATGGACGGACTTAATAGTTGTTGTTGTTGTACCAGTTCAGTTTATTAAAATTCTATCATACTGATAATCCTCCATACAGGATCATTTTACAGAATATACATGGTGACATCACATTTGTCTGAAATAGGACAGTAGACCTGGTTAAGAATGGCTTAGTGAACGGTGTTAGTGTAGATTGCATATATTATGCACCTATGTGAGGATTTCTAGGCTGGGTTGGTTAAGATGTCCTCATCTCCCATCAGTGTTTGGTGAGAAGTATCCAAGCAGCCCCCATCATGTCTGTCATTCCTCTGCTGACGCTCCTTCCATCTGTCACTCCCTGGCTGTTTCTGAGGCCTTGAACCCCACCGTCCGCAGACCCTCCTCTGGCAGGATTGGGCTTGTCTGTGAGCTTCCCTTCCTGCTGTAAATGTCACTGTGGATTGGAGACTTTCGCCCCGCGTAAGGCTGAGGGGACCTGCAAACGCGTCACAGGAAGTGCAGCCTGGCTGTCAGGTCAGGGATCATGAGAAAAGGTTATAAGCAGCATGACATGCCGTGCAGCTGCGTGACCAAGAGGCTGTGGTGATTCGCGCCTCGTGTGACATTTTCCCGTAGTGAAGGCGCGTGCAGCTTGTAGCCCTGTCTGTGCTGCATCTCCAGCAATGTGTTGCACCATTTCTTCTTTTCAGCCCAGGACAGGAAGTGTAGAAATTTCATGTGCTTGTAAAGCAGAGCATGCTCACTGCTACAGACCCATTTAGCCTCACTGCCCAAGAAGGAAATGCACAGGAAGTTCTTCACATCCTCTCTCTCTCACTCTCTCTCTCCCCCTGTCCCTCCCTCTCTCTCTCTCTCTCTCTCGGCCCTCCTTGGGGAGCTTAGCTTGCACTGGATCGCCTCCTTTGAATGTTGTGTATGAGAGTCAGTGATGCACACACCTTGTTTTGTATTGTGCATGTGTGTGGTTTTTTTGCATGTTGTTAGAGTTGTTTTTCTGGAATGACAGATTACATTGGTATTAAGAGATAATGCTGCTCAGTCTCGAGTAGAACACCAGAGATGCCAGAGATGTTGACTTAAAAATAGTTTTGTGTCAGACACTTACAAATCTACTCCAAAGGATTTAATACAGGAGGTGATTTAAGTCAATTTACAGCTCATTTATTTTCATTTTAATGTCTGTTTTCTATGATCAAGATTTGAAATGGATAGTGGCGGGCAGAATATGGTGGGTTTCTGCTTAGTCTGTGCTTGTCTGTGTCTTTGAAGAAGGGGGACAGCATTTATCTGATGAAAACTTGAAGGCAAGTTACAGAGTGTAAAGGATGAGAGAATGGTGGAGGTGGGAGGATGAGAGAATGGGGGAGGTGAGAGGATGAGTGAATGGGGGAGGTGGGAGGATGAGAGAATGGGGGAGGTGAGAGGATGAGAGAATGGGGGAGGTGGGAGGATGAGAGAATGGTGGAGGTGGGAGGATGAGTGAATGGGGGAGGTGGGAGGATGAGAGCATGATGGAGGTGGGAGGATGAGAGATGATGGAGGTGAGAGGATGAGAGATGATGGAGGTGGGAGGATGAGAGAAAGGTGGAGGTGGGAGGATGAGAGAATGGGGGAGGATGAGAGAATGGGGGAGGTGGGAGGATGAGAACATGATGGAGGTGGGAGGATGAGAACATGATGGAGGTGGGAGAATGAGAGATGATGGAGGTGGGAGGGTGAGAGATGATGGAGGTGGGAGGATGAGAGAATGGTGGAGGTGGGAGGATGAGAGCATGATGGAGGTGGGAGGATGAGAGAATGGGGGAGGTGGGAGAATGAGAGAATGGTGGAGGTGAGAGGATGAGAGAATGTGGGAGGATGAGTGAATGGTGGAGGTGGGAGGATGAGTGAATGGGGGAGGTGAGAGGATGAAAGAATGGTGGAGGTGGGAGGATGAGAGAATGGTGGAGGTGGGAGGATGAGAGCATGATGGAGGTGGGAGGATGAGAGCATGATGGAGGTGAGAGGATGAGAGATGATGGAGGTGGGAGGATGAGAGAAAGGTGGAGGTGGGAGGATGAGAGCATGATGGAGGTGGGAGGATGAAAGAATGGTGGAGGTGGGAGGATGAGAGCATGATGGAGGTGGGAGGATTAGAGAATGGGGGAGGTGGGAGAATGAGAGAATGGTGGAGGTGAGAGAATGAGAGATGATGGAGGTGGGAGGATGAGAGAATGGTGGAGGTGGAAGGATGAGAGAATGTGGGAGGATGAGAGAATGGTGGGGGTGGAAGGATGAGAGAATGTGGGAGGATGAGTGAATGGTGCAGGTGGGAGGATGAGTGAATGGGGGAGGTGGGAGGATGAGAACATGATGGAGGTGGGAGGATGAGAACATGATGGAGGTGGGAGGGTGAGAGATGATGGAGGTGGGAGGATGAGAGAATGGGGGAGGTGGGAGGATGAGTGAATGGGGGAGGTGAGAGGATGAGAGAATGGTGGAGGTGGGAGAATGAGAGAATGAGGAGGTGGGAGGATGAGAGAATGAGGAGGTGGGAGGATGAGAGAATGGGGAGGTGGGAGGATGAGAGAATGGGGAGGTGGGAGGATGAGAGAATGTGGGAGGATGAGTGAATGGTGCAGGTGGGAGGATGAGTGAATGGGGGAGGTGGGAGGATGAGAACATGATGGAGGTGGGAGGATGAGAACATGATGGAGGTGGGAGGGTGAGAGATGATGGAGGTGGGAGGATGAGAGAATGGGGGAGGTGGGAGGATGAGTGAATGGGGGAGGTGAGAGGATGAGAGAATGGTGGAGGTGGGAGAATGAGAGAATGAGGAGGTGGGAGGATGAGAGAATGGGGAGGTGGGAGGATGAGAGAATGGGGAGGTGGGAGGATGAGAGAATGTGGGAGGTGGGAGGATGAGAGAATGTTGGAGGTGGGAGGATGAGAGAATGGGGGAGGTGGGAGGATGAGAGAATGGTGGAGGTGGGAGGATGAGAGAATGGGGAGGTGGGAGGATGAGAGAATGGGGAGGTGGGAGAATGAGAGAATGGGGAGGTGGGAGGATGAGAGAATGGGGAGGTGGGAGGATGAGAGAATGTTGGAGGTGGGAGGATGAGAGAATGGTGGAGGTGGGAGGATGAGAGAATGGGGGAGGTGGGAGGATGAGAGAATGGGGGAGGTGGGAGAATGAGAGAATGGGGAGGTGGGAGGATGAGAGAATGTTGGAGGTGGGAGGATGAGAGAATGGTGGAGGTGGGAGGATGAGAGAATGGGGGAGGTGAGAGGATGAGAGAATGGGGGAGGTGGGAGGATGAGAGAATGGGGGAGGTGGGAGGATGAGAGAATGGTGGAGGTGAGAGGATGAGAGAATGGGGGAGGTGGGAGGATGAGAGAATGGGGGAGGTGAGAGGATGAGAGAATGGGGGAGGTGGGAGGATGAGAGAATGGGGGAGGTGGGAGGATGAGAGAATGGGGGAGGTGGGAGGATGAGAGAATGGGAGACGAGTCGTAAATGTAGCTACAGGGGCTGCATTTGCATTTTGAGGAAGCTGTTGGATTTATTCTGTGATGGGAGGTAGCAGATAGAGGTGAGCACTGCTTGGGTGCTGCTTCATTATTGACCAAAAAGGGAAGCGGTAGCCCTGACATTGGCTGTAAGATGGCACATGGGTGGCGTGGAGGCCGTGCAGGGGAAGGGGGGGGGTAGCGTACTGTGTGTAGCCACAATGGCCTTAGTGTCTGACAGTTTGTTCATCAACTAATTGGCATAGTGTGCGGTTTGGTGAATGACGCGCTCTGCCTTTACCCCCTTTGCAGGCCCCAAACTCGGTGCCACTTCTCGGTGTCCCCATTGTCGTATTGCCAGACAGATGGCGCCGTTGTCGCTGGGGCTTCGGCGATTCACTTGGACCTCCAGAGAGTATCATACACAGGCTTATGAGGCTTACTGTGGCAGTGCAGTATGGATTTTTACAGAGCTCCATTAAGGGATTCTCATGCAGCTGTGGTGTCCCAGTCTGAAGTCAAGTATGGGTGCGAAGCTTTGTGCACGTGAGGCTGGACACGACTCGTATAAATTCCTCCTGCATGGAGCAGCAGGCTTCAGCCAGCCACTGTAAATCAGCGCTCCACATGCCAGCAGTGCTGCTTTCATTCCCGTGGAGCGGCAGCGGTGGATGTGCTCGGCATTCTGGGCCACTGCTGAACCAAAATGGCTGGCATGGATTATATTATTCCAAAACATGGAGCCACCGTGCCAGAAACTAGAGGGATTGGCTCAAACGCGGAGGCATAAATAATGGGTGAGGCCTCGGGTCTGAGCCTTATCGAGTACATTTGCAGTTATGTGTGTTTGTGCTGGTTTTATCGTCCTGAGGCGACTGGTGGCCATACAGAAAGTAGCACGGCATATCCCTCTTTGAGAATTGCACGGTTCTCGTGTAAGGCTTTGTCTGACTCTTTAAATGGAAGTGAAAATGTTGTCTGAGCTTCCTCTTTCTTTGTAATCTTGGCAAAGGCGAAAGAGATGTAGGTAGACGTACGAGGGCGGGAGGGCAGCCACAGGAAGTGGCAGGTCGTCATTTCTGTAGCCAGAGTCATGTGGATCTGCCTCATCTCAACCTGCGAACCGGCTGACGCACAGCAGCCAGTCGTTTCACACCTCGGTCACATGGAAGAGGAGTCTATTTCGACAGCTGTTAACGGATATTTAGATTCAAACTGTAAGGTCCTTTCTGGTTGGTCTGTGAGGAGTGCTTCGTACAGCGCAGTGTTACAGTTCCTAATTTGGTATCCGACTGAATGACGGGCTAATTTGTGGTTTCACTGGGCTCTCCTCCGGATGTTTGTTGCATTGAGTGGGTTTGGTTGCCAGGTCCTGCCTCAGAAGAATTGAACGGCTCCTTCTAATATCCACAATTAATGGTTATAACCGAATCCTCTTATATAGTATATGCTAGACAAACAATAAGCAGGTCACCTAGGAAACATTGCAAAGTCTAATTTTGTCTGAATTCTGTCGTCATGTGACGATGTGATAATTAACAGGCCAGCAGGGTGTTGTTTCTGTGCTTTTGTTGCAGGGCCTGTTTTCATCAGCCTACCTGTTTTTCCAAAATGGCTAACTGCAGCTATAGTGGGGGGTCTGTATGGGGCTGGATGGACAGTGGGATGGGGGTGTCTGTATGGGGCTGGATGGACAGTGGGATGGGGGGTCTGTATGGGTCTGTATGGACAATGGAATGCGAGGTCTGTATGGGTCTGCATGGACAGTGGGATGGGGGGTCTGTACAGGGCTGATGGACAGTGGGATAGGGGGTCTGTATGGGTCTGCAAGGACAGTGGGATTGGGGGATGCAAGGTTGTCAGCTGAGTAGCTTATTGGCTGACTGCGAAGTGGCAATGCTCCTGATGTCTGTGGTTATTTGGGGAGGGTGTGCGGGGGGGGGGGGCGGGGGTGGCATGTGTGAGTTCACTCTAATCACAGCCCTGCTTCCTCAGCCCCCGCTGATCCAGGCCATATTCACTGGCGACCCGGAGGAGATCCGGATGCTGATCTACAAGTCAGAAGACGTCAATGTTCTGGTAGGTTCCATCAGCATGTCGCTCACCAGCAGCGTCGCTTAGGCTTCCTGTTAGACTCCCCCTGCAGAAAAGCAGAAAGGCCTGTGATTCAAATCCTGAATAAAGAACCGAGCGTAGAATCGACATGACTGCATTGACGGCTGCCGGAAGGCCGTGTGGCCATGTGGATGCCCATGTGTACCGGAAGGCCGTGTGTACCAGAAGGCCATGTGTACCAGAAGGCCATGTGTACCAGAAGGCCATGTGTACCAGAAGGTCATGTGGCCATGTGGACGCCCATGTGTACCAGAAGGTCATGTGGCCATGTGGACGCCCATGTGTACCAGAAGGTCATGTGGCCATGTGGACGCCCATGTGTACCAGAAGGCCATGTGGCCATGTGAACGCCCATGTGTACCGGAAGGCCATGTGTACCAGAAGGCCATGTGTACCAGAAGGTCATGTGGCCATGTGGACGCCCATGTGTACCGGAAGGCCATGTGTACCAGAAGGCCATGTGTACCAGAAGGCCATGTGGCCATGTGGACGCCCATGTGTACCGGAAGGCCATGTGTACCAGAAGGCCATGTGTACCAGAAGGCCATGTGGCCATGTGGACGCCCATGTGTACCGGACGCCCATGTGTACCAGAAGGTCATGTGGCCATGTGGATGCCCATGTGTACCGGAAGGCCATGTGGACGCCCATGTGTACCGGAAGGCCGTGTGTACCAGAAGGCCATGTGTACCAGAAGGCCATGTGTACCAGAAGGCCATGTGTACCAGAAGGTCATGTGGCCATGTGGACGCCCATGTGTACCGGAAGGCCATGTGTACCAGAAGGTCATGTGGCCATGTGGACGCCCATGTGTACCAGAAGGTCATGTGGCCATGTGGACGCCCATGTGTACCAGAAGGTCATGTGGCCATGTGGACGCCCATGTGTACCAGAAGGCCATGTGGCCATGTGGACGCCCATGTGTACCGGAAGGCCATGTGTACCAGAAGGCCATGTGTACCAGAAGGTCATGTGGCCATGTGGACGCCCATGTGTACCGGAAGGCCATGTGTACCAGAAGGCCATGTGTACCAGAAGGCCATGTGGCCATGTGGACGCCCATGTGTACCGGAAGGCCATGTGTACCAGAAGGCCATGTGTACCAGAAGGCCATGTGGCCATGTGGACGCCCATGTGTACCGGACGCCCATGTGTACCAGAAGGTCATGTGGCCATGTGGATGCCCATGTGTACCGGAAGGCCATGTGGACGCCCATGTGTACCGGAAGGCCATGTGGACGCCCATGTGTACCGGAAGGCCATGTGGACGCCCATGTGTACCGGAAGGCCATGTGGTCTCCTAGCATTTCGGCCATGTAAATCGCCGCTGCTGCTGTATTAATTCCAGGGTCAGGCCAGCTATATGGTCGCAATGATCCTATTCATTTAAAACGTAGTTTTAAATCACACCTGTGATATCTGGTTGCATTTGTCAATTTGGCTTGTAATGTAAACAGTGACTGCTCAGAAGCACTCACTGATCCGGTGTGGACATTTCATCTGCTTTGCATAAGGAGACAGCCATATTCCAGTGACCTGCAGTTTTATGCAAACACAGGTACAGTTTGCATGTAAATGGCTGAAGGGTGAAGGGTGGCCCCACGGCGATATGAGAGGCCTGCAGCTTCACTGAAAATGTCGTTCATTTGGTCTCCCTTCCCTTAGCTCTATGACTCTCGGTTCCTTCGGAAGGCACTTACTTAGAACTGCTCCGTGGGCCTGAGTGCAGTTCCTCTGGGCACTGGGGATGCCAGATAGTCAGTGCATGCAGCAGGAGGGACAAAAGGTGCTCCTGCAAATGCCGGCCTTGGTTGCATACAGTAGAAACGTGCATTGTCACTCTCTCTCTCTCTCTCTCTCTCTCTCTCTCTCTCTCTCTGTCCCCCCCCAGGATGCTGAGAAACGCACCCCCCTCCATGCGTCTGCTTTCCTGGGCGATGCTGAGATCACAGAGCTGCTCATCCTCTCAGGTATGACCCATTACCCCCTGAGTCGGGTAAGTAAGGTACAGTGCCTGTTAGGGGGAAAGCGAAGGAAGCAAACAGCTATAGTACCTTTGATTGGGGACAGACAGCTGATGAGCACTGGGGTCTAATTAGTGATTAAAGAGAGTGTTTCATTAGCTCTTAGTAAAGGACCCTGATGCCTGACCCCATTACCAGTTGTATCTCTGGCATGACCTGAAGCCATTTGTATTGTGTTTACCCAAAATGGCTCCTTTATTTCTCTCCTGCCTGCTGCTTCCTATAAACCTATTTGTACTCCTGTTCCCAGATATAGCCCCTGCTGCTTCCTCGCAGTGCCGTTTCGGGTTGTTCTGCTGTCCATCCACCTTACACACGTTTCACTGTTATTTAAGATCACAGCTTCTACCAAAAAAGACAGTCATCAGCTGAATTGCCTTTAAATGCGAAGTGTCCCGTCAGGATATCAGTGTTGTGTAATTCTTAGCACTGTGAGGAGACTCTCCGGTGAAGTGAATGGTCTCTCTGCAGGGGCTCGTGTCAATGCCAAAGACAACATGTGGCTGACTCCACTGCACCGGGCAGTGGCATCTCGCAGTGAGGTGGGAACAGCACACACACGTTGACGCGTCCCTCTGTCTCATGCACGTTGTCGCACACTGCACACACGACCGCGCTCCTGCCTCTCATGCACACCGCTACACATAGCACACCTCTCATGCTCACAGCACACACCAATGCGCTCCCTCCTCCCTCTCATGCTCACAGCACACACCAATGCGCTCCCTCCTCCCTCTCATGCTCACAGCACACACCAATGCGCTCCTCCCTCTCATGCTCACAGCACACACCAATGCCCTCCTCCCTCTCATGCTCACAACACACACCAACGCGCTCCTCCCTCTCATGCTCACTGCACACACCAACGCGCTCCTCCCTCTCATGCTCACAGCACACACCAATGCGCTCCTCCCTCTCACACACACTGCCGCACACAGCACTGAACACACCAGGGTGTAATCCTCAGTGATGAACACTGATCTGTTTCGACGCTCCCTGTGGTAATGTCATTCATGCACGCAGTACAGACATACCTACCATCACAGGTGAAGTTAGTGGTAGACAGAGGCACCCATAACCATATTCCCACTTTATTATACAGATTCTTACATAACATGGACCCATAGATCCATGCCAGTGTCCTTCAGTTTGGCCTAAGCAATTGTCAGTGAGATGCCTGGTCTCACTGAGCTCCCATTTGGATGTGACTTTATGCTTAGGGGTATCCTGCTTTCTGCATTTGCTCAGTGTACGTGTGATGTCCCATGTACCAGGAGGCCGTACGTGTGCTGATCCGCCACTCCGCAGACGTAAATGCACGTGACAAGAACTGGCAGACTCCACTGCACGTGGCCGCTGCCAACAAGGCCCTGCGCTGCGCAGAGGTCATCATCCCGCTGTTGAGCAGTGTCAATGTGTCTGACCGCGGGGGGCGGACCGCTCTGCACCATGCCGCCCTCAACGGGCACACAGAGGTACTGCACCTAAGAATGGGTAGTTAACAAGAACAATAATAATGGGGACTAGGGAATAAGGATGAAGACCTTTGTGTATTTATTTGGACATAATTTGCTGCACATAGACAGATTTTCTCTTAGTAATATTGATATCACTGTTATGCCTGTTTATGCCAAGCTTTTCTCTCTATGCTCCAGATGGTCCAGCTCCTCATTGCCAAGGGTGCGAACATCAACGCATTTGACAAGAAGGACGCCAGGGCCCTGCACTGGGCTGCCTTCATGGGTACGGTGGCATGCCTCATGATTTTAGCAAACCCTGGGTTCTGCGCTGCGGTCAGCACCTTGCTCCCCTCCATGTGTGTGAAGTTCGAATTCTTCTCCTCCCACAACCCAGAAACGTGTTGAATTGGTGTTTTTAGGTTGTGGGTCCAAGATACAAGATACTTTATTCGTCACGTACATGGCTGTACAAGTACAACGTGTGGTGGAATGTACCATGAACGACCCTTCGACTGTGCAAATCAAATCAGAAATAGAATTAAGAATAAATCGGCATGGTGCGTGTGTTAGGGTGGACACACCCTGCGATGGACCGGCTTCCCGTCTATGCTGTTCCTCTAGCCTGTACGCTCTGCTTCCTGGGATAGGCTTTAAGATCAGCAGAACCCCATACTGAGCGGATTGATGGATGGATGGATGGATGGAGATATGGGTGCATAAACAGTTTTCATGTTTAAACATGTTTTTTCCGACTGTACACTGGAAGCAGTCTTTACTGGTGAGAAACTGATTGGAAGTACAATAAGAGTGATATCCAGGCTTGTTCTGTCTCCCCCTGTAGGTCACCTGGATGTGGTGCGTCTCCTGGTGAGCCAGGGGGCAGAGATCAGCTGCAAGGATAAGCGCGGATACACGCCCCTCCACGCTGCCGCCTCCAACGGTCAGATCACCGTGGTCAAGCACCTGCTCAACCTGGCAGTGGAGGTACCGTCCCGTGGCAGGAGCGCCGGCTATTTGGCGCTCGGATCCCGTACCGTATGTAGTACCGAGTCGGGGACAGAGAGCCGGCATGCGATGCTGTTATTGATGAGCGTGTGCATGTCCAGATCGACGAAGCCAATGCCTTCGGGAACACGGCCCTGCACTTGGCCTGCTTCAACGGGCAGGACGCGGTGGTGAGCGAGCTCATCGATTACGGCGCCAGCGTCAGCCAGCCCAACAACAAGGGCTTCACGCCACTGCACTTCGCCGCCGCCTCCACCCACGGCGCGCTCTGCCTCGAGTACCTTGTCAACAATGGCGCAGACGTCAACGTGCAGGTGGGCCGCCGGGAGGCTCCGCCTCCTCCTGTCTCCCAGTTCGCCGCTGATGCGTGTTTTTCATAAGTCGCTTTCCTGACTGTATCGATATGCCTCCTGTGTTTCTCACTACTTGCTCTTTTTTCCACTTCCTGTTTGTCTCTGGTTCCTTCTGTCGGCCTTCCTCATCAGTCTTTCTCTGTGTATTATATGTAAGTTCATTTTCTCTTCTCTTTCTCTGTTACGGCGTCTTCAGGATTTTTTTCCCTTTACCGTTTTCTATTTGTCCCTCACGATGCTCTGTCTGTCTGTCTGTCTCTCCCGCTGACTCCGGGTGGGGTCAGGTGCTCACGGAGGTCTGTAACGCTTCCTCCCCCAGAGTCGAGACGGCAAAAGCCCCCTGCACATGACAGCGGTGCACGGGCGCTTCACCCGCTCCCAGACCCTCATCCAGAATGGTGAGTGCTCGCCTTTGGCTGTGGAAGCAGCCTCGCGTGCCCTCCTCCCTGTGGGACGGCGAGACACTGTGACCGTGCTTTCCAGTCCTGACTCTGTGGTGACATGTCTGTGTGTGGGCTTGCCTTGGGGGGGCAGGTGGGGAGATAGACTGCACGGATAAGGATGGGAACACCCCCCTCCACGTCGCCGCCCGCTATGGCCACGAGCTACTCATCAACACCCTCATGACCAACGGGGCAGACTGTACCAGGTCCGTCAGACCCCCCCCCACCCCGCAGATCGGCATGCTGCCCTCGCTGGCAACATGTGTCACTGACTCTGCCATCTTTATTCATCCTACTCTTTCATTTCCCTTTCCCTTCCTTATCCATCCTGCTTTTTTCACCCTCTCCCTGACTGTCTCCACCCTTCCCCTCTATTCTTCCTGTCTCACATTTCTTTTCTTCTTCCATGCAGACGAGGGGCGCATGGGATGCTGCCCCTACACCTGGCAGCCCTGAACGCCCATGTAGACTGCTGCCGCAAGCTGCTGTCATCAGGTACTGTGAGGGGGCCGGAGGTCCTAGGGGGCGGAGACTGGCAAAGGGGGCGGAAACACTTATAGTTATGGAGAATTTGGCCTGGGCCAGAGCTAAGTGGAACAGAGACATCAATGAACATGGAAAGCCTGATAGGGTGGAGCCTGCTGAGCTGTGGTTGGACACAATGGCATGGCGATGAGTGTTGGGATACAAACGTAGTGTGAAATTCTTACTGTTGTCGTGCAATTAATGTTTCCTCCGCATGATCGTTTAGTGGTGTTTGCTGAACACGCCTAGTAGAGCGGTGGCTGTTCGTCTCCCTGGGGTCCATTTAGGAGTTCCTGGTCCTTAGAAGACCTGATACAGCAGGCATGCAAACGCCGCTCAGACCCTTTTATTGCCATGTCAATGAAGAGCGGTGTGCTGTTAAAGCACTTAAAAATGTGCTTCCTTTGTAAATGCTACTGATTAACAGATAGAGACATGTATTCACCGTACTTATGCTGTCTGGTTCCTTTCTTGACAATTGAGGGATGTTCGGGGGCTAGCGAGGCTGTCAGGCTCTTGATTTTCTCCCCTATTCATTCAAAACTGTGATCAATTTTAAAACTTTAAGTTGGATGTACTACAGGATTAGGGTTAGGTGGGCCAAACCCTGCCCCACTTTGTTTGCGTGTCATCCTGAAGTTGCATGCATTTCCACTGGATGCCCCAGTACCCACCCGCACTGCAAAGACATGTCATTGGCTGAAAGCAGTTTGGTGGCGGCCTGGCACCCAGTGCAGGGCCCTGCACAGCCTGGGAGAGGCTCGCGCTCTGACCCCACGGCATGATGACTGCAGAAATGGTTGAATGGTGGGTGGATGAAGAGTATGTGGTGTCGACCAAATCATGCCAATACTAAATGTGTTGAGGCATGACAGACTGACCCCAAGCCGGATGCTGGCCTGCCGTTGCAGTGATGCTGCAGCCTTGACTGACTTGAATGGCAAAAGCAATTGCCGTCGAGCATTTAGAGATTTGTCTTGGAAACTCGGCGGCACATTTCTGCTTCCCGTCACTGCGCTGCAGGTGGCCGCTGTTCCCTTAGCGGTCAGGTGCGCTTTCTCCTCCGCTCTTCTCATTTACCTTCATTTGCTTTATGTCCATTTTCCTGGTCTCTGCGTAATCCTCCGTGCATTTATTGTTTTTGGTCTCTGTCATTCAGTCTGAAGTGTGTGCTAAGCTCTTATTATGGAAATGCATTAGGCTGCACGAGTGTCCCTCTCCCACGCATTCATAGCGTAGCCTCAGCTCCTCGGCTCAGTAGTAGGCTATCAGATTTCCTATCTGGCAGTTTTATTATTTAGCCTCTCGTGAATGCTACGTGCGTAAGGTGAAGAGAAAACAAATGCATAACGCTTGTTGAAAAGGTAAGAATAGGGGGCCTGTGTTTTGCTCATCAACCAGTCTCAACCTGTACGCTGTGGGTGCAAATTACAGGCCTCATATTCCATTAAAATTTCCGAAATGGAGACTCATGCAGAGCGCAGTTGGCATCTCTCAGCATTTCCTGTTGAGTGCGTATGTTCATTGAGGGAGACGTCAGGTTCTGGATAATGACGTTACTATTGACAACCATACACTTTGTTACCATGACGACCCGCGGAAAGCCATTATCTCCAAACATAGTGTGCCGGGTACCTTAAAGTTCTCCCCAAATTCAGCCTGTGCTTTGTGTGATTGAGGTATTCTTTCATTATGTGTGTGAAGAATGACATCATTATTCAAAGCTATAACAAGCACTTTTTAGTTTTAGTTTCGCGATTTTGTCGTCTGGGCCCTAAGACTAATTCAGTCATAACTGATAAAGTGTATTATTTTTTGTTTGGTGTTGAGAGTGTTTGTGTGGAGTGTCAAAATATTGAGTCATACTGCTACTCATGAAATGAGCAAGTGATGGAGGTGTGTTTCAGGTGTGACACTATTCTCCTTTGAATTTTACTTTGTTAGTCATTCCTTGTTTACTGTTTTATCTTCTTTGTCGGGCAAAAGCCTTTTCTTTTTCGGTGGAAGGAGTGGTGAACAACTTCCGCGTGATATTTTTTGCTTTCTTGTGCAATGTTGGGGAAGAGGAGTGGCTTTGGTTCTAATTGGTTATAATAGTGAAAAATATAAAAGGTCAGTCCTCTTTGTCCGATCTCTGAATCTCATGCCGCTTGCTTTGTTTGTGATTCACTACATTTTTTTTTACATTTTGTGTTTCACTTTTTGTTGATAAATTGCATGTTAAATATATTGGAGGATGTGTTAGGGAAGAGGCAGCATCAGGCCTGCTGAGTGGCATCGGATGTGCGGCTCCGTTATGAGTCGCTGGCGAACGCGGCGTTGACTGAATCTTGCATTTTACTGACCCATCGGGGTGACGATACACGGGGTTCGGGGAGCTTACAGTGATACACAGGGCAACTTTCTGAGCAGCGTTGCTGACAAATGTTGAGCAGCCTCTTTCCCATTGACATTGGGCTACAAGTTTCTATCAGAAAAACTTCGATTACCAGTTGACCAGTTCGCGTCATCCAGACCCTGATGAGTTGTCCTTTGTCTCACCAAGTTGGCAGCTGCCCAACAACATTGCTCAGACAGTTGCCCTGTGTCTCATCACTGTAGGCTACATGAACCTTGATTAGCAGCGATTGTGATGACCTGGTTTTGGGGGAGGTCACATTTTTATTCTGTTGAATGCTTAGCCCCCTACCCCCTACACTCTCTGTGAAGGTCCCATGATGTACTGTTATGTGTATTTTTGGGGGTTTTCCCCTCTTAATTTGGCTAACAGACTAGTTACCTCTCAGTGGGACGACTTCCAGCACCTGCCTGTTTCTGCCGCTCAGCATTTGTCATCAGGTGTGTGGGGCAGCTGCAGGAGTGCGGTTTCATGTCGAAACGCGCGGACTGTTGCTTTAGGTTTCATGTGAGCAGGAGCGTTCAGAGTGAGTCGCCGTGCCTTTGTGCGTCTCAGAGAGCCTTTGTCATGCTCCCGCCTGCTGTCCCCACCCAGTAACTGCTTCTGGCTGCATGGCGTCACAGTCTGTGCCCTTCAGCATCTGTGCTCACTCAGTAACCAGCTGCTCCTCTCCACAGGCTTCCAGATAGACACCCCCGATAGCTTTGGGAGGACCTGCCTGCATGCTGCTGCTGCGGGGGGGTGAGTCCTATCTCTCTTTATATATCTCCCTCTCCTTCTCTCTCTCCCTCTCTCTCTCTTCCCATCTCCCTCTCTCTCTCCTTCCTTTGTCTTTCTCTCTGTCTCCCCATCTCCCTCTCTCTCTGTTTATCTCTCTCTCTCTTTCTGTACTCCCTCATACGGAGATTCTAAGACACTAATAAACTTCACTGTGTATGATCTTTGGTGCTGCTCCATACAGAATGCCGTTCTGATCCGATCCCCCCCCCCCCCAATCCCCTCATTGCCTCCTGCAGCAACATGGAATGCGTCGAGCTGCTCCTCAGCAGTGGAGCCGACCACAACCGGAGGGACAAGTGTGGCAGGTGGGCTGGCAGAGGAGGAGGGGAGCAGAGGTTACAATTAGGGGGCAGGAAATGGGTAGCTGGCAGTGAGGGACCAATGGGACGGGAGGGATCTGAAGTGGGTGTGGTCAGGATAGTAGTTAAATCAAGATGGAGAGCAAACAGGGCTCAAGGCGGGAATGCCTCCTTGGTGATCTGGGTGGGTGTTCAGTCCTGCATCAGTATTATTACCGTATGTTTCAGTACTATAAGAGCATGGCTATGATTCACTTCTGTCTCTTCTCCCCTGCAGAACCCCACTCCACTACGCTGCTGCCAGTCGACACTATCAGTGTCTAGAGATGCTGTTGGCACGTGGGATTTGCATTAATGCAGATGACCAGTGGGGGCGCACTGCCCTGCACTATGCTGCCGCCTCAGACCTGGATAGAAGGTAAGGCTTTGCTTGGGTCTGCAGTACCGTACATCATCCTTACCATCGAGTGCGTAGCTCCAGAGAAGTGGTCTGGTGAGTGTGTGCGTGTTCTCCAAGTGAGTGCATGTGTGTGTGTTCTACAGGTGAGTGCATGTGTGTGTTCTACAGGTGAGTGCATGTGTGTGTTCGTGTGTTTTCCAGGTGAGTGCGTGTGTGTGTTTGTGTTCTCCAGGATAATGCGTGTGTGTGTGTGTGTGTGTGTGTGTGCGCGTTCTCCAGGTGAGTGCGTGTGTGTGTTTGTGTTCTCCAGGATAATGCGTGTGTGTGTTTGTGTTCTCCAGGATAATGCGTGCGTGTGTGTGTGCGCGTTCCCCAAGGTGAGTGCGTGTGTGTGTTCGTGTTCTCCAGGATAATGCGTGTGTGTGTGCGCGTTCTCCAGGTGAGTGCATGCGTGTGTGTGTGCGCGTTCTCCAGGTGAGTGCGTGCGTGTGTGTGTGCATGCATGTTCTCCAGGTGAGTGCGTGCGTGTGTGTGTGCATGCATGTTCTCCAGGTGAGTGCATGTGTCTATGCATGTTCTCCAGGTGAGTGTTTGTGTGTATGTGTGTGCGCGTTCTCCAGGTGAGTGCATGTGTGTATGCATGTTCTCCAGGTGAGTGCGTGTGTGTATATGTATGCATGTTCTCCAGGTGAGTGCGTGTGTGTATGTGTATGCATGTTCTCCAGGTGAGTGCGTGTGTGTATATGTATGCATGTTCTCCAGGTGAGTGCGTGTGTGTATGTGTATGCATGTTCTCCAGGTGTGTGTGTGTGTGTATGCATGTTCTCCAGGTGAGTGCGTGTGTGTATGCATGTTCTCCAGGTGAGTGCGTGTGTGTATGCATGTTCTCCAGGTGAGTGTTTTGTGTGTATGTGTGTGCGCGTTCTCCAGGTGAGTGCGTGTGTGTATGCATGTTCTCCAGGTGTGTGTGTATGTGTGCGCGCGTTCTCCAGGTGAGTGCGTGTGTGTATGCATGTTCTCCAGGTGAGTGTGTGTGTGTATGCATGTTCTCCAGGTGAGCGCGTGTGTACGTGCGTGTTCTCCAGGTGAGCGCATGTGTGCGTGCGTGTTCTCCAGGTGAGCGCGTGTGTGTGTATGCGTGTTCTCCAGGTGAGCGCGTGTGTGTGTATGCGTGTTCTCCAGGTGTGCGCGTGTGTGTATGCGTGTTCTCCAGGTGTGCGCGTGTGTGTGTGCGCGTTCTCCAGGTGAGTGCGTGTGTGTATGCATGTTCTCCAGGTGTGCGCGTTCTCCAGGTGAGTGCGTGTGTGTATGTGTGTGCGTGTTCTCCAAGTGAGCGCATGTGTGTGTGCGTGTTCTCCAGGTGAGTGCGTGTGTGTATATGTGTGCGTGTGCGTGTTCTCCAGGTGAGTGTGTGTGTGTATGCGTGTTCTCCAAGTGTGCGCATGTGTGTATGCGTGTTCTCCAAGTGTGCGCATGTGTGTGTGCGTGTTCTTCAGGTGAGTGCGTGTGTGTATGTGTGTGCGAGTTCTCCAGGTGAGTGTGTGTGTGTATGTGTGTGCGTGTTCTCCAGGTGAGTGTGTGTGTGTATGTGTGTGCGTGTTCTCCAGGTGAGTGCGTGTGTGTGTGCGTGTTCTCCAGGTGAGTGCGTGTGTGTATATGTGTGCGTGTGCGTGTTCTCCAGGTGAGTGTGTGTGTGTATGTGTATGCATGTTCTCCAGGTCAGTGCGTGTGTGTATGTGCGTGCGTGTTCTCCTGGTTAGCGCATGTGTGTGTGCGTGTTCTCCAGGTTAGCGCGTGTGTGCGTGCGCGTTCTCCAGGTTAGCGCGTGTGTGCGTGCGCGTTCTCCAGGTTAGCGCGTGTGTGCGTGCGCGTTCTCCAGGTTAGCGCGTGTGTGCGTGCGCGTTCTCCAGGTGAGCGCGTGTGTGCGTGCGCGTTCTCCAGGTGAGCGCATGTGTGTGTGCGTGTTCTCCAGGTGAGTACGTGTGTGTATGCGTGTTCTCCAGGTGAGTACGTGTGTGTATGCGTGTTCTCCAGGTGAGTGCGTGTGTGTGTATGTGTGTGCGTGTGCGTGTTCTCCAGGTGAGTGCGTGTGTGTATGCATGTTCTCCAGGTGAGTGTGTGTGTGTATGCATGTTCTCCAGGTGAGCGCGTGTGTACGTGCGTGTTCTCCAGGTGAGCGCATGTGTGCGTGCGCGTTCTCCAGGTTAGCGCGTGTGTGCGTGCGCGTTCTCCAGGTGAGCGTGTGTGTGCGTGCGTGTTCTCCAGGTGAGCGCGTGTGTGTGTGTGTGTGTTCTCCAGGTGAGCGCGTGTGTGTATGCGTGTTCTCCAGGTGAGCGCGTGTGTGTATGCGTGTTCTCCAGGTGAGTGCGTGTGTGTATGCGTGTTCTCCAGGTGAGTGCGTGTGTGTATGTGTGTGCGTGTTCTCCAGGTGAGTGCGTGTGTGTATGTGTGTGCGTGTTCTCCAGGTGAGTGCGTGTGTGTATGTGTGTGCGTGTTCTCCAGGTGAGTGTGTGTGTGTATGTGTGTGCGTGTTCTCCAGGTGAGTGCGTGTGTGTATGCATGTTCTCCAGGTGAGTGCGTGTGTATGCGTGTTCTCCAGGTTTGCGCATGTGCGTGTTCTCCAGGTGAGTGTGTGTGTGTATGTGTGTGCGTGTTCTCCAGGTCAGTGCGTGTGTATGCATGTTCTCCAGGTGAGTGCGTGTGTGTATGCATGTTCTCCAGGTGAGTGTGTGTGTGTATGCATGTTCTCCAGGTGAGCGCGTGTGTACGTGCGTGTTCTCCAGGTGAGCGCATGTGTGCGTGCGTGTTCTCCAGGTTAGCGCGTGTGTGCGTGCGCGTTCTCCAGGTGAGCGTGTGTGTGCGTGCGTGTTCTCCAGGTGAGCGCGTGTGTGTGTGTGTGTGTTCTCCAGGTGAGCGCGTGTGTGTATGCGCGTTCTCCAGGTGAGCGCGTGTGTGCGTGCGCGTTCTCCAGGTTAGCGCGTGTGTGCGTGCGCGTTCTCCAGGTGAGCGCATGTGTGCGTGTGTGTTCTTGGAGTGAGTGTGTGCATGTCTGTTTTTCTGTGAATCTGTACATGTTCTCAGAGTGTGCGTGCCTGTTCTCCTATGAATGCATATGAATGTATTTGACTGGCAATGTCATCTAATGAAGTGAGGGCCAATATTTCCCATGATGCTTTGCAGACAGTGTGACAAACAGCTAGAATTGGGACAAGTAGCCTGTCTAGGGCACGTGTGAAAGCTGTAGCTTTTGCAGCCTCGCTGACTGTGTCTGAGCAAGAACTGGATCAGTGTTTGAGCATATTGTGGATTTATTGTGTTCATTTTACTGATTCTAGATGCTAGCTGTTGCATTGAGCCGGATTTCCTTCATAGGATTTTTGAGTGATCAGGTTCCTTTATTTGGTAATGTGTGATGGGTGCAGCTTTTGCTAGCAAATCTAGATGCAGTTATATGATGGAAAGTCAGTATTTCAGCAGTACAGAACATTAAGTCATTGAAGTATTACGTGTAACATTTGTAATCCTGTGTTCTTGATGAGAAGTAAAGTGATTAAGTTGCAGATCACATATTTTGGTTTTAATAAATATGGTTGTTTTGTACAAGCTGTTGTGAAATTCCTTGGTTGAATCCTCATTTTAGTAAGTGAAATGAAAAATCCTTTCTACTTAAGATCCTTAACTCCTCAGTTACATTTTGTCATGCGTGTGCTCATTCTATGGTTTTTATGCTTATGCTTAGTATTTTTATGTTTTCAAATGTGTAATTTGTTTTAATAGTATCACAGATATTAGTGATATTAAGGCAGAATACTGTTTAAGGAGGAATAAGTGAGATATGCTTGAGGCTTATGTTGTAGCACTTTTGAGATGGACATGGCTGGTGTTTCAGTGCACTGCGCGAGTGTAGATGTGTCTCTGTGCGTGGATGCGGCTGTGTCTCTGTGCTTGGATGCGGCTGTGTCTCTGTGCGTGGATGCGGCTGTGTCTCTGTGCGTGGATGCGGCTGTGTCTCTGTGCGTGGATGCGGCTGTGTCTCTGTGCGTGGATGCGGCTGTGTCTCTGTGCGTGGATGCGGCTGTGTCTGTGCGTGGATGCGGCTGTGTCTCTGTGCGTGGATGCGGCTGTCTCTCTGTGCGTGGATGCGGCTGTCTCTCTGTGCGTGGATGCGGCTGTCTCTCTGTGCGTGGATGCGGCTGTGTCTCTGTGCTTGGATGCGGCTGTGCCTCTGTGCTTGGATGCGTGGATATGGTTGTGTCCATGAAAGGATGGGTGTGTCTCTTGATGTGGGTGTGTCTCTGGGTGTGGACACATCGCTGAACATCTGGTTTGGTCTTTTTCCAAGGCGGCGTGAGGCCCTGGAGCCTGAGAGCGAGGGGGTGCAAGCAGAGAGGGAGAAGGAGGCAGCAATGTGAGTCGTCTGTGGGCGGAGCTACCTGGCTATCACCCCAAATGATCATCTTTGTAACCCATAACACCCTTTGCCAGTCCGTGACGTTATGTCTGTCTCCTATCGCAGTCAGATCTCCCGTCACATGCTTTCTGGGCATGTGTGTGTGTGTGTGTGTGTGTGTATACTGACAACCTGCATCGGCATCCATTTTGGGTAGATACAGTGGAGGTCCTGCCCCTTTTGAAATAGATCAGACATGGGACATTTTGTAGCAGAAATCCACTCAGCAACGTCCTGCATGTCAGGATTGCCTCAATGTCCCGGTTGTGTAGCTCCTCACCTTCCCTGAGAGATCAGCCCTGGGCTGCTCTCAGCTCCCCAATATATGAAACACAGAGCTTTACCATTCAGTGTCAGGCCCCTTCTCATGTCACAGAGCTGCATGTTTCTGCATAAGCCCCCGTTTATTTGCTTGTGGCTGTCTGAACAGGTGTCTGGAGTTCCTGCTACAGAGGGGGGCAGGTCCCAGCCTGAGGGACAAGCAGGGCTACAGTGCCGTGCACTATGCTGCTGCCTACGGCCACCGGCAATGCTTACAGCTGGTGAGGACAGTCCACATGCATACACACACACACAGAATCACACAGAGAATCACACACGGACAAACTAAATCACACAGAGAATCACACATGGACAAACTGAATCACACACAGAGACACAGCTGCATCCATGCACAGAGAGACATAACCACATCAAAGCAGAGACACATCCACACTCGCACTGTGAATCACACACAGACAAACAGAATCACACAGAGAATCACACACGGGCAAACAGAATCGCAGAAACTGAATCACACACAGGCAAACAGAATCGCACAAACTGAATCACACACGGACAAACTGAATCATGCAAACAATCACACATGGACAAACTGAATCACACGCAGAGACACAGCTGCATCCACGCACAGACACAGCGACATCCACGCACAGAGACACAGCCGCACTCGCACTGTGCGTCACACATAGACAAACTGAATCACTCACAGAGACACAGCTGCATCCATGCACAGAGACATAACCACATCAAAGCAGAGGCACAGCCGCATCCACGCACAGAGACACAGCCGCATGGACAATCACACAAAGTGAATCACACACGGACAATCACACACGGACAAAGTGAATCACAAAAACTGAATCACACACGGACAATCACACAAAGTGAATCGCACACGGACAAATAATCACACAAAGTGAATCGGACAAAGTGATCACACACGGACAATCACACAAAGTGAATTACACATGGACAAACAATCACAAAGTGAATCACACGGACAATCACACAAAGTGAATCACACAAACACAATCACAGAGAATCACGCACGGACAGGGACGAACTGAATCACACAAAGTGAATCACACATGGACAATCGGACAAAGTGAATCACAAACTGAATCACACAAAGTGAATCACATGGACAATCACACAAAGTGAATCACACAAACACAATCACAGAGAATCAAACGGACAGGGATGAACTGAATCACACAAAGTGAATCACACACGGACAAACGGACAATCACACAAAGTGAATCACACATGGACAAACTGAATCACACACGGACAAACAGAATCACATAAAGTGAGTCACACACGGACAAACTGAATCACACTGACAAACTGAATCACACAGAGAATCACACACGGACAATCACACACGGACAAACAATCACACAAAGTGAATCACACACGGACAATCACACAAAGTGAATCACACACGGATAATCACACAAAGTGAATCACATACGGACAAACAGAATCACACACGGACAATCACACAAAGTGAATCACACAAACACAATCACAGATAATCAAACACGGACACGGACGAACTGAATCACACAAAGTGAATCACACACGGACAAACGGACAAAGTGAATCAGACAAAGTGATCACACATGGACAATCACACAAAGTGAATCGCATAAAGTGAATCACACATGGACAAATCACACAAAGTGAATCACATACGGACAATCACACAAAGTGAATCACATACGGACAATCACACAAAGTGAATCACACATGGACAATCACACAAAGTGAATCACACATGGACAAACAATCGGACAAAGTGAATCACAAACTGAATCACACAAAGTGAATCACATGGACAATCACACAAAGTGAATCACACGGACAATCACACAAAGTGAATCACACAAACACAATCACAGATAATCAAACACGGACACGGACGAACTGAATCGCACAAAGTGAATCACACACGGACAAACGGACAATCACACAAAGTGAGTCACACACGGACAAACTGAATCACACTGACAAACTGAATCACACAGAGAATCACACACGGACAAACAATCACACAAACTGAATCACACACGGACAATCACACAAAGTGAGTCACACACGGACAAAGTGAATCACACTGAAAAACTGAATCACACAGAGAATCACACACGGACAAACAATCACACAAACTGAATCACACACGGACAATCACACAAAGTGAGTCACACACGGACAAAGTGAATCACAGAAACAAAATCGCACACGGACAAACTGAATCACACAGAGAATCACACATGGACAATCACAAAATAAATCACACAATCACACAAAGTGAATCACAGACACACAAACTGAATCACACAAAGTGAATCACACAATCACTCAGAGAATGAAAAGTCATCCATGCAGGGAGCAGAAATATAAAGTACAGATGTTCTATGGGTTCCACGGAAATAAAGGTAGCTGATTATGAGAAAGACCTCAGTGTGTATTTTGATGCTTCCATGTCCCACTCTCACCAGTGTAAGGAAGCAATAAAAAAGGCCAGTAGGATGTTGGGTTTCTAGGTGTGTGGAGTTTAAGTGAAGAGAGGTGATGCTACGATTATATAATTCCTTGGTACAACACTAGCTATCATATTGTGTACAGGTTTGCCTCGGAAAGGGTGCAACGTAGTGCGAGGAGAATGATTCCTGGTCTTTGAGGAATGTTTTACAATATGCGGAGAGGTTAGCTTAGCTGAATCTTTTCAGTCTCACGCAAAAGAGATTAAGGGGGGGACATGATCCAGGTGTATAAGATTCTAACAGGTCTGGATGCTGTTCAGCTAAATGGCTATTTCAGTATTTGTTTAAGTACTAGAACTCGTGGCCATAAGTGGAAGTTAGCGGGAGAACATTTTAAAATGAATTTGAGGAAGCACTTCTTTACACAGCGTGTAGTTAGAGTATGAAATAGTCTGCTAGTGTAGTGCAAGCTAAAACCCTGGGTTCCTTTAAATCAGAGCTGGATAAGATTTTAACAACTCTGAGCTATTAGTTAAGTTCTCCCCAAACAAGCTTGATAGGCCAAATGGCCTCCTCTCGTTTGTACATTTCTTATGTTCTTATGCTCTTATTATTTGGTCTTATGGACAGGTCAGATGAACAGGCAAGTGAACAGTGCACAGTATTCTGTTGTTCTGTTGAGGTATTCATGTTCGGTAATGCTCACTTAATATTTGAAAAAAGTAAAGGAATTTGAGTATGCAAATTCGGAGCTGTGCTGCCAGAAAACCAGTGGAAATATCAGAGCTTGAAATCAGCCTGGTTTTCATCTGACATGCTCGTCTGTCAGATGTCCTGTGCAGCCAGATAATATCTGAATGTGGTTCAGAGAATCAGATCTGCATGGCAGGGTGGACTACTCAAGGCAGCCAACATGTTTCAGCCAGAAAATGACTTTGAAGTGTATGACACACGACGTAAAGCGCCACCATACGTCTGACAGATTACTGAGGTTATGCACGTATTTCCGCCTGTGTTTGAGTTCAGTTTGTGATAATGTTTGTTCTGTTTACCGAATGGCCCTAATTCACGTCAAGCAAAGGGAGAGCTCCGCTACACTCTCCACGCAACAAGAAGCACTTGACACAGTTGGCTCCTGGTCTCTGCATATTGCAATTTGCACATCTCCTCACCTTGTGGAATATGAAGTCTGAGCATTGGAGGACCAAGCCAAAGGTGGAGTGCAGTAACTCAAACCAAGTTCCTGGTTCTGTTCCAGCTGCTGGACCGGGACCAGGGCCAGCTGGATGACCCAGCAGACTCCCCCAGCACCAGGAGTCCGCTCCACCTTGCGGTGAGGAATGGGGATGGGGACGGAGGGGGGTGGGGGGGGGTTCCGGAAGTGGAGTCAGGTGTCAGTTTCACAGCAATAATAGACTGAGGATCATAGGAAACGTCGAAATCCTTCACAGTACATGCTGCACAGATACATTAGAACTTGCTGTATCCATTCTGTTGTGTTAAGTGAAATTTGTCTTTAGAATAGTGAAGTCATTCTAAAAGTGAAACTTCCCCTTAATATCCTACAGTCACTAGTATTATTATTTTTTTTTTTTTGATTTGGTCACTTGAGAAACCAGTACTTAGTTGCTGTTGATTTGGTTGCGTGAAACATTTGATGCATGTCTGGCAACAGCTGGCTGGGTAAATTTATGTTGTAGACAATTAGGATTTAATGAGCTCTAATCGCTTGCGGTGGTGCAGTGTCATTTTGGTTTTGGCACTATAGCCTGAGCTTCTGGTCTGACGTGCTCCCCTCCCCCCCAGGCATACCATGGCCACGCACAGGCACTAGAGGCGCTGCTGCGAGGGGAGAAGGAGGTGGACCAGGCGGACGAGCTGGGCCGTACCCCACTGGCCCTGGCGGCCCTCAGGGGCCACACCAGTTGCGTGCACACACTGTTGAGCCATGGCGCCTCCCCCAGGAGCCAGGATGCAACGCAGAGGCGCACACCAATACACCTGGCAGGTGAATTGCCCGCTGTGTGCGTGTGTGGGCACGTGCAAGTCCTGGCTTTGCGGTCATAATAGAATATTTTATCCAAACTCCTGGATTTTTGCAACACAAAGGGCTTTTATAAATCCTTACTTAAGGTTTGGGTGTCTTGTATTAAAATGAATTAAAGGGAACTTCTTGGACGCAGTGTGTGTGGTTCAGAGGGCTAAACCTCTGTATGTGGGACTGGAAGGTTGCCAGTTGAAGTCCTGTGCTCATCACAATAGCCACAGTTCCGTTGGGGCCTTGAGCGCTGATTGCTCCAGGGCAAAATAGGCAACCCCGTGATCTGACCCCAGGCTTCGCTCTCTGCTGCATATGTGTGTATGTCTCAAAGGAGAGCCAGTGGGTTATGTGGAAAGAAGCATTCATGTGCAAATGGCAAATAAAGCCCATTTCATTACATGCTTGTCTGTATGTGCCTGTGAAATGCTTATACCTACTGACTGATTCCCTGCCGCTTTGTCCTCTACAGTAATGAATGGACACACATCTTGTTTGCGCCTCCTGCTGGATGATTCTGGCAATGCAGATCTGGTGGATGCAGTGGATTCTCAGGGACGGTGAGCATCTGCATTTGGTCAGGTCACTGTATCTGTCCCCCCCTTCCCAATAACGACGACTGTTGATGTGATGTCGGCCCTCAGAACCCCCTTGATGCTGGCTGTGGCGGGGGGCCACGTGGATGCTGTGTCCGTACTGCTTGAGCGTGAAGCCACAGTGGACTCGGCTGACAGCTATGGACTGACAGCCCTGCACCTGGGGGTGAGTGAGGGGGGCTTCTGAATACGGATGACGATAACAGCCCATAGATTTCTCACAGCAACCACGTGATTGGTCCTTGTGAGCCCCTGCCATTCCGGAAGCTTTCCAGACCATGGGAAGTTAAGCTAGGGAATTTTGGAAGTATTCCATGGGAATTAACAGGAATATATGGGAATCAATGGGAATATTCTCCGAATTTTGCAAACCTCATTTCACCAAAAGGCAAAAGCAGTAGTTCTCCTCAGGCAGTATTAGTGCAGCGCTGGATGCAGGCTTGCTGATTTTCTCTTTTATTCAGTGTATCTCTGACTGGGGTGCTTAGTGATCCTTGCAGTGCATGGTGCTAAGCAGTTAACTCCCTGTGTGGGGGTCAGTATGGGGTCTGTCCAGCCCTCACCTTGCATCCCTCTCACCCCCAGCTGCTGTGTGGCCAGGAGGAGTGTGTTCAGAGCCTGCTGGAGCAGGAAGCCTCCGTACTGCAGGCTGACCGCAGGGGCCGCTCTGCACTGCACCTGGCAGCCAGCAGGGGGCACGCATCCTGGCTGAGCGAGCTGATGAACATAGCCTGCACCGAGTCCCCCTCCCCACAGCTCCTAGACCTGCAGGGCTACACGCCGTTACACTGGGCCTGTTATAACGGTCTGGCTCACATTCACTCCTTTGTAAATCTTGACAGCCGGCTTAATTGTAACAGGCATGGATTTGTAACCTGTAGGTTGCTATATCAAGTCCCAGAAAAGAATTTGGTTTAGTCTCTGTGCAAAGGAATTGGAAAATAACTTGTGTCTATCAAGCCTTTATTTCCCCCCCAAATGTCAGCTTATTTTTGTATATTCATAAGCATCACCCTGTAGTGTCTGTACTCTCCCGCTCACGTCTGCGGGACGTCAGTCTCCTCCCTGTGGTATATACCGATTGAATGGCTGCACATCTGTCTGTTTGCATATGCCTGACAGCATGTGCCTGTGTGCCTGTGTGTGTCTGCAGGCCACGAGGGCTGCGTTGAGGTCCTGCTTGAGCATAAGGTCTGCCAGGCCTTCAAAGGGAATCCCTTCTCCCCCCTACACTGTGCCGTGTGAGTACTCAGCCCCACCGCCCCACCTCCCATCTGTCTTCCTCCCTATATCTGGCTGTGCCATTTATGGAGCATGGATCACTCTCCTGGTATTTATGCTTTGAGTCCAGCTGAGAAATTAATACTTTAATTTAGATGAGTCATTGAATGGGAACTTTTGTTTAATATGTTCTGGTTTTGATTCCATTTCTTACATGCTAGCCACCGATAAAATCTAGATTTTCAGCAGTTTTTTTTTTTTACAGAGGAGTGGGTGAAACTGGATGGCGGGGTTCACCTTTGCCCTCCTTTGTTGACTGTCACTGTCCCTCTGACCTTCAGGGTTAAAGGTCAAGGGTCATGTGCCTCTCTGCTGCTGGAGGCCTTGGGAGCTGATGTCGTTGGCTGCTGTGATGCCAGGGGCAGGTAAAGAGCATCGACTCCCGGGAGCCAGCCGTGCTTCCCATAAGACATTCTCTGTATTTTACGCCTCCTTTTAAGTGGAAAATGCTGTGGAATCTGATCATATTCTCTCTGCACTCCAGCTAAACATCCAAACCTGCTTCCCTAAGAATATTTCCCTGAGCACCAAACCCCGAGAATGTTATTGTGTTTACCTCACACCCTTCTCACTCATGCAAACTCCAGTGCTCACCTCGAGAACTCCTGACCTGAATTGCGCAAGCTGCAGTAGTTCCCATCACGCCTTTCTCACGGTTTCCATCTGTCCTGATTAGCGTTCTTAAGTAGCTCCATTGGTCTCTTGGTTCTCCTCTGTTCCACGGGCATGTGATCCTCCTGATTTCCACTCTCTTCTTAAACCTGCACCATTTTACGTTAAACGTACCTGCCATATCAGGCTGGATGTCATGCATTCTCATACAGATGTCAGTAGGATGGTGTGACAGTGGCAGTTACCCCAGTGCCATTAACTGTTCCCTCAGGACCCCGCTGCACGCTGCCGCCTTCTCTGGCCACGCCGAATGCCTGGAGCTGCTGCTCAGCCAGGGGGCGCTAGTGAACACGCAGGATGAGGCAGGCTGCAGCGTGCTGATGATGTCAGCGGCACATGGCAGGGCCGAGTCCCTGGGTAGGTGCCGCCCCACTCTGTCGCCTAACCTTGCTGGGGGGGTAGCTCTCGTTATTTATTTTTTTGGGTTCGTCTCTGGTCCCCACAGAGGTGCTTTTGCAGCAGCCTGACGTCAACCTGAGCCTAACGGACCGTGATGGGAATACCGCCCTGCATCTGGCCTGCAGTAACGTGAGTCCCGCCCCCACACAACAGGCCCACTTAGACTCACAGCACCAGCTGGCGATCCGCAGACACAGCGCTGCTGCAGTCGGGGTGTGAAGGCACATTGTGATTGACGTAGCGATGGAATTGTACCAATGGACACTTGGCCTCTTTGTCAGTGCAGATGGTTACTCTCCATAAGTGTGTCCTCCGTATCGATTATCGCTCCTTTCAGGGAAAAGAAGACTGTGCTATGCTCATCCTAGAGAAGACGTCAGACCCCACCCTGATCAACAGCACCAACGCAGCACTGCAGACGTGAGTGTCCGTAACGCCTGGCGCTAGACTGTTGCAGCTTAGAGACCCCAATAAAAATGAGTTCTGCTGGCATTTCCCCTCCCTACTGGTCATGCTGGAAGTGATACAAAATCAGCAGAAACTCTGCTGGAGGTCTGCAGTCACTGAAGGCTTTTCTCTCTGTGGGTGACGCTGCAGCCCGCTGCACCTGGCTGCCCGCTGCAGCCTAAAGAAGACCGTGCAGGAGCTGCTGTCCCGCGGTGCCAGTGCCCAGCTTCTGGACTCCAGTGGTGCGTCCCATGGATTCCGTGCCCACGTCCCGCCGCTCAGAGCCAGTCTGCACATTCTGCTTTTGGCTCGTTTCCACTTTCACTTTCGGCTTCTTTTGTGCTTATCAGCCCCTGCATCTCCTATGCTATTTTGTCACATGTATCCGTCACATGGCCTGTAAGTGTCGCATGTCCTGCGTGTGTGTCACATGTAACCATCACATGTCCTGCATGTGTCACATGTAACCGTCGCATGTCCTGCGTGTGTGTCACACGTAACCATCACATGGCCTGTGTGTGTCACATGTAACCGTCCCATGGCCTGTGTGTGTCACATGTAACCGTCCCATGGCCTGTGTGTGTCACATGTAACCATCCCATGTCCTGTGTGTGTGTCACACGTAACTGTCATGGCCTGTGTGTAAGCGTCACATGTCCTGCGTATGTCACATGTCCTGCATGTGTCATATGTAACCGTCACATGTCCTGAGTGTGTATCACACATAAATGTCACATGTCCTGTGTGTGTCACGCGTAACCATCGCATGTCCTGTGTGTGTCACATGTAACTGTCATGGCCTATCTGTAAGCGTCACATGTCCTGCGTGTGTCACATGTAACAGTCACATGTCCTTCGTATGTGTGTCACACATCTCATCTGTGTAGTTCCTCTAGAGTCTCCCCCATGTTCTACCAGACTCTACACTAAATGGATGCTGCCCTCTCTCTCCCCACTTCCTCTTCCTCTTGTGCTCCCCCATCACTCCTGGACTCTCCTCCTCTCCTCTCCTCCCCTCCTCTCCTCTCCTCTCCTCTCCTCTCGGTATCCTCAGGTTTCAGTCCTGCCCTAGCTTGTGCTCCCAGCCGGGAGGTGGCCGATTGCTTAGCTCTCATTCTGGCCACCATGACACCTTTCTGCTCCCCTTGCAGCTCCAGAGTGCCCCCCCCCGGCTCCTTTGTGAAGGCGTTGCCACAGGTCACCGAGAGTCTTTCGGGGCCCTTGCCCCCGATAAAGGAACCACAAAAAGCAACTCGGACTCAGAGACCTTTTAATCCCTCCCTCAGACGCCTCCCTGGTTCTTCACGTCAGTTTGGGGACATGGATTTCTATAACGTGCTCGGTGAGGTTCCTCACGCAAACACTCCTATTTAATCACAATCAGCAACATTTATGTGTTTTTTTTATGTGATTTCAAATCTTCTGTTTTGGACCTGACAAGAGGACTACTTCATGGACCAGCTAGTGTTTGGCCAAATTGTAACTTGACATAATGTTCAAAAGCATGCCGTATATTTCTGTGTTATACAAGAGGCTTGCAGCAGCCCTATGGAGAAGCACAAAGCCCTGACTACAGACAGGATGAATGCAGGATAATGCACTAGGCTATACAGCAGGGGTGTCCAACCCTTTTTACAGTGAGCTACTTTTACAAAGAAACTACTCAGATGAGCTACCAAATCACGACAGCATATTTTGCCGACCGGGATGGGGGGGTGGTCCCGTTATATATATTTTTCTGGTCCCCGTAAACCAGTTGGCCACCCCTGCAGACCCAGGACTCATCTCGTGGTCGACCGGTTGCTCGCTGTTGACGGGTTGGGCAGCCCTTCTGTACAGGAAAAGCCTGACCACACCGTGTTCGGGTGACATGCACACGCAGGCCATCAGCTGCTCTCCGCAGCAGTTGCGAGCTGCCTCAGGACATCTGCTGCGTGCATGTGTCCGAGCTGCCGGGGTGGGGTGGGGGGGGAGAGTGCCCAGTGTCACTGGCTCTGCGCACGTCCCCCCTGCCTGCTTGCAGTTCCTCATGTGACACACGCAGAGCAGAGGAGTGACAAACCGTTTAACGTGGCTGATTTCCTAATAGCGCAGCAGACCCTCGGCCTGCAGTGTACTTGTTATACTTCCTAGCTTGGCTGTGCTGGTGCCAAAGCTGGAAAGACAGGTTCTCAAATTCGAGGGCCTAAATGTTCAAGAGGTGACAGATGGCTTGTTCTGTTAAAGCTTTTCCTTTTTAGAAAAATCCATTATTAAAGCTGGTTTTACAAATATGGATGTAGCTTTTAAAGCTGCATTCCGCGTGCATTTAAAATAAATAGGTTATTATAGATCAGCTCTCTGGTGAAAAAGAACACGTCCACTCTGATGGATGGACTGTTATGAGCATTTCTCAGGTTGAGGAATCAAATTCAGTAAATGATACTTTAGTTCTAAGTTGGTTTGTCCTAAATTCTTGATTAGTAATCAGATTATTGGTCTTAGGTCACATGAAGGAATGAACACTGGTATTAAAATACAGAACAGACAATCTTCCCATTGTCTACAGATTTTTTTTATTTTTTTTTTTACTGACCTCTCCTGACAAAAGTGTCTTCTGCCTTTCTACTGCTCATATCATTCCTGGTATGTGTACTCATCAGTGCCCCCTAGTGGAGTGTCTCAGAATTTTACATGCATTCTGTCTGTGAGCAGCACTACCACCGGGAGCCCTAAGATGGGCCAGTGTCTGGGTCGGCAGTGTTGTCCAGGACGCCTGCATGAGCCTGATAGTCTAGTAAATTCAGCAGGTCCTGCCCTTTGCAGACGCGTGGTCTCTAACTCGCATGAGCCAAACATAAAATGGAGGGAACACAGTTCCTATGAGGTACAATAAGCTCACACGTATTCTGGTACTTGGTGTCCACTTAGTGCTATATTTATTTTGTTACTATTTAGTATGAAACCATAAGCAACTTACTGTAATACTGTGGCAGTGGGGAGGGCAGCTCTGGGGAGTTGAGCTGTTCTTCCCTGCTCAGTCATCGCCACCCTGTTTCCTCTGCTCAGCCCTTTTTGCGTGTTTCCACCTCTTAGTGCCTTTCCGCACCCCCCCCCCACATCATGCTTTATCCCTTGTGTTACTAAAGCATTGATTTCTGCTTTCTGGTGCATTACTTTTATTGGGCTTTCTAGGCTGTACGAGACGTGCACCTGTAAAAGCTCGAGTTTTTTTTTTTTAGTACGGACTGGAGGATAAGGATTAAGAAAAGGTACAAGCCGCTATAAATATTCTGACCTCTGAAATCCAGCCTAATTAATGTAATAAAAGGAGAGAAATGTTATTGTATGTGTCTGCAGAATGCATATGCAGCCATAAATATGACTAGTCTGAGTCTGGCAGGGTGTCAGCATTATACACTGGGCGGTGCCGGTTATGACAATCTTATAATTGATTCCCAGATGTGTCTGTTCTTGATGGTAGGAAACACCAGGTTGTATGAAATGACGGCTACATCTCGGCTACAGTGGCTCTTTTTTATATAAACCCAATAAAGTTCTTTGCTTTGACCTGTATGTCGCGAATCTCCATCACAGAGTGAATGTTGTTAATCCAGTGTGGGTTGTTTTTATTACTATAGCTGGATTCGTTTGTTAATATTTTTAATTACATATATCTATACATTTACAACACTTACACTGGGTGAGGTGATTTGTACATGCCATTCTGGGGGCCCAGCGAGTTCTCCCAGCACCTGAAAGGATCGTCCGATTTGGCACTTCCACCATTCTTACAGCAACATTTGTGTCAGTGCACTAAAAACAAATAAAGGGGGGGGGGGGAAAAACTCCCCCACTGTGTGCATTTTTTTTTTTTAAAAAAAAGGCCAACCCAGTTCACTCTAAAAACATTTCCAAATCCTTTTCCTCCTACAGTCCTCAGATCAGTTCATTCATCCAACAAAATAATGAACCGACTGTGCATTGCTGGTGCCTGAAGTAGGACAGAAGCCTTGGTTGGTTTCCTCTTTACTGAGCTGCGGGGGAAAGGGAAACATCTCCTTGCCGAGGAGGTGGTCTGGAATGGCTCCTCAGCAGTTCACCCCGAGTCCGGTCCAGTGGTCCGGAACCATGAGGAAGTACTTGTCCATAGCCTCACAAAAGCGGGCTCTGTACAGTTCTGGTGACACAACCGTCGGCATTTTCCCTATGGAGGAGGTGCAATGGGTGCTGAGCCGCGAACAGTTATAGGACAATGGAGCCGCGAGAGTCATACAGTAACACAGAACAGCTTGGCATTTAAAACAAAAGGCTTTGGCTGAATTGCACTACATTTCAAAAGTGTGTAATTAAAACCATTACAGACTGGTGGTTTTTTTCCCAAATCAACAGCATGAAGACGTCTCTCTGGACCTAGATTAATACCATCTGGCCGCACACTGAATGACTTACCTTGGCCACCAAGGATCCCCGTTGATTTCACCACCATCTCCAGCTTCTTGTCCCATGTAAATGTCCGAATGTAATCTTCAGAGAAGAAAATGTGGTTTACATTCGCGTAAAAACACCTAATACAGAGTAAATCATGTTTATGTGAAGTCATAAAGGGAGAAGGAATTGGTGCAAAGGTGACAATGTTACAGTGACACGGGTGTCAGGGTTCTGTGAGAACATCCCTGACATGCTCACTCATTTATGGAGCTGGGACCACCACATGCTCACTCATAAAAATTATCAATGAAAACCATTCCAACTCTGCAATATACCATCCACCTTGGCCAGACCTGCTTCGAAACCAGACTAATTATATAAAGTAAAAAGTTCAAAATGTAAAGGATGAAGGACATAATAAGATAAGTCTCAATCACTTATCAAAGCTGAGAGCCTGTCAGAGAAGCAGAAGAATGAGTGTGTGAGAGAGCAAAAAGCTCGGGCGTCTCACCGATAATGCCCACGACGAGCTGGTTGGTGGCGTCGTCGCGTCCCACCAGCAGGGAATAGTCGATGATGAGGTGGCTGGACAGGAAGTAGGCGTCGCTGTGGATGGCCGCGCGCAGGATGGCCTTGCAGTGTGCCCGGATGTACAGCGGGTTGTCGTGTATCAGCTTGAGCAGGTTCTCGTCCAGCAGCACCACCTCGCAGCTCTCCTTGCCCGAGTCCGTCTTCACGTTGCGGTTGCGCAGTGACCCCTTCAGGTCAAACACCTGCGCCATCTTACGCCCATAGAAGAGGTTCTCCATCACCAGCAGGTCCAGCTTCTTCTCAGTGTTGTTCTGGGAGTTCTTGTATCCGATGCGGTACACGCCCAAGATCTTGGCTAGCGCAGTTGGCCGCTGAGACAAACAACATGTCAAATAGCATTTCTTAAGGGTGTAAGAAAAAAACCGACATAAACTGGAAATCTGGTTCCAGTGTCTACCAAAAATCCGGTTTGGAAAAATCTGTCAAATCCAATAAAGCCTTAAATGCACCCGTCACATCACTATCACCATTACCGCCATAATATTTAATCTAATCATCAATTTCACTTACCTAGAGTTACAGTTGGCTTTTGTAGAGTGAAATACATTGACTTATTTTCAATGATTCTCTTTTCAATGTTAAATTCATCCAGACCGTATCCAGAGCTGAATCCACATGCATCATATTCTAACTGAATACAGGCAGTACACAGATTAAGAACGTCCAACTTATGGGCAACTTCTACTTATGAACAAACTACCATAAAGTGAATTATATTAAAAGTTTGGGTTAAATACAGTGGTTCGTAATGATGACTTTGATGATTTTGTGACGCTGGTGAAAACATGGCTTCAGTAGTTCATTGGCTCATGGTAGAGTACAGTACTGTATGTAGTTAGTTATTATTACTGTATATTATTTTATGTACTGTATTATTTTTTTCCTATTTGCCTATAAATTCGACTTAAAGACAGCGGTAGGGAATGGATCTTGTCCGTAACCTGAGGACTGCCTATACCAACTAAATTAGTGAGTGTATGGGATCGTTACTTATTTAACTGCCTTTTTTGACGTACCACAGACCATTTATCTAGATGTGTATGGCAGAGACACACGCCCTTAGCACACAGAAGAATATTGCAAATTGAGAATCACCACAAAGCCTTTGTAGACTTTTAGATTGATACAAAAAAAAATTTATTACTACCAGGGCTGATACTTTATTCAGGCCTTCAGGCCGTAGGATGAATTCTTTTTCGCCTATGCCATCTTGCTCTCAAGGAGATACAGACACATACAGCAATGAGCTAAAACATCATGACCACCCACACATGAAGTAAATAATGTTGACTCTCAAAAAGGCAGTGTGTGTCAAAGGCTGGGATACATTTGAGGGTAAGATGGCATTTGGGCCATAGCTCTGCAGCTCGTCAAAGTCACTCAGATCTTTTTCCCAGCCTGTTTCTTCTGCATTCAAGAGGTTGACTCTCCCATATGCCTATAATATACATCATAAACTTTGACATGCACTGTTTTTGCAAGGAAGTTAACATTCGATTCGTGAGGGGGTGGTCGTAATGTTCTGCCCGTCGGCTTATTGAAGTGAGAGCAAGTGTGCAGCGGCCCTGCAGCTGAGGCTCACGGGCCCGACCCAGTTTATCTGTACTAGACTACAGAGACATCGATTTATGTATAATTTATATATGATTAATATTTACTGCTAAAATGAAGCAAGACAAATTCACATATTAGCATAAAATTAATGAAAGAAAAAACATTCAATTGTTTTAAAACATTTGTCATTATCATTATCACGGACGGCCACTGGCCAGCACAGAGCAGAGTGAGAACAGGACTGTACCTTCTGCTGCACAGCTCCAGTGATGTATGTAAAGTAGTGTGGGGCGAAGTCCAGGAAGGACTGCACCTCCAGTCGGGGCATCTGCTTCAGGATGAAGCGGTCATCTGGGGAGTGAGGACACCACCGGTCAGGGAGCGTCACAACTGAACACTAATGACGCTACACACGGTGCATGAACAATAATCAGCAGGGCTGCGCGATATCACATCGCGATTATACGGTGCATGAACAATAATCGGTAGGGCTTCACGATATCACATCGCGATTATACGGTGCATGAACAATAATCGGTAGGGCTTCACGATATCACATCGCGATTATACGGTGCATGAACAATAATCGGTAGGGCTTCACGATATCACATCGCGATTATGCGGTGCATGAACAATAATCGGTAGGGCTTCGCGATATCACGTCGCGATTATACGGTGCATGAACAATAATCGGTAGGGCTTCGCGATATCACATCGCGATTATACGGTGCATGAACAATAATCAGCAGGGCTGCGCGATATCACATCGCGATTATACGGTGCATGAACAATAATCGGTAGGGCTTCGCGATATCACATCGCGATTATACGGTGCATGAACAATAATCACCAGGGCTGCACAATATCACATCGCGATTATGTGGTGCATGCATAATAATTAGCAGGGCTGCACAATATCACATCATGATTTTACGGTGCATACGCAATAATTAAAAGGGTAAAATTGGTAAATTCTTATGTTTACATTTTTTTTTAAACTCCACAAACTACCCCAAAAACACCAAGGTCTTTTTTTAAACCTTGTTTATCCAAATTATTTCCTCTTTTAAAAGATGCCGAGCTGCTGACCTGTCCCTTTCTTCACCACCACTTCAGTGCTTCTCGCTTCCATGACTTACTGAAACAGTAGCATGCGGATGCTCCGGTAACCAAATTCCATAAACATAAGGATATGCCAAATTTATACAGACTTTATTGACTATTGAGTGTCACACCTTTCATTAATATTGTAGATGTACTACTAATTTGCTTACCAAATTGTAGGCGTAAGTAAATGTCTGTATAGTAATGAAAGGCTGGCATCCAGAGAAACACTTGCATCTGTCATCTGAAGCCCTGGTGTATGATAATATCACGATGGGATATCATGCAGCCCTGCTAATAGCTTAAAATGACTATTTTTACAATAAAAAAAAATGCTCGACGGCAGCTAGAGATGGGCGAGAGCCGGGCACCAGCGTTTGGGTGCGACGTACCCTCGGTGGCGTAGAAGACGGCCCCAGACTTGCCCCCGCGGGCCTGCCAGTTGACGCAGTGGGAGAGTGAGCGCACAAAGTCATCCTCCGTGCTCTCCATGATTTCCTCACGCATTTTGTGGAATTCCTCGGCATAATAGATCCGGCAGTAGAATTTGGCGTTGGCGTCAGAGAACTCTGCAGCGTGCGGAGAGCAAACCAGGGTGATGAGTGACTACGCAACATTTCTGTGTTAGAAAATGAGGCCATTAATGTCGGGGAGGGCAGGGGGGGTGATGATTAGCACACTCACGCAATTCGATGTGAGGGTTCCCAGCCTGCTTCTTCTGCTTGTCTGCTCCGTCGACCTCTTCTGAAGAAGAGAAAGTTTGAAACCACATTACACTTGATTTCAGCCAAGCTAAAAAGAGCTTTTGCTTTTACTGCAAAAGCAAAAGCCCTTTGACCACGGATTCCACGGGCAGACACTCACTAAGTGGCTCGGCATCCAGGCTGATGCGGCTGCCCTGGGCGGCTACGCTCTCGCTGGGTTTGGCTGGGCTGCTCTTTAACCGGTTGTCAGCAGTGCTTTAAATCAGAGATACCACACAAAGTAAGGATAACACTTCCACCTTGGATATTTGCAAGTTTGATCACATGACCTGCAACAGCCTATCACAATTAGCTCAGAAGCGGGCATTTCTGTACCTGTTAGATTGGGTTGTCTCCTCCCCCGCGGCCTTCAGCGTGCTCTTGGAGAGCTCCTCCAGGGCAGTCTTATACTCCTTACAACTGAAGGAGAAGGGATGATTGTTATTGTATCATGTGATAATGACAAAATACTGGCAGAAATCAAAGGCAATAAACATCAAAACAGAACTTCCAGACAGTGCTGCTGGCTTATAATTCCCATGCAATAAGATATTGTTATATAAAGGCAACTCACCTGAGAGCGAAGGCAATTATGGAGCTGGGTTCTCTCTCACATACAGCAATGGGGACTCTCTCATGCTCATACATCAGGTAGTGCTTGTCTGGGTCACTGCGGAAAGAGGAACTGTTAGTATTAGAATACAAAACGGAGGGGGGGGGGGGGGTGGGTGTAGCCATTTAAATGTCATCTGATACTCCGGATACATTCTCTTTCAGAGATTCTCATTCATATCGATGATTCTAATTCAGGGTTACACTTACAAGGGGAAGGGAATTGGATTATAGCTGCTTCCAGGTAACAGGTTTGCCAAGATGGTTTTCATAGTGGACTTCTCCTTCACCTGACTGTCGTTGGAGCCCAGCAAGTGTCCATCAAACACATCTGAGAGAGACAGAAGAAGCACTTAAAGAATTCACACTCTTTGGGATATGAGTACAACAGGGAATTCGTGTATAAAAATGCTGACATTATACTGAGTGGAAAAAAAATACTTATATATGAAAGAGGCCTGATTCTGGTAGCTAATTTTATAGTTGTGAGCATTATACACTGTGTATGTGTCAGTCGAGAGCACACACCCCCCAGGAGGCTGACTGGGTCCCGCTCAGTGTGTATATACTGTATGTATGAGTCTGTCGAGAGCACACACCCTCTGGGATGCTGACTGGGTCCTGCTCAGTGTGTATATACTGTATGTATGTGTCAGTCGAGAGCACACACCCTCTGGGATGCTGACTGGGTCCCACTCAGTGTGTATATACTGTATGTATGAGTCTGTCGAGAGCACACACCCTCCAGGAGGCTGACTGGGTCCTGCTCAGTGTGTATATACTGTATGTATGTGTCAGTCGAGAGCACATACCCTCCAGGAGGCTGACTGGGTCCTGCTCAGTGTGTATATACTGTATGTATGTGTCAGTCGAGAGCACACACCCTCCAGGAAGCTGACTGGATCCCACTCAGTGTGTATATACAGTATGTATGAGTTTGTCGAGAGCACACATCCTCTGGGATGCTGACTGGGTCCTGTTCAGTGTGTATATACAGTATGTATGAGTCTGTCGAGAGCACACACCCTCTGGGATGCTGACTGGGTCCTGCTCAGTGTGTTTATACTGAATGTATGTGTCAGTCGAGAGCACACATCCTCCAGGATGCTGACTGGGTCCCACTCAGTGTGTATATACTGTATGTATGTGTCAGTCGAGAGCACACACCCTCTGGGATGCTGACTGGGTCCCACTCAGTGTGTATATACTGTATGTATGTGTCAGTCGAGAGCACACACCCTCTGGGATGCTGACTGGGTCCTGCTTAGTGTATATATACAGTATGTATGTGTCAGTCGAGAGCACACACCCTCCAGGAGGCTGACTGGATCCTGTTCAGTGTGTATATACTGTATGTATGTGTCAGTCGAGAGCACACACCCTCCAGGAGGCTGACTGGATCCTGCTCAGTGTGTATATACTGTATGTATGTGTCTGTCGAGAGCACACACCCTCCAGGAGGCTGACTGGATCCTGCTGAGTGTGTATATACAGTATGTATGTGTCTGTCGAGAGCACACACCCTCTGGGATGCTGACTGAGTCCTGTTCAGGGAAGGAGGGTCCGGAGGAGAGCAGCTCAGAACCCACTTCTCCTGGGGATGGCAGCTGCAGCAGTGAAGATGACCCAGAACCCGAGGGCAGGGTGCTCAGGTGACGGTCCTCTGCCAGTCAACATGGGGACAGTTAGCATTAGCATCACCACTGAAAAGGATGCACAGATCAGGCCTTCATCCTCTGAGCCTCCTCACCTTTGTCTCCATTCTGCACCACGGGAGAAGGGTTGCGGGGGGAAGATTCCAGAGCGCTGGTCTGCCAGTATAAATCAGACACAGGTCTCACTCACAGCTGCTGGCAGACAGCCATTTGTCTAATCTGATTTCAGGGGCTTTACCTCACATTACAGTCATTGTGCACACAGGGAAGGCCAGGTAAAATGTATTAGCCAGCTAAATATAAACCAATGCTCGCCATTTTCTACTGGCCAAAGCACAGCGACTCTGACCTTGCTGTCATCGGTTTGCCTGTGTCGGCCTGGGCTTGGTGGGACGGACAGACGCTTTCTGCCCTTTTCCAGCTGGAACAGGTCCTGCAGCCTGAAGCAAGGCATCACAGGGCACCAGTCATAATTACATCATAAGAGTCCGTATAAGTGACTGGGCCGGCACAGCCTGCAGGCCGGACGGCTCTGCAGTGCACCGCTCTGCAGTAGCCGCGCCTTACGGCCTCACCGCGTGTTCCAGCACTGCAGGCTCTCACACAGGCCCTGCTTCTTCACCACCACAGACTCCAGCACGGCCTGCAGCTGCTGCGCGGAGTCCAGGGTGCATGACAGCAGACGTGCCTGCAGCTTCTCGATCCAGCTGCGCAGCTCTGCTTCCTCCATCTGCGCAGGCGGAATACCAGGTCAAGCGAGCAGTGAAGACGACGGACGATGAGTAAACAAGGCGACTGTAACTAAAAGCAGAGCGCAGCCGGCAGACTTCTCCACAGAGAACATAACTGTAACACTTACGTCTTTTTGAGCAAAGAGGTCCTCCATTTTCTCCTCGCGCGTCTTGCTGAAGGTATCCGTTTTCAAGGACGTGAGGCGATCGTCGATGGCTAGGTATACCTGAATCACCCTGCAAAGGCGAGAGTGCTGCAGGTCAGGGTCCCCTAAGGGGTGTGATGCAGTGTCATGCAAAGCGAGCCAGGAGAACCCCACGGTGGGACAGGACTCGTACTTCTGAGAGAAGTCCTTCAGGTCCTGCAGAAGGGTGGCTTTGGATGGTCCCTGGTTCTTAATGAAGATCTTCGGTGGAGGGAGACAGATCTCAAGGAGCCGCACTGGGGTGTAGCTACAAGACAGAAGGATGGATATAAACAGACATTTTAATTAGTACTATGGAGTAAGGAGCTATGAAGGAGTAAGGCGTGAGAAAGAGAGGCTCCACACTAACTTTTCAAACAACGCGCTTTATTCACCAGTACATAACTATTCCTACTTAGAACAAATTAATCTACATACACCACAAGATCTACCACTTGCATAGCTGCTAAAATCACCATCATAGTGGCTGCATGGAATCACAGGCCAGCAGTCAGGCACAGCTGAAAACACAGAAAGAATCTCCACGAACCAACTTGTGTCCGAATTACTCAAACATCGCATCAGCATTAAAGGAGCTGTTTCAACTGTTATTCAAGAATCAATCTGTGAATAACTGTGTAAATGCTGGTGTGTTTTTTTATGTTTTCAGTAATACTTTACTTGAGGGGTACAAATATTATAGTATTATAATTTTACTCTATATGTTTTAATTAACCACAAACCAAGTCTTTTTTACATACTGATCTCATACTAATTCATCATTAACGAATCGTGATGCATGCTTTAACTCAAGCAAATACCATATATTACTATATCTGTTAATTCTGAAAACCTTTGTTAACTACTGAAGGAATAAGTCATAAGACAAGTTAAATACTGATCTCATATTTATGCATCATTAATGAATCATGACTCCAAGCAGTTATTATATTCGTTCATAATTTGTACTTCAGCAATAACTGAGTTATTACTAAGTATTTATGCCCCATCAAGTAGTGTTATGCTTTCTGTTTGATATGTTGTCTTTTGTAGATTTGTTATAATTCACAAATGCAATTATTTTATAAATGATGGTTACTCTGAAAACCCAATATATTTTTTTTATTTATTGGTCCATTACAAGTTTCCATAAATGCTCTACAGGAAAATGTGAGCAGTTTTCAGAGATGTCTGTCTGAAACAGAATCTCAAGTCGGTGAGAATCTGGAAGCAGAAGCAGCCATAGCATGACCCTACGCTGCTACAGCCGCGCTCCCGCTGCCCGCTTTCGCCGCCCCGCTCCCGCTGCCCGCTTTCGCCGCCGCGCTCCCGCTGCCCCGCTCCCGCTGCCCGCTTTCGCCGCCGCGCTCCCGCTGCCCCGCTCCCGCTGCCCTCTTTCGCCGCCCCGCTCCCGCTGCCCGCTTTCGCCGCCGCGCTCCCGCTGCCCGCTTTCGCCGCCCCGCTCCCGCTGCCCGCTTTCGCCGCCGCGCTCCCGCTGCCCCGCTCCCGCTGCCCGCTTTCGCCGCCGCGCTCCCGCTGCCCCGCTCCCGCTGCCCTCTTTCGCCGCCCCGCTCCCGCTGCCCGCTTTCGCCGCCCCGCTCCCGCTGCCCGCTTTCGCCGCCCCGCTCCCGCTGCCCGCTTTTGCACACCTGCACTTGCATGCTAACGTGATATTTTAGATACGGATGGACATTGAATATTTTGCATATAGATAAAGGCATATACTGTTTTACAGACAGACAGCATGACTTTTTTCTCAGTTAATAAGCTAACATTACTTATCGAGTACTGTAGCCTGCAAATTTATGTTATTCGCAATAAAGTTAGCTGGCTAACAGACATAATATTAAATAGGCAACCTATCTGAATCAGTGCAAATGTATTTCCATTTGTGGTAGCTAGACATGAACTTATGCATTTCCACATTGAATGCACTTTGTACACAGAGAAGAGGCAGACAAACAGGGACACTGACAGGAGGAGATGGGGGTCGAGCAGCTTGGTGAAGGAACCAAGATAGGCTCGTGGTGGAACACACAACATGCTAGCCGACACAGCAAACCTGGCACGTAGCCCTCAATCAGCACAATTATACAAAATAATGTTTGGACAAGAAACACATGGGCAAAACAGATTGAATTTAAAGTTTTCACCAAATAAAAAAGTGGCATGTTTGTGTGTGTGTGTGTTACACGAACGTCTCCCACCTGAAGGAGGCCACCATCTGGTTATAGGAGAAGTACTGGTGGTAGTCCTTATGAATGGAGTGACCACACGGCTCAGCATTGGCGCGGCGAGTGTACTGGTGCCCGTAGAATCGCAGCTCCAGGTACTTGGCAAAGGACATGGACCAGGAGTCGTTGGACAAGGGGACCACTGGAGTCACCTGGTATCAGAGAAGGGTCAAGCAAAGCATATAACATCTACAGGCTGAGAATGCAAACCCTTATCAAGCAACACACACCGAGAATGCTGCCCTACAGCACAAGACGCCAAAGCTCAAAGGTGTAACGCCAAACCCGGGCAGGGGGGCCCTCCCTCTTACCTGCTTGCAGATGCGGCACCAGGAGTAGTTGAGGATGGTATGTTGGTAGCCTGGCACTGGCGAGTCCAGCTCCTTTAAGACAATCTGCACGCAGCCGTTTCCGTGCACGAAGCGTCGGATGTGGTGCACCATGGGAGTCTCACAGAACATGCTAGGACACTGATATGAAGGCCTGAGAAGGTGGGGCAGCTTATTACTACTACGATCTTCATCATCATCATCATCATCATCACCACCACTACCATCATCACTGTTTTCCTAGGTCCTGGCTGCAAAACTTTCTTAGGTGATGAACAAATCGCGCAAACGAGTTCATGTCCTGGGTGATGTTTTCTATAAAAACTACAGATTAAACGGTACACACAGAACCACAGAAAGCATAATGAGATTAAGTATCTTCTGCAGATCACCCAGCCCATGTTGGAAAGTAACACAAGTACTGAGAGTTTGACTCACCTGAAACAGTATCTCTCCAAAAATATTCCAAGGGTCAAGTCGTTCTTCCCATAGAACTCCATTGTCACAATCCTGTTGCAAAAAAAAAAAATTTTGAATCCTTTTTGATGAATTTCTTTGACATATTTAAAGCACTTCCTTGCACAGCAGGTCTGTGAGAAGGGCAGAGTCCTACCAGGGGCTCACGCAGGGGTTCGGGGCATTTGCGGATTGGGCGGATGAGCTGCTGAAGAGCACACACAGCCGCTGGTGATTGGCAGGATTCAGACAGTCCATCTGCAACACAAGAAAGCCAATATCAAACAGACCCCATGGACACAAGAGCGCTCAATGAGTGAACAGGGCCCATGGCCGCGGACACCCTACACCGGTGTGTCATACACATGGATGCCTGACACACACGGCTTTCTCCAGTAAGTGGTTCATTCTTACCTTACTAGCCCACACCATGTCACTCTGCCCACGATCCTCCTCGCTGTCACCCTTGGTGGGGCCTTTCGGTTGGGCCTCCCGGGCCTGCATGAAGGGGTCCACATCCTTTTGCCGGATGCGCCCCCCTTTGGCGCGGAAGTCGGCCAGCATCTTAGCTAAGTCCTGGCTGCTGCTTAGCTGCTCAGCAATGCGCATGCTGGTGAGCTGGTGAGAGGGCAGCACCCGAATGGAGCGGGCAGGAGGTGCACCGCCATTAACGGCCACAGGGGGCACAGAGTCCTTGAGCAGCTGTCTCTTGCGCCGCCCGTCCAGCTCTTTGAAGTCCTTGTTGAGCAGAGGGGAGAGGTAGACCTGCTCAGGGAAGTAGTCCCGACTCGGGCAGCGCAAGCCAGCCGGCGTAAGCAGGAAGGGCTCCTTGAATGAGATGAAGGGCGAGATGCAGAGGATGATGTCCTTCAGCTCCTGCTTAAAGGCCACTGAAAAGGACTTGAGGCGGTCATCAGACGAGGCCACGTGCTCCGTGATGAACGTGCCAGTGTCATCCTGCAGTGGGTCCCGGAACAGCTGGGGTGGCGGTGTCTCGGACCCTGAGCTTTCCCGCGAATCCCCCCGGAGAAGAGCCCCCTTGCCTTCCTCTCGCCCTGCCTCCAAGTCAGATATTAGGAAGGGCGGGGCTACTGGAGGGGGCTGCACGGGCAGGCAGGAAACCGGCATAGAGGGCACCAAATCTGGATTTCCAATCTCAGTATCGGGGAAGGACTCAGTGGAGTCATTTTTGGTGCCTTTGGGACTCTCCCCATCTCTTAGTGAGGACTCAGAGAGTTTTGGAGGCTTCTCAAGGGGAAGGCTCTGCTCCTGCAGCCCCAGCCTGGTATCAACGCCTGGAAAGGGGTCGCTCCGATCAGAGGTGGCCCCCTCGTCCCCATCCTCTCCCTCCTTCTCCTCACCCTCTGTGCTCTCCAGAAGGCACGGGAAGGAGGTGCTCTTGGCCAGGCTGGGCGGCATGGCGAACTCATCCATAAGGAAAGAGATCTCCAGCTGGGAGTGGTAGGCTACATAGATCATCAGCATGATGATCTCCTTCACGCGCGCCAGCTCATACAGCGAGGCCCCCCGCAGCTTGATGGTGCAGCCGAGATGTTGGGGGCAGCCCTCGAAGAACATCAGGGTCTTGGTCTCGTCTGTGGGTAGGTGGTGGTATAATGGTAGACGTAGAGGGGTAATCATAGTAAACAGTATTGCATTGTAGCATCGTAAATACTATTATCTAGCACTATATGAAAAGTGTGCTATATTATCAGTATTATATATACAGGACAAAAAAGCTTTCATAATAAGCCTAATGAATATACAGATCTAAATTAAAACCTTATTTCATCAACAGCTAGAAAGTGCATATGGCAGCCAGATGATCGCTAAAATAGGAGTAGGACCACACACTGGGCGAGCGGACAGTACACTCACTGTTGGCCAGCTGGAATGCGTGTAGGTAGAACTTGTGGCAGGTTCCCAGGCGGGGCTTGGTCAGCAGCTGGTCCATAGACATCACCAGGTCCCCTTGCGTCACACGACTCACCTTGTCTAGGACTTGCTGTAAACACCAGATACAATGTAGCAGATGTGTCAGAATTAGTCAGGCTGACAACAGATGGTTAGCTCTGAAACGCCGACGGCTACAATAGAGGGAGCCAGAGACTGAATTAAAAGCAGTGAAGCAGTGGGAAGAGGCTCTACGGGAAGCTCCTCAACGCTGTAATACTGCACCATTGTTAAGGGGGTGACACTCACAGGCTTGACATTGATGACCAAGGCGATACCGTGTTCCAACAACATGTCCTGGGCGATGCGAGAGACAGTCTTCTCCACCAGAACCAGGCTGGGCCGCATGTCAGCAATTCGCTGCACATAATTCTTCAAGAACTCTCTTTCCTGACAGATAGTCAAGACCGTCAGTGGGACACAGAACTCTCAATGAATGGTGCGTAACAGTAAACAGATAGTGTCCTGTATGTGAACTCTTTGAATACACAAGATAATGGTTCAGTACATGGATGAGTAAGACAAAGACTGACTTTGTCAAAAGTACAAAAAGCCAAAATTTCTGTGCTTGCATTCGTTTGAAATAGATCCACTATCATAAATTTTCAAACAAACAATGACAAACTGCATAGCTCCCTCTTCAGGTGAGGCACAGTTACTGCGGATGCTGCTTGTTTGCCCCCCAGCAGTAGCTTTGTTGTAACAACAAGCCTGTAAACGCTGACATTTTGAGAACAAATCAGGCCCCCTACCTGCAGCACAATTGGGTCAATGCATGTGAACTTAGTCTCTTCTCTGTACAGGTACTCAATGGAGCATTTCAGCAGCAAAATCTTGGGATTCTTAATATAGGCATTCATCTGAAGGCAAGAATCATACCAAGAAACATGAACTCCACACTACTGTGACATCACATATGTTGTTGCTGTCTGATGAATCCATCAATACCATGTATCTGTCACTCTTCGTTTGGAAGAGCGTCAACTAGGGCTGGAGGATTCTGGGTAAAATACATATTGTGTTTTTTCCACTCAAACAAAATTACAATTTTCTCTCATGATTCTTGTGCAAACAAAATGTCTCTTTATAATAAATAATAATAATAATAATAATAATAATAATGATCCCGGTCGCTCTCCACCGCCATCCCCCTCATTCAGCCACATTCACCAGAGTACTGACAGCTATTCGATTACTGAGCGTCATTCTGTCCCGCTGTTAGATTCGGTGCTGTTCATATTTTCCATATCGATGCACCACTAACAATACGATCCTTACTGAAATGGAACTGCCAAATAAACGATGCAAAACAGAAAGACCACATTCCAAACAACTCATTTCCAAGTGGAAGAAATGCATTTGTCTGCTACTGTACATGTTCTTACTGTTGTATGCACCAGATACCCTCCTTTTCATCAATAAAGTTAATCTTTATTTTAAAACTCGTATGTACTCGTTAACATTTGCATTCAGGACGGTGGTCGTTTGTATGTATTACGTTATATTGCTAATTCTAACAACTGATATCTAGATCATAAGACTAAGCTCTGATTACATCCAAATGTTTTTTCATGCTTCTGAAATATTGGATTTTTGGAGATACGTGATTTTCATTGGACAGCGACAATATATTACTTAAACATGTATATTTCACATTCAGTTCAGTCTATATTGGCTTTCATACCTTTTTATGGGCAATATTCTTGGTGCATACAAATCCATTTACAACAGATGAGTCGAACTTCTTTCCCCCTGAAATCTGAGGACCCAAAATAATAAGATATCAGTGGATGTTTTTGAATAAGGTACAAAACATGCTCCAATATGCACAAACGTGATCATCATTTTTATAGTTTTACTGGTATATGTTGTATTAAAATACAGTATATAAAGAAGGAGGTTCAAATGGAGAGAGCACATCAGCAGACTTTTGTCAAAGTGGCCACACACACTGTGATGAATTGCACCCGAAACAGAGGCCTGTTATTAGTGAGCCACATCCCTGACCTTCTTGATGTGGACAAACTGCCGTATGTCCATGTCATCGTCGCTGCTGCGCACATCCGGCCGCACTGTCTGCACCACCTGCCGCACCACTGGCACGATGATATCACGCCAAGACAGTGAGAGTGACTCACTGTATAGCAGCTGTTGCAGCAGTGCCATCATGTGGCTGTGGTTTGCCGAGCTGTACAGACAGACGGGCCAATGAGATGGTGAGTTCCCGACTACTCTGCTATAATCGTCAATTGCTTTTTTGTAATATTCTACTGGAATTGTCCAAAAAACACTATAATACCTGGATGATCAGTTCTTTTGTAGGATTATTATGTTTCCAAACCCAGTCCTCAAGGAACACGAGACAGTCCACTTTTTTGCTCCCTCCCAGCTCTCTGCCAGACTGTCCACTTTTTTGCTCCCTCCCAGCTCCCTGCCAGACTGTCCACATTTTTGCTCCCTCCCAGCTCCCTGCCAGACTATCCTCCTATCAGACTATCAAGTACAAACTTGGGAAACACTTCTCTAACTCTGCTGGTACCATGTACCAATGTCATCATAAGGCCATGCAGAGGGCGACACTCACAGCAGCCTCTCCATGGCCTTCTTCTCCCCATTCTCCTCCCTCAGCTGGTCCAATGAGCTGTGGTGCCAGCCCAGAGGTGTGAAAAGCATCTCCTTCGCCTTCTCCTCCACGCGGCGGTTAAACAGCGACTCTGGGCCAGGGAATTCCCCATTAACAATCATTTCTAATTAAAACATTAAACTCAGCTAACATTTATGGAAATGGGAATCACTGAACAGGTGCCTGTTACATCTGGATAAGGCAATTGAAATTTTATCATTTATAGTTAGCTCATACCTTTGATGAAGGCATCACTTATTGAAAATTGTTGTCCATCTTCTGACACCAAGAACTCAGCTATTAAAAGAAAAAACCTTCAGCCAGACAACAAATGGCACTACAACTTTCAGTTCTGAATCAAAGCTAATTTGCTAATTTCCATATATAAACAAGCTTATTATAAAAAGATATGACACTGTGCCCATTATCTGTTCATAGGACAGCAGTAAAAAAATCCAAAATGTAACGGTTAGAGCGCAGGCTGGACTGGAGGAAGCTCCAGGACTTCAACATTACCTACTAAACTTTACAAATCACTAATGGGAAAAGCAGCCATGAAAGGCCTTGTTTCTAAGAACATGTACTGCAGCATTACTCAGAGGATCAGCTCCTGAAGGAATAAATGCCCTGGGCTTAGGAAGTCTAAGGATGGTGCCATTAACAAGGTTACAGTTTTTATTACAGCAAGTTGGTGTCCCTCACTCTCATTCTACGTGATCAGCATATATCACCACCATTTCATTGCGGAATTTCATTTCATTGTGGCCATATGTTGTTTTTGAAAATAAACACTAGAGATGCATCATATGTCGGTTAATGTATCGTTATCGGCATCAGCCAATACAAGTTAAAAATCAAGATATCAATGCATCAGTCCAGTTATTCAATCTTGGCTGATAAACTTTATCACCATTCAAAAGTTAGCAGCACCAGAATTAAAGACACACCAAATAAAACAAAGGAGATGATTGCACTGGACATTCAGCCATTTTCTGCAGTGGAGGGGTTTCCTTGCCATAATCACTGCTTATAAGAGGTCTCACAGTACCAGCTCACAGCATGTTTATAAGTCACTTTTAAATCTGGCCTGCAGATTGATCTTTCATTCTCTACAGAATAAAGAAATGATGTAACATCATTCCACTAACCTCTGCCAGCAATCCCAGCAAGTTTCACCAGAATGACCCCCACCTACCTACCCACTCACCAGGTGGCTCAGAGGTAATCAGAGGTATCAGCATTGATGTTATTAGACAAAATTGTTATCAGTCAAAATTCATCACTATTTCAAAATGTTTGCAGTTGTTCATGCACAAAATGAATTACACAGCTCAAATTCCTAGCTGTCAAACAAACTCAGAATATGTGAAAGTGATGTAAGTGCAGAGCACTGGTAGACTTTAGCATCATCAGCTCAAGCAAAGTAAGACTGTGAACTCTGAACAGTTAATGAGTTGCAGTGAAAGCGGCTTGGAGCACACGCCCAGCCAATTAGGATATGGAAGAGAAAAACAAAGAGGAGAGCAGGGGGAGGAAGGACCTTTCTGCTCCGAGGGGTGTGGAGGCACATGGGGGTACTTGGATTGCTTTTTGATGTGAAAGTTGACATTGTCCTGCTCCATGTTTAGGTTGATGGAGGCTGCAGAGTCGCTGTCCACCGCAGAATGGAAGCTGCTGACTGACGTCCTCTTACTGGGGCTGGCAGAGTCTAAATGAGGAGAGACACTGAATCAAAAAGTGGTGTCGCAATAAACGGAGCAGGCAGAGAGACTCTAAACCAAAATGCAAAAATGCAGTGTCACGACAAACGGAGCAGGCAGAGAGACACTGAACCACAATGCAGTGTCACGACAAACGGAGCAGGCAGAGAGAAAATGAATCAAAACGCAAAAATGCAGTGTCATGACAAATGGAGCAGGCAGAGAGAAACTGAATCAAAACGTAAAAATGCAGTGTCACGACAAACTGAGCAGGCAGAGAGACACTGAACCAAAACGCAAAAATGCAGTGTCACGACAAACGGAGCAGGCAGAGAGACACTGAACCAAAACGCAAAAATGCAGTGTCACGACAAACGGAGCAGGCAGAGAGACACTGAACCAAAATGCAGTGTCGCGACAAACGGGGCAGGCAGAGAGACACTAAATCAAAACGCAGGACATGCATTAATACTGAAGGAAAGAACAGAGTCAATACAGGAGATTTCATAGCAAGGCAGCTGTCACATTAATAAGAGCTAGAATACTCCTGGTTAGACAGACAGGCCCAAGGGTACGCACTGGGCATGATATAGTCGCTCTCGTCTGCTAGCTGCTCAGGGTCACTGTCATCAAACTTGATATCTTTGAACCACGAGGGCTCAGAGTGTCCCTCCACGGAGTTCACGCTGTCACTGTCTGGGGACGGGGTCTCAGAGAAGTCAGTGCTCTACGGACAAAACCAGAAAGATCATCAATAATACCATCATCATACTCATATCAAGCAGTAGGAATTATACCATATATCCTGATATATCTGATATTTATGTATAAATGTTATAGATCACAAAAAATATGCTTGGGAGTGCCAGTGTCTACCTGCAAAGGGCGATAGAGAGCATATTCATCCCGGAAAAGCTGATCATGATGTGTGACGCAGTCTAACCAGCGACCATCCACCAGAGCCTGTCCTATAGCTATAGCCTGAGCCCTGTAACGGAACACAAAATCAATAAAAACGTTTTAGCTCAATCAGGAAGCGGAATGGCATTTGCATGCCGCCCACATGTCTGCTGTCAGCCTTCAATACACGTCACAGGCTCCTCAGCTTTAAGTACCTCGTGGAGATTGTGCCATTCCGCAGAAGCCAATTGACCAGCTCCTTTCCCACAATGCAATTGGGGTAGGTGCGCAGCCAATAGCGGTGGTCCTGGAACTCCATGCCGGTGTTACTGTGACAGATCTTCTTCCATAAGTCCTTCAGCTGGGATGAATCCTAAGGAATAACAGACAACAATGCAGGAGTGCTGATATAAAGGTAGCTTTACTGTAAGATTTCAAACAAAGATGCACTGATACAATAGCCAATGAAATATTAATAATTGTGATACTAGGGTTATTTACCAACATCACACGTGAGTGAATACACACTGTACACTGGATTAATAACACGTTAAACCTGACAAGATCTGACAAAGACAACGGTAAGGAACGGAACAGAAAGCAGAGATCGCGAGCACCAGCAGTATCTTGCGTTCCTCCTCACTGTGGTCCGGCTTGGGCATGGCCCGGCTTGTTTTGGGGCTTACGGAGCTGTCGTAAGACGGGACCATGGAGGAGCCCGAGCGGTCAAGGGAAAGATTGGTGATGCTGGCCGACCTGTTGGAATATCAGAAGATGTTTCCACCATTCAAAGGAAGGCATATGAAACTTTTAGTGCATTATTTACTATCAAAAATGGAAAACGTATCTCATTGACTTACTGCTTGAATACGGTTCTCCTGTCAAATCTCCTGACAGCCACCCCCCCCCCCCCCACCTACAATCTTTGCAGAGCGATGAGATGTGAACAAAACCAAAACACGCCACCGCTACCTGCAGGTGTTCCAGGGGCGTCCCTGTGCATTAGTAATGTGATACGCATTTCCCAGCGTTGTACACAGACAAGCACATACACGCACACCCGTGTTTATTTCGCTGATGAAAACCATGACGAAAATTACTCAATAAAGATAGACTGACAAAAACAAGAAGACAATAAAACATTATAAATTATTATTTTTTATTAATTATAAATTAATTGATGAAATGCATTAACACTTTCATCAACAAATGTTGATTGTAGTTGCACAGGATAATACTGATCTAACTGGCTTCAAGTGCATAATCCATGCAGTTCCGTCTGTAAAGTTTGTCTTCAAACTTTTTACGTCATTGCTAGTGTCATGCCCGGCTCGTCCGCTCCTCCTGTGTGCCACGCCCCCTGATTACCCACGTGTTTTCTCCCGATTGTACCCAGCTGTATCTAGTTCATTTGCTCAGTCCTGTGTATTTCAGTCCGTGTCTTACCCGAGTCCTTCGTCCGTCATTGATGTTACCTAGTGTACGTCTACGAGCGATGTTTCCTGTGTCCGGTCCGTCCAATAAATCCCCGTTTACCCTTCTTTTGCCTGCTCGCCTGTTACCTGCTCACTCGCTCTGCCCGCGATCTCCCGTGACAGCTAGCAGATTTTATCACGGGGGACTGTAAACTGCTACGCACTGGTGGTTTTTTCTTATAATGCAAATGGAGGTAAAAAGATTTAAAAATCAGACGACTCAAATACAACTAAAGTATACAGTACTTTCGTCAAAAGACTCAGGCTGCAGCTAACTCAGAATATGCTGACAAAATGAACACTGATGCAGAAAGAAAGGGAAACGAACCTTTTGCGGGCTGGGGACTTGCCCACATCCTCCTGCACTGCCCCTAACCTGGAGCTGAGGCCACTGTTCTGGGACTCCTGGTGGATGAGACTGACCCAAAGAAACACACAGAACACATCATTCTATGACTTGAATATGCAGCCGTTCTCTTCTCTGTCGCAGCGTCCAATCAAAATAAGGCTCCGGACCAGTAAGAACACACACATGCAAAGATTCCAATCCACCAGACCACTCGAAAGCATCCACTCAGAGCTAGAGCGCAATACTCTTGAAAAAAAGAGCACTATGACTCACTTCTTCCTTATCCCAATTGGAGTTTTTCTATGTGAAGGGAAAAAGAAAAGAAATTTCTTTTTAAATACGTACGGGCACATATTGGGCAAACTGATTTGTCAAGGGAAGTGACGTTTGGGAGAAAGGATTTTAACATAAGCCGAGCCGTAAGCAATAAAAGACAGCACTGCGTTCACCATCTCTCTTAACCAGGAAGTCAAGGCATGCACGACCTGAGAGCTGTCCCAACAAGCCCTGACAGTTCCTCTCTTTTCACTGGTAACCGGCATTCTGAGGCTGACCATTAATTAATTTAACAGACACAGGGCCATCCTACTTAATCGCGAGCAAGATATGGGGGTGCAGTTTCTCCTTACCAAATTTAACCTTTCTGATTGACCTCCCTTATATGATAAAAGATTCTTTTTTAAAGATATATAGATAATACAATTTAAAATGTGAACAAAAAAATTACAATAGTAAATCGGGGCTAGTAAATATGAGCTCATGGCACAGAACTAAAAAGGTGGACCTGCCAATCTGAACTGGGCATTCAGACATTCAGAGCATAAGGATGGTCTGAAGGATTTCCGGGGATCCAATCACACACGCCTCACAGCAAGCCAATCAGGTCAAAAGCCAAAACCTACATCCATCTTGGGAAGCTGCCATCAGCGTTACTCACGCAATACTGTCAAGGAGGCACCCCAAGTACCAGACAGAGGAACTGGACAGAGAGGGGGAGGAGGAGCTCGAACACTATGTACAGAGGCATGGGCCAATCAGATGAGAGAGGGAAAACACGGAAAAAAAGATAGACAGGGAGAGATGGAGGGGAAAGGGTTAATCAAAGGCAGCAATGAGGAGGGAAAAGGGCAGGACAAAGGCAGAAGGTTGACTGGTATGTTCCTGTGGTCACCTCTGCCAGGCCAAGTCCTCCTCCAGGAAGATGTTGCGGCTGGATTTGCGGCCGCCCAGCGGTGTGCGCGGCTCGCTGGGCTCCAGCACGCACACAGAGCAGGGCGAGTCCGACAGCACGCTCAGGTCCTCACCGATGGAGCCCGAGTCGGCCGAGTGTGCGTAGCTTAGTGCTATCTTCCGGCAGTAGGTGCAAGCCCGCAGGTCTCCTGCAGAGGCGGGTCAACTGCTTCACACTGAAGCCAGACTACAACATGCCACACAAAGAACCCCAAAGTGTCCCGGTCACTTTGCAAACTACAGACTAGAAGAACTGGTTCTAAAATGACTTTCATAAGATGCAAAGCTAGCAGCAGCCCTGACTTCACATCTCAGCAGGCCACGGCCTTTCCTGGGTGACAGGTCATGAAGCTGCTTGATACCCTGAGTCCTCTCTCCCCACAGCACAGGGTCCCATTCTGCGCTCGCCAACCCCCCCCCCCCCCCCCAACTCACCTGTGTACCCCATAAACTTGCCAGGAATTTCTTGATTGCAGCAGCGGCTACAGAATATCTGGCCACACAGGCGGCAGTGGTGGCGGCGTCGGAAGGTTGTGAACTTCTCGTTGCAGTCGTAGCACTCCTTACACTGGCTGTCCGGCATCCAGTACTGCTTTAGGTCGCTGTCCTGCAGCAAGCATGGGGAAGGGCAGGGCTTCTGTCTTAACCAATCAAAGTTTGGAGAATAATACAAAGGCACATAAAGGATATACGAGTTTAAATAAATGCTACAGTGCTTCTCCTCTATCAGTGAATCTAAACAAAAATCAGTCAATAACTACTTATCCAGTGCAGGGTTGGGAAAAGCCCGGCGCAGGATGGCAGTACATTGCAGGGCACCCTCTTTGAGAAGCAAATCAACTGAACTGCATGTCTTTGGACAGTGGGAGACACCCAGAGACACAAGGAAAATGCACACAGAGCTGGGGCACGAACCAAACCCACAACCCTGAAGGTGTGAGGCCTTAGCGCTAAATATAATGAATAATTAAACAACACTCAAGGGATATTGTAATTTAATACAGTAAGGTTTCAGCAGTTCAAAGGACAGTGATTTTTTTTTTTGTCCGGATTACTTGGAAATTAAGATTAAATTTAAATCCCCAGTGGGAGACAATGTGGCTCATGTTCATTCTGCGCTTTGCTCGGAGCGGCTGGTGTCTCCGACACACGGCCCACCTGGCTTTTGCCCTCCATTATTTCCTTCAGCCTCTTGAGGGCAGTACGGAGCTGAACTGCAGTTCGCGGGTCGTGACTCCCCAGTGGGGCCTCCGATTTTCTTCGCCCCTCTAAGTAACACAAAAACAACATCCAGATTAACCAGTGGATTGGCACAAGGTTGCTGGAGCCAATATTTTTTCTGATATATAGTATATAACTGACAGATTTCAGTAGAGACAGTTCAGATTTACTGATTTTCATCACTGAAGTGTGTGTGTGTGTGTGTGTATATATATATATATATATATATATATATATATATATATATATATATATATATATATATATATATATATATAAATAAAACAGAAACGCTTACGAAAACACAAGTTACGTAATTTCTTCAAAGTAGGACACACAGAAAGTACAGATAATATTAACCCCTCCTGAAAAAGAATCATATCTAAACTCCTGTGTATCTTCATGGCATCGCGGTTAAATAGCTAAAACAGAAATAAAAACTTAAGGCAAAGGGAGGCATCCAGAGATGCTGCAGTGCAGCTATACCTCACCGAGAGAATCTGAACAAACATGGTCTCTTGGAATGAAATGAGAAAACATCAGGAATAAGAATTACTGATCCTGCAGGTCATTGTTCATAAGATGTGACTAAATCAAAGGGAAGGGGGGGGGTTTGCTTGGTGGGGGGGTTCTGTCTCGCGGTATGGATATGGATTGGCTATACGAGGTAAAACGGCATAACCTTCACCTGATGCTGTGGAAGACCGTCTGAGAAGTTCAGAGGGGTGCTTTCTGTGCGTGGCAGAAGCATGCAGGGAGTGAGAAGGGCTGGGCCAGTTCTTCCGCTCTCCTTTAGGGGATGGCACAGCAACCTCCATCTTTTCAGCCACCGACGGGGGGCGCGGCTCATCTGAGCACATACCCAATCAAACACTCAGCACTACTGGGATTCACGATTAAACACTAAACTCCATAATTACAAGCCAGTACTCAGAGCACAGTGCAAACCTGAACCCACGAAATACATGATCATTTTGTAAGATGAAGAAGGAAGCAGGAGCACATGATTCTGTGTGAACATTCCTGGCACATTCATCCAGTCACAGGACTGCGTTATGATTGGGCCACTGCCACCATCCTATAAATCACAGAAGTTTCCCAACAGTAGTCTGAGCACAGACACTGACAAAGTAACCCTTGATTGCCATATCCATAAACTGCCTGAAAATCATACAGAAATAACTGCACTGTTGTTTGCTAAATGTAATTATCCGTTGCACTCCCTGAAAATAGGGCTGTGCGATATGACGATACATATTGAATCACGAAATAAAAACGTCTATCATTTCATAATATGTTCCATTGTTCATTTTGTGGTGCCGCAAAAAACACTGTTGATGGCAATATTTTCCTTCATTTGGATGGCAGTTTTGCAAAGTTACGCGCCACGTTAAGGGAAGATCCATACTAGCATGGAAGATCATATTGAAATTCATCATTTGTAGGTCACAGACGACAATCCACATGTATGTACCATAATCCACAATAATTTAACTATCCACAAATATGTATTTTTCTGTGTTGTGTAAAGTCATATCCACAAAAACAGCGATTTGCACACGTGAAGCGTGTTTTACGCATTTGTGAATCACATCCTGTCTATTTGTGTACCGTGTTACGTTTGTGACTTCCCTCCTATTGATTTGTGGATTTTTGTACAGTTTGTATCACTACAAAGCCCCTAAGAGGTCTGGGTGGGAAAATATTTTTTGAAACAGTTCATTCGCAATAGTGCATTTGCTCACTTGCTATTTGCTGCTACGTGACGGCATGGATAACCCTAAATAATACAGATATGCCCTGTAAAGTGTGCTGTAAGCATTAAACTATGACAGACAATGTCCACCATGTAACTTTAATATTGTATTTTATACGCACTTATTAATAATTGCACTGTGTCCATTCACCACCAGTGATTTTAAGCTACTGAAGCTTAAAGTGAATGAGCTATTGAACGTGAACTGTACACAAACACACACTGAAATATATCACAATCATTGAAAGATATTACGAATTTTAATTAATATTTCAATGTTTGTGTGTGTACTTCACGTCCAGTAGCCCAGCCTTCTTATTTACAATCACTGATGGTGAATGGACAGTGCAAATATTAATAAATACGTTTAAAAACACATATGAGAAAGTTACATAATGTGCATTGCCCCCCATAGTTTAATGCTTAAAGCACACTTAACTGGACATGTCTGTATCATTTAGGTTTATACTAATTAGTCCATTAATTCAATCTTTTGCAGATGAACACAGGCTCACGTCCCACCTTTGCTGAAGCGGAAGAGGCTGACGAAGGAGCTGTAGGCAGATCGTAGTGGAGGTTCGTCCTGCTCGGGGGTCAAGGGCTTGAAGTGAGTGAGGTGAGAGGGGCTGCCAGGGGAGGGCAGTGGCTCAGCGTTCCACTCCAGGGTGGAGGAGGAAGACTTGTCATCGGCAGCCATGTCACTGCCCCTGCCAGAGGAAGATACACTTCTTTAGTGGGGGCTGTCACTGGGCCACTGTGGACAGGAGCTACAGCCTTCATCCATTTCAATCATCCATTGAACATATCTACAGATGGCTCGCAGGCTAAATAATAGACAGTCTCGCTAAAGAATCATTCAGTGGAACCCCCCATCTATTAAAAAAAAAAACAAAAAAAACAAGATCCAACTTCCACAATATAAGGAATTAATCCCATT